>NC_136757.1:19071053-20271053 GCF_936440315.1 Barbus barbus
ATATTTACAAAAAATTGAGGGGTGTACTGAGATTTGAGATACTGTACTTCCGCCTAAATATAGTTTTATTTTATTGAGAAGTGGTTAATGTAGGGGTGGGGTTTAGCGTTTATCTATAATAGATATCTATATAATATCTATATGATTCAAAATAATGTGACGAGTCGGCTGCCTCCCCCCTGTCCATCATCACCACCCCGTCCCGTATTCGCCGCCCTTCACCAGGCTCCCGACGGGAGTGGGTGTGTGAGAGAGGAGGGGCGCTGAACACCTAGGGCTGGCGGCGTGTGATGAGGCGCACCTGATGTGAATAGAGCCTCATCACCGCCGCCGTTTAAACGCCGAGCGCGCCTCTCCTCGGGGGACCGGTCTCTTCCCCGTGCATGCACGCTGGTGTCCTCGTGGGTCCAGGAAGGGTGCGTCGAGGAGGACTGCCGCACCCGTGAGACGGCTGACGGGCCAGGATGCCGGGCCGTCGAATCCCCCAGAAGCGCCGGGAACCAAGGAGATGGAAGGAGCCGCGCAAGAGACGCCGACGCCACTCGCTCCCGGCCCCGAGAGGGGAGTGCGTGCGGCCACCGGACTCCGCCCCTTCCCTGGACCCTTCCCTGACGAACACTACCTTCCGGTACAAGCCCCGCGGCACAACGAGGACACCAGATTCCCCGTTTATTTGGACACTTTTTCCTCTTTGGACACGTTATTTTATCCCTTATTGTTTAATAAAAACCTCTCCGAGGCTTGACGCCACGCCCACTGTGTCTGTCGTTTGCTCCTCCCGCCACAATATCTATATTATCTGTGTAACTGCTATAGATACTGTATGGTTTACTTGCTTTCATACATTTTTGTGGATATCCATACATGCAAAAATGTATGTGTGAACTTTACATATGAATACTAATGAGTTCAGGCTGAGAGTTCAGATAGTAAATATGGGAACCATAATAACCAAAACACAATCTGATGTTATTTCCAATATGAAGTCTGTTTCATGAATTTCATTATGTCAAGCGCTTTAAGCTATTGGATTCATGACGTCCCGAGAAGTGAGCAAAGTAATTGACTCTCATTTGTTAAAGTATTCACCGTGGAAACAACAGCACCCAACCAACTCTATCATCTGCCTGTTTGTTCCCTAACAGTGTGCATATGTCACGAGTGTTTTGTCATTTCAATGCAAAGGTTTTCTTTAAATCTACGCAGGCGTTGTTGACATTTCCATCAGAGACGGTGACACCTGCAGAAAACAAACTTGTTTGTGTTGACGGATGACCGTGTAATTGAGATCATTATGATTTTCGCAGTGGAAGAAGTGCATGTGAGACCCCTCCATCTTGAACTGACTGCATCTCTCGGTCTGACAAAATCATAACAGAATTGCTTCATTTCTCTGCGAGTCCATAAAATAAATTTGCGCTAATAATTCTGTTCCATCTCCATCGCTCCACACCTTTTTGCTTATTACAGCTCTCTCTCTCTCTCTCTCTCTCTCTCTCTCTCTTCTATTTGTGCTCATGACCTTCCTCACACAATTTAATATTTTCTAAAATGCATTAAGGAAACAACAGCAAAGTTTAATCTAAATAAATTGCTCCCAATTGGAACGCACTCATAATGGCAGGCAATAATCTCACCGTCTGTAGAGAGAAAATGAAGAATGTAAATACCCTCCCTGCTGCATGTTCTTCTATTTTGTCATCACAAAACAATGTGCTTGGCTCAAGCTCCTCTTCAACTGAACCTGCGGAGAGTTTGCATGAGGCATTACTTTCATGAAGGGGCAATGTACCCTGCAAGGGCACACTTAGAGACGCACCAGAATTATTGCCGCCGGCTTCCAGATGAGCTTACTAACACGACAACCCCACAGAATGCCATATTGTTGTTACTTAACCGGCTCCAATCCCATAATATCCTCAGTTGTCGAGGGTGCAGCATCCAAGTTTTGCGTCTCTCATCTTCTTCATAGAACCCTGGATTCAGAAGGCTATGGTTAAATTCATCTATTGGTGCAATTATGCAGGGGATTTGCACGGTTTAAAAATACGCTCGATTTGTACTTGTGTTTTTTTCCCCTACGGAGACTTTTAATTGCACTCATGAATATTTCTGATACACACTTACAAAGCGTTTGGCTGTTTTAAGAGAGAATGTTTTCTTTTTTGTTTGTTTTACCTGAAGTGAGCAAAAGAGGTCACATTTAAAAACAAGAAACTGATCTCTCTGAAGAAAAGCATTGTAATTATATATAGATGTAATTTTAGACACCACTTTGACACTTGACACAGGTGAAAGCATACGGCTTTACGTACAAAGAAAGATGTCTGTGAATAAAATGGTTTTGCTTTGAATGCTTTGTTTGCTCAGCGGCTACAGTTTAGTGCATCGCAGAAGTTCGATTTTTTTTTTTTTTTTTTTACATAAAGCCTGTTTAAAAGTTTCCCAATATGTTCAAGTGAGTTTATTTTGACACTTCCACCAAACCTTCAAAACAAATTAAGGTCGAAAATGTTTCGAGAACAGTTGCATCTGATTGTTCTGTTTTTGGATGTACAGTATCACATCCAGCTTTTTGCTATAATTTTTCTTTTTAGGTGTGTATTTATTAACAATTTCTGATCTGTTTTGGCTTCGTAGGTGATCTCTACAAGGGGCCAAGCACGGTTTTTTCTGGGTGCACACAGTGTGCATATAATCTGTAGGCAGCGATTGAGTGTTGCTCTAGCTGTCTTGCCTTCTCTTGGCCTGCTGAGTTTCCTGCAGGGCAGACTACAGTGTTTCAAAGCAGGTGTAAACACACAGATGTCAAACTGTTCAGCTTTCCCTTCTCAAACTGCTATTGACTTACACTTAATGAGACTCATGCTGAGGCTTATGCAAGATCCCAAAGACAGTCAAAATGCCAAACCAGGTAAAAAAAATATTGTATGTTTATTATTACTAGGCACTTGTTGCTAAGCAACTGGAATAGTTGTATTGTGTCTTGTTGCTGTTGAAGTGTGTGTTAGATAGTGGGTTGCAGTTCCCAACCTCTTGCCCTCCATCATAAGGTGCCTGTGTCCAACCTAATGGTTGCAGTTCGTTCAAAACACCTGGTAAAAACACAGCACTCTCCCCCTACAATTTCACAACACCAAAAACAGTGGGTTGAAACCACAGATCAGCTAAATAGTTTATCAGTGGGAAAGAGCTCAAATTCTGAGCAGATACTGAGAGTGCAGGGTTTAAGAGTTGGCTGCTCTGATCCTTAGTTGACTACAGAGCTCACTGCTACTTACATGCTCAATTTGTCCTCCATTATGGCTTTTCTGGGTCTCGCCAGAGCTGCTGCAGATCTCTCGGCTGCCCTTTGGGCTGGTTCAGATTCAGCTCCCACTCTCGGTCTAAACCATTTCTCTTATACAACACTGTAAAGTGCTTTCACACAAAACAAACTAATGTCCAGTAAGGTGTTTATGTAATTCAGACCTATTTGAAAAGTTTTTTCAAACCTAAAGGAATATTCTTGGTTCAGTACAAGTTCAGTTCAATCAACAACATCTGGCATAATGATGAATTCCATTAGTGTTCATGCACTTACAATGGAAGTAAATGAAAACAATTTGTGGAGGATTTAAAAACAGAAATGTGATGCTTATACAGTTACATTAATTCTTATTTGAGTTATAAAGATATTTAATAATTTTTAGAGTGATTTTAAGGATGTTGATTTTGCATTGTCACAGGGGCAACAGAAAATTGTATGTACTAGAGGTCGACCGATATATAGCCAAGGCCGATATATCTGCCAATATTTTCAATTTTTTAAATATCGGCATTAGCTGATAAGTTTTTCTGTTTGGCCGATGTGTTCGAGGCTGGACTTTTATTTTGACAGCACTGAGAACGGCAGACAGCACACAGCTTTCACATTCTCCCTCTTTATTGTTTGCTGTCACAGTTCTTTTTAATTGGGATAGAGGTCTGTCTAATAAAAAGATAGAATGCTAAACAAAGGAATTAAAAGGTATTGTGACGAGCGTCCCGAGTCCACATCAGCATTGCCCTGGAAACTCACGAGGAGCACCTGCTCACAAGTCATCACGGGCTGATCGGCCACACCTGCGGCTCGTCAACCCGCCTGCACATGCTCACTGACGAAGGGTAAGAAGCCTCTCCATGACACAGCAGACTGGGGCCGTTTCTCAATATGCGTACTTGTCTGTACTTGTGTTCTTGTGGACTTGTGAAACGTCATCAGTCGCTGCCCAAGTACTGTTCCAATTCAAAGTTCACATCTAGCCAAGTCCAGTTCAAATCCCCGGATGTGTTCTTGATCCGCCCCTTTTACCGAGGATGCATCGAGAGGTGACTTGTGCGGACTTGATACGGGCCATAACCCAGAATTCAGTTCGTCCTCCCATCCTCGAGAGTTCGTTCTTCCGAGTCGAACTTGGCAAGTCCAAACTCGAAAGGACGGAAGTCCAGACTCTGCGAACTTGGTATTGAGAAACGGCCTAACACTCTCTCTTCCATTCCAGAAAGCAGTGTGTGACCAATCAGCACCGCCACGAGCACCGCACAGATTCGCCCGCACATGGACACGACCGAGAGCACCTCTGCGAGCAAGAGCACCATCACCACTCACGTATTCACCTGTCTTTCAATAAAATCCACCCTCCGGGGCCTTAAACTGAGCTCTCCTTGTCGCGTGATCCTTTCACCCTGCCACAGTATACATAAGCATTATAACAATTGCTTTATATTATTAGTAATAGAAAGGCAAACATACTACTTTCTCGTTTACGATCAGCATTAAGCAAATACGTATTTATATCATTTAAACAGATCTTTGAATGCCTAATAAACATTTAATGTCACAATCCTTGCAGAATAAATTGGATCGAACGTGTCAGTTGCGTTGTCTGTGGAGGGTCAGAAAGCTCTCAGATTTCATCAACAATATCGTAATTTGTGTTTCAAAGACAAATGAAGGTCTTACGGGTTTGGAATGAAATGAAAGTGAGTAATTTTTGGGTGAACTATCCCTTTAACTATTTCAAGTGTGAAAGGCACTAAAAATAATATTTACTGATTAGACCCATTCTCTTCAGTTGTATTCACACTGAACACATGATATGCTTTATGTATGTGTGACTGTTCTATAGGTCACTGTGACTGGAACCTACCAATCTATATTTTGAAGTTCAATAAAATTTGATTGTATTCAGTTCATTTTTATGTTCGCTATGAAAATTTAAGCTTGTTGACCATAAATTTGAATACCATCTATACTGATGGAAAAGTAAGTCATGTTCATGCTCTTTTAAAGCATTATTTTTTTCTGTTGGACTGTCTGCATTGCTTATATTGGCCAGTTCCAATGAGGAAATACAGGCTGCATGGGAGGCAGGTAAAACATTTTTGACAGTTTCTGTTTGCTCTGTAGTTCTGTTGCTTGGGTAACTGCGAAGATGCTTTGACACTTAAAATTTTGTTTAATTGTCATATTGTCATCAGTTGGTGCTGTGTGGGTCACACGGCATCGTAGGGATACAATAACAGCTATTAACTCAATAAATATGTGTCACTGCTGAAACACTCGCTGTCTTTTGTTAAATTCTGTGAGAATGTAAAAGCCTTGACATTTCCCTCTATTTATTTTGAAACGGCATAATAAATTGATTTGCAGCTGAGAGGAGAAAATGAGCATTTTACAAAACTAACCTCTCCATGATGCAGCACTGATGGTGTTTGGCGGCATAAGGAAGAACCCTTGTGCATCTGCTTCCTGTTTATGCTGTTTCTCAGCAATTCTGGAGTCAAAAGTCTGGCGGAAATTCAATGCATCAGCGTGTAGATATCTGAATGCTGCTGGCTGTTGTGTGAATGATGTCCAGCCACTTGTAGAATTACCACTTTGGGTCAGATAAACATGGTGGTTCTTAGTGAGTCAATGCCTCAGGCAATAATTGCAGATTAAAAGTTTGAAACCTATTTACAGTCTCAGTAGTATACCAGTCTAGAGTTGATGTTAGAATCTTTGTGAAAAGTCCCCTTCTCGGTTTAGAGTTAAAAACAGAATACATTCAAACAGCTTTAAGATGATTATTTCTAGTCGGCTCATTGTGGATGATCCTAAGGGAAAGAACAGGTTTTTGTGTTGTCCTTTAGCCAAAGGGAATGTGTGTACCATGTTATTCAAATGCAGACAAGATTGCAAAGCCAAATATATCACAAGGGCTAAAAGAAGATATAAGAGTAAATCATGACATGCTGACAGATTCTAACTCAACTAATCAGTTTAAGATCTCTTTTAGAGTCCTCCAAAGGAATGTCTAGAGGAAGAGGATTTAGTTGACAGGCTTTGTGTTACAATTAAGACTCTTATAAAACAAAACAAAAAAACACAAAAAATGCAGCTATTGAACATCAAATACTATATTCAAGCGATCAATTTTGAACTTCTCGTAACTCAGTCCTCTCTGAGTCAAAGTCACTCCCCCTCCCCGTTCTTTAAGTGTCTGTTGCGCCGATTTTCTAAGATCGCAAATAAGAGGTACTAATTTGGTTGTGCAGTCTAACAAACTACGTCTATGTTGCATAGGCGTATTGCAGTTGATTTACTTTATTAATAATAATTGGGGAATAGGAACAAATATGTCAGACGTAATCAATTTTTAACTGAAGCTTTTGCATTATTAACCAGCAATACTTGGGTTTAATATCAACTTGGGTTTGCAATCAATTTTTGTCATGGTTTTTATAAACACAAACTTTTGAGTAAACCATGGCCTCTCTTTTTCTTACATGGCAACCAGGCTGCACCGTACATGAACGATGTGATCTTTGAAAGCACTGAGTCATTGATATTCTCGTCTCTGAGGGCAAATTCATTTTGATTGGCAGGTCAGAGCTGTCTTTTGCAGCATGGGAGCAGAAAGAGCTGAGCTGAGTCAGGGCTGTCCTCTCACAGGACTTCACAGGGTTGACTGACAACAGTAACCTCTCCAGCAGAATCTTAATCCCACGCACAGTGCTGAAATAAGGAGCTACTACTATAAAAAGTACTACAGTTTTTTTTATTTATTTTTTTACTAATGACACAAAAACTAAAAGACCTGTTGTTGCTTCTGCAAAGTAATATCTGTGAAACTTGCTGTGCATTTTTATAAGAAATCGTGTCATTCAGTAAATTGGTGTGTTTGTTGGTTTGCGGGTGTGTAATTTGCTGGTGCATGTTCAGTATCATTAAAATCTAGTTTTGCTTTGTTCGAACAAATTACTAATGTGTTTTCCTGCTTTCTTAGCACTCTGGTAACTGACCGTATTAAAGTCAGACCACATAAAAAGATGTCTTTTTATGCAGTGACATACAAAGCTTATTATACAACAACTATGAGATGTTATGAAAGGCTTCACTGAGTTCACTTTGATGAAGCAGCCGAAGAACAGTGTCTATGAGTCTCTGATGATTTGCATTAGTCAAACAAATATATATTCTTGTTGTAATTGTAAAATATACCTTTTCAGGCTTGTAATTTTGTCCATGTAGATTTTTTTTTAAATAAATTTAATTTCTCTTTAATTCAGGTAAGAAATTAGCTCTTTTTAAAAAAAAAAAAAAAAAAATCTGTACTCACAATAATAAATTTGACTAGGTTAACAAAGTCCTGAGTTTGAATAAAATGAGAAACATAAATGGTGCTTGTGCAAGTTATGTAATGTGAGATCAGAGGGCACTTCAGATCAGTTTCATAATCGACACTGTAAAAAATTATTCTTGCCCTCAGCAAATATTGCAATTTATATAATCAAATTTTTCTAAAAACATCTTGTGCTTTGCTTAATTTTAAGATATATTTATGTTTATATTTATGTGGTGATAGATACCTGAAAAGGAAAACATAATAAATGGAGAGAAATAATAAAAATGCTACCAATAAAACATTTTTTAATCATCTGGTGTTCAGATCATTTTAATGTAAGATGCTTTAAGTAATAAATGAACAATATTTAGTCTTAATGTTATAATCTAAATGATATCAAATTGCATAATGTTAAATGTCTCAGTATCAGTATATCAAAACTTTGGTGGCAACCTTTAAATATTTGTGTATCATCAGATGAAGTTTCTAAGTATTAAAATACAATGTAAAAAAAATGGCTCTTAAGTAAATTGAAGAAATAATTTCTTACAATGTACATGGCTCACATCTCAATGTGAATGATTACTTGTAAAACCGAGGCATTGTTTTCAGTCTCAGGTGTCTTCCTTTCAACAGCTCTCAGTCGCCAAAGATCTCTCTTTGCATCCCAATCGCTTAATCACGCGTCAGGTTCAGCTCAAGAAGGTCATGTGGGTTACGTGCAGCAGACGAAACTGTAATTAGAGCGCAGGTATCCCACAAGACCTCGGGTCAGGTACACAGTGCAAAATCAAATTAGTATCCATCCGTCGCTGGGGACGCAGGTCACACTTCGGCGTACTCTGATAAGGGAAAAGTGCACACAAAGCTATAGATTAGAGGCTTTAATTTTAGGATGGCGTAAGCTTTACCTCAGCTCTGTCACTTGTGCTGCCAGCTTCTAGAGCTTTTATTCAGAATGTAAAAGGTCAGATTTTCTTTCAGCGTCTATTAAACTCATTCCTGGAGCCTTCACGGAGGCATGTAGCCTGGAGAGGTCATGGAGTCCTTGTGGCTAACGAAAGTTTAATTAGAAATCTGGTTACAACATGTTCTCAAAAAGTGTCATCTATTGTGTATGTGTACCTTGTGTTTTATATTTTTACTTACATTACGTGGGAAAAATATTTTAGGTACATCTATGCAGATTCACATTTTTGTAATACATACATCTCTGCATTGCAGATTCATGAATTATAATGGATGTGTATCATTGGTCCAATATGTAGATTCAGTAACTGTGTGTTTTGAAAATAGTGTGGAATACCTTAAAGGGATAGTTCCTAATAATTGTTTATTCACATTTATTTGGTTCCAAACCAGTAAACTTACTTTCCTCAGTGGGGCACAAATTTTTTTGAAGAATGTTGGTGTCCAAACAATATTGGACTTTCATCAGATGGACTTTTTTTTTCCCAAAATGTGTGTTTGTGTGGATTCCTGAAGAAAGATCAAGTAATTCCTTAAGGACCCACCCTAAAGATGTGAACGCAATTAATTAAGGTGAATAAAGGTCAAGTTGAGGCCCTTAAGGTTTCCTCTTTTTAGTGGAGTGGAGCCATTTAAAATGTTGTGTGAGCAGTGTCATTCAATTTAGCATCATATTTACAACTTATGTCAAATTGTCAGAATGTTTTTTTTTCGACTTTACATATAAAAAAATACATTTAATAAAACAGTCAAAGTGATAGTTCTCCCAAAAATGAAAATTACCCCATGATTTACTCACCTTCATGCCATCCTAGGTGTATATGACTTTCTTCTTTCAGATAAACACAATCTGAGTTATGTTTAAAAAATGTCTGGCTCTTCCAAGCTTTATAATGGCAGTGAATGGGGGCCGAGATTTTGAAGCCCAAAAAAGTGCATCCATCCATCATAAAAAGTACTCCACATGCCTCCAGGGGGTTAAGAAAGGCCTTTAGAAGTGAAGCAATGCATTTGTGTAAGATAAATATCCATAATTAAAACTGTAATCTCTAGCTTTCGCTAATTGTCATAGGTGCGTTCACGAAAGAGTGGTATTCCAGCAGATGAAGTAGGCGTAGCATAAGCTCCAGTGAGAAGTGACAAACACAGAAGTGCAGAGCAGAGAGAAAAACAAAACACGAATTAGAAGTACAAAATTAGGTTTTGTAAAGAAAAATATCAAAGAATTTGGATATAAGCCAAGAGGAGACTGGTTTTCTGGTTTCCTAAACTATAAACAAAACTTGGCTCTCGCGAGATTAGCATACTCTCACCAGAGTTTATGCTACGCCTACATCCTACGCCACTCACTTGTTAGCACACACAAAATACATTTGATGTAGACTCCCATTCATTCCCATCCAATGTTATTTTTTCCATAATTAATCTCACCAAATTAACATGTTAAATCGACATCGCTGTTGCAACCTTTTTATAAAAGCAATAAGCCACTTCAGACTTGCGTTACAGTGACAGTGAGGACATTTTAGGCCTTGAACTCTCAGCATTCACTCTGAGAGACGCAACTCTGTGCATTGTACTCAGTAGCAATCCCCTTTCAAATCTCCTCAATATTTTGACTTCTCTCCAGAGGTGTAAAGTACTTGAGTAAATGTAACTAATTACTGTACTTAAGTATCTTTTCAGATATTTTGTAATTGTACTATCAAAGATATTAACAACTTTTACTCTCTACTTCACTACATTTTTTAATGAGTATCTGTACTCTTTACTCTACTACATTTGTAATGAGTGTTGCAGTAACAAATTACATTTTGCACCTAGCTTTCCTGCAGCAGTTTATTTATGCTACAAAAGATGTGATATCGCCAACTACAGGGCACTGAAAGTACATCTTGTGCATTTTGCCCTTACCCAAACTTGGCAAGTACTTGTGAATCACATGTGTTTTATATATGAGATGAAGACATGACTGCAGGTTAGCCGGAACCAGCACATCCAGTGCAAGAAGACTTTTTAATTTTACTTAACATTATTTTATTTATCCTTTATACTGAAGAGACCTTTTTGAAGGTTATTGTTTTTTGTTTGTTTTTGCAATTTTGAGGTGTTCCGTTTTATTTTGGTTTTAGAAAATAAGTGTGATTGCTCTCCACACAAATCAGCTCTTTCTTATTTTTGTTGCATTTTCTGCACCTTGTCCTGGGCTTTAATGTCCCTTCCTGTCTCCCGTGGTGTTTGTTGTCAGTTTGTATCTTATCTTGTTCAGCTTGTTAGCCTCCTGTATATATACAGTATATACAGACCTAGTGTTGCTTTAGTTCTTTGTGAGTTGTTGAATGTAATGTCAAGTCAAGTCAAGTCAATATTATTTGTATAGCGCTTTTAACAATGCAAATTGTGTCAAAGCAGCTTTACATCAGCTTGATATAAAGCTGGGTGGCTTTATATCAGCTTTACAGTATTTAGACGGGGAAGTAGTTTGTCGAAATAGTGTCATTGTCCTCTGGCCAGACAAAATCAGCAGTCTAAATCTAGGCTAAAGCAGAATCAGATTGTGCAAAGGACTTGTCTGGTTCCTGTGGTCTTGTCCCGATGGCCGTTTTGGAGACAGGGTCTTCACTGGGGATTAATCTCTGGGGCTCACCTAGGTATCCTGGCTGTAGAGGTCATCTCTAGGTGCTGATCCACCATCTGATCTGGATACGGACTGGATCCGGGTGGCTGCAGTGACCATCTGATCTAATGGTTGTCTGTTTGCCTGTGGTTTTTGGCTTATTGTTTGTTCTAGTATTTCCATTAAATGCCTGCACATAGATCCTTGCCTCTGCCTGTTTTCCACAGCTTCTCCACAACGTTACAGATTTTGACTGGCATGTCTCTTTTACTAGTGCATCTTTGAGCCTATATTTAGTGTAAGTAAAATGCTTAAGTACTGTTAAAATCAGATACTCTAATACTTTTACTCAAGTTGTTTTGGAATTGGTGACTTGTAACTTGTAGTGGAGTAATTTTCACTGTAAGGTATCTGTACTTTTACTCAAGTATGGTTTTCAGGTACTCTTTACACCTCTGCTTCTCTCCGGACTCGCCTCTCTCTTTGATTTGCTCTTATCGGTTCTGTGGAATCGTGAAAGGCAACCGATGGAAAAGAGGAGAGAGGGAGATAAAACACTTTTATTCGTCCTTAAATCCTCTGAGAAATGAGAGAGGGTGAGATGTCACAGTGAGACTGTAATGAAGAGCGAGCACTAGAACATGCTCCATTGGATGAGTGTATCCCTTCTTTATTGAGTGTATCTCCTTGGGGGAAATGGAGTGAGTGAGGAGGGGAAGACCTTGGAGAGGACATCAACTGGGGGACACACACACAGCTTCAGTGCCGAAGAGCATTTACCCTTGGAGCAGCTACCTTTATGCCTTGTTGGTGACAAATAAGAGGAAAAAAGAGATTGGAAGTCCCTGCATGAATTAAGGATCAGAAATGCGATTGAGCTGAGGTTACAAGGCACCTTTATGTGGGATGTACAGTTACAGGCGAAGTGAAGTCCAGTCGCTGAACCTCATAATGTGGTTTCTTTGGCTTTCATTACACTGTCCCTGGAAATTCAAGGGTCTCTGTTGTGTGGAAGCAATTGTGTTTTCAGGTCACTGTGAGTTATGAGGGCGGCTCACATTTACACAATATTCAGCAGAGTTTGTTTTGTGCTTTTTCTTAGCTTCACAGCTAGAAGAACAAAATGCTTTGCAGTGTTGAAGGTTTTAAATTGTGTATTTCTTAGGGTGAATAAATGTCACATCAGCCCATGTCTTAAACTACTTTAATGCACAGAGACATCTAGAAGTTCAGTGCGCATTGTGATTGTCTATGAGTTTGCTGTGGTTGAATTGTGAGAGTTGCAAAAGATTTGTTATAGGACAAAATTTTCAAAGGAAGATATGCTATATATATCTATAATTTTAGAATGAGGATGTAAAATTGCCTAGTCACTGTTAGTCAGAAACAAACTCTTAACTACACTTGTCAGGGTTTCTATGAGAGAGGACTCAAATGCAGGATAAGAGCTGACATTTTATTAACGAAACAGACAGGACAAGAGATGGTGAGGGGAGAGAACACAGTCCAGACAATAGGCAGGGAATGAATGACGACAGGCGGCCAAGGTGAGCGGCCAGAGTCCAGTCCAGGATGGCAGACCACCAGAGAGCACTGAAGGCAGCAAAGCTGGAGGCCGGAGATTATCAGCGGTGGCCAAACACTCCACACTAGTGAGGTCACAGGCTCAGCACAGGCCTAGCAGCGTGGCAGACCCAGGGAGGGGACCGGTAGCCCAGCCTGCTGGACAAGACGAGACAGGAGACTGAATCTACAAACAACTAGGTAGGGAATAAGCAGTATCGCAGGACTAGCAAGACAGAGCAAGCAAACACGGATGTAGCACAACGAACTGGCAAAAGAAGAGGGAATGGGAGAACAATATAAAAGGGACAGGAGAACATGAGGAACAGGTCACAACACTCAGACAAACAAGAGAGAACGAGAGGGACAGGTGACAATACTAAGACAAACGAGGACTCCACAAGGACTAAACAAGGGGGCGTGGTAACAAGTAACAAGGAGGAAGGACAGGAGGAGCACATGGCAGACAACAACAAAGACAGAGCCATGTACTCAAACACAAAACTAACATAGAAACATGAAACAAGACAAGACAGTGAGGGCAGGATCCTGACAACATTATAAAGCTGGGCAAAAAGCCATTAGTGTTGCTTTTACTGAAGATCTTACTGGGGTTAAGTCATACAATCTGACAAGCAACAATCATAAAGTATAGAAAACAGACCTTATGTAATCCAGTTTCATGTTGCTAGTGGTTCAGAAATCCCTTGATAAGAAATAAGTTTATTTATCATGATTTAATCAGTTGTCACATTTCAATATTTCACAGTGAGTCTCTGTATTGTTTACTGTGTCCTAATTTATTTGAGCCGAATGTCACTATTCATAAATCATTTGAGTAAATGAATCAGATTTTGTATACAGCAGATTGTTCTTCGCCTAACTAGTGTGCAGTTAGGCATTAACATGAAAACGAAATAACAAGTTCCTTGTTCACAGCAGACAGGGTTTCTGCACAGGAGGAGCTGTCACACGGATTGTCAAAACAAAGCCGCTCCGGGTGTGAAAATTGTCCCACATTCATACAGTCTGTCCCCTGCCACACCACTGCATGCGCTTTGCAATCAGGAGGGAACAGAGAAACCCCTCTCGACCCTGCTAGGTGTTTGGGGAGCACAAAGAGAGAAAAGCTAGAGAAAGACTTAGAAAAAGAGCCGAGACTGTATGGAAGGTGGATGAAAAGGTGGTTTTTGGCTGTCACAGGTCTAGCTGATAGAAAGCCTCAGGCCTGCCTGTCCTTTCTCCCCAGATGCATAGCGACTGACAGCCTTCTTTAGTGACACGGGATGCTGTTCTCCGTCTATAATCCGGAACATATTGACACTCACTCCAGTCATCTGCCAGCGCGCCACAGGTTACATGTAGGATCAGTTTTTCTTCAATATCCATCGCTGACTTGTGAGTTTTTTGTGGGTTTCTCCCTCTCATCCTGTTATATCGCTCATTCTCTTTAATAATATGTATGTGCATTTAGATGAAATTACTGTTTACAAACAAATGCTTAGCAGATGCTTCAGAGTTCTTGAGGCAGCTGGAAAAGATCTGTTTTAGATCAACTCAATTCAGATTGAGCTGAAAATGACCAAAAACATCAAAACTAGCGCTGTCAAAAGATTAATTGCGATTAATCGCATACAAAATAAAAAATGTTGTTTGCAAAATGAATGTGAGTGTTCTGTGTATATGTATAAATACACACACATACAGTATATATTTAGTAAATGTATTCACATATCTATAATTATATTCATATAATTTATATTTTAAATAAATATATTTAATATATAAACATATTTTTAATTATAAATAAATTTAATAAATATATATATACATGCCTGTGTGTGTATTTATATATACAGTACGTTATAAATATACATAGTACACATATATTATGTAAACAAAAACTTTTATGTTGGATGCGATTAATTGCAATTAATCGTTTGACAGCACTAGTTTTCTCTATTCATGTAGAACCAAAACAACAACAACAAAATGATTTTTCTGTACAGAAAGCAAACTTTTATTAAAAATTATTATAGTTTTAAATCTATAATAATTTTTAAAGAAAGTTTGCTTTCTGTACACATTTTGTTGTTGTTGTTTTGGTTCTACATGAATAGAGAAAACTAGTGCTGTCAAACGATTAATCGCATCCAAAAAAAAAGTTTTTCTTTACATAATATATGTGTGTGTACTGTATATATTTATCATGTATATATAAATAAATACACACACATGCATGTACAACCCGAATTCCCGGAAATGTTGGGACGTTTTTTTAAATTTGAATAAAATGAAAACTATAAGACTTTCAAATCACATGAGCCAATATTTTATTAACAATAGAACATAGAGAACATAAATGTTTAAACGGATACATTTTACACTTTTATACACTAAATGAGCTCATTTCAAATTTGATGCCTGCTACAGGTCTCAAAAACGTTTGGCACGGGGGCAACAAAGGGCTGAAAAAGCAAGAAATTTTGAAAAGATTAAGCTGGGAGAACATCTAGCAACTAATTAAGTTAATTGACATCAGGTCTGTAACATGATTAGCTGTAAAAGGGATGTCTTAGAGAGGCAGACTCTCAGCAGTAAAGATGGGCAAAGGCTCTCCAATCTGTGAAAGAGTGCATAAAAAGATTGTGGAATACTTTAAAAACAATGTTCCTCAATGTCAAATTGCAAAGGCTTTGCAAATGTCATCATCTACAGTGCATAACATCATCAAAAGATTCAGAGCGTCTAGAGAAATCTCTGTGCGTAAGTGACAAGGCCGAAGACCTTTGGTGGATGCCCGTGATCTTCGGGCCCTCAGACAACACTGCATCACTCATTGGTATGATTCTGTCATTGACATTACTAAAGGGGCCCAGTTTCAAAAAGGGAAAAGTGTTCTAAACGTTTTTAAACATTTATGTTATCTGTGTTCTATTGGCTCATGTTATTTGAAATTATTTTAGTTTTCATTTTATTCAAATTTAAAAAATGTCCCAACATTTCCGGAATTCGGGCCGTAGAGGCCGGGGCAGGGGCCGGGGCCGCGGCCTCGGAGGCGGACCCGCCATGGCCTCCCGAACTCCCTGCTCCACCATGGCCTCCCGAATCCCCGGATCCGCCATGGCCTCCCAAATCCCCGGATCTACCATGGCCTCCCGAGTTCCCTGACCTGCCATGGCCGCCCGAGCCCGTGGGTCCCGGAACGGACGTCGCCCTGGAGGCCTTCCGTCCCCGAACTCTTGAGGCCTCCAGAGCACCCACCCCCCCCTCCCCGTTGGATGGTGTACAGTGCGGGACGCGCCTCTCGGGATGAGCGAGTAACTGTTAGTCCTGGTTCCCCATGTCTTGTATTTCCCTCCCTCTTGTGCCCTTATTTGGTATTTCCTGCTCCTGTCCCCATTCAGTTCTATTAGTCCCAGCTCTGTTTGATTAGTTCTTTATTAGTTTCCAGGTGTGTCTCCTTAGGTCCCTCGTTTAGTCCCTCGTTATCCTGTGTTTATTAGCCCAGTGTTTCCTGTGTTCGGTGTTAAATGTCATCTCAGAGTTCCTGTGTGTTTGTACCTTTGTTTGTCTTGATTAAAACCTTCACAGAAGTTTACTCCTTGTCTCCTCGCTCCTTCATTCCCTTGCTCCCAGAGGAGTGTGACAGTGCAGTGTAGAAAAAAATGTTAAAGGTATAGTTCACCCAAAAATGAAACATTCTGTCATTGTTTACTCAACTTAATGTCAATTTAAACCTGTATGATTTTCTTTACTAAATAACTAAACTAAATTCAGAAACATGTCATAAACAATATCTTTATTATAAATTGAACGTAATTGTGGTTTGATGTTGTTTTTGTACCACACTGTACGTTGGAAAAGTTTCCTTTGTATGTTTTCTTTTGTATATGTGTTCCACAGAAGAACGTATGTCAGAGAAGTTTGGAATAACATGAGGGTGAGGGTGAGACTGAATGATGACAGAATTTTCATTTTTGAGCAAACTATCCCTTTAAGTCACATTTATAAACACAGCAAGATGATGCAAAGCTTTCTTAATTATTATAGCTCCCGGGGAACAAATCTAACAGCCTTCTAAAGTGCAGTCACAGATATTGAGATTGCAATAGAATATGACTAAATTAATTATAATATAAAAATTTGACACTCGTATTATATATATATATACTGTATCTGACAACTCTCGGAGGGATTGGCATGGTAATGTACATGATAATGTTAATGTATTTGGTCTTGGCGGAATAGATCTGCCAGGTATTTGAATATTGAGCAGTGTGCTCATTGGCTACTGATACAGGAGAAAACCAATCAGCTGTGCCATGTGATAATGATGTCAATAGACCAGATTGAGTTAGATATATCAGACTGCCATCTAGAGTTTCATGCCAGAACTCTGTACACACACACACAATACAGTGAGTAAATGTAGGCCTAATGAACAATGTTCACTGTTCTTGTCTCTTGAAACGAGCTAGACTCAAAATCACTTTCAGATAAGGTGTATAAACGCACAGGAATACAAAAGAATCCATCAGAACCTTCTTTTTCCAGCAACAGAGCTTAATGCAGGATCATTAATCAAAATAATGAGAAGAGCATGACTATAAAGAGAGGCAGGTTTTTGCATTTTCTGAAGAGTGGTGCACACTTATACAAAGTTAAATTGCCACTGTGGTTGCTAAGGTATTCTGGGGCAGTTTCTAGGATGTTGCTAGGGTGTTGATACTAATTCTGGCCAAAAGTGCCCACTGCAAGTCTGTTGATGTTTATACTCCCAAAATTTTGTGGCAAATTAAATACAGGCAGGATGACAATTGGGAAGAAATCTAAAGCACAAACAACTTACGCAACACTGCCTTTAATACATTTTCGTCTATTCAACTTCTTTATTTCAGATTAATCTCAAACAATCACCTGTGCGCGATATGCTGGTATGTGGCCTGATTCTAAAACAATATCCCACAGATCCATAAACTCAATTTCCTGGTGATGGAGTGATTTCAGGCATATGCGCAAGCTGGAGAACTTTGTTCCAGGCCAATTGAGTACGATGGAGGTGGGAGGTGAGATTGGTATACATAAGTATTTGCTATTTCATTTTATGAATCCCAAAGGAGGGATATCAAAGAGAGGAGAAGAACAGAGGAAACAGGGCAAATAAAAGAGGGATGCAGAGATATTGTATCAACTCTACTGGGGCACATTACGGAAATGAATCAACTTAATTCTTATGAAAACAAAAACATACTGTAAAGAGACAGACAAATCGAAAGAAAGAAAGATAGAAAGAAAATAAATCTTTTAAAGATGTTAAATGAAAGAGCAAAGCGGGGAGTAATGATACTAGGTGATGTAAGAGGCATCTTTAAATCATTCTTCATTTTGAAACGTGCTGTCTGTGCTTGAGACTATATTAGACTATCTTATACCAAGCAAATCATAATTTCTAAATTATATTTTTCATGATAAATGAGAATATTTTCTGCTCTCCCACCCTTCTGCTTCATTTTTTTCCTTCATCTGCTTTCTCCTTTTAGGGACAGTCTGTTTCTATGCATGAACTTGCACAAGAACATCACTATATAGTACAAAGGTCATACTGTACAATGTGTAATTTTTTTCAGATTCAAGACTAGATGAAATCAGTCACAGAAATGTATTGTTTTGAAAAATCTTGGATTATATAAACTTTTATTGATTTTTCATGATGACGATGATGATTGAGGTTTCTGCAACAGTTGTATGAATTGAATTAGAAAATATTTCACAAAATTTATGAAATCAAGTAGTATAATGGCTGACATTAAAGTATAATGACATACCAAATGCTAAAATCTACTTTAAAAAAAATAAAATGCATACATATATATACAATTTGTAACTTTGAAGACAAATATTTTTATTAAAAGTTTGTAATGAAAAGGATAAAAAAAAGTAATTTTAAAAACAATTTTTCAAAGTTATATATAAAACTTGTGTGTGTGTATGTATGTATATATATATATATATATATATTTAAACAATCTCTATATATGTAATTTAAATAAAAACATGTTAACTCACACAGAGT
This sequence comes from Barbus barbus, assembly GCF_936440315.1. Lineage (NCBI taxonomy): Eukaryota > Metazoa > Chordata > Actinopteri > Cypriniformes > Cyprinidae > Barbus > Barbus barbus. The sequence goes on from NC_136757.1 coordinate 19,089,910, forward strand.
AGCAGTAATCACCCATGTTGTGCTAGCCTTTCATGTCATGGTCTGTGACTTTCATCCTATGCAGGAAACAGTACTATTTTCCGTCTCACATTCACAGCATCCAATTAAAGCTCCTAACACACACACACACACACACGCACAAACAAACAGTCAAATTCAAAGAGAACCAAGAGTCCCAACTGCTCAAAGCCAGATTATATCTCCATGAGAAGCCATCATTCACACACACACACACACACATATTCTGAAATTAAAATATTCCCTCCTAGATTTGATATTCCATCTTTGTTCCCAATCCCATGTTCGCATTACAACAGATGTAGCAAGCAATAACCCTCATCTACTTCCAGTGGAAGTCACATCACTGTTTCGATAGGCTGATGTTGGCATAGCAACAGTCGAACTGAAGATATTCCGCTTCAATTGTTTTATTACCCAACCTTCCCTTGGCAGACTCTTTGCAGGCATGACAGTGACAATAATGAACCCGCGAGAGAAGTTTGAATTTAGGTGATAGAAAAAAGTGATTTTAATAATGTTTTACTCCATTTCTTTAATCAGAGATATGATGTGTACGCTGTGTTGTCTTTCATCTTTTAAATTGGTCTTGAGAAATATTGTGATCTCATTTTAACATGATTAGAATGGCGAACAAGCTCAGGTTAGGTTTTCACAATGTAAGAATTATGGTGATGTTCAAAAAATGCATCTACTTTACTGACGAAAACCTTTCCTCAGTAGACTGGATCAAATTTAATCTCATCTGTTTAGAAATAGCTCTTTGTCTGGAGATGAGTTGTCACAGTAACACTCCTCTAAGTGATGTTGGCTCCTTTAAAGTGTGACAGACTTGTGGTTTTAAGCAATAAATGGATTTTAAATGGTTTTAAGTTCTGAGTGCTAATTAAAGAACTGCCTGCACATCCACTCAAAATAAGCGTCCAGAGTCTTTCACTCAGCGCATGCTTGTGTGTGCAAGAATTCATGCATGTGTGACTGTGTGTTTATGTGCACATACTCCATGCATGTCTGTATCAATGCGTCTATAATTTTTTTCTTGTCTTTCTTGTTAAAGTAAAATCAAAAGCATTTTTACAATAATTTCCATTTAAACAAAGTCTATTTAAATAACCAATTTAAAGAGAGTATTAAAATGTGTGTGCATACTGTATATGTTTACATATATGTGTGTATATCGGCACCCTTGGTAAATATGATCAAAGAAGGCTGTGAAAATTAATCTGCATTGTTAATCCTTTTGATCTTTTATTTAAACAAATTCACAAAAATCTAACCTTTCATTGGATAATAAGACTTTAAAATGGGGGGGGGGGGGGTATCATTATGAAATAAATGTTTTTCTCAAATACACATTGGCCACAATTAACGGCACCCATTTATTTAATACTTTTTGAAACCCCCATTTGCCAGTTTAACAGTTTCTCCTATAATGCCTGATGACGTTAGAGAACACCTGAAAAGAGATCAGAGACCATTCCTACATCCAGAATCACTCCAGACCCTTTAGATTCACCGCTCCGGTGCTTCTTCTCTTCAGTTCACCACACTCATTTTTTTTGTTTTATCTGCTGGTATTTGATAGAATCCATGATGCCATGTGTCTAAACAAGATGTCCAAGACCTCCAGCAGAAATATAGGCCCACAACATCAAAAATACAGCAGTATATTTCATTGTACACATGGGGTACTTTTTATCCCTGTGTTCACCAAACCCATCTTGAGTGTTTGCTGCTAAAAAGCTCCTTTTTTAGTTTCATCTGACCACAGAAGCCAGTTCCAGTTGAAGTTCCAGTTGTGTCTGATAACTGAATATGCTGGAGTTTGTTTTTGGATGAGCGAGGATCATTTTTCTTGAAACCCTCCACCCAACAACATGTGGTGATGTAGGTGCTGTTTGACTACAACTATTTTCTGCAATTCTCCAGCTGTCTTTAGCCACTCAAACTCTCCATCTCACCGTGCATTAAGACGATATAGACACACGTCCTCTTCCAGGCAGTTTTGTAACATTTTCTGTTGATTGTAAATTCATAATTATTGTCCTGATGGTGGAAATTGGAATTTCTTTTCTTAAAGCCACTTCACTAATTTGTGAAGCTCAGTTATCTTTTGCTGCACATCAGAAATATATTCTTTGGTTTTTCTCATTGTGATGGATGATTAAGGGAATTTGGGCTTTGTTTTCCCTCCTATTTATATTTCTGTGAAACAGGAAGCCATGGCTGGATAATTTCATGTTCATAATCACGCTGGAGTGCTCAAAATTGTGAATATGAATGGGAACATACTTCAGAGATATTTTACTCATAAGAATTTCTAGGGGTACCAATAATTGTGTCCAGCGTGTATATGAGAAAAACATTTATTTCATAATCATATTTACCCCCATTTTAAATTCTTATTATCCAATGAAAGGTTAGATTTTTGTGATTTTTTTTTTTAAATAAAGGATCAAAAGGATTAACAACGCAGATTAATTTTCCCAAACTTCTTTGATCATATTTACCAAGCGTGCCAATATTTTTTGCCATGACTGTACATATGTGTATTGCTTGCTATATATTGATATAGATTATTGACTTCTAATACTACTGTCTGTAATGAATGAATGTGATATAATGTACTTGAATCAACTTCTTTAAGGCTTTTTTCAGCAAATGTTGGTAAATGTGATTCATTTGCTTTAGTATTTGGCATATCATAATTCATTAAAGTTAATTTTTAATCAGACATCCCTAAAATAGATATATTTTAATAATTAAAGCCTGTCCTTAGTTCTAGATTGGTTAATAGATTAGTTTTCTAGTGTATACAAACTTTCATTTCACAGTCTGTGGGTCGTATGATAATGTGGAAAAACTGATCAGTTCTCTTTAGATTTGAATCCAGACCTCCCTGCACTGCTCCCACTCTGTCCCTCTGCCCCCCGCCCTCCCTTTGTTCCTGTCCCAGCCTCACTCTCTGGAAATGTCTCAGAAGGAAATGAGGTGAAAAGTTGGCTTTAATGGAATAAATGTCTTCAGTAAGCTCATACCGTTTCTGCGTCAGGTTCTCACGGGAGGTCACAGCACATTAACCTACTCCGGTATTCACTTTGACTAAAGGTTGGGGAAAAAATCTGCAGTGCTCCTCACGGATCATCGCCGTTGGTTTCAGCACTCTCTTGAACCATGTTGTCGGCAAATGAGTTAAAGTTGCTATTTCTTCTAGCTTTTTGCTGTTTCTTTTGCCTCACAGGTTCCTGTAGTGCGGAGAGGTTGAACGACTAAATGGACTCAAAGGCGATCACATCTTCTTAAGAACTCAGATGTGGTTTTTGTAGCCGGTGCTTTGATGTGTCTCTTTGTGTGTACCTTTGCCCTCCTTTGATTGTTCCCTCTCTGCTTTCCTGGATGTAAACGCCTGCACAAGCTGATGTGTCACATTAGTTTCAAACCAAAACAAGTGAAAACCTTTTGGAAATGGCTGGTGGCTCATCTTCTAGGACCCGGAAGAAAGATCCTGGAAGTCTTCACATCCTTATCTTCAATTGATTTATTGTACTTTTGATGCTTCATGTAAATACTCCCTGTTATTGATTTTTTTTTTCCCATGTATTTTTCCTTATGTTGCTTTTCCTGGAGTATTTAGGGTTCTGTTCACCATTGTCAAAGGTTCCCTTCTTAGAGAGCAGCAAGGTTTAGGGGCTTGACTCCAGCACCAGCCCCACTGGAAAAAGAGTAGGCCTATGTTTCAAGATATTTTGTTCTCGTCTGCATGTCTCTCTTGCTCGCTCATAGGCATTGCTAGGCCATATTTACTGGAGGAGGACTTCAACCATCGTCTTTAATCTCAGACCCTCTAAAAATCTATTTACTCTGCTGTCTACACTTTTAAAAATCAGTGATTATGTGATCTTCATGTTTACTGAGAACAGCAGCTGCAGTAAGCTATCTGAGGTTATTTCACTCCGAATTCTCTCCTTATCAGATGTTTGAAACGTCCCTGTAGTTGTTGGCAGACATGGTCAAAGGTGATATAAGGTGGCAATGCATAAAGCTGTCACAGATGTCCCTTGCTTGAATGCTTGTTGCATTGAAATCCCAAAATAAATGCAACCAAATCTACTGTTATTGAAATACATGTAACACTTACAAAAGTATGCAATTTGACATTTTATATATAGCTACATGTGTGCCTAAAGAGAATTTAGTACAATGGCAGTAAAAGACTCGCTTTAATGCTTAAAGTACAGTCAAAGAAAAGTATGTCTTAATGATCATTTTCTAAGTGCGCCAATTCATTTTACTGAGAAACAACCTAAAATGTAAGCAATTGTGCAGTTAAATAAAGGCTGCCATTGCTCTACTGTTCACTGTCCAGTGCTTTTCTTTTTTTGCTGACGTTATTGGGTAATTTATTAAGTGTTACAGTGAGTCACAATGTATTGCATTGTATTAAATTCACCCAATCAGATATTAAATGATCACCTTTCGTGTTTGCAGAAGAAAGAAAATACAAGTGTCTTTTAGTCCATGTATGTTTCCTTTGAGGCATGCATTTATATGCTGGTGTACTCCTAAATATTGACAGTTTACTTTTAGCAGATATATATTTAAAATATATTTCTCTGTAACATCCAAAACATTGATGACTTCAATATTAAAGCACTAAACAGATTTTTGTCCACTCAGATGTTAGGAGCTCTCTCTCTCTCTCTCTCTCTCTCTCTCTCTCTCTCCATTGAATTCACAATATTGTTCGCACTCAGGATCGACTCTACTTAGATAAGATCTCATCTCAGCTTACTCTTCTCACACACATCACAATCACTTACTAACACACACACCAATCCCGCCTCAAGCCACCTTTCTCATCATTTTTGCCAGAGCATTCAGCCAAACTCTCTGATAAAGCACGCCATCAGGACTGTTATCCAGAAAATGGTGATATATTAGACTACAACACTGCAAAAAACAATGTCAGTCTCTAAGAAAATAAATATTATGCTTGATTACGCTTCAGAATGCTGCTAGTCACCAACAAGTCGCCCATATGTCCTATGAATTTTCTCCCATTCATCATACAGATGGTCATTCATCATCAACAGCAGCTTTGTTTTTAGTAGCGTTTTAGGGGCCATTCATACAGAAACACACAGTTCCTGTGGCCATATGCGGATTCTCTAACCTGCAGAGGGCTTTGGCCTAAAATGTCCCATTGTGCAGTGTATCGGTTGGACTGGTAGATTTAGGATATATGTCTGTAAATTAATTGCTACTGCAGATGTCAATTTTATGGTTAATTTGCATGGATAAGCAATATATAGAAATTGATGGGTGATCCTCCTGCACACTGCTGGCACAAGTAATTTACCTAACATAAATTTTACCTAGCAGAAATTGCTTAGAATTACAATAAATAAATCTGTATATCTATACTATATACTCTATACACTGTAAAAAAACAAAACAAGTTGAGCCAACTTAAAATTTTAAGGCAACCAGCTTCAGCTGATTTTTGAGTTTTCTCAACTTGTTGTTTTAAGTTTATACAACAAAAAGTTTAGAATCTCCTACAAAAATAAGTTGAGAAAACGGAAAAATCTGCTGAAGCTGGTTGCCTTAAAATTTTAAGTTGGCTCAACTTTTTTTTTAACAGTGTACTATATTAGTATAGTATAAATACTTGAAAATAAAACTTTGCATATTTAAGTCCATAAGTCTGAATATATTGCAAAGTGAGATGCTGCAAAATATACGTTTACATAGAACAATTAACGTTGAGCAACAATTAATTTTTAGCTTTATTGACATGGCAGTCTATTTTTTTGCTCTGAGAACAAAAATAGTTCCAAATGAAGCCCCAACAGAATGACAGTTCTTTGTTTCCCAGCAGCACACAATAAATTCATTTTTGAATGAATGAATGAAAAAATAAAACAACTTTTAAACAAAATTGTCACCCATGAAGACAATTGTTTAGCTTCTGAGTGAGTGAACTGGCTGAGTTGAAGATTCAGTGACTCGCTCATAGAGAGTCACTTGTTTCGTTCCTAAATGAATCAATATTTTTGGCACTTGTGGAATAATGTAACTCACAAAAGGAGCACAGAAAAAAACAAAAAAACAGACAAATATAGGCAGGAACCGATTTATCCAGCTGTTTGGTTACACTCTCCAATCTAGTTGGTTAACCTTTCATTTTCACTCAGGAAGTGTACCTGAAGCCACAACCTTGGTTCTTTAACCTCTACAGATATATGATCAATGGAACACTATCGTCTCAGCAAATCTACCATATGGATGCACTGATTGGCTGTCGCCCTGGGGTGGGCTACCCGTAAGATCATTATAAGCATGCTACTAAAGAAATTGACATCCGGCATGTGGCTGACACATTGATAAACGAGTGTTAGACCCGGGAAATGCAGCCGCCTTGACACAACAGAAAAACACAAAGTCAAACACAAAGTGACTTGCAGTAAATCCATCCTGCGATCACATCAGCACAAATGCAACACATAGTGGTAAACAAGCAGAATCGAATGTGCAAGGAGACATGCTTGGACGGATGTTAGTAAATTAGAGAGATTGACATACTTTTGGATTCCCATTGGATTATTTAAGTGTGCTTGACAGACAGTATTGCCCTTTTTTAAGTCAAAGATCAAAGAGCCTCCAGAGCCCTGAATATGTTCATCAAATGAAGTCGTGTCCACATCTTGGATTCCATTCAGAAATGTCCCAAGCTTTTACTGTGTATCTCATGCTTGGCAAAGATGCACAAATAAATCAATTAGGAAGGCCTACATGAGTCAAAGCAATCATTTCCTTTAAACCGCGTGAGTAAACTCGTCTAATAAGATTATTTTACGGTGCTGTGGCTATAGCTTCAACTGCATGTGGAATTGAGCATGGTTGGCCAGATGTGTCTCTCTCTATGTGTGTATGTGAGGGGTGCAGGGGTTTGATCTGGTCTGGCTCAACTCCAGATCCTTCTTTCTCACAGTAATTGATGCTGGCTGTGGCGAGCTGTCGTCTCAGCCCGGCCAAGCAAGATAATTATTAGAAATGCAGTAATGCAGGTTGACAGATCTGTGAAATCAAGACCGGGTTGGTGACAGTTCAAAAAGGCCATTAAAAGAGTCTATTGGCAAGAGTCTGGACAAGCTTAGAATAATGGCATATTCTAAGGGCTGATAGATGGGCATATTTGTTTTTGAATTAATTTGATGAGAATTTCAACTTTGTTGATAAGCATTAATAGTGATGGTCAGCATGTTGCATGCTCCCATAGACACCACTGCATTCCTCATCAGCATGGAAGAGCAAGTGTGTGTTCCTGCTGACACTGCACAGATTCACACTTTAATCACTCCCATCAGCTCCTAGCATCCATTTAGCTCACCCTTTTGGGGATGAAAGGGGAAAATCCAGGTCTAAATCTGATCTGTGTATCCCAAGGTTCTGGCTAGAGAAATAAAAAGCTGATTATTTTGAGGTAAATATGTCTGTCCACAGCGTTTGGCCTCCTGGGCAAAGCTGGCCATGGTAATTGGAAAGAAGTGCAGTTATACTCTAAACCAGTGGTCGGCAAAAGGCAGCCCGCGCCCATAGCCAGATTATTTTGATAGCGCCTGGTTCTGAAATAAATCTGTCATGACAGCAACAGTTACTCACAATCAGAGTATGTGAGCGGAGCGGAGCGCGAGTGGAGCGGTCTGATTTTGAATGGAGCGAGGAGCAGATTCTTTAAAAGTCGGAGCGTCGTGGTTTTCACTCGCTTCAAGAGCGCTCCATCACTGCTCCATCACGAGCACAATTCATGCCAACAACCCGGAATATAACTGCATATTTAACAAGAACATATTTAGCTAGCTAGATAGAAAAGGATCACTCAAATCAGAAAGAATGAGAAGGCTATGATGACTGCAGTGGACATGAGCGGGAAGTTATAGTTCTCAAGGAATTTTGTTCTCAAGGAATTATTTGTTCCTTCTGAATATTTTCACTTTTTTTTTCTCAGAATTGCATGATTTAAACTCGCATTTGCGAGTTAAAAAGTTATAATTCTGAGATATAAACTCGCAATTCTAAGAACATATCAGCCCCCCCCCCCTCAAAACTGGAATTTAACGAGTTTATATCTCACAATTCTGTGGAAAAAAAAGTCAGAATTGTGAGATAAACATTTTATTTTTTTATTCAGTGGCGGAAATGGGCTTCCATAGAACTGTGATATTTCAAACATAGTGAAATACTTTAGACTTAATAATAATATATTAATAATAACTTAGAATTATCTTTAAAGAAGTTAGTTTTGAGTAGAGTAATAATCATTTTAGAGTAATAAGCATTTTTTACACAATATTGCCAATTATTTTGTCTGTCTGTGCTTCGCAAGTGAAAATAGTTCCAAATGAAGCCACAACAGAATCAACGGTTTTGTGTTGTGTTCGCTCCTAAATAAATAAACAAATTGTACGAAAAGTATAAGTAAAAAAATACGAAAAGTATAAGTAAAAGTGAAAGTGACAGTGACGTGACATACTAGGAATTCGTGCTCTGCATTTGACCTCCACCAAAGTGCACACACACAGCAGTGAACACACACACACCGTGAGCACACATCCAGATAGAACAGGTGAATGATTGATTGAGTGAATCAGTCATTCGTTTGGTTCCTGAATTAATTGGTGTTTTGATTGAACTGGTTGGATGATTCAATGATCCACTCAAACATTTTGTTCAGTTCCTAAATATATATATATTTTTTTTTAACCCTTAAATGCATACCTCTGGTCTAGAGACCCGGGACATTATTCTCTGCCCTCTTGCTCCTTAATTTTTTAAAGTTAGACATCAACTTTCTTAGTATTCCTCAATGTATTCATTATAAACAATAACAAGAAAAATATATAAAATAGTGCCTGTTTTCTGATTCATTTTTTGTAAAAAGCGTAAAGGGTCGCGAGGTATGCAAATGTATAAGTATTTTTTTCCTGCTCAACTCTGATGACTCAATATGTGCATTGCATCTTTATTCCTCGAGGTGGCACTGTTTGATACACAATTATTATGTGATGTTTCACTCATAATTACCGCAGGTATAAAACTAAAGAATATCATCTGCAAAAATGTAACTGGTTTGAATGGCTTTACTGCAGAGCAATTACTGTACGCAATGAAATATAAATGTCACTGTAATTTGATGGTGGATGTGGTATATAAATTTTGAAGTCATTGAAAACAACAGTTTTGAGAATATGTTTGTGATTGCGAATATGAGCCAGATGCTGAATGTATGTGGAAGTGCGCTCTGACCATGACAGCGATGGTACAATCATCTGCTCAAAATGGAACCCTTTTAAGTTTCAAAATGTAACGAAATATGCTTTATTTTATTCTTCTGTAATTGTTCTTAAAATATCAAGACCGTTTTTTTTGCTATTGCAGCAGCTAGAGATCCATCCGTGCTGGATATATAGGTCCGGGTCGCTAAAGACCCAAATATGTAATAATGTTTGGCGAAACATTCATGCATTTTAGGGTTAAATTTTTTTTTTAAAGAAGAGTAAATGTGTCATGATTCACTCATAAAGTCACTTGTCGTAACATACTGGTAGCACAACAGACGTTTGGAAACATCTCAGGCAAAGTAGGGTTTTGGACAATTTCAGAGTAAATCTTAATCAGTTTGTGCTCACTGAAAACATTTTTTAAATGAAAAATGAATGAATTCATAACTCATAAATTATTAACAATTAAAGGCCTGAAAGCAGAATAATGACAATAGTTTTTGAAACAAAGCATGTTGAATTCCACAAATCGAAAAAAAAAAGAAAAAAAGATGCATTGCAATTAACAGTGCTTGCATTTTAATGCCTTGTATTTCTAGGGCTTGCATTGTTAGGTCCTGAAATTTAACATTTTCAACATGTTTATGCTGGCCCCGATAATCAAAACTTCTACTTAGCGCTTGCTCCATATCTGCAAATCAGTTTTTGTAAATGAAGGACTTGATCCACATATGGCCTTCATCAACAGCCGCTTGCGCCACCTGCTGGTGAGCGGCTGACATCAGCTGGAGATCATGCATCTGTGCTCTACTGCTATTCCTGTGGGTCCCGGATGTGCAACGCTGAATTTTCTGCCGAATTTTAACCACTGAATTTGTGGCAGAGAGTTTGGAAAGTGAAATAAAATGACCAAAATTTGCCTGTCGAATTTTATACATCGTATTTTTAAACAGATTGGATATTTTGGAAGTGAATTCTGGAAGGTGAATATGAATTGTTGAATATTTTGAATCGAAATATTCACAGCTTAAATAAACAACTATGTTAAATTTCAGGACCTAAAAATGCAAGCCCTAGAAATATAAGACATTAAAATGCAAGCACTGTTAATTGCAAAGCATCTTTTTTTTCGATTTGTGGAATTCAGCATGCTTTATGTTTCAAAAACTATTGTCATTATTCTGCTTCCATATAAAGGTATTTAAAACTGTGTTGTATTTACAATCAGCTGCACTTGAATTTCTGAAAATTTGGAGGGCACAGTACATCCTTCATTATGTCAGTATGCTGTTTGTTGGTAAAGCACAAAAAAGTTTTAAGAAAGAGATAGAAAAAGGCAGCATTCTCAGTAAACTGATAATTGCATATCTTAATGATATGATGCACTGATGCAATTTTTATACAAACGCTAAAGATAGATGACCAGAGGTGACTCGTGAAAGATACATCATGGTCAGACAATCTGGAAACTTACTACAGTTTTACGGTATCAAACAAATGATGAATTACAAGGAAATCCCAGCAAATGAGATTCATGGTTGTGTTGCTTAGTTAACAGAGTGAAGCGATATGATTGGTCCAGAGTGACAGTGCTTAACAGCTGCATGTCATAATTACCAAACCCTATGGGACTCCACCAACAAATTCATCATCAATTAAGTCAAGCAACAGTAATGTGATTTATATCACAGAGCATCTCCGTCACTTTCAGCCGAGAACAAATCCATCTTCTCAAGGAGGAAAGACGGAGGAGAGGTACACGAGAGCAAATGAATCACGACTCTGTCAGCCTCCTCCCTTTTGTCTATGAAAACTTCAACACGTAATTCGTTTTCAGCTTGGCTGCCCCACTTAGTGTTGAACAAGAGAGAGGGGGTGGGGAAAGAGAAAGAAAAAGATAAGGGTTTGAGGGAAGGTTTGCAGCTTTTCAGCGGGACAACACCTCTGGAGACCTGCAGCAGAAGGTCTGGGCTGAAATGAATAAGACTCGCTAGCATGGAACAAATGCAGAATTGTGGGTCTTCAGCAGTAGTTGATGCAAAAGGGTTTCCCACGAGACACCGCACACTCTAGGAACACACCAGGAAAGTGCGTCCCACAACATCATCTCTCTTTTGATGCTCCGGAGCCACGGAAACCGTAATCATTTGGCATACTAATTGAAGAAGGTGGAAGAACTAATGTGCTCTGTCATGGAAAATTAAAATGGGCGGAGACAGTTTTGGAGCTAATTTTTGTGGAGGTCTGAGAATGTGGCGTTGATTGATAATGCTGGAAATGTTGCTCTACATTTAGATGTAATCAGGACATTCTTATCAGCCGAGATGAAAGAGCTCTATTCTCAGTCTCAACCCCATTTACACTGACGAACTGAGTGAGCCGCTCAATTTATCAGTACTGCACCACATCATTGTGAACCGCCGTCAGAACCGTGTGAATTTTTAACTGTATCGCATAATTGCAATTTAGCAAAAAGTCACTTGTCAGCATAAAATATTGGCATTATTATGTTACAACAGTTACATGGAATGTGTCTTTAACACAGGGAGATAAACTGCAGAACAACAGTTTCCTAATGAATCGGCTTACAGAGTAACTAATTTTTCTTGTTTCTCGCTGTCTTCCACTTGACCCTAATTAGCCTAATATGAACAAATGTATTTCATTTTCTGCATCATGTAGCATAGTTCTCGTGCTTACCTGTGTAATTTCATTAAAAAAGCAGCCTAACATGACAAGGCCACAGACCACATTAGCCAAACCAAACCAAACCGACTAGACTGGGAACAGGAAAAAGGATAGATAGATAGATAGATAGATAGATAGATAGATATAATATTTCTCACATATATGGATAACATTAGCTTATTGTGATCTCAAGATGGCACCGTGCATGGCAGCCATTGTGCTTGGCTCTCCAGTTGTTTTAGTTAGTTTTTCCTGTTTTTTGTTTGTCAAACACGATCAGTTTCACCAGGGCAGACGGGGGAAGCGAGTCGGCGCGCTCATGAAGCTCAGACAGCGTGGATTTCAAATGCCGTTGCCTATCATCCATTTGGCTAATCTCCGCTCTCTGCCCAACAAAACGGACAAACTCCTTCTGCTTTCCCGGTTAAACTAGGACTTTTCAAACTCTGCTGCTCTGTGTTTCATGGAAACCTGGCTGAATGACGCCATCCCGGACAGCGCTTTACATCTGCAGAATCAACTGGGAAATCGCGCGGCGGCGGGACGACATGCATCTATATCAATGAAAGATGGTGAACAAATGTAACAGTGTTAAAGAAGATGTGCTGTTCTGATCTAGAAACGCTCTTCATTAACTGTAAACCTTTCTACTCGCCGCGGGAGTTCTGCTCGTTCATTCTCGTGAGTGTCTACATTCCACCGCAACCGCACGAGAGCTCAGCTTTACAGAAACTCGCTGATCAAATCACAGACACAGAACAACAACACCCAGACTCTGTTTTAATCATTCTAGGGGACTTTAATAAAGCAAATCTCTCCCATGAACTGTCAAAATACAGACAGCATGTTACATGTGCCACCAGAGAGAGTAATATACTGGATCACTGTTACACAGAAATAAAGGACACATATCACTCTGTCCCACGGACAGCTTTAGGACTCTCTGATCACTGTTTGGTTAATCTTATTCCGACCTACAGGCAGAAACTGAAATCAGCAAAGCCTGTATTAAGAACTGTAAAGAGATGGACTAATGAGACAGAGCGGGTTTTACAAGCCTGTCTCGACCTTACTGATTGGAGTGTTTTTGAAGCTGCTGCAAACGATCTGGACGAGCTCACAGAGACTGTAACATCTTATATCAGTTTCTGTGAGGATATGTGCATTCCTACCAGGACTCATCTAACTTATAACAATGACAAACCATGATTCACTGCAAAACTCAGACAGCTCCGTCAGGCCAAAGAAGATGCTTACAGGAATGGGGACAGAGTCTTGTATGAACAGGCCAAATACACACTGGAAAAGGAGATCAGAGTGGCAAAGAGGAATTATTCCGATAAGCTAAGGATCCAATTCTCTTCCAGTGGCACGGCTTCAGTGTGGAAAGGTCTGAAAGACATCACCAATTACAAGACACCATCCCCCAGCACTGTGGAGAATCAACAACTGGCAGGCGATCTGAATGAGTTCTACTGCAGGTTTGAAAAACACCATTCACACCTCCTGCAACCCCCCTCTCCCCCACACCTGCACTGCAGATAAGAGAAGATGACGTGCACCAGGTCTTCAAAAAGAGCAAGAGAAGGAAAGTACCAGGCCCAGACAGTGTGACACCAGCCTGTCTGAAATCCTGTGCTGACCAGCTGGCCCCCATCTTCACACAGATCTTCAACAGATCACTGGAGCTGTGTGAAGTCCCCTCATGCTTCAAATGCTCCACCATCAGCCCCGTCCCAAAGAAACCCAAGATAACAGGACTTAACGACTACAGACCTGTGGCTCTAACATGTGTGGTCATGAAGTCATTTGAAAAACTGGTTTTGGCTTATCTGAAGGACATCACTGGACCCCCTGCAGCTTGCCTACAGAGCAAACGGGTCTGTGGATGAAGCAGTCAACATGGGACTGCATTACATACTGCAACACCTGGACAGACCAGGGACTTATGTGAGGATCCTGTTTGTGGACTTCAGCTCAGCCTTTAACACATGAAACACACAACACTATCATGCTTTTTATTTTTTATTTAACACACATACTTATTACATTTCAAATTTGCATCTAACATACCTGTACATACTGAATTGTCTATTTTGTATATTGTGTTTGTGCTATTTTGCATATTGTCATTTTGTATATTTGTACATTATTATTATTATTATTATTATTTGTAATATAATCTGTGTCCTGTCCTGTCGCTGTCATTCTGTCACACTGTGGAGCTACCGTCACTAAAACAAATTCCTTGTATGTGCAAGCATACCTGGCAATAAAGCTAATTTGCATTTTTTTCTTGTGCAGATTTTAGGGTCACATCTTCAGAATTCTGTTGGACAGATATAAACAGTACATTATTTAATTGTTTAATATTTAATAACTGCACTTGTGAGTGGTGGATGAGTTGTAGATCTTGGTGAAAATGGGTCTTACTGCTCTCTGGATCTCTTCGCAGGCAATGATTTTGTTTGGGCCTGGTCATGTTACATCTCGCCTTAGGCATTAAGTGGGGCAGAACAACCACTGCCGACCCCTCAGAAAATTAGGTCTATGAAACCCCTGTGAGGAGGGTAGGTGGGTGTCAAAGAGAAGTGCTCCCGTTTGCCCTGTGCCCTACTCCCAGCACTCTTTTGTGCAAAGCAAGCCAAAGTATTTCTTTCATGCTGTTTTTCCGTTGGAGTGAGATGTCACGACACACCAGATCACGCTCCTTGAACTATATCACACAAGCAGATTGTTCCACACCCTCTGATGCTCACAATAAGAGAAGGACATCCTGTATGCTATAAATATTTGAAAATCTGCTATCAAGATTTTACTTTTAAACAAAATAAGATCTCTCGATGTGTCTTAATAAGGAGTCTTTCCCTAAATTATGCATAGCTGCTGCATCATCATGACGTTCCACAAGAAAAAAATGCCACTAATTAATTCTGATTACACAGGCGCAAACAGTATAAATCAATTCAAACGCTGATGTGAAACTCCAAACATTCATCATTACTTAGCTGCTCTTTCTCTCTTCACAGTGCTCAAACACAACCTTTCACCATCATTAAACTGACAAATTGCCTTTAGTGTTTAGTAGGTAAATTAACCACAGGGGAATTTGAATCTCCTGCTTGGGTGATGTCAACGAGAGAGAAAACCTCGCATACAGCAGAATTTTACAGCTCTGTGGGTGAGTATCAACCTCACTTATAGTGGTCATTTAAAATTTTGGCACAGGAGTTGGGAGTGATGTTAAAGGTTTAATCTGCTCTTGCTTTATCGGTAGACAGTAACCCAAGAGTCAGACTCATATCTGAGAACATACATATAGGGGGCACTTTACAAGCATAAAGTGATGGTGTTATTATGGTTGAGTGTTGTTTGTTCACAACAGACTTACTGGTGCTCAGACTCCATTTTATACGAATCTGCTCCTGGAAATCTGCTCTCTACGTCAATTTTGTTAAATCAGGTCCTTAGTTTCGATGCATTTAAATGCAAATTGATGCACCTATTAATTTTTCATTGTCATTGAAAACTTTTTCTTGCTTCGAGCATAAATCTGACATTTGGTGAAGTTTAGGCGTACAATAAGCAAAAATCAATTCACCTGTCCTGTTAAAAAAATAACCTTACAGGGATATCCATTTAATTGCAACTATATTTTCTCCCTTGCTAACAGGGAACATTTTCAGAATTTGTTTTCTGGCAAGATTCTCTCAAAGTTATGTACAAATGGTTTTTGAGTAACATTATTAGAACATTCAATTAAAGGGGTCATATGATGTTGCTAAAAAGAACATTATTTTGTGTATTTGGTGTAATGCAAAGTGTTTATGCGGTTTAAGGTTAAAAAAAGACTTTATTTTTCCACATACTGTACATTATTGTTGCTCCTCTATGCCCCGCCTTTCTGAAACGCACCGATTTTTTACAAAGCTCATTGTTCTGAGAAGCGAGGCGTGCTCTGATTGGCCAGCTAACCAGTGCATTGTGATTGGCCTAATACCTCAAGCGTGAGACGGAAATGTTACGCCCCTTACCGTATTGTGATGCCGTGTCCCGTTGTGATGACAAAAAAAATCAACAACAAAAAAAAACATTATAAACGAGGCATTTGTTGCATCCAGTGGGGATATAATTACTGATTATAATGGCATAAACATTACCATGTCTGCATTTGTGATCGTAGAAACGCCAAACAAGCACAACCCTACACTGCTCAAAACTCGCGTTTGAATAGTCAGTGGCAAATTCTTTAAATAAGAAAACATACTTACTTACTTCTGGCTGTGAGTCACAACGAAACACAATCTCCCCACACCGTGACGTAGACATGTGGGGGCCTGCTTGAATGAGCCGTGTTAGGAGTTTGTTTCAGAAGTCACAAGTAACATTCAAAAAATGTTTTCAAAATTATCAAATTAATTAATTGTACAACGAACCATTGTTTAAATATTTTAACATTTTGAATGTTCAGAGAACAGTCAGAAATAACATTTTACAATTTATATAATGGGAACATTAGAAAAACATTCTTAGAAAATATTTTTGTTAGCTGGGGGAGTCTTAACGCAGTTTTGCTTGCATGCTAGATATTTTATGATGCAAATATTAAGATGCAAATATTAAAAAAAATATCCAAACAGATGTGAACTCTTGTTAATAAGTGACTGTGAGAATACAAAGCAAGTGAGACTCGCATATTTTGTGTTGCACACAGGGTGATGTCACTAGAGTGCATATTTTATTTTGAAAACTTTAATGAGAAAACCTTTCCTTTTCCTATGGCTTTTCCCATAAAAGGGAGTTTTGACAGATTGCTACATACTGTAAAGGTTACACATTATGTGTGCAAGCTCTCATTAATCGAGCGCTTGTTATGTGTGGGCACACTGTACTTCTAAATGTGACTATAAATCTAACATTAATTTGAACGAGGGTTCTCCTACCAGTGGATTTAGTCTTAAACTATAAGAGAAGGATAAATTCAAAAAGTGAGCTTACATTTACTCATTAAGCTTTACTGAATGAGTCACTTGACATTCATAAATATGGGAGTGCTTCTCAAACAAGTTCCTCTCCAGTCTGGTCCAGATGCTATCTTACCCAAAGTGCGCCATCGTCGGGTCATTTGTAACAAAAGCTGTTTAACCCACTGCAGAGATTAACAGTGACAAAAGCATAATGCTGCCACTGCTTGAATACCGCCGCGGTAACATAAATAACATCAGCTGCCAGGGCTGCACAGCGAAATGGATCTGCGTTTTCAGATAGAGCCATTTACACAGACAGATGAGTCTGGAAACAAATCATTTGCCGTTTGTTTACAAGTGTATGATACAAAGCAGACCTGGCATGCATTTCATGCTAACTTAAGATAGGATAGAATAGTTTAAAATGGGTTTGATGCATAGGTAAAAAGTGAGACGCATTGCATTTGAATGCACGGGAATTACTGTAGGTGGAATATATTAAATGGCTCTATGGAAAGAGGCAACTGGAATAAAATTACGGTTCTTGAAGGACATAGCGAAATTATACTGACGTGGGTGTATAAGTGCATATGAATAAGAACACTGAGTTCCTGAAAACGTTTTTTGTGCAAAGCATGTGTAAATGGATAGGCATCATGAGGTTTGCTAATCATATTAATATGACACTTTTATGAATGCTCCTGTGAGTGTCTGAGCATGAAGCATGTACATGGCATCATGTCAGCAAAGGGATTATTTAAAATGCTCTTGCTGCCCACACACTTTAGTTAAACTTGCAAGTACAGATGGTCTCTGGTTGACATATCAGGACATTTATATGCCCACATACTGTAGACTACTGTAAGTGAAATCTACTGTTTAGAATAAACATATTCAGAATATTTTAAGCACAAGCTGCTGTTTACATAAGCAGACTGTTAAAGTTTTCAAAACACAATTTTTTGTTGTGCATGACAGTAAACATAGACATTGATTTGATAATAAATGTCCTACCAGACATTTAAAGCCACCAAACTCTCGCCTTTCGCCTTGGATAATCTCAAGGGAAAAACTCTTTATTCAACTGTAAGTTTTAGTAATATCTGATGGTGTAGGTGTTTATAGTGTTATCTGATCATCTCATGAAATCATAAATTTGGGGAGGGTTTTTCCCCCTCTTGTAAAAGCAGCTAATTAAAAACTATTTTCTAATTCTGTATGTTTAGGATCCACTTTCCTCTGTTGCAATGTCTTAATCAAAATAGTTACATTAAAATAAAATCTTAATCAAAATTTAGTTACATCTAACGTCTCGGTTACATACGTAACCCTCGTTCCCTGATGGAGGAACGTTATGTCGTGACGACATAGGGGATTTACTTGGAAGCCCCAATCATCTCTGACTTAAGAGAAAACGCCAATGAATATTGGCTAGTGGATTTTGCATACCTGAGCCACTCCCCGTGTATACAGGTATAAAAGGGCGACAGGTGCATCCACTCATCAGGTTTTACCCGCTGAGGAGCCGAGAACGTGTCCCTGGCAACCAGCGATGGTTCAATATTGTGGCATGGGGACATAACGTCTCCATTCCCTCCATCAGGGAACGAGGGTTACGTATGTAACCGAGACGTTCCCTATCTGTCGGTCACTATGAGTTATGTCGTGACGACATAGGGGTCATATGGAAAGTGCAACCTGAACCCCGTCACGGCCTTGTGCATGCAGATGTTGACAAGCTGGCGCGTGACAGACAAATGCCATGCGAAGGTCGTAACCTTCCCATCGCCCCAGCGCAAATTCGCTAACCTTGGTGCCCGCAAGGACCACTGAGTACATTGCTGCTGGAGATAGCCAAGCCGCTGTTCCTTTCTCCAAGAAATCGGAAGGGATTTTCGACCTTCTATGAAAGACCGCTTCAAGTCTTTCCTATTTGTTGTTACAGCTTGGCAGTAACGACGGGGAAGCGAGTCTTCCGGAGGAGGGTGCTACGGAGGCCACATCCTGCCCGAAGCGAGGTAACATGTGGAGACACTGATATGGACTGGCCCAGGCCTGGGGCAGTACTACATACGACTGAACCCTGGGGCAGATCCTACCTAGGAGTAGGGAGGAGGGCTGACAGCAGGGCCTGACAGAGCTCTGTCAAAGGGAAGACACGGGTTTTTTCGTGAGGGAAACCGTACCGTGGACGAATACACGTGTGGGATTACCCGAAGGGAATCAGGCCATACGGACACCTAGCCGAGTACAGGGGCTGACCGGAGACACGGGTGAGCTAGCACCAGTACTGGGCCTGGCGTCAGACTGCTCCGCCCAGTCTGACGGCCGGGGGTGCTGGAGGACTCCACCAGGGTTCGCCGTCCGGGGAACTGAACTGGAGGAGGAAAAAAGGCGCTCGTATTCTCGGGTGAGGGGGAATGGCGCAGCAAGCGTGACACCGGCCAACTCTTCCCGCCACTTACCTGTTACCCAACACACGGGAAGACTGTAGACGGAGACTGTAAAATCTCGCGAAGGTGTTCAGTGTCGCCCAGCCCGCAGCTCTACAGATGTCTGCCAAAGAGGCGCCGTGCGCCAACGCATAGGCTCAAAGGGACCCCTCTGAAGTCAAGCCAGGACGATAGAGAGGTCCCAGGATGGCATCAGGGGTGACCTAGGGGGATTCAACCTCCTGGCACCCATCAGGAACCTCACAAATGGATCATGCTTTCCCAGGGACTGGCCGTCCACTGCATCGTGATGGGCCACGATAGCAGCCACATACACTTTCAAGGTGGAGGGTGACAGCCTACACTGCAGGAAAGAAAGCACTACTCCAATCGTGCATCTTCGGGGGTCTTCCTGGCGAGAAGAACACCAGTTCGCGAACAGACTCCACTTAAGGGTGCCATATGGTGCTGAGCCCCTGAGAAAGGAGTTCCTTCCTCAGAGGAATGCGCCAGGGATGGGCTGTCGCGAGGAGAATGAGTTCGGGAAACCAGGTCCGGGTGGGCCAATACGCCGCGACCAACAGGACCTGCTCCTCGTCCTCCCTGACCTTGCACAGTGTCTGTGCGAGCAGGCTCACTGGGGGAAATGCATACTTGCGTAAAGCCCGAGGCCAGCTGTGTGCCAGTGCGTCCGTGCCGAGGGGCCCCTCGGTCAGGGAGAAATATAGCTGGCAGTGGGAGGACTCGCGGGAAGCAAACAGGTCTACCTGAGCTTCCCCGAATCGACTCCAGATCAACCGGATCGTCTCGGGATGGAGTCGCCACTCTCCGGGGAGACACGTAGGAACGGTCTGTGTCGCGGATGGATCGAAACATGAAAGTAAGCATCCTTCAGGTCGATCGCTGCAAACCAATCCTGGGGCTGGATGCCTGTGTGTAAACATCTTGAACGGGAACCTGTGCAGGCCCCGGTTCAGGACTCGCAAATCCAGGATTGGTCGAAGACCACCGCCTTTCTTGGGTACGATGAAGTAAGGGCTGTAAAACCCCTGCCTCATCTCGGCTGGAGGGACCGGCTCGATTGCATCCTTTGCCAGGAGGACAGCAATCTCCTCGTGCAAGACAGGAGCGTTCCGAGCTACCACCGAGGTCTCGAGAACGCCGCTGTACTTGGGAGGTTGCCTGGCGAACTGAATCGCGTAGCCGAGTCGAATTGTGCGCGCAAGCCACGCTTCCAGACGCCGTGCAAGGGGCTCCAACGGCACAATCGATGTACCTGCGGTGGTGCAGCGCAGGGGAGTAGGGCTGGATGGTACAGAAGGCAGCGCGTTCTGAAGCATCCTTACCGAACTCCCTGGGTCCCAAAGGGGACTGGCTAGAGGTGTGTGGGGAGGCACTGCGTCCCCGAACCGCACTCTCTTGGCCGCTGGCAAGATGGGTCGCGGGAGAGAGTGAGGAGGCAGCACGTCGCACACTGTCAACCCGCGAACCTGATAACCCGGAGGAAAAAATTATTCTCCCCCAGCCCTCCTTCGGGGGAAGGAGCGGCACTGACCTCGCCATCTCCTGAGATAGAGCAGCTTCCCACACCTCCGGGTTGCCCGTGTCAGGGCCGTTTTATCGCCTCCTTGTACGAAATCGGGGCCATCTGGAACACGGGGGGTGCCACGCTCCTTCAAGAGGCTCGATGCACCAGCAAAAGGCGGAGCAGCTCAGGGGAACACAGCAGGGCGGCCACGGCGACCAGCAGACTGGGGCTTGCCCTGCGGCGGAGCGGTGCATCACGCCGGAGCAAGATGTGCTGGACGGCCTCGGTCTTCTGCAGTACTGCCGAGAACTGCTGGGCACAGTCCTCGACAGTGTCGCCAAACAGTCCAGCCTGGGAGACGACAGCGTCGAGAAAGTGTACTTTGTCGACTTCGCCCCTCTCAGCAGGCTGAGCCATAGACGGCACTCTTGGACCACAAATGTGTGGACATCGCCTTCCCGAGGGACTGCGCTGTGACTTCCGTTGCCCATAGGGCAAGGCCAGTCGCTGAGCGCAGTACCTGCGTCAACCTCGGGTTGGTACTACCCTCGTGCATTTAATGCCTTGGCTTGTGTACTCGCAGGATAGCCGTGGCATGCAGGGCAGGGGCGGCCTGGCCCGCAGCACTGTAAGCTTTGGTCACAAGAGCAGCCGTCAGCCTATAGGCTTTGGACGGGAGATGCGGACGATTCCTCCAAGTGGCAGCATTTCGCGGGCACAAGTGCACCGTGACCGCTCCCTCCACCTGGGGAATGTCAGCGTCACCCTTAGCCGCCCCGCCATCGAGGGTAGCGAGGATGGAGGAGGCAGACGCGCCGCTTCTGGCCGTAAAAAGGGGCCGTCCACGACTTCATCAGCTCCTCGTGCACTTCCGGGAAGAAAGGAACCAGGGCAGGGCGTGGTCACGAGCCACATCCCATGCCGTGGAGCCAATCATCTCACCGCGAGGGCTCGGGACTGGGAGATTTGCACGCCTCCAGCCCAATCTTGCGGCAGCCTGGGAAAGCACGGCCGTCAACTCTGGGTCCGATTCGGCGGCGGCCGCGAACCCCGCAGCTGCGCCGAACCTTCATTCTCAGAGGACGATTGCCCATCCCCCGATGCCGCAATCGACATCTAATCCTCTATCGGCGCACGGAATGAAAATGCTGGGCACGCCGTAAGACCGCACAGCAGAATCACCGGGGAGCCGCACAGAACAGCTACTGCAGGAGGAGTGAAAGGTCCGTGGGGACTGGCTCTCACTGTAAAGGCTCTCACTGTAACCCTCAGATCGCCCAGAGCACTAGCTGATGGTTCTCTGCTCGTGGCAGAGAAGCCAGCGCGGGTAGTGACAGAGGGAGCCCCTCCCATCCCCGTGAGGAGAGAGAGGCGCGATCGCAGCGCTGCCATGGTTACATGCTCAATGAACGCATAAACTATCCACAAACGCAGCTTCAGTGTGCTGGATGCCCAGGCACTGAAGACAACGATCGTGGCTGTTGACGGAGGACAGGAAATGACCGCAACCAAGAGGACACGGCCGGAACAGCGTCTTTAAAAAGACGTGAACCGACCATGATTTGCTCTTTTAGGAAATCTACTCTTTCAGTTGAAGTGCCCTGGGGAATCGCTGCAGGCAGGACACCGCTGTTCGCACCGTGACGCCAACCAGAACAGCCTCCAGACAGATGATGAATGGCTTTGTGGAGATCAACACATTCATCCACTCGGCTCCGAAGCAAAAATCTGATGAGTGGATGCACCTGTCGCCCTTTTATACCCGTATGCACGGGGAGTGGCTCAGGTATGCAAAATCCACTAGCCAATATTCATTGGTGTTTTCTCTTAAGTCAGAGATGATTGGGGCTTCCAAGAAAATCCCCTATGTCGTCACGACATAACTCGTAGTGACCGACAGATAGGGAACTACTGGGGTGCCTCGGGTCTCAGTTCTTGGACCACTTGTCTTCTCTGTCTACATGGCAGCACTAGGTTCTGTCATTCAGAAACATGGCTTTTCATATCACTGCTATGCTGGTGACACTCAACTCTACCTCTCGTTCCATTCTGATGATCCAACGATAGCTGCTCGTATCTCAGCTTGTCTAACTGACATTTCTTGCAGGATGAAGGACAATCACATTCAACTCAACCTTGCCAAGACAGAACTGCTTGTGGTTCCATCAAACCCATCATTTCATCACAATTTCACCATCCAGTTAGGCACATCGACCATAACTCCTTCAAAAACAGCCAGAAACCTTGGATGATTGATGATTAGCTGACTTTAAGAAGATCAGGCCCTTTCTTTCGGAACATGCTTCACAAATCCTTGTTCAAGCTCTTGTTCTTTCCAAGCTGGGCTATTGCAATGCTGTCTTGGCAGGTCTTCCAGCCAGGTCTATCAAACCTTTACAATTAATCCAGAATGCGGCAGCAAGATTAATTTTTAATGAGCCAAAAATAATGCACTTCACACCCCTGTTTATCAATTTGCACTGGCTACCTAAAGCTGATTTCATAAAATTCAAGGCATTACTAGGGCTTTTCACACTGCGCATAACCCCGGGTTATCGTCGTTTTAAACGCCGCTTTTAACCCCGAGTAAAGAAACGTTTCACACCTGCAATTTGAAAGCGGTGTTAGCACTGCTTTTACCCGGGCTTATGAAACCCTGCATTTGCGGCATTAACCCCGCATTGCGGTGCTAAGTTTGTTCAGTGTGAAATGGAGCTTGTCTGTTTGTTGCTGCTGGACACTTGGCAACAGACAGCCAATCAGAAATTGAGCAGCGATACGTACTTGGGCTTGTGTCAAGTCAGTAACAGGAAACGCGCGTCATGTATACAGCAGCCGGTGAGAGAAAAGTAAGAAATGTCAAAAGACGGAAAGCGTGTGAATTGGAGCGATGAGGAGATGGTATTATTCACTTAAAAGAAATTCCAAGAAATATTAACATACTTTGCTCCATGATATCTTTCTTTTGTATTTTAGTCTTTGTTTTCTTGCCTTTGTGCGTCTCATGAGGCTTAAAACGGCTAAAGACCTACGCGGCGACTTTTATTTTTTAATGGAAAGACACGGAAAAAGCTGTGTAAACCAGTGTTAATTTCGTTGACGAAGACGACAACGAAAAATATTCGTCGACGAACCTTTTTTCTGTGACTAAGAGAGACGTTGACGAGCTAAAACTAATATCTGATGATAAAAACTATGACGAAATTGCGCGTCTTTGTTAACAAGACCAGACGGGACTAAAATGTTATTTGAGGACTACCGGACATTCAAAATACATCCTAAAGGCTAAGTTAACTGTCTTGTCTTTCAAAATGTGCGTCTCTGTCATTGGATAAGGAGCGTTTGCATATCTAGTCTCAGTATGGCAGCCGCAGTGGACGGATAACCTACCACAACGCGAACTAGCGATCTGAAACAGCAACTGAAGGGTTAGGGAGTGGGTGACCAGACGTCCCGTTTTTCCCGGGAGTCACAATTCATTGTCAATTAGCTTAACGTTAGTGAAGGTGCGATAGGAGGAAACGCACTGATAGAAGTGCTCTCTCTCGCGCACGCTCCACTTCTTCAGTTCTCATACAGCGCGCGATCAGTTCTCAGTGCTCAAATACACACACAACAGTCCAAATGTCTCTCATGTAGAGTATCTCACGGAAATATAGTCCGTTATGGTTTAAGTGAGCTTAAACAGATGGGTGAAAACTGAATGTATGTCAGTAGGCTATTACATACATACCTTCCGTCTTAAATGGATAGCATTCCTAATTATCTGTCATAAATGTTAACCAACAAAAGATGTTAAATAAATGTATACTTAAGTAAACCTACTGTATCTGAAAAATGAGTTTAATTTATATTTCTACCAAAAACTGAAAATTTATTCCAGTTTTTCCAAATTCAATCCTTGATTCAAATTTCTCATAAGCTTAGTTGTTTTGGTCTAAAGAGAGAAGAATTGATGACTGTTTTTGTTTGAATACTACATATAAAATAGCTACCAAAATAAATCTTGGTAACTGCAGTTTGACAAAGTAATGACTAAAAGTTGACAAAAATGCAATGACTTTTCGTCGACTAAAACTAGACTAAAACTATGATAGACTCAAATGACTAAAATGTGACTAAGACTATTAAGCATTTTCGTCTCAAGATAGAGACTAAGACTAAATCAAAAATGCCTGCCAAAATTAACACTGGTGTAAACGGGTTGTCTGCTGTTCATTCAATCAGTGACAGTGACATCGCAAATATGCAAATAAGAACGTTAACCCGGGGTTTAGGAATGTACAACGACTGTTAATGAATACCCAGGATCAACAGTTAACCCCAGGTATAGAATGAGCAGTGTGAAACTTGATTACAGATAACCCGGGATTCCATTTATCCAGGGTTTAGGATGACCCAGGGTTAACAATTTCAACTGTGAAAAGCCCTACTGTTTGCCTACAAAACCACCACGGCTCTGCACCCCTTTATCTAAATTCTTTACTTCAGACTTATGTGCCCTTTAGAAGCCTGAATTCGGCAAGTGAATGTCGCTTTTTTGTGTCATCCCAAAGGGGCACAAACACTTTCACGGACTTTTAAATGAAATGGTCCCTCCAGGTGGAATGACCTTTCAGGGGCTGATTGGTTGCAGCATTATTTCAAACAACATATATTCGCATTATTTGAAAAATATTACTGTTATTGTGTCATGAAATGTAGTTTTAAAAGTATTTCAGGCAAGAATGTAGTTGTTTAAAACTCAAATCTGCGGTTTATTTATAAAAACAGCACCTATTTGAAAATGTTCTTCACCGATTTCGGAGACGTGAGCTCCATGCAATCAGTGGGCGCTCAATGCTCATGTTTCCTGACGAGAGCAGCCTCAACCCGGCTAGTCCTTCTGACATTTGCCGCTGGCTCTGATGTCTCTGTAGCGGTTAAACATAACATATAATTTGTTTTGGGTAAATCTAACAGGTAATCTTTGGTCTTTATTCTATTATTCTATTAATATGTTAACATGAAAATGAAAAGAGGCAATGTTTGATATAATATTTCATTTCATTGTAATGTATGTACATTCCCTGAACTACATTTTTTCAGCTATTAATGTTTAAATGAAAACGAAAAGAGGAAGTGGTCAGTGGAAGAGTGGAAGTAGCCAAGGTGAGCTGACTGACGTTATCAAGTACGCTGCTGTTTGCAGAATTACGGGATTTGCGTTGTCCCGTCCGCAGGAGTTCACACTCCCGAGTCGCGAAGTCCGAAATTTGCGTAGGCCTACTTGGTATTGAGAAACACGTGCAGACCTACATCACCAGATTATTTGCCTAATCTTCTCGGTACTTTAGACTGCGATGGAAACGCAGACAGCAACAGGTCTGGGGGAAAAAAGTTCCTGGGACAAATTGTTCCAGGTAATTTCAGTGGAAAAGCGACTTGTTCTGCTGAGGCTTTATTTGGATCTGTTTTCAACTGGCAATACTGCTTCTAAACTGTAAGTTATTTTATTGAACTGTTGTATCATACAATCATACTTAGTTTCTCCTTGTCGCTGCATAACTGCCCCAAACCGTTGTTGCTACTTGTTTGAGCTAGACATTTTTTAATTAGTAAAGGAATCTTGAACTGGCAACGGCAGATCTTAAATTCGTGCATTGCGTAAGACAGTATTTCCACATTTGGGTCGGGCACTTGGTTTTCCTTATTTAATCTGTTGTATTAATCAACAGCACTCTAGTTTGTGTGATATTGCTGCTCTAATGTACTTGAGAAACAATATTTCATGTGCCTCAAAGACTTTACCTTTGATGGGGTTACAGGAGGAAGTGTTTATAGTTCTTACATGAATTATTGCTTGCATTTATGTTAAAAGCTTGCACTGCAGCTTGAATAAATTATTAAGTTGCAATTATATAATTATATATTAAGATGTATGCTGTTGTTGTTTTTTTGTGGCATGTTCAGTGGCTTGAAATGTTACAGGGTTTTAATCTAAAAATGCCTTATCTAATTATCTTATGATTGCCACCATTGTTGAATTTTGTATGCCGAGTGTTGATATCTGTGCGTGCCTGGTTGTCAACTCATAATTAAAGTTCGCTATAGAGATAACAATCATTCATCTCACCACAATGGTATCGCAAACACCCCACCCCCTTAATTGTTTGTAAAATACTTGTGTATTTCTGTACTTTGAAGTGCAGTATTGTTTTTAAAGTACAGTTACAATGTGATTAGATGTAAGAGCAAGTCATATGCTTAGCTTATCTCTATCACAATCAGTTGTCTTTTTTACTTTTTAACCAACTGGCAGAAAATGAATTAAAACTAAGTTTTAAAACCCTTGCAGTTGTTTACATTTACATTTATGCATTTAGCAGACACTTTTATCCAAAGCGACTTATATTGCATTCAAGTTACAGTTTTAACATTTTATCAGCTCTTGCTTTCCCTGGGAATCGAACCCATGACCTTGGCGTTGCTAGTGCCATGCTCTACTATTTGAGCTACAGGAAAGCCTTTACGATAAAAGTTGACGCACTGCTCTTACAGTAAACCAACATAAAACGTTCAGTTCACTGTGATTCATAGTCTTTCAAAGCATTTATTGCATGTTTAGATTAAAGTGTTAACGCCAGATGTGGGTAAAAGCCTTTGCTAGATCTATAATACCGTACATACATGCGAAAGGCTTGAGGAGAAAAGTAATGTGCTCATGTTGCCGTGCCGAGCCTCATTGTTCCCTGTGGAGACGAGGTTCACTTGAGGCCCTTCAGCCAATGGCTAATTACAATAATTTTGTTGAATGACCTTATTGACTAAATGTTGCTCTGAGCAGGGAGCTGTGTTCTGAAACTTTGGGTCATTTGAGAGCTCATTATAAAGTCTCTAGTTTTAATGGCATGGCCTCAGGGTATAACACTAAGAAAGATATTTTTTATTATAAGGGTCCATATTGGCAGATTAAGTTTGATGTGTCTAAACTTTTGACATGGCAAGACATGTTATTTAAAATATGCCTTGAGCTTTGTGATTTCTTAAGTAGCAAACTGCTTTTGTTGTAATTGGAGAACTTTTTTTTGGACTACTGTGAGAGATGATCTATCTGTTTAACTCGCTCAACATTCAACTCTCAGACATTGTTCATTTAGCAGTTCTGCTTGAGCTGGATGGTATTTGGGGTGGTTAACAGAGGCAACTATAAATTTTTTATGTATTTTACTAGCTTGTTATACTTTTGTCCTTTACATAACCTGCAATCACTCTGTCAATGGCACAACAGGGTCGAAACGTGTGTTGGCCTTTGTTGATGTGGTTCAACTTACATCCCAGAGCGATTGATTGCAGACACAGACTCTTTCCAATCAATAGGCAAGAGCTTTACAGCCTTCAGCACTGCATTGCAATTTTATCGATTCCTTCTGAATTCCACAAAATGTTAAGGAGAAGGGAATCATTCTCCAGTCAAAAGGCGGCCATACAGTTACATCTAATAAGCAATTTTGACTGGAGACTTTAGGGTGGCCTGATGTCTTTCATGAGCACTTCAAACGTTGAACATTGTTGCAGTCAACCCCAGAGCTTTCAGAACTGTCACATCATCACAGAGATAGCGGTTGACTCTAAACACGCTCTGATCACTCCAGCTAGATATACCGTGTAAGACTTCAGCATATTTCAAGAGATCTTTGATTTTTATTTTTTTATTTTCATCTGGGCTCACAAATGAACCATTCAAATGGAACAGACTTTGTAAACTTTTGTGAAAATTTGAAGTGGTTGACAGAAAATCTGACAACATTGATGTCAGGAGCTGTTTCCCATCTGTCACTGGTTCCTCATGAATTAGTGTTTTCTTTGAGGCTTGATTGTTTGTTGACACTGTTGTACTGTACCTGGTTTGACATTCTTACTAGATGTTCTTTGTTTTCTCTGTGACATTCATTACCAAAATCCCATTAATTCTATTTGTGTAGCTCGTGAAGGCAGAAATCCAAGTTCTTTGTTAACGCACACAGTTTCCCACCTTGTTGAGTCACTTTCCAAGAATAGGGTACAAAATTGGGCCTGATTTGTTTTTTAACTGTTTAGACATACTTAACCATAAAAGTGTGGTTTGTTTACTTGAAGGGGTCAAACTAAATATTAAATGCTAAATATGAGCTGTTTTATTAGTTTTTATATTCACAGTTTAAAAGCCTTATTTGCTTTTTTAAACATCAAAATTAATAAAGATATAAAATAAAATAAAGTACAGAATGCATAACCGGATTGCAAATAGGACCAAATTTTGTTTTTTAGTTTTATCATCATCATTTCATCATTATTTCTAATGCTGAAGGTCGGCTAGAGGCTGAGCAGTCAACACTACAATTTGAGTAAATTTGAGAAAACTGAACTATTTTAAACTAGCTTCATGTTAGAGATTTTTTGTTAAGTAACAGTTTATCAAACATATAGCTCTCTCGGTATAAAAGCACAGGATTTGTGCCTCTTTTATAAAAAAAAAAAAAAAAAAAATACAAATCATGGGATACCAAAGTGAAGAGTATTCATGGAATGTACCAGTTATGTTGAATGAATCATCCTCAGCTGGGAATAAAAACATGGTCAAACTGCTGCTATGTCTGTCACCTATATGCTGGACATGGTGGGGGGGTGAAAGTGAGAGTGATTTTATAGCCGGATCATACCGTGATCACGCCGGGCAGGACAGACGGCTGGCGAAGGACCTGTAATGAGGCTGCCAAAGGTGCAGGTGTATAATGAGAGCTTCTTCATGCCAGACCTGTGCAGAGAACGCCAGGCAAGGAAGACAATTAGAGAAAGACAGCTCAGCACTATCTTTCCTCTGCAGCAGTATAGGATTTCCGTCTGTTTCCATTTCATCCCTCTTTCTCTCTCACCTACTGCCTTTTTTGGAGTCTCTTTTTCTCCCAAGTCTCACGTAGCCAGACCTTCGAACTGACTGTATAAGTTTTGGTTCACAATGCAGCTTATTCTGGCCAAGAACCACTTACTTAGGAAGTGTCGGCCTGAGTGACCTGTGATCATTGCAAGTGACCAATACTTTGTTTTGTTTTTACATTTACATTAAGCTTTTACCTCATTTGATGAATCAGTAGAAAGTGTGCACAGCACCCACAGTCTCTTTCTACTTAAAAGCACAACATACTTATATTTAAGAACATTTAATGCCTAGTTAATAGTCATATTTCTTAATTTGTTTTGTCATATTCATACACTGTATATACACTCACCTAAAGGATTATTAGGAACACCTGTTCAATTTCTCATTAATGCAATTATCTAATCAACCAATCACATGGCAGTTGCTTCAATGCATTTAGGGGTGTGGTCCTGGTCAAGACAATCTCCCGAACTCCAAACTGAATGTCAGAATGGGAAAGAAAGGTGATTTAAGCAATTTTGAGCGTGGCATGGTTGTTGGTGCCAGACGGGCCGGTCTGAGTATTTCACAATCTGCTCAGTTGCTGGGATTTTCACGCACAACCATTTCTAGGGTTTACAAAGAATGGTGTGAAAAGGGAAAAACATCCAGTATGCGGCAGTCCTGTGGGCGAAAATGCCTTGTTGATGCTAGAGGTCAGAGGAGAATGGGCCGACTGATTCAAGCTGATAGAAGAGCAACTTTGACTGAAATAACCACTCGTTACAACCGAGGTATGCAGCAAAGCATTTGTGAAGCCACAACACGTACAACCTTGAGGCGGATGGGCTACAACAGCAGAAGACCCCACCGGGTACCACTCATCTCCACTACAAATAGGAAAAAGAGGCTACAATTTGCACGAGCTCACCAAAATTGGACGGTTGAAGACTGGAAAAATGTTGCCTGGTCTGATGAGTCTCGATTTCTGTTGAGACATTCAGATGGTAGAGTCAGAATTTGGCGTAAACAGAATGAGAACATGGATCCATCATGCCTTGTTACCACTGTGCAGGCTGGTGGTGGTGGTGTAATGGTGTGGGGGATGTTTTCTTGGCACGCTTTAGGCCCCTTAGTGCCAATTGGGCATCGTTTAAATGCCACGGCCTACCTGAACATTGTTTCTGACCATGTCCATCCCTTTATGACCACCATGTACCCATCCTCTGATGGCTACTTCCAGCAGGATAATGCACCATGTGACAAAGCTCGAATCATTTCAAATTGGTTTCTTGAACATGACAATGAGTTCACTGTACTAAAATGGCCCCCACAGTCACCAGATCTCAACCCAATAGAGCATCTTTGGGATGTGGTGGAACGGGAGCTTCGTGCCCTGGATGTGCATCCCACAAATCTCCATCAACTGCAAGATGCTATCCTATTAATATGGGCCAACATTTCTAAAGAATGCTTTCAGCACCTTGTTGAATCAATGCCACGTAGAATTAAGGCAGTTCTGAAGGCGAAAGGGGGTCAAACACAGTATTAGTATGGTGTTCCTAATAATCCTTTTGGTGAGTGTATATTTGAATATATTTGTATTGTGCTATTACCCAAATTTAATTTTATGATTGTATTTGTATATATTTTCTTGCACTTTGTTGTAAATTTTCAGATATTAAGGCACTTGAAGGTTTTAACAAAAAAACTAACAAACAACAAAAAAGTATTTCCTTAAGGCTTAAGCCATTGTGTTTAAAACAGAATTTTTAAATATGTTTTTGGCCAGGGGAAAAAATTATATGCACACAAATACATATATATATAATAATGTATTTTATTTGTTCATTTATTTAGCTGCACTTTGTTGTATTTGACTTCTCACGTTTTAGTTTTCACCGGCGTTTTACTTTTCTGAGTTTTTCCTGTTTTTGTCATCTTTTCTAACAAACACACAAAAAATCACCAATATCACACTCCCCTCTGCAGTACAAATACCTACTAATACTCACAGCACCGCTGTCTTTTGAAGATTCCTTCACTCCTAGTTCTTTTGGAGGAGAGGTCCCTAATGAGCAGTGAAAGGCCTGCACCTCTCTGCTATAGGTCAGTCTGCGCTCATGTTTCTCCCCTTCGTTCTCACCTTCCTTTCCAAACAGCAGTCAGATGAACCTACCACAGGCGCTGTCGAACCTCTCTCATTAGCAGCAGGATTTTGGGCAGCATGCAGCAGATCCCAGGTCAGTGGATTCCTGCTGTTCCGCCTGACAGCTCCATTGATTATTCTCTTGGCTCAGTGCCTTTGCTTTAGCCACATATCATGATGTAAAATGTCTTAATGCATCCGGCCTCTAATTGGGAATGTGAAACAGACTGAGAGGACACTTGTGTTATGATTATACAACATGTACAAAGGTAGATGCTGCTATTCTGAATTGTTTAAGTACATGGTGCATTTGTGTAGGCTAAGTAGTGCTTTCATATGGAACCACCTGGGTGATAATTAGTGCTTGTCAGAGTGTGCTTTGTTGTGCTGAACCTGACAAAATCTCTACACTGCAGTTTTATTATATATCTGGAACTTTGAACATTGGATGTACAAATAGTGAATGAACACAGCTGTGGGTTGCCAGATATACTTTCAGAACTCGTTGCCAATTAAAGCATGATGTTGTTTGAACAAGTAGCAGATGTAATGCAACCACAAAGAAATGAGCAAATTCTGAACCAGTTAAATCGCTGTTATGCTTACTTAATTGACAATCTATAATGGGCAGGTAGTCTACAGCTTTCTGATATCCAGACTGGAACATAATGTGGACCAAACAAAAGTAGATTAAAAACATTGGCAGTATATTTGCTACTTAAAATTTTTTATTTTTTTTATTGAATCCCAGTAAAAATATTAAAGCATCCTCAAAAAAAAAAAAAAAAAACGCAAGTCTTAGTAAGTATTTCTATTGTGTGCAACTTGATTTCAAAAGTAAAAAAAAAGGATGCTTAAATGCTTTTACTGGAAATTGTAAAAAAAAATAAAAAAAAATTAATAAAAACTAATAATTTCTTCTTATTAATATTAATAAAATGTATTTCTCTATCTACTTGTTTCATTGATTGTTTGCTTAATGATTTGCTTTGAGGTCAATTAGATCTTCTTTCTTTCTTTGTCTTCTTTATAGAAAAGTCTTCCAGGATTGGAATGATGCAGAATAACTTCAAATCTGTCAAAGAGACATTAACTCCAACTTAAATTTTGTTGTTTTAACTCCATTTTCCATGCAACGAATCCTAAAGAATCTAAAAATACTAGGGGAAAATGCAATTTCCAGCCCAAATTCAAATCCCACCCACTGAGTGATTTGACACTCACCTGCAGCTATCATTTCCACATTAACACTAACTAACACTACAGAAAGCGTGCATCTGAATTCCAAGCTAATAACGGTACAGTTGAATGGCGTCAGTGGACATATTGCCGGCTGTCGGCTGGCAGGTGAAGTCCATTGAGTTGGCATCAGGGGTCCTGACAGCTGAGTGCAAGCGCATCTGCCCACTCTGTGTCTGGAACTGGAGCTTGTCAGTGGGAATCAGGGTAAACGCCTCACTTTTCTGTCTCAAACACAGATGCTGTAAAATCCTGTAGATGCTTGGTGAATTAAAAAAAAAAGACCAAGTGAATGCAGTCTGTAATACAGTACAGTAGGGATTAGATATCTGCGTATAAGTTTGACTGTTGTTGCTCTGATTAACATTCACTAATGAAGTGAGCATTGTACCTATGAATGGATGTCACAGTGAAGTTCAGGGAAGTGAATCTTTTAACATATTATCCTTGTTATTGCTATTGATTACACATATCAGCTACAGGACATAATGTGAAGCAATTCTGCAATCTAGCTGCCAGGTAATGATGCTAATGATGCAATGCTAATGGAAAACCTGCGATTCAAGGTGAGCAATCTGTTGCTCTCTCCATCTGGAACCTTCATTTCCCCTTCAACGCTCTCTTTATCACAGATTTTCCTGCTCTCTCACCCTCTTTTCAAACCGATTCAGGCAAAAGGGAAATGCTGGGGTTGGTTCGGGCCCCTCTGGTCCATTTGACCAGCGGTGAGGTGGGCAGTCCTCCAGCTTTGGATTGATGGATACGTGTTAGGTTCAGTGGGTGTTCTCTGGGCTCAGGTGCAGTCGCAGGAGCAGCTGTTCCAGGCTTTGTTACAGCTCTCACCGCTACAATTCTCCCCTCCCAAGCTGAGCCAACTGCCTGTTGTCTGCACAGTGTCTGGGCTATATTTAACACCTCTGGGGTTAATTAATAGGCTTCTATTAATAAAAATGAGAGCAGTTCCAGATCCTCCTCTCTCATTCTTCTGTCTTCCTTTCTGAGTAAGCAACAGCTTTGCTACCCTTTGGCCATTCCTCTATCTATTATTGATGTGGCCAATGCCTCTTTTTCTCAAAGAACTTTATCGCTGCCTCGGTTTTGTGTGCTCACTGCCTTTGGGTCATTCTACAAAATAGGTGCCATTTGTGTTCCTTTTATGCATATGTGTAAAAATTACTTTAAAGGGTTAGTTCAACCGGAAATTAAAAATCTGTCGTCATTTACTATGACTCTCTTATGAGGATTTTGAGGATTTTTACTCATTGTGCAGTGTTTTTTTTTAAACATTTACAATGAATAAGAACTGGAGCTTTTAAAAGGATTATTCAGCCTAAAATGAAAATGTACTTAAATTAATGTACCCTCATGTTCCAAACTTGTATGTAGTATGAGTATATTAGTACAGTATGACAAGTAGTTTTATAACCAAACAGCCTTGGTGAACTGTGACTTCTGTTGGATGGACAGAAAACACTTCACGATCTTCCAAAAGCCAAAAAGTTTTGTAACTTTTTGCCAAAACACCCCCCCCCCCCCCCCACTGAATGGGTTGGTGAACGGAGTAAAGAATTATTTTTTTTCTAATGATTCTGACAATGCTACCACTCTCATGAACCACTCTTTTTTCCCAGTAAATTCCAACATAATGTTCCTAATACAAAGCTGTTTTATGGCTTCACAAGAATTAGAATATAGTGCACAAGTCATATGGATCACTTTTATTATATTCTTTTGTCATTTTGCAGCTTCTTTCTAAGCACTTTGTAGTGAAAGATGTCAAATTACTGTAAAAGTGTCAATGCTGTCATGTTTCTGAATGCATAATTTTATCCAAAATATATTAAATGGTATTAATTTAGCATTAGATAGCACAATGCCCTAAATTCCTAAAATTTTAAAGTAAAAGTACTTAAAAATTTTCCTTATGGAAACTGGAAAAGGCACCTGTTTTATAAAAGGATTCCTAAAGGGGTCATTCTTTCTCTGAACCACCTCTCTCATGCAATGCTTAATGTGTGTACATTGACTCATGAACAAAGCTAACAAAGGAATGAAGGCAAGCTTGGTGTGCCAGGTATCCTGCGGAGTTCTTCGAACCATATAACAAAAAGCACAAAAGAGGAGCTATGGAGCCAGAAATGTAATCCACCAGAAGGGCTATACATCAAATAAAATGCAAATGCTGATTATTGAGCAACAATATGAGTCATAAGTTTACGATACATAAAAATTTGTCCTCTGACTCATTGTTTAAAGCTTTTAATGGAGTTCATAGTTACTTTTTTGACAGCACTGACACGCTGAAAGGGATTTGAAACTAATTTCTAGCTTGGTATGAAGTCAATGAAAATCATTTTGAGAGAGACGAAGTGCAATATGCTGTTTAGTGTGGCATTAATCTTACGCAGCAATTGATCCAGCATGGAAAAGGCATGCGAATCAGCAGATGTGAAATAACATCAACTGACACATTTACATAATGGAGAAAAACACACTGACCTTAATGCTATTGTGCCGTTTTTTCCCTTATTTTCTTATTGAAATACAGGGATGCAATGACAGGAAGTAAGGTACAATTGCGCGCAGCCTCACACTGTGAAAATGAATAATTTTCACAATACTTTGGACATCCGATGTCATTGACAAATTGTGCAAGCAAAGCGGCAGATTATAAACAGGACTCCCCATGTACTGGGATCTTGAATGGAAAATTTCTGCTGTGTTCGAGAAAGAGTGAATGCATGACTTAACCCCAGTGCTCGTTTAAACTCCCCAGGAGATAAAAGCAAGCCTTCCTCTCACGGTTTGAAGAACCATCAATAAACCGCCTGCAGCCTGCTGAACTGCTGTAGCAGAACACCAAAGTACTCTTAAGTTTCTCCTGCTTTTAGAAATATGCTCCCCTTCCCTTTCGGGTATTGGATAAAAACTACATATTCACAGTTCACATTGAATTACGTTGCTCTAATGATCATTACAGGAATATATTTGTTGTCAGCAACATTTTAAAATGAACGGTGCACTTTAAGTTAATGGGTCGAGCTAAAGGTTGGAAAAAACTGCCAATATATTTATTCATGTTTTGGATTTGATTCTGACCTCTTTTCCCACTTGGTTTGGCCCAATTAGTTAAAAGGCCAATTTTGCTAGCTCTCATGCAGTCCCTCAAGACCGCAACGTAAATTATAGAATGGAAAAACTGGGAAAACGTTATATATGCATTGAATATTCCAGCTTCTACAGAGTGCAGCTTAACCTTTGAAATGGTAAGGTACAGTATTTCATGCTGGTCATAGAATATTTGCACAATAATTCTAAATCCCATTTGTTTTGGCCATGATCAATGCAAAACATCTAATATTCTGCACTTGAAAGGAATGTGAATAATTTTATTGTGTTCTGTGGTTTTTCAAGAGAGTTCTGTGTGGCTTTGCTGAAACAGTTCAATGTAGAAATGAATTTTCTACATTTAATGAATTTAGAAATGAATCCCTTTATAAGAATTTATGTCTTGTTTTCCACTAAACATGCCTAAAACAAGATCAATTTACTTGAGAAACCAAACTGTAGAATAAATTATGATTTATTTTCAGAAAGTGTATCTTTAATCTGGTTATAGAAATGAATACTTACAAAGCTGTGAGATTATGCTTTTGAAACAAGAAAGAAAAACTATTTGATAATGGTGAAAATAAATCTTAATAGCCTAGCCTTAATACTAGCCTTATGATATAGTTTCT
The DNA here is from genome assembly GCF_936440315.1 of Barbus barbus. Lineage (NCBI taxonomy): Eukaryota > Metazoa > Chordata > Actinopteri > Cypriniformes > Cyprinidae > Barbus > Barbus barbus. The sequence goes on from NC_136757.1 coordinate 19,126,833, forward strand.
GAAAACATGGCTGTTGGGATAATTTTACTGAAAAACAAGGCTTACTACTGAAGTTTTTCTTTTCTTTGAACAATATTAAGAATATTAATATCAAACTGTTAATTTGAATTTTGTCATTTACTGATAGTTTTTTAACATCTGAAGTCACATCTGTTATCATTAGTTAATGCGTCCTGAACTAAAGTGAAAAATCAAGGTATTTATTCATATATTTAAAAAAATAAAAATATTAAAGTTCAGCACTATTTTACTATGTTTGTTTTCGTTTCAGTATCCATTTTACAACACGAATTCCGGAAATGTTGGGACATTTTTTAAAATTTGAATAAAATGAAAACGAATGAAAATTAAATTGAATAAAATGAAAATGAAAAGAATTTCAAATAACATGAGTCAATATTTTATTCACAATAGAACATGAGTGTTTCAACTGAGAAATTTTTAAATTTTATGCACAAAATGAGCTCATTTCAAATTTGATGCCTGCTACAGGTCTCAAAATAGTTGGGGCGGGGGCATGTTTACCATGGTGTAGCATCTCCTCTTCTTTTCAAATCAGTTTGAAGACATCTGGGAATCAAGTTTATGAGTTTCTGGAGTTTTGGTTTTGGAATTTGGTCCCATTCTTGCCTGATATAGGCAGCTGATATTTCCAGCTGCTGAAGAGTTCGTGGTCATTTTTTTTTTAACGTATTTTTTGTTTAATGATGCACCAAATGTTCTCTATAGGTGAAAGATCTGGACTGCAGGCAGGCCAATTCAGCACCCGGATTCTTCCTCTAAAAAGCCATGCTGTTGTAATAGCTGCAGTATGTGGTTTTGCATTGTCCTGCTGAAATAAACAAGGTCTTCCCTGAAGTAGACGTCGTCTGGAGGGGAGCATATGTTGCTCTAAAACCTTTTATGAACCTTTCAGCATTCATAGTGCCTTCCAAAACATGCAAGCTGCCCATACTGTATGCACATATGCACCCCCATACCATCAGAGACGCTTGCTTTTGAACTGAATGCTGATAACACGCTGGAAGTTCTCCCTCCTCTTTAGCCCGGAGGACACGGCGTCCGTGATATCCAACAAAAATGTCAAATTTGGACTCGTCTGACCATAGAACACTTTTCCACTTTGAAACAGTCCATTTTAAATGAGCCTTGGCCCACAGGACACGACGGTGCTTCTGGACCATGTTCACATATGGCTTCCTTTTTGCATTATAGAGCTTTATTTGGCATCTGCAGATGGCACGGCGGATTGTGTTTACCCACAGTGGTTTCTGGAAGTATTCCTGGGCCCATTTAGTAATATCAATCACAGAATCATGCCGATGAGTGATGCAGTGTTGTCTGAGGGAATGAAGACCACGGGCATCCAACAAAGATCTTCGGCCTTGTCCCTTACACACAGAGATTTCTCCAGTTTCTCTCCCATCTTTACTTCTGAGAGACTCTGCCTCTCTAAAACATCCCTTTTACAGCTAATCATGTTACAGACCTGATGTCAGTTAACTTAATTAGTTGTTAGATGTTCTCCCAGCTGAATCTTTTAATTTTTTTTTTTTTTTCAGCCCTTTGTTGACCCCATGCCGACTTTTTTGAGACCTGTAGCAGGCATCAAATTTGAAATGAGCTCATTTAGTGGATAAAACTGTAAAATTTATTTGTTTAAACATTTGTTATGTTCTCTATGTTCTATTGTGAATGAAATATTGGCTCATATGATTTGAAAGTCTTTTAGTTTTCATTTCTTTTTCAGATTTAAAAAACATTCCAACATTTCCAGAATTCAGGTTGTAGAAAGTACATGTTGATTAATCGGTTATCAGCCAGTGCAGTCCTACCTAGTCATAGCTAGTTTTATATGGATAAAATATCATATATATATATATATATATATATATATATATATATATATATATATATATATATATATATATATATATATATATATTTATTTTATTTATTTATTTATTTATTTTTTGAATATTTGTTTATATAAACGTGCCGTGAAGCAGCTAATGCAACGTTTGGTTCTTGCAAAACATGCTCACTGACTGTGTTAAAATTCTTTTTGGCTTCATCGTGCATGCTAATGCTCTCCAGTTGGGATCACCAGTTGTCTTTTAATACAATGCTTATGCAGGATGGCAGTCTTACAGTAGAGCCTGCCAAAAAAAACCCCCAAAAAACAAAAACTAAATAGATCTTATGGCAATACACGGAACACAAGTACAGTCTGATTAAATATGGTCTTTCATGTGCTGTATCAACACTGGAGACATATCGATGCAATTACAGCACAGTCAACCATATCTGGAGAATTTCTTCTAATAAACAGCGGAGGTGTCGATTGGCAGCCAGCGTGTGAAATGTTAATTGAATGGAGCTGAGTGTCATAGATGTAGAAGGCTGAATATTAACTGAGACTGAAGCCTTGATGATGATCAACATTATCATCATCTTGGAAAACGAAGCCATTCGCTCATTAGTGATGCGTGATAAAGTTCCAATCAATATGCAGATGAGAGGCACTTCAAATTGCATGGCTCTCTGCTGTCATCCCCTCCCCTCCCACTTTGAGAGATGGGATGGCTCAGGCTGCTGTCAGCCACTGAGATCCATATCTGTAGCACAGTCACTTCTCTCATTACAGTACTTCCTGTCAGCTCCGCTTAAAAGAGTCTGTGGAAGCTCCTCACGGCACCTTCCACCGCAATCCTTAGGGGACTTGGGCAAGATTCTGGGTACTTTATTTTGATTCCCACGTTTCAAAAGGCCTGTCACTAACGATAATCTTGACTTGTGAGAGGAGTTTAGAAGGTCGTGGAGAGATTTATGTAGTTTCAGATGTTTTGGTTCCTTTCTCAGGAGGACGCAAATTATCTATTGAATTAATTATCAGAAGAACATCTTTGGATAATAGGCGGATCGAGCTCTTTTTAATTATAATGTTGGATGGGATTTAGATAAGAAAGATTAGTTTTTTAAGCCACGTCTATATCTTCTGAATAATCATAGGTCTGTCTAGGCAGGTCTCCTGGTATACTTTTAGATGAACACGGTGTCCGTTTCATGTGTTGCTATGACTGTGAAATAAAGTAGCATCATTTTTGTCCTTTAGTTAAAGTTGAGAATTTACTTTACCAAGGACTTGCTGTAGACTATTATTAATGATGTGATGTCACACATACACACTCTCTCCTGTGCTTATTTGACCCTGGCGTACAGCAGAAATGTACCTAATGTGCTGTTGAGTAATGACCTCTGTGGAGACAACACCAGTTATAAGCATTGACAAGGACACTTGAATGGAAGCATCTGCCACTAAAACGGCTGGTGTCACCCTGTGACATAAAAATAAAGTGCGTAATTACTCTTTCCGTCTGCTGTCATGTTTTTTTTTTAATTAACCAGGAATAATTTTTCAATACAAACTCTCTTATACCAAATACCAAATTTGAGACCAAACAAAAGTTGTTGCATGCTTATTAGGCGTATTGTCATATGTTGTAATTTTTTCATTTTTTCGTTACATCCAATTATTAATACATTGTGTCGTTACCTTGATGTTTCTGATCCAGTGGTGCCGTAAAATTCCATTAAGAAGAAAACAAGAAACCTGCTTCATCAACTGCGTTCTAAAACCAAACGACTAAATCCAGGCCAGCAGAAATACATTAGTGCCTCTCCACGTTTCTCACTTCCCACTGATCTGCTGGATCAGGGCCTCTAAAGTGGAGTTGTCCAGGGGGTCTGGAGTGCTTCCCAGTTTCAGCTGAGGCAGGATCTGGGGAGAGAATAATGTCACATTACTACGTTCTATCTGAGCAAGGCCACGAGGGGAAAGGTTAGTAGACACCGAATCTCACTCTCCCAGCCTCTACAGCAGTGTTGGCAGTCCGTCAACAGAAAATCGCCCCTGTGTCCTTCACATTACAACAACAAAGCCAAAAAATATTAGAGATGTTGCCTACATTAGTGAAGACCCCATACGAACTTGGCACATCCAAGACATGCTCCATATTGCATATAGTCATTTTTCCTGTGTCACTGAACCCCATTACGAACAGAAATCTGGGCTCATATATCATAGCAGGTGTTGGGAAATGTGACCGCTTCACAGCTCTCAAATTATTTTTTTCATGCGTTATCCGTAATAAGCATTAGTCAGCAAAATATGCAGAATGAAGAGAGCGTCTTGGTATGATTTAAAAAATGGTGCCAATCAACCAAGTTTAGCCAGGTCATTACATGCATAAACTATTCACCTCATTTCCCATATGGAAAAATGATATATTATATCTAATATTAATATTTATATATTGAAGTGCATTTTGTAATACATTTTGCCATTTGAAAGTCTAAATAAAATATATTTTTAATAAAAAAATTAATTGTTCAGATTGTATTGTTTAAAACATATTATTAGCATATTTGAAATATATTTTCACCAGAAAAAAATACTATTTCTTTTAGGTTAAAATACCATAAAAACAACTCAGTATTGTTTCTATTAACCACCATAACACTTTAAATAGCTCTTAAGCTTTGTGTCCTTTGGTCATTTCGGAGGAATGTGAATCAGCAAAAATCATCTTTTTACTGCCGGAATAAAACGGGTTCTTTTCAGGCTTAATAGCCAAAACAGGTGCAAAAGCCAACATGCAGATGGAAAATAAATGATGGTAATATAAAAGACAAACAGAATTAAAAGAACAGATCACACCTAATTAGACTCTTCAAGAACTTGTATTTTGTATTTTAAAACTTCTTGACTACAAAATGCCTCCAAAATAACTTATGCTATAAAATAGAGGCCAGCTTCAGTTTTAATTGATCAGTGCCATAACAGCAAATACATTAGCTTTGTAACTTGCAGTTAAAAACATATTTTTTCTGTCTGTGATAAACTTTTCAATCTTAAAACTATACCTTAGTGTCTTGGCTTTATTTATTGTACTTTTTTTTCATAGAATCCTGACAGAGGCCTACTGTACTGTAACGGATTACCATCCTGGTGATGCTAAGCAGCGTGCCAGTAAAACAGCTGACTCAATAAATTGTTCATAAGCATGTGATATACCCATTACACTGTATATTTGCACATCTAAAGAGTTAATCCTCAGGCGACAAGGGTTTTTGTGGCTTGGGGGTTATACAATGGGGAAATAAAAGGAATTACACAAGCTGGCAGATGACCTTAACATGCACATATAGGCCCACATGCACACACGTTGGCATTTCACAGGAGAGTTCACAAGAAAGCACCATCTCAAGAACTCTGCTGACAAAGTACCCCGTAAAGTAAATTCATAGATCAGCTGTTTAACGAGAAGAGTTGTGGCAACCAATAAAAGCAAATAACGTGGGTTGTCCTGTTGTGCTACACCCACTCTCTCATATCTATTCAGCTGGCACATGAACAGCAGTACACCTGCAGTGTTCTAAAAAATCCCTTGTTCTTCAAAGAATTCTATAATTCTTCTCAGTGTTCTTCCAATAGATTCATAGTTCATTTAATAAGCCAAAGTGTAGTGCAAATGCAAATTCAAAATATCTAATTTAGGTTAAAATACTGGATTGAGTAGGATAAATCAAGCATAGTGTGAAGTTAGAACCTCATTAGCATAGCAGATGTTTTTGCAGTCTCCTTTGTCTTGTTGCCAGATGAATCCACACTGAATAATTAAGCCTGTGGAACAAAGAACCTTTATTGTGGAGTATATGATGTGTGTTGTCAGCCAGTTTCAGATGGCAAGAGAAGAACTATTCTGTGCCACATCAAAAAAACAAACAAAAAAACGTCAGTGGAAAAAAAAAGAAAAAAAAGGCAGCGGCTATTTGCACTCAGTGTAAATAGCGATAGATGCTATTTACACCAAGTGCAAATAGCATATTTTTTTAGCGATAGATACTATTTACACTAAGTGGAAATAGAGATGGATGCTATTTACACCAAGTGAAAATAGCAGTATTTTTTAATGATATGCTATTTACACTAAGTGCAAATAGCTATAGATTTTATTTACACCAGAGGTGGAAAGAGTACAAAAATATTTTACTCAAGTAAAAGTACCATTAACTTAATGAAATTTTACTTAAGTACAAGTAAAAGTACCCGTCTAAAAATCTACTCAAGTAAAAAGTAGCCCATTTAAAATTTACTCAGAATAAAATTTACTTAGTTACTTTTTAACAATGGGAGGGACGCAAAAATGTGATAGGCCAAGGGTGTCAAACTCAGTTCCTGGAGGGCCACAGCCCTACACAGTTTAGATATAACCCTAATTAAACACATCTGATCCAGCTAATCATATAGGTCTAATTAATTAGGGTTATAGCTATACTAATCTAATCATTTAGGCTTATTTGAAAACTACATGGTATGTGTGTTGGAGCAGGGTTGGAACTAAACTCTGCAGGGCTGCAGCTCTCCAGGAACTGAGTTTGACACCCCTGGGATAGACCTATAAATCTCAAGTTGTTTTTAATTAAAGGAATCAGTTATTTAGAATAATAAGACATTTGGGCTGTTACTATGCAAATTAAATCAATATCAACAAAATTCATCTTTGCGATGCAGAGGAAACCCTAACTCTTCACACACGGTAGGAGTGTTTTGTTTGGTTTTTGGCTAAATACTGATAATGTCAAATCGCAAATCGTTAAAACAACAATTACGATATTATCGCAGACGATATATATTGCACACCCTGCACCACTGTCTTTTTGGCTAATTTGTGCAAAACCTTTTGTTTCATTTTAACCACCAATGCAAGTATTTAGCTTACCTCTACATGCTTGCGAAGGGGTGATGTCGAGATTTTGTAAGCTGCTAGTTTGGTCTCCCAAGACAAACACAGCTTACACTGCATGATAGAGCATAAATATGGCCAGGGGTTCACTTAATTTCCTTCGAGTTTAACTTCAGCAGAATACGACTGGGTTTGGTTTTCAGTTGGGTCTGCACCATAACGCCTGTTTTATCTGTCTACGTCTTTCTTGTGATTTTAGCACCAGTTTGTTCTCCTGCCCATTATTCACTGCAGTAGTTTCCAGGGAGCGATTTTTTTTTACTCAGTAATTAATGCGTTTTAAAATGTAGCGAAGTACAATACTTCAAACAAAATGTACTTCAGTAAAAGTAAAATTACAGATTTGAAAAATTACTTTAAAAAGTAGAAGTACACAAAAAAGCTACTCAATTACAGTAACGCGAGTAATTCAAATCAGCGAAGAAGATGTGTGCCAGGTCTTCAGAAAGAACAAACGAAGGAAAGCACCAGGCCCAGACGGTGTGTCACCAGCAGTGTTGTGCAAGTTACTTCCAAATTGTAATATATTACAGATTACATGTTACTGTTATTTAAAAGTAATTCCTTACCTTACAATATTACTGTCTTGGAATTGTAATGCGTTACATAACTCCTGTATTATTTTGAGTTACTTTCACCTAAATTTCTATAGAAGTAGAACTTAACATTCTAAAATGACAAAATGTACTAGAGCCCTGCCCTAATGGCAACGTGTTTATATTTCATTCCGGATTTTTATTAAGTTCATTTAGAAAAAACGTTTGGAGCATTTTTTCTTTCTTAAAATAACGACCAAGCGGCCAGCGGCAGACCGGCAGGCTTATCATAGCCATGTTTGATCAATTTAGCCTTCTCAAATCATCACTACTTGCCTAAAATAAAATCTATAGATATACTAAACCAGGTCAAGCATATAACAATGTTTAAACGTTAAACCTAGATAAATGTGCGCTGCATCCAGAAGTTTGTGCAGAGAGTGGAAGCTAAAGAGCGGACTCATGTTATTTCCACCAGCACGGGAATTTTTTTTTCATCAATAATTGATGGCTGTCTAAAATATAAAGATAAGGAGAAGCCTAAAACAAGCGCGAGGACCGTCCCGCATCTGAACTATGACGTGAATATTGCCCCAAAGCCCTGCCCTACGGACATAAAAAAGTCGGAGCCCGACTTTAAATAAAAAAAAAAAATTGGGAGCTAAAAGTGTGTTGTAACGTAAGCGTTACTGAACATGTACCGAGTAAAACATTGCTGTAAATTGATTAGTAATGCCTTACGCTACTGCGTTACAGCAAAAAGTAATACGTTACTGTAATGCATTACTTTTGTAACGCGTTACTCCCAACACTGGTCGCCAGCCTGTCTGAAATCCTGTGCTGACCAGCTGGCCCCCATCTTCACACAGATCTTCAACAGATCACTGGAGCTGTGTGAAGTCCTCTCATGCTTCAAACGCTCCACCATCACCCCATCCCAAAGAAACCCAAAATTACTGGACTTAATGACTACAGACCTGTTGCTCTAATGTCTGTAGCCATGAAATCATTTGAAAGACTGGTTTTGGCTTATCTGAAGGACATCACTGGTCCCTTACTGGACCCCCTGCAGTTTGCCTACAGAGCAAACCGGTCTGTGGATGATGCGGTCAACATGGGACTGCACTTTATCCTGAAGCATCTGGACAGACCAGGGATTTATGTGAGGATCCTGTTTGTGGACTTCAGCTCTGCTTTTAACACCATCACAGAAACTCTTCAGAATAAACTAACCCAGCTCTCCGTCCCCACCTCTGTCTGTCAGTGGATCAACAGCTTCCTGACAGACAGACAGCAGCTAGTAAGGCTGGGTAAATTCACATCCAGCACTCGTACCATCAGCACTGGAGCTCCTCAGGACTGCGTACTCCTGAAGTTTGACAGGACGGTGACGAGTCTGCTTACAGACAGGAGGTTAAGGAGCTGGCTGTCTAGTACCTGGAGCTTAACATGCTCAAAACTGTGGAGATGATCATGGACTTCAGGAGAAACCCCCCTGCTCTCCCCCCACTCACCATCATGAACAGCACTGTGACTGCAGTGGAGTCATTCAAATTCCTGGGCACCACCATCTCTCAGGACCTGAAGTGGGATATTCACATAGACTCCATTGTCAGAAAGTCCCAGCAGAGGTTGTACTTTCTTTGCCAGCTGAGAAGGTTCAACCTGCCACAGGAGCTGCTGAAACAATTCTACTCCGCCATCATTGAACCCGTCCTCTGCACCTCAATAACTGTCTGGTTCAGCTCAGCTACCAAATCTGACCTCAGAAGACTATGGAGGGTAGTCCAGACTGCTGAGCGAATCATTGGTACAACCCTTCCCACTCTCCAAGCGCTGTACTTATCCAGAGTGAGCAAAAAGGCTGGTAAAATCACCCTGGACCCCTCACATCCAGCACACTCCCTCTTTGATTAAAGACACATCTCTTCAGCCAAGCATTCACATAATGCATCTTACAATCTTGTACTGCAGTTATATCTGATCAAATGTACATTATTATTATTATTCTTTAGCTTGGGTTGAACAAATCATTAACATTAACATCTCGTGGTAACTAGGAATTACAGAAGCTTCAGTCTGGATCCAACCCTTAAATGATCTGAGATGACCGAACACCTGAGAAAAGATGATGCCAACCCCTCAGAGGACCTCAGAGGATGCCAATGCTCAAACAACATACAGAATTACCAAATTTTGCCATAAGTTAAATATATTAAGGTTCTGCAATATATAAATATATTGTGGAAACTTAATTTCCTGTAGAGCTGCTTTGCAACGATTTGTATCGTAAAAAGCGCTATACAAATAAACTTGAAACTTGAAACTTTGGACTGTTACCGTCTGGTCGACGCTACAGAGCTCTGAGCACAAGAACATGTAACATAAACGTGGAACACACAACTATAATACATTATCCATTCACCACACTCACTTATTTTATTTTTATATTCTCATTTCTAATTTGCACATACTTGACCTGCACATACATAGTTGTCTATATTATATATTGTGGTTTTGCTGCTAAATTATAGTTTTAATTCAAAATATTAAATGCATGCCACCTTATTGGGACAATAAAGCCCTCTCTACACCTACCCTAACCCTACCCGATACTCTTATTTTCAACTTTTTGATTATTTCCTTCATTTTTATTTAAAATAAATGCCTTTCTGATGCAATATGAGATTTGAAAAGGGAGAGAAAAAGTTCGGCAAAAGGCGGGCTCGGTCTCGGGTCGTCAAAAATAATGTTTTTTACCATCTACGCCACCAAAACTGATGCTAAATCAACATCTTTTTTAGTCTTGACTAATGCAATCATATGTTAGTGGGTGGAGTTAGTGTAAATAGCCTTTGCCAACAAGACTGGCTATTTGCACTTAGTGTAAATAGACACTCCGTAAAAAAAAACATGGTTAACAGCATCAGAAGTAAAAGTGTGGAGTAATAGCATACAGAAAGCCACATTTTAGCTAATATGGTGCATTATAAATTGTTCTGACCAGCTTTACATGCAATAGAATAAAGAAAACAGTTCCTAAATATTTATAGTGAATTTAGTCTGTGAATAAATGGTTTGAACTATTGTCAAAGCTACATTTAGGCTCTTTGCGCCTAATAAGAGAGGTATTTAAAAATGAATTCCTCTTTAGTGTTTACTCTTATCAGAATAGTGTCATGTTCACAAAGGAATATTATTCCAGTGTAATTAATTTGGTAATTTACACCTGTGTTGATTATACATTTTACCTCATTTTATATAATCTGAACAAATGAACCATAATTGTCAACATATTTAATCACGCTTATACTGTGAAATGTAATTAGAGAAATCTTGCATGAGAATATAACTTAAATCTATTGTTACTAAGTTTGTCAAGTGTATTGTCCATAAATAATAAATGCATTTGGTTAAAAATTTATTTTTAGCATAGATGATAGACTTAAATTAAAGTATTCCATGCTCTAGGACCACACAGTTCTAGAAATCAGTTCTACATATTCTACAGCTTATTTCAAACACAAAGTGAAATATGTTTAAATGTGGTCTTTTTATGTGGTTTATCAGCACTGCCAGAGCGTCATATACATCTAAAGTTAGCATTCATGCTTTGCAGGGTCGAGTCATCAGATTATTTTACCACAGCATATATTAGCATGTAAATTCTGCCGCACTTTACAGATCAGTCTCCCCCTACGAGCTCTTTGATCTCTTCCTGCAGACAGCACAAACTCTCAAAGCTGTGGAAAAGATATGTTTCAGACAGGAAGTGACACATCATCATCTCTCACGAAGTAACAAAATCTATTAGTAATTGATGACACAGTCACTCTAAGCTGCTCTAATAGATGTTACTGGCTGAATTACAACCTGGCACTCCATTTGTGGGAATCAAAATCTAACCAGAACAGTCCACTTCCCTTGAATCTGATCCACTGATATAATGTAAGTATATATAAATGTAAACATCATTAGGGATGGGGGGAAACAACTTAGGATTGGCTCCTTTTCAATTCACAATTTGGAATTTGAGTGAAATTAGACTGGAATGAATGGACGAGGATATTACGGTTTGATAAAGTTGAAAGGAACAACACAATCATACAAGTTTTACCTGAATAATTCTATTAATAATGATGTCTAATTATCCTTGTTTATTCGCCTGACATATAAAAATGCATTTTTATTGATTACTCACATTTGAATCTGCTGCTTACTTTATTAAACTAAACCCACAAAAGCCTATTAATAAAAATAAAAAAAAGAGTATGATGAAAATTCCATTATCCATTAAAGAAAAATTTCACCCAAAAATGAAAATTTGCTGAATATGTACTAACTCTCAGACCATTCAAGATGCAAAATGAGTTTGTTTCTTTGTTAGCCTTACATCACTTGCTCACAAATGGATCCTCTGCAGTGAATGGGTGCCATCAGAATGAGAGTTCAAACAAAATTTGTTGCTTAAAAACACACAGATTTTCACTTCACAGTTATATAATAGACTGGTTTTGTGTGGATTACTTGTGGGTTATTGTGATGTTTTTATCAACTGTTTGGACACTCATTTTGACGGCACCCATTCACTGCAGAGGATCCATTGGTGAGCAAGTGATGTAAGGCTAAATTCCTTAAAATCCAAACCTTTAAGAAACATGCTCATCTACATTTTGGATGGCCTGAGGGTGAGTAATTTTTCAGCAAAATTTCATTTTTGTGTGAATTTTTTTTTACTGTTTTGAATGATTTAGAATTGTGAATTTAACTGTGGCAAATGTGATGGTAGTTCTAAACTGCTTAAAAACAATGCTTTTCAGTACTGAAAGAAGATATCCCACACGGAAATAACCTATATAAACATATATGTTTTAATATAGGTTTTGATATATGTTTTTAATATATGTGACATATATAAAATTGGCCGTTTTCCTATAATATATGTACATATATGCATACATATATGTACACATATAGGTGCATATATGCATGTATATATATGTGTGCATATATGCACCTATATATTTACCTATATATTAGTAAAATTATTAAAATCCATAGCTGCTAGACAACATAAATAAAAGCCCAAAATGTCGAAATTTTAATTTACATGTACATATAGGGCTTATATGTGGATATAAAGAAGCAATACAGGAGACCTATATGGCCTTTATATGCACATATATGCACCTCAATTTTGCCTATATGTGACATATATACGCATATATGCAGCATATATGTTATCATATATGTGCATATATACTGCATATAAGTTTCATATGTGCGCATATATCCTCATATAGGTTCTTTCCATGTGGGATAGTATATTTGTAATTAAAATTTCTTTAGCTTCATCTTCCATATTTGAACTTCCGAATCTTGCTCAACTCTGTCTCTCACCACCTACAGCATATTAGTAAAAATAAACTTGCTTTTTTGGCCATCGTATAGTTTGTATCAGTGATTGGCATGAATGATTGAAACAGAATGATATGTACCAGCTCATTTTTCAACGGATCATTCTCTTGAGTTTCCAGGCTTACATTTACCAAACACTGCAGCAAGGCCAGAATGATCATTAGAGTGAAAATGAGAGACAGCAAATGAGCTTTAACATGATATATGAATGTGTTGTGTTAGTGTTTGTGTGCATGCATGTGTATGTTCTTTGTGCAGGCTTGATTTGTGAATAATATTTATGTATTCCTGAAAGAAAATAGATGGGATCATAAGAGACAAATGACAATGCGAGAGAGAAATGAAATAGAGAATGAAAATGAAAGAGAGACTCTAAGTAAACATGGAAGGAGAACGAGGAGGCTGGAACATCCATATCTCTTATGTAGAGGTTCAGACTCACAGACAGCAGGGCAGGTTTGTTTATTATTTGTGTGGAGTGTGACACCATGTCATAGCCTGTGTTATGTGGATTTTTGGCTGAGAATGGTTGTAGGTAGAACAACACAAGAGGCTTTTGTATGTCAAAACGCTAGTGTTCTACTCTGCGTTACATTGAAATGTCATGAGCAAGACTCTCCTTATTATTCTGAACACCATTTTGTCTATTCAGATCAACCAAATAAAGCATGTAGTAATCCAGTGGCATTTAACAAATCACCTTGGGTTTATGTAGTAGAATACTTTTTTTTCCCCTACATGTTTTTTTTTTATTTTTTATTAAACCATTTTAGCCAAAAATTATCTGTGTATTTGTCAGCCAAACAAGTTCAGTCAGAATAGACATTTGAGAATTTATTGTGCTTCCAAATCATATAAAACATGAGAAGCAGCAGTCAGTAACATTTGGAAATGAACAAGTAACATTCTGCTAATGGTGGAATGCACTGAATAGACACTTTAAAAATAAACACTCGGTTGGAGGAAACTGTCCTCAAGCTTAGGAAGCCGAAACTGTGTTTCATAAGTAAAGGAAAGTGGTCTCTAAGTAGCTGTACTGATGACATTTGTCTGAAGATCCATTTTGTTCTTTTAAGCCACTTTTTACTCCCTGGCTTTGGTAAATAAAAAAATATATATATATTCCTAGCAGGTTATTCAGTGTTATTGTTCGCTTTTGACTCAGCTAGATATTTTTCTTTCTATAAATAGTGTTGAATTTACAGTGGTCACAAAAACTCTATAAAGCATTGAGGTACAAATGGCATTATGGTAAGCAAACTGCTATTCGATAATATGTATTTATTTATTGCCCCACCATCTTCATCTTTGTCCTCCAGACACCTGATTATTTACTTGAAATGTAAAATAAAAGATTTTACTGCCCTTTGTGCCAAGCTAACAAAAGTTAATTATCCTTTAAGTGACCATGAGAAATGTGTGTAAATATTTTAATAAAATGTCTTAATAAAAGAGCATTTAAAGAGCATGCTTAAATTAGCTTAGAGCCCTTACTCTAAATTACACACATAAACTCTTTGAACTTTAAGAGTATGAACATTAACCTTCTGATACTTGATATACTTCAAAATGTTTGACCAGCTTACATTAGCAAATTAGCTTTTATTTTTTTTAAACTCACTCTTTAAAGCCACTAGTACTGAACCACCCATCTCTCCCAGCATGTAGAAAGCGCACTGACCCAGTCATGCATCTGTGCTTTAGCATCTCCATCTAACAGCATTAAAAGCAACAGAGGTAAGTGATCTACCAGCAGTTATTCATTCTTTTTTACAGGCGACGTGTTCTTAAACAGTGCATGGGCGTCCTGCTGGCTTTGAACTTTAATAAGCAGAATGGGCTCTCTGGCAGAAGCAGTGTGTTTGAGGGTGGGAAATGTTGGAAGAAGAATCGTGTGATTGTTTGAGATTATCAGCAGAAAATGCATCAGTCCAGATGGGAGCGGAGGTTGCATTAGCAGAAAGGCCAAGAAACGTATGACCCGAAAATGAACCCCATAAGGTGGCTGGTGATAAAATGGTTTTAAAAACCTCCCAGATAATTCACTGGGCTCCATCTGAGCGTTATTTCTCAACGTGTCTGACAAATTAATAGATAAACAGACATAATTTATTTGATCCCAGAGGCAAGGCGGTAAATCGAGGGTGAGCTTTCTTTGACTCGTCTGTTTCCGAGGCACATTATAAGTGTCAGAATGGCTTCTGTGTATCTACAAACAGTGATGTTTGGCCTTCAGGAAAAGGTCATGTAGTAGCAGTTTAGCAGTGCTTTTGGAAACAGCTCATAGAGGTTACAGCAGTTTATCACAGATATCCAAGAGTACCCAGTCAATAGATAGAATTTGGTGCCCTTTTCCAAAGGCTCATAATGTTACAGAAAATTCCTCTCAAGAGCTCGATTGTAATCCTCACAAGTGAATTACCCTCATTTCTACAGACTCTGAGCCCTTTAGGTGAAGAGCTATTCTTTCTGTTCTTATCATCTCTGTATGTGTGTCTCTGTGTGGAAGCCATTCATTGTTTAGTGTTTTTCTGCTGTCCTAAAGTCATATATCTGCAAGCTTTTCTGATGCATATGCAAATAATACTTTCTGAAGATTACACTGACATACGAGATACTGTATAATGCATGCACTACAGCTCAGCTCGCACGTGCATGCATTGAGATTTAACTGCCAATCAATCACCTGTGACAACAGGCTCGGCTGGGGAGATGACAGAGTGCTAATGTTATTGAATCTGCATCCTGGGAAGAAACACTGATACCAGTGGTGTCCTTCAGCATCAGCTACTGCAAACTGCAGCTTTGTGTGTATTTTCGAAATAGAAGCTTGGTGTTGTGGTTACAGTTTTGAGATTATGTGCTGCACGTTTATCGGTAGTAGTATCTGCTGAACCGTAATTCAAACTGAATTATGAACATTAGAGATTATTCAGAATACTCAAGAACTAGATCAGTGGATGCATCATTCAGTCCACATCTGCCGATTCATTGAAAAGATCTCACTCAAAAGAATCATTCATGAATCAGACGTCACTACTTTTCGCAATAATGGCAAGGAGAGCTTGAGCAGATGTCAAAATGTTCAGTAAATCAGTTTGTTCAATGTTCAATGTTCAGTTTGGAATCTCTGATGCTTCAGTTCCTGTTCATTCTAATTTAATAGAAAAGAACATGAAAAATGTTTCCTTTTGCTCTCTGCAGAAGAAAGGAATTCATACAGGCCTAGTGGTTAATGCATGTGCTGTGACACATTGAGACATGGTCCTCATATGGGCTATCATAATTGTACAGTACTGTTATATTTTGCAGTTTAGCTGGTTTCATTGTTAAAAATCATTTCATTCATTTGAACAAATTTACCATCTATCTACTGTATCCATCATACTTTCTCACTGACATGCCCCCAACTTTGAATGCCCCCAACTGGTGGTGTTCATGTTCATTCAACATCAAAACATAAATATAGGCTTTCTGACCTATAATGCACCATGTTTCCATCACCTTATTTTAATGCACATTTTGAAGTATCGCATCAGAAAAGATTCATGGAACTTGCTAAATTTCAGAGAAAAAATACCTTAATTTGCACAAAAGTTTTTATGCTTGTTGCGAAAAAGGGTTCATGCGAATAATGGGAGATGGTAACACATTTGCTGAATAAATTCCTCCATGCACATCAAAAAAGTCATGTGACTTTGTGTGATGGGGCGTCATAATCTGACTAACCATCGTACCAATCTTGTTGCACAGAATCTGAAATGTTGCTATGGTCATTCTGAAATACCCGAGCAAAGTAGTCTGTCGTCAAAAGTATTTCTGTATTATTGCCTCCCAACTGTTACACGACTGTGTTCCCAAACAGCAGGCATCCACGAAAGCAATGACCGGATTCATTGTGTTTCGTCTGCTCGCTCTGAGGCACAAGTCATTTATGATACATGAGTTTTATTATATTCAGTTGCTTCTCCCACTTTTCGTTGTGATATTTAGTGTTAGTTTATCAGGAAGTGTCGATTTTGTTCTCGTCGGATGGAAATGGTGCTTATTCGCAAATGTTTTATGCAACATTCAAATTTTGCGCACAAGTTAAATCCGAAATCTTGTCTGAATCTTCTTTTCCTTCTCTCTTTTTCCCTATATTTTCTATAATTTCTCTCACTTTTCCCTATAAATAACACTAGCAAAAAGAAAATGCAGTTTTACATAACTGAAAAGCTTTCTCTTTTCCAGCAGTAATAACAGTGTAGAGCTGGGCAAGACACTAAATGAATAGTTGTTTTCTGCCAAGGTTTCACTTGGTCATTGATTGGTGCCTCAACTCCTCAATCCTGACTCTCAGATGTCCAAAAGTCTATTGAATGATTTTGTTCTAGGTCTGAGATGGATCCAAATGGACCAGAGCCATGCCCGGGCATCTGAATGAGCTGATGAGGTCTATCATCAGGGCCCAGAGGGCAACAGTGCACTTAACTGATTAACACCAGCCAGCCAGCGTGTCAAGTCATAAGACCATGTCCGGGGTTATTAACGAGAGGAGATTTGCTTGCTCGATATCGCGTTTGCATTCCTCCTTTGTCATTTCTCACAGTAAAAACCCAGATTGTCCCTGTGTCCTTTCTTCTCCATTGCAGATCTGCTCTCCATTATAAAGGCTTGGGACTGAATGCTTTGAATGGGGCCAAAACCGATCGCCCTCTGTGTGTGAATGTGCGTGAACTTCCTTGACGTTTCATCCTTTGATGCTTTTCACTTTGCCAGTAGCTGTTGCCATGGCCACAGAAAACTTCTCTTTCATTCGGACTGCTGCTCTACCACTTTGCCAGATGTCAGTTCCTGTAATGAAAGCACCACCAAAAAGCAGATAAATAAAGGAGACATCATTAGCCACTTATTATTGTGCTTGGATGTGCTGTTGTGTACTGTATCTGTGCCTCCAAGCTAAAGTGATTTTGTGTGTGCGGACCGCTGTGCCTGACAGCTGTACATCATAATAGTAATAGCAGGGGCATCGGGGATATGTTTGGTCAGGACAGCAGGGCCATTGAAAGGATCCATAAAGCGCTCTTTCACTCACTCTCTCTCTCTCTCTCTCTCTCTCTCTCTCATCTCTCTCTCTCCTAGAGATTAAAGACAAGCTGAGTAGATGAGGCTAGTTGAGAGAGAGTCACACAGTATCCTGCAGCTGGACACTTCCTGTGCTCTGATATGAGGACTGATGAGTGATGGCAGTGTGTCTCCATCTGTGACAGGAAGCTGTTACCTCTCCTAACATATAGTTCAAGTTCAAGTTCAAGTCAGCTTTATTGTCAATTCTTCCACATGTACAGTACATACATACAGATAATTGAAATTGCATTACTCTCATACCCTTGGTGCATACAGTTAACATTAAACACGTTCAGATACAGATAAATACAGTTTAAACATATGTACATACAACTATACAAATATACAAATGAGGATATTGTAGAAAAAAATAAGAATTAGATCGATAAAGTGGCATAAGGCGCATGGCAGATAGAGTGCAAACCAGTTAAATAAAAACAACACTGTGTAGATATATTTGTAGTGCAAAAGAGCTTATCAGTCTGAGGACATTGTAGAAAATAAAAAAAGAGAGATAGATAAAGTGCATAAGGCACATGGCAGAATAGATGGAGTGCAAACCAGTTGAATGTACAAAAACAAAACTGTGCAGATTTGTTTTGTTTTGTTTTGTTATGAGTGTAGTGCAAGAAGAGCTTATCAGTCTGTTAAAGTGACAAGTCGAAGTGACTGTTCGGATAGATTTTTGTCAGACTATCCGAAGAGGTAATTTGCAGTCAATGTTGGATGGGTAGTGATCAGCCAATGCTGCACAAGTGACAGGTGCCGGTTACAGTTTGTTGGTCGGTGGGGGGGGGTTGGGGTGTCACAGAGTCAGAGTTCCTAGTGTGTTGTTGTGTTAAATGGGGGTGAAAGAGGGGAAGGGGGGGGGGGCAAGGACGGGAGGGAGTTTAGCTTCCTGACAGCCTGATGTATGAAGCTGTCCTTCAGTCTGCTGGTCCTCGCCTGGAGACTCCGCAGTCTCCTCCCTGATGGCAGCAGACTGAAGAAGCTGTGTGTCGGGTGGGTGGGATCGCCTGCAATGCGGAGGGCTTTGCGGGTGAGACGGGTGCTGTAGATGTCCTGGAGGGAGGGGAGAGAGACACCAACGATCTTCTCAGCTGCTCTCACTATGCGCTGAAGTGACTTGCGGCAGGATGCGTTGCAAGCGCCATACCACACAGTGATGCAGCTAGTCAGGATGCTCTCGATGGTGCCTCTGTAGAAGGTGCACATGATGGGGGCCGGGGCTCTGGCTCTTCTGAGTTTGCGGAAGAAGTAGAGACGCTGCTGTGCTTTCTTGGCCAGTGCTACAGTGTTGTTAGTCCAGGAGAGGTCCTCAGTGATGTGCACACCCAGGAACTTGGTGCTGTTCACTCTCTCCACAGTCGCACCGTTGATGGTCAGAGGGGCATGCTGAGTGTGTACTCTCCTGAAGTCAACAACAATCTCCTTCGTCTTGTTCACGTTCAGAGAGAGATTGTTGTCACTGTACCACCCGGCCAGGCGGCTCACCTCGCTCCTGTAGTTTGTCTCATCTCTGTTGCTGATGAGACCCACCACAGTCGTGTCATCCGCAAACTTAATGAAAATGTTGGAGTTGTGTGATGGTGTGCAGTCGTGGGTCAGCAGAGTGAAGAGGAGGGGGCTCAGCACACATCCTTGGGGAGCCCCAGTGTTCAGTGTGATGGTGCTGGATGTGTTACTGCCGACCCGTACTGCTTGAGGTCTCCCGGTCAGGAAGTCCAAAAGCCAGTTGCACAGAGAGGTATTGAGCCCCAGCTGGGCCAGTTTGTGAGTGAGCTGTTGAGGGATGATTGTGTTGAATGCTGAACTGAAGTCTATGAACAGCATCCTGACATATGAGTCTTTTTTCTCCAGATGTGTGAGGGCTGGGTGGAGGGCAGTGGTGATGGCATCATCGGTCGAGCGGTTGGACCTATATGCAAACTGGAAGGGGTCCAGGGAGGGGGGGAGGACAGACTTGATGTGGTGCAAGACTAGCCGTTCAAAGCACTTCATGAGGATGGGAGTGAGTGCTATTGGACGGTAGTCATTGAAGCAGGATGGAGATGACTTCTTAGGGACTGGAATGATGGTGGTAGCTTTGAAGCATGTGGGGACAACAGCCTGATTTAGTGAGATGTTGAAGATGTCTGTGAAGACCTCAGTGAGTTCCACTGCACAGTCTCTCAGTACACGCCCAGGAATGTTGTCAGGACCCGGAGCTTTGCGTGCATTGATCCTGCTGAGGGATCTCCTCACACTGTCCGGGGACAGCGTCATCACCTGGTCACCGGGAGGAGGTGGAGTCTTCTGTGCAGTGGTGCTGTTTTGTGCCTCAAAGCGAGCAAAGAAGGCATTCAGCTCGTTCAGCAGGGGGATGGTGTTGTCACAGGTCTGTGGTGGGGGCTTGTAATCCGTAATGGTCTGTATCCCCTGCCACAGGCTCCGCGTGTCTCTGCTGTCGCTGAAACGATGGGCTATCCTCCTGGAGTACTGTCTCTTGGCCTCTCTGATGCCGCGGGATAGGTTGGCCCTAGCTGTCTTCAGGCCCTCCTCATCTCCAGCTCTAAAGGCAGCGTTCCGAGCCTTCAGAAGTCTGTAGACCTCCCCTGTCATCCACGGCTTCTGATTGGCCCGGACAGTGATGGACTTTGTGACTGTTACATCATCAATGCACTTGGAGATGTAGGCAGTAACAGTCTCTGAGTACTCTTGGAGGTCTGTAGTATTGTTGTATGTGGCAGCCTGTTTAAACATATTCCAGTCAGTGGTGTCAAAGCAGTCTTGAAGTGCCTCTGACGACCCTTCCGGCCACACTTGAATCTGTTTGTGAACTGGTTTGGTGACTTTAACGAGCGGTCTGTATGCAGGCATTAGCATGACAGTGATGTGGTCTGAGGCTCCGAGGTGGGGGAGGGGGAGGGCCTTGTAAGCTCCTCTCTGGGTGGTGTAAACAAAGTCCAGAGTGTTTTTTCCCCTTGTTGGAAAGTCTATGTGTTGGTGAATTTTTGGGAACACACTCTTTAAGTCTGCGTGATTGAAGTCCCCAGCCAAGATAAGAAAAGCATCTGGGTGGGCTGTCTGCTGCTCACTGGTGTGCTGGTACAGATCATTTAGTGCCTCACTCCTGTTGTTGTTGCTGGAGCTGGGAGGGATGTATACAGCAACGAGCAGTATGGCTGTATATTCCCTCGGTAGATAGAACGACCGGCACTTAATAATCATAAACTCCACCAGGGGTGAGCAGTGTTTGCAGACCACAACAGCGTTGCGACACCATGCATCATTGATGTAAACACAAAGCCCGCCGCCGCGGATCTTACCTCCCTCGACGAGAGCTCTGTCAGCTCGATAGCATGTTAGCTGGTCGAGCTGTATGGCGCAGTCCGGTACGCTGTTGTTAAGTCATGTTTCCGTAAACACAAAAACACAACAGTCTCTTACAGTCCTCTGAGTAGAGCGGAGTAGTCGGATGTAGTCCAGTTTATTGTCCAAAGAGCGTACGTTCTCCAGTACGATGGTGGGGATAACTGGCTTGTGTGGGTTGGCCGCTAGCCTAGCTCGGATACCTCCGCGCTTACCCCTCTTCTGCTTCCTCTCACGCCGCTTGTAGCGCCTCCGCTGTGGGCGAGATGCAGTAGTGGGGGTCGGTGATGGAGAAGGCCTTCGGAGCAGACCGAGGTCCCGCAGCTCTTCAGTGTGCGCGGAGTTTAACTCTAAAAATGTGGTTCTGCCGACCTCGAGCAGAAACTCACGACTGTATGCGCGCTTAAAGACAGGTAGACGAGACGAAGATGTGCAAAAACATTGCGACTTACAAGACAAAAAACACGAAAACACCGGTTTGTCGGGAGAGAGAGAAGCTGCTGCGACTGCGCGGGCCGCCATCTTAATATCTTGTGGTCCAGGTGAGGAGGCCACTATTTTACCCATACAAGCCATACAGTCGGAGTGAAATATGTTTATAAAAGAGTAGTATCGCGTAGCCAGACTTTTGTCTAGTGGCATAAAGTCTGGCCTTAGAACTGCCAAGAGCTCAAGGTATGTCAGGTTAGCATGGCCCATTTAGCCCCTGCTGGTAGGTGCCATAACTACACCATCTGGCAGCAACATTTTTCTTCATTAGCGAATATCAAAAAGTAGTGTATATTTATTCTGACAAAATATATTTTGTATATGATATATTGAATAATTAATGTTTATAAAAATATTTTATTAATTTTATTATAATATTAAGATTATAATAAAATATTATTACTATAATAATATTATTATATTGAATTATAAAGTATTTTTGTTGTAGTTGTTATTATAATTATAGTGATTATATAATTGTAGTCATCCAGCATGCAATATTTATATTTGTAATTATATATTGTTATTTAATTAATTAATTTATGTATTATTAATTTATGTATTTATTTATTTATTTTAAAAAGCAGTATTGCAACTGTCAGTGATAATGGATTGTCATATGGAAAACAACAAGTCTTTGATCATTTATTTTGTTGCTTGCAAAATGCAGACATACATATGTATTCCATGTGTGGGAGGTCAGGTTATGCTGAATTGTGGCACCAAATGGACCCACAAAGATAGTAAAACCTGACATATTTGACCTTTCCCCACAAGTGAAATTTTTGTGTAGAATATGCATCAGAAGGTCAGTGAACCGGCAGTTGTGCATTGCTGTGTTGCTTTTTCCCCTGAAAGCACAACACATCACATTTGGTAGTGTGCGCAACTGTGCTTAACATTGCAAGAAGGATATATTTGCCCTTATGAATGAAACAAACATATCTTTTCCATTTGATTTCTTCTCCATACAGGTATTAGAGTAAAGCTTCTTTGCCTGCACAAACTTTGATGACTGACTGGCCCACTTTGCTTATGTGGTGCTATATATAGAGCTGTAGGGTCTATTCATCACAACCGGTCAACCCGAGCGTAATCTCACTGGTAATGAAACATCTGGGTTCAGAGGACCACCCCGCGATATATACGAATGCAAACACACAATCAACACACACACACACACACACATTACACGCTCAATTCTGAGAATGAGGCAACAATCACCAAGGCCAAGATCATTAGCTCCTCTTTTTCCCCACGGGCTGGACACAGAATAACTTTTCTCTCGCTCTCCCTCTCTCACTTTATGTTTAATTTTTTTCCTTGGCATCTGCAGATACTTGGTTAAATGAAGACATACAGCCACCAGGTCTGCCTGCCCGTTCAAGGTAACCTCTGCTGTCACAATGCATTTACTAATGCTGGCTCCTAGCACTTTTCACAAATAATATGCTGTTGCGGTAAAGCCTAATACATGAAATAAATTAATTTTCATAAGTCAAATTACTAAAGCTATAGTGTTACCCTAGGACCTTGCTTGGATTTCTTCTCTTTTTTTCAGTTAAATCACACATTTTCATATATATCTGGGTTTTTTTTGTGTGTGTTTTTTTGTGAGAACAAGCAAATAAGGCAAAATTGCTGAAAGGTTAAAATATTGAAGCGTATGTTTTATGGAATTCAATTTGAGGAAGAGCATTTTCACCAAACACATGGGATAGTCACATTAAAAAGTGATATTTCTCACATTTATGGTGTTATTGCTTGTGTTATTGTGCACAGAGTCAAAAAACCTTAGTCTCTAACTGAATCACATATGCTTGCACTCTTTGCGTGCTGAACTTAGCTGTGACAAAGTATGGAAAACTCCTGGTGTGTGCGAGAAAGGATGGACGCAGAGTGCCTGCATGCATGGTTAAACATGTTAATGAATGCCAAAAGAGTTTACATAACAGTGTGCACGCTTGCACAACAGTTCAGTCTCATAAATGCAATCGGCATGTGAGAGAGGCCCTGCGTGATCACCAGTGGCTCCTGTCAGGGCATTGGTCTTCTCTATCATTCACTTTCTCGTGCCCTTATGTCAGAAGCTCCACTTCTGTTTTGGTCATCATCATCAAAACTGCTCATACCGTCATTGACATTATTATTATTATTATCATTGACATTATAATTGTCATTATCATTACCATCATAATCATCATTACCTTTCCAACACTGTGTGTCCTGTTGATAGATGAGCAGGTTCTGGTGAACAGCAGGTTATGTAGATGGAAACAATCACTGTTGTACTTTTTTTTCAGAGATATTTTGGGGTTCAGATTTGTCAGAACATATAATTTCATAATTCATGGAATAATCATAGAGGCTACTTGTAGGTCTGAGGTATGTACCCTATACAGATAATCTTGTCAGGGTTCTGTCACTTCGGTCTAGTTTATTCATGGTTTTGTGACGGAGCCCTGACACTCCCTTCTTGTCTTGTTTTCTGGTGAGTGTGCTCGAGCTGCGCGCTCTCTCGTCTGCGTGCTCTGTTTCATGTTTTGGCGTGGTGTTCGGATCCCGGCACTCCTGTCTTGTTCAGGCTCAGTTCTGGTTTCGTGTCGGGGTTCGGACACTCACGCTCCAGGTTTGTTCTTGCTGTAGGAGTGTGCGGTCTCGAGTTCGCTCGGGCTGTGTGCTCCTCTGTGAGTGTGTGTTTTGTTCAGCAAGCAGATCAGTTTTGGCCGCGTGCTTTTTCGTTGTGTTGTGTTCGTTTCGTTGTGCTTTCTCTTGTTCTGTGTTGCACGCAGCTTGTGTTTTTTTTCACTGGTTGTGTGCTTCCATGTTTGTCATGTTTTGTGAACATGCAGCTTATGAGTCTCCTCATTAGCTGCGTGTTCGTGTCCTGTTTTGCACATGGCTAGTGATTTTGTTTTGCTGGCCATGTGCTCTCATGTCAATTGTCTTGACCCCACCCACCTTGTTTCCTGATTATTGGTTAATTTGCCCCACCTGTGTTATCGCGTTACCCTCCTCATTTGCTCCCTTTATAATTTCCTTGTGTTTGCAGTCCTGTGGCGGTTCGTCGCCGATGTTACCCTGTTTACTGTCTTATAAGGCCCCAGGGCACAAACCGCTTGAAGGCTGCTCTGAGTAAAAAAAAAAAAAAAAGAAGAAAAAAAAAAAATGGAGTTAGAAAGAAACATGTTATGATACCTTTTTGTGATTTTTACATTACACAGTTGCCAGTTAATTGCGACCTTATGTAATTCTTTTTTTGTAATTGTAGCTTAATGTTTTTTTTTTATGCTTGCCGAGTGACTCATAAAAATCAAATTGATGCAAGTCTGCAATATAAAATTTGACATTATCATTCATGACAGGCCGAGGCTACAGGCAAATGCCTAAGGCAGCAGCATCCTCATTTTATTTTCAGACACGTTCTCCACTTGACCATCATTTTTACACATTTGTGTATGTGTAATATTTTCTGTATAATACCCCCCCCCCCCACTAATGCTTTATCAGTTTTAAAGAAACTCATAAAGCATTAGTGGGACTCTTTGTACATACTGTGTTACTCATTCCCTTCAATGACCTAAGCAGTCATAAACAACAGAGACTTTTGTGGGGTAATTTAATTGCGCTATTTGCATTCATCTTGATTGATTGATTGATTGATTGGTTGTATATATTCCAGTGCTGTTTATCTGTCTATATTAGTTTTAACTTTGCTTTGTTAATGTCCTTAAGTCACATTTATAATAATAATAATGCAATTCAAATAATTTATTTTAATTATGCATAATAATACATATATGATAATAGTAATAATAATAATAATAATAATAATTTGTTACATTTATATAGCGCTTTTCTAGGCACTCAAAGCGCTTTACATAGTAAGGGGGGTATCTCCTCGTCCACCACCAGTGTGCAGCATCCACCTGGATGATGCGACGGCAGCCATATTGCGCCAGAACGCCCACCACACACCAGCTTACTGGTGGAGAGGAGACAGAGTGATGAAGCCAATCAGTAGATATGGGGATGGTTAGGAGGCCATGATGGTCAGAGGCCAATGGGCAAATTTGGCCAGGATACCGGGGTTACACCCCTACTCTTTTTCGAAGGACATCCTGGGATTTTTAATGACCACAGGGAGTCAGGACCTCGGTTTAACGTCTCATCCGAAGGACGGTGCTTTTTTACAGTATAGTGTCCCCATCACTATACTGGGATGATCACAAATTTACATTTTCATATAGATCTTCGATGGGGTAAACATCTTTGGTTTGCTGTCCATAATGGAGGATTTAATGCAAGATCCGACTCAAGCTCTAAATTTCCTTCTGTACTATTGAATTAATTTGTATTTAATAATTGAATTGGTAAATTATTTAAATAAATGATTTAGTCTATTATAAATCAAGTATCCAGTAAAACAAGTTTACATAACAGAAACAGATTAAAGATAATGTGGAGTTGTGGTGATGAAGGGATGCCAGTAGGATGGCTTTAAATGGATGTTCTCATACATACTAGTGCAACTTTGCACATTTCTGTGATTGTGTGACTTTCTAATCCTTTCATAATGATTTCATAAGCTAGCTGAAGCTGAGGCGTACAAAGACTAGAACATGTGACTGGAACATATAGTAAGTAATGCAGTTTCAGTGTCTGTCTTCTCAAAGCCGTCATTATTAAGAGCTAACAGGCCCTGATATTGTTAAAAGGCTGATCTTTGGTTCACGCTATCATGCATTAGGTTCCCGGCTTCTGTAAAAGCAATGTGTCCATGCATTTTTTAAAAGCACTTTACAGAAGAGAGTGCTATCAAGATCCGTGTTTTTTTGCTTCAAGACACTATGCTAAAATGCACAGATAAATATAATTTGTTTTGTTCTCCTGACTCTGCATGATTATATGGCTAGTTGCGGTTTATCATTTGCCCCATCAGAACAGACCTGCAGCCCATTTTTGGGTGGCGACCTACCAATTCAGAACCACTGATCTAGATCAGGCGAGAGCATATACCACATAAGGCTCTTTCTCACTTGTTCTGTACAACCTCTCTCTCTCTCTCTCTCTCTTTTTTCTCTCGCTCTCTATGTTTCATTCCTTTGGGAGGTAATTAGAAAAACCTCAGCTGAGATGCAGCCAAGGCTCTGCACAGCTGCTCAAAACAAGCTCCACTTTTCACAATCTATTGTACATTGATGCAAAGCAAGGAAAGAGGGACACTATGTTTAAAAGATGAATAAACAGGCCTCCGAGTGAACAAGTGGTGGGAAATGCGCACTGTTTTTGGATTGAAATCCACTTCTGTGTGTGAATATTTGTCCGTTTTAATGAAATAAACAAGACAGTCTGTAGCAACACAACTTCGATAGAAGTACCATTAAAGCTTATTTAACTCTGAGTCACAGAATGATTTTTTTCTCATCTGGTCAGGCTCAGGAAGGAATTTGATATATCCCAGAAAGGTCACAATTGCAATTGCTACGATACAAGTTAGACAGTCAAAACAAAAAGTCACAGCTCTGCTTTCCATCCCCACGTAGCGTAATTACATTCCCTTGCTGAGGCGATATTTAAATGAGCTCTTGCCCACCTCCTCACAGGCCGTGCCCACAATGTAATAAAAGCTGGTCAGAGAACGCATGATGAATCTTCATCTGTATCGGCTTTGATGCTTTAAATGTATTACGCTGGCCTGGGGACACATACAGCTCTCTGTGATCACTCACCGTCGTATATGATTTTCATCCAGTGTTAAATATCCATCCGTTCAGGCCTATTAACATGATATTGCATTCTCTGCACGCCGTCACAGAGACCAAACCTCATAGAGTCATTCACAAATCACGTGCATTGTGTTTTAGCAGCTGCGAGGGAGCATTCTGAACAGATTAAGTGTCAAACGAAACACATGCTGCTATCATATGCTCACACCTGCAGACATAACATAATGCATGTTCTTTTGCGGCGGGCTGAAATCGATGGCCTTGCGATTGTTGATTTGTACGTTTGATATTGTTGCCGGCCAGATGTTATCCAGAGGAAAGAATGCATGTTTCATCAGCGCGAGAAAGAAAATTACATTTGTAAAACCATTTTATGAGCCATTGGAGGAGATATTCAACAGGTGTTTTCAATAGGTTCTTTATTGGATCTCTGTTGTATCACTCACTGTTTGTTTTTGCTGAGTATGTGTAGAGGCACAACATGGAGTCAGGTGTGTGTGTGATTTATGAATGCCTATCTTTGCTGGCTGCCTCCCTCTTTTTGTTGCTGTCCTGCCAGAGCTGAATTATGGAGCGTTTCAGCTTATTGCAACCTGAACAGCTCGATGGAAGGGCCAAATCTGTCTATAGCCTCTGTGTGAGGACCCCTTCAGTCTCCAGCCACTGTAATGATGACTTACCTTCAACGTGTTTTGTTACATATGTTGTGACCTGTTTCAGTTTTACATGTCATTGGAGTGTTGAGCTGGTTTTTGGAACATGGTAGCTCATTTGTTCCACTTTAGTGTCATCAGTAGGTGGTCTAGCTCAGGGATTTTAATACCTTTTGATGTCATAAACCACCATATGTGACCCTGGACCACAAAACCAGTCATAAGTAGCACAGGTATATTTGTAGCAACAGCCAACAATACATTGTATGGGTACGATTTTCCTTTTATGCCAAAATCATTAGGATATTAAGTAAAGATCATGTTTTGTGAAGATATTTTGTAAATTTCCTACCGTAAATATATCAAAACTTAATTTTGATTAGTAATATGCATTACTAAGAACTTCATATGGACAACTTTGTAGGATATTTTCTCAATATTTAGATTTGTTTTGCAGCCTCAGATTCCAGATTTTCAAATAGTTGTATCTCGGCCACAATATTGTCCTATCCTAACAAACCATACATCAATGGAAAGATTATTTATTCATCTTTCAGGTGATGCATAAATCTCAATTTAAAAAAACATTGATCCTTATGACTGGTTTTGAGGTCCAGGGTCAGATATATGACAGTCTACTTGAAAGAGAACTCCTAAAATATAAAGGCATCGATTCATTTTCTAGCATAAAGACCCATTTATACGATTATAAATGAATGGCGTTAGATGCCAATTACACTAAGTGCAAGATAGATGGTATTTACACTGTGCTAATTACTTTTATGTAAATAGTATGCAAGGCTAAGTGAAAATATAGACAGACACTATTTGTGTCATAGTGCATTATTAAGCATTGTGCAATAATTACAACACTATTTCACTTTGTGATAATATTTATTAAAATCATAAATAGATGCTGCCTTTTTGAAACCCTACTTGTCCCTATGAAATAAAAACAAAACAAAAAAAAACAAGAAGGCCAATTTGTTGTTAGTATAAATAGACACTCCAAAAATTAAAATATATGTTGAATATTATATGAAAAATAATTGCATATTTAACTTTAACTGCCCACCTCTAAAAATTATGTATGATACTATTTATACTAGTGCTTTCTTGTAACTTTATATATATGTCATGCTAAATTAATAACTTTCTGAATTAAAAAAAATATATAAAAAATGTTTGTCACCATCTAAAGCATTTTCTACCTCAGAAGAGAAGAGACAATCTACTGTACTGACATCACAACGAACAGAAAGGGAGGGACTTATTCCTGAATGTGACGAAGAGATGAAACCTTTTGAGGGTATTGCACCACCTCATGCTGTGAGAAAACTGTCCCCACTTCAGAAAGAAACGAGAGGAGGATAGAACGAGCAAACTCATCGGCTGCAAGATAAAGAGATGTTCAAGATAACTGATATCATTCTGGTGCAGTGTCACTAGAAATCATGTGCACCAGGACGATCAATTCAAAGGCCTAAGTCTTACTCTGAAAATAAATCTATACGGTTAGCGTCAATAACTTCAATTTAAAGAAATAGATCACATCATTTACTCACTCTCACAATGTTCTCCGTTCCTCACACAAGTTGTGTGGACCATCTTATATCCTTTCTGAAAGTTGAAAGCCTCAGTCCCAATTCACTGTAATTGCATGGAATAGAATGACAAGTGCAATTCTTCAGATTTTCCATGGAAGAGAGGATGTCATGTGGGATTGAAATACAAAGATAACAGTTTTTGGATGAACTGTTCTTTTAGTTATACATACATTCGGTTTGGCAGAGCAGAGTGCAGTGATTGGCTGGTATTTTAGGTGAAGTTAGAAAGGTGCACCAAAATGGCATTCTCAGTGTGGTGTTGCCATGGTGATGGAGCAGGTGTGTATTGTTTTGCTTGATGTATGAGGAAAGGTGCCCTCCAGCGAGCCAATCTGTCCTTGTGTTTCTGTCCCATCGGAGGGATGATGGATTCTGAAATATAGCAATAACAGGGCCTGATCCGATCGGACTGCTTTATGATGCAATATGAAGACGTTTTATTGGATATTTTCTCTTTTTGAAAAAGTACATGTCTGACACAATACATTGGCCAATTCTCGTGGAACTAGATTGAGCCTTGTATAGCAAACTTTGATTTAGCACAAATCACACGGCCTTATACAAACACACCTTTTATATATAATGGGGGTGTGAGCAAAATATATAACCCTCTGTAGGACTAATTGTGAATTTACAGCTCAAAAAATAATTGACTTTATATTTTACATATATTTAGGAGTAAAATCATTTTCCATCATTTGTTTTCTTCATCTGACCTTTGACCTTTTTTTTAGGGATCCATCATTTATAACTGACATTGCCCCATTAGGGTAAATTATTTTGGGCAAATTGTCTGAAACAATTAGTAGATGTTGACTTGTGCAGTATGATTGGACCATCACCGCCTGTCAGTATAGTAATGCCAATAGACATTGGCATCTTTCCTGACCTCTGGTTGTTGTATGGATCACATCTTTCAAACTGGCATACAATAATGTACCCAAATGCCTGACTTCCACAACAACCTATTCTTCATCTACTGCCCTCACGTTCATTGCTTCTATCCTGCTTGGTCCTCAACAACTTCTTTTATTACTACAACCTGATTTTCTGATGCAGTCATATCACTATCATCAATACTTTCTGAAATAAGTACAGATTTGTCTCTCCATCTTACAAAAATGAACCTAAAACACATGCATAAAGGCTATTATATTGCCCGCCAATGCTGGTCAATAGTGCCAGCTACACAAAATATGCATCCCATAATAGGACTTTGTCAATTATGCATGACACTCAGATTTTTTGGTCTCTGAGTTGTTGTTTTATAAAAGTGCATTACAAATGACAAAAAACTTTAGAAAACACATTTGACTGTACAATTATATTTTTTATAACTTGAATTTATAGCTATTTGTCTAAAATGAGCTCACTATGGAGACTTGAGAGCATGTGACCTAATGTGCTAATGTCTCCTTTACTACTTAGTTACCAAAAATGTGAAGCACATGGCTAATAAATTTAAATTTTACTGGTTGAAGGGGGTGTCATTTAACATCACTAAAATACAATTTTGTTGGTTGTACATTAATATTGTATTTTAAATGCAATTTTCTTAGCGTCATTTATAAATGACAATATCCCATAGAGGGATAAAAACACGCTCTGAAGTTATTTCCATCGGGATTTTAATGGTTTGAATCATTAGTTGACACTCATTTCCTTGCGAAACTCTAAAAATGTCAATGTGTGTGTGAGTTATGGTAAAAATATGTGTGTATGTGTGTGCGAGAGGATGGAGCTGATCCATTTTGGCCAGAAAACTGCTGCGCCCTCATTTTTTACAGAACTCAACAAAACACAAACTTTTATCTCCTCCTGCTCAAGAGATGACACAGGGGCCGGAGAAATAAGTAAAAAAGGATGCAGTTTTTTTATTTAAAAATACAGTAAGAACAGTAATATTGTGAAATATTATTATAATTTTAAATAAATGTTTTGTATTTCCTGTGATGGCAAAGCTGAATTTTCAGCAACCATGAAACCATGATTTGTCATTCAAGAAACATTTATTATTATTATTATTATCTATGTTGAAAACAGTTGTGCTGCAGATTTTCTTTGTGGAATCCATTTTTTTTAATGAGGAAAGCATGGGTTCCCAAACATTTTTTTGGTTACACTTTATTTTGATAGTCCACTTGTACACATTCTGCTAACTATGCATGCAGCTAACTCTTAATAGAGTATTAGTAGACTGTTAGTTAATAGTTAGTAGAATAAGTTGACATGAGCTGTGCTTGAAAAGTTACTTCTAGTCAATAGTATGTCTGTCGGGGAATTAAGTGTTAGCAGATATTACGCAGACAGTCTACTAATAATAATTTGCCAAAACTTAAAATAGTTGCATATTGATAGTGTGTTGAGTATCTCTTCTTCTTCTCTTCTTTGATCCCTAGCTGGCAGCTGGATGTTGTTGATAATGTTCAATTCAATTCAAGTTTATTTCGTACAGCGCTTTTCATGATACAAATTGTTGCAAAGCAGCTTTACAGAAAATTTGAAGTTTCTACGTTATATTTAGGAGTAGTTTTTTAGTGGTGACTATGGCAGAAATGTACAGTAAAAAATCATGCAGTTAGTTACAAATTACATGTAATCAAATGTTGCGATTAAACTTTGCGATTGCAATTAAACGTTGTGATTAAGCAAAAATTGGTAGTTTTATATATTGTTCCAGGGTTAGCATCATCTGAGGTCTTCTGGCGGTTGGCATCATCTCTTCTCAGGTGTTCAGTCATCTCAGATCTTCGTAAGGGTTGAGATCTTCGTAAGGGTTGTATAATAATAATAATGTAACCACCTATTCAATCCAGCAAGTGTTGCATAATCAATCGAGACCCAAATCACTCAAAACTCATTTAAAACTTGTGAAATGTGAGTAAAAATGCATCTGCTCTCTTGTAGTTAACTTATTTTGGTTATTAATTTGTCTATGCTGATATAATGGAATTGGTGGTTTCATTAATGTAAATAAGTTAATTCATTAGAACTATTCAGACTCGTTCATACCAGTATCTCCTGTGTTTGTAAGTATTTTTGAACAACTCCTTAAAATAACCAACTCAGGAGTGATTTGTTTGTGAATTGGACTACACAGGTTATGAATCCTGATTTAAAGTTTCCAATATTGGAATATTGGAATAGTTCTTTAAAGTTTCAGAGTAGTACAATGACACATACAATATTCCAAGACTGACATGCCTACCAAACATGTTCTCTTTCAGCATTGACATCTCCTAAGAATTCCATTTTATATTTGATGTCTGCTTACTGTGCACAACAGGCATTTCCACCACGACAGAATTCCATTAATATTTGGTCGAGGTGAAGCCTGCAAAACACGGATAAATGTCTGGTGGTGCACGCATGCAGACACTCGCTAACATCAATCTGTGACTGAAGCGTGCCGTTGTGCGTGGTTTAATCATGGCGACAGATCCGAGCAGATGCATTTCAGCACGCTATACAGGCTATGATCATTCATCCACACCCATCAAACCCACGGCAGCTCCGAGACGCAACTCATCCGGCTGTCATTCACAGAGATCCTGACACAGGAAGTGACTTTTACACCCCAGGAGCTGGTCCTTGCATTTGGCAAGTCCTCTTCGTCTTAACACTTCCAAACGAAACATTTTAGAAAGATTAAGCTAGTGAAGGGGTGGGATGGTGCTGTTTATTCAGGTCAGAGATGGAGAGAGCTGATACTCACAGTTATTCAGACATTAGTAAACAGCGTGGTGCGTGTGATATTCTTCATCAGCATGTACCCACACTGAAATGAATCACACTCTGGGAATTTGGTGTGGATCAAGATTAATCTTCTGTTAGCTGAGGCAGGAGATGGTTTGAAAAGAGCCTTTGGATTACAGCCGTACTCAGAGCAGAACGCTTAGAAACAACATCAAACGCTCTCTCTCCCACAAACACACACACATTTTTTCTCCGATACATCTGTAAGGGATGGAGACTGTAGAGATCAGTTATGTTGATTTCTTCACAGTCCTTTCTGGGAATCAAAAATAAAGATAAATGCTTGTCAGTTTTTGTAACTTTCACAAAATTGCCCAGATAAAATGACTAACAAATTTTGGCATGTATGCCATCATTTTCCAACAGTTATGAATTTTTGTGTTTATGCTCTTGAATTTGTCTTTATAATTATAACTGTATCATTTCCAGCTATTATTGCAAACATTTGATGAAAGAATACATTTATTGTATTCTTGCATTTTTATACATTTATTGTTTAATATTTTTTTTTAAAAAATATGTTTTTAAATAATAAATACTAAAATTAAAGAATTAGACATTTTTAAATTAGAAATGTAAGTATGAAATTATGAATTTAAATTTGTTAAAAGATATTAATTATTTATTTATTTTTCTTGACTGCTGTCCTGTCTGGGCAAGTAAAAAAAAAGAAGAAAAAAAAAGCCTACTTTTATTATACCTCATACTGTGTTGTTTCTTTGATGAAAGGGACCTATTTTTTTCTAAGCCATCAGATTTATAACTTGTGAATAATAACATTTATTTTGCTTAATAACAAATTCTGTTTTAAAATTTTTACAAAATTAAAATAAAAAATATGTATATAAAGAAAAAAATTATAAATTGAAATTCATTAAAAATGTAAATACAATACTTATATACAAAATATTTATTGTATTTAACTTACAGTATATGTTGAACCTACTGGCCTGACTGAGCAAATAAAATAAAATAAACTTAGAGATAAAGTAACATTTCTTAATTAATTAATGATAAATGATAATTAATGATAAAACTGGTGACCACCCAAAAGAGAGAGAGGTGAGCCACATCTACATATCAGAAGACGGAGACTTTGTAGTAGCCTCTTCTGACTTAGGTCAAAATTAACACCTAGCAACTACATAGTGACCCTCTAAAGAACACTCAGAACCTCTTGGCAACTTAGCATTGTGGCAGCAAGTTTTGCCTGGACAAGCACGGCTCATGCTTTTTTTTTTTCCAGAAAAAATATGCAATTTTTGAAATTATTGGGTGCTATTGGCCGACATGATTAAATAGGAAATGCAAAATAGGGCTTGTGAAATTACAAGCCTTGCACAATAAAGGACATTAAAACAAAACACATTTAGCCTGACAGCATAATAACAAGCAGACAGTGCAAATGTGTGTGAGTGCGTGTTACATGAGAGGGGTCATGCTTCCCCAAAGTGCTTGGATTAGTTGTGCAGGAGCCTTGTATTACATTTATTAGTCTAATACATGCATGGAAAGACGCCACGTCCCCACAGGTCCATCCTGGTGATGCTCAGAGATCCGGCCAGTCCCAGGAAAACAGGGGAAAGGTCACACCGGCGGAGGCATGTCTGGGAAATATGAAAATATCTCACTTGAAATTGCAATCACACAACATTCCTCCCTCCCCTCTAAGAAGAGGAATCACTATAGGAAGTGTCAGTTACGTGTCTGATTACAAAATCAGACCTAATGTAGGAATGAGAGCCACCCATCAGGCTTCATTGTGTTCTGTGTGAATGGGAGATGACAGCTGGTTGGATATATACGTGAATATTTATTGTTTTGGAGAGTCCTTCCCTCGCAGTAACTGTATATCAGCAGCTCTATCTAAACAACCGTTGGTGGAAACTGGATCTCTGGCTCTTTACTGTCATGCAGAGCTGCAAATCAGTGCTTGTTTACCAAGCCTGCTGCAGAGAAAGCTGATCTTTTGTTTAGCCATTTGATGAAGTTTGCCACAGGCTGATGTATTTAGGTCAGAACGCGTGGCTTGAATAATTTGTCCTGTAGTTCATCAGGGAAAGGATGAAGATCAGGGTTATCGTGCCAATTGTGGACAAATATTTTGGTAGTGGCGTGACCTCTGTCCTTTCGGATTGTGTTAGCATGACATTTGACATTCTGAAGCATTGTGTGTGCTAGATCAAGGCTTTTTTTTTAACAAAATGCATTTCTGGGAATGCTACACTTTTAAATTAAAGTGCAGCACATAAAAATTTGTATTATTACTGTTAATGGTATTTTCATTCTGCTTTCTAAAGACTGGTCAGAAATAATTTGACTAATAAGTGATTTCATTCTACTGTAGTTTAATTAAAAGTATAGGCGATTTTGGGCTTTTAAAGCATAAGATCCCCCCCTGCCTGCAAATCACTCTCCAAAGTCACACCTCCTCCAAAACACAAGATCGCGCACACATGCAGATCAGAGGTTAAGCAGCAACATGATGAGAGACAGTGTTGGTGGAGCATTAAACGCAATGCTGTCAGATTACCTCATGTCTCATTCACCGGTGAGAAAACATTACAGTATAAAGTGCTTATGTTGACAGGCAGGTAGGACAGCCTATCGTAGTCCTCGGGCCGAGGAATATGATTGGACGAAAATGTAATGGTTTTACGCCTTCCATGGATGATGTAAATATATATAAATACATTTAGACCACTTAACTTAGCGATTGCTATTGGGATGTGAAGAGACTTTCAACCAGCATTAAAAAAAAAAAAAAGAATCAAATCATATACCCTGCCTTGAACAGGATGAAATGAAAAGCAAATCTCCACATAGTTCCTGCACGTTCAACAAAATGTTTTGATTTTTCTGAGTGTTTTTGATCATCTGGTCAAGGTCAAACGGTTTTGATATTTGTGGTGAAGATGGCTATTCAAATTAAAATTTAAATTAAAAAAAATATTTTCAGGTTTATGCATTTAACAGTATTCTAATTAAAGTGAAATAATTCACTTGATTTCAATAATTTCACCTATTTTCTAAATATGTTATTGAACTTATAGTGAACAATTCATCGATGGATTTAAATTTCAGCATAATTTTTTTTTCCTCATAATTTTTAATCATAACTCAATCTTTAGGTGAAACGACAGACTACTCTTAGAACTTCAGTAAATTATGCACTTCCTCCATGCATTCAGCAATCAATGACTCAAGACTTTTTTTCTTTTTAGATATCCATTTTACTTATCTTTAGAAGAAAAGATCTTTTGCTACTTTCGTTTCATCGTGACTTTAAAGGTAATAAAAAAGAAGTTCTATCTAACTGCTATTAAGCTATTTTGTATATTTTAGATAATATTTTTTTTGCTTGGCTTATAAACAATATAAAATCCATTCTACAGCTCATGTTAAAATAATTTAATAATGAAAACAAACCTGTCTATAAATATCAGTCTTTCTCTCACACAGAGAGAAACATGTATGCATGAAGTATATAGCTGCCTATATAACACCAAGGTTATCATATTTGGGGATCTTACAAAATCTTTAGAGTATATTTTATTTCAACATTGATATATTATTTCTAAAGTAGATTTTATGCCAAAACTATAGAATACTGTATTGCACAGTAACGATGGAGGAGGTTCTATATCAATATTAGAGATTGTGAAATGCTGTAACAACGGATTCTAAAATAACGATGGAGAACAGTGGAAGAGTTGATGCTAGAGGATGTGCGTGTGAAGGACGGTCTGTGAAGCGGCAGGGCGTGACTGTCAGGAAGACAGCGAGAGTGACAGCAGCTCCAGTGGGCTGAAGGTATTCCAGCTCCATCTTACAGCTGCTGTCCTCGCTGTGATGAAGACATGGGCACTGCCTGCATAATCACAATTAATAGACTAACAGCTGGAACAGAGTGTGTGTGATGAAGTCAGTGAGCACAGAAGTGTGTGAAGTGCACATTTCTGCAGACGTCTGTCATATCTTCTGTGAGTGAGCGAGTGTGTGTGTGTGTTTGTGTTTGATGGCCTTTTGTCAGCTAGTCTGGAGTCTCTATGCAGCTGTCAAGGGGTGGAAGGGATGCAAGTGTGGCTGTCAGTCAGTATCCATGTATCTGTGTGTGTGTGTGTGTGTGTGTGTGTGTGTGAATAGAGAATCTGGAATGTGCTTGTGTGTGAGTGTCAGGCAAGCTAGGGATCAGAACAGCCTCATATGAATGCAGTGAGGCTTCCTTAGGAGCAACAGGAGGCAGCGTGAGAGAGAAACGCAATTTGCTTTTATGTTTCGTAATGTTTACCTTGATTTTATCACAGGTAATTGCTTTAGCAACACAAATACACTTGTCATGATTACAAAGCCTTTCAATATTTATTTTTGCCGAGTATGACAGAGAGAAATGAAAAGCTGAAGCTAATGCAAATGTAGGCGAGTAGGCGTGTTAGTACCCCGGTCACAGGAGTGACTGGAGTCCCGCTGGAGAGAGCGCCGAATCACCACTGCACCGCTAATGAAGATCTGAGCAGCGGGCTGATGGGTGTGTTGGCAATAAAGATGCAATTTCTGCAATTCAGATCTCATCATCAGTTGCTTTGTGTGCCATTCACCTGAATGTACAGCCTATTAGTTGTTTGCAGCAAAAACTGATCAATAAATAAGCGAGGGTTGTGAATGTGAGCCGGTTTGGTGTCGGCTTGATGCTTTTGTGGGGCTGTGGGATTGTCTGCTGTCTGAAGCTCCAAGATGAGATGTAAGAGGCTCTGACAGCAGGTGTTCATCTCCTGTTCTCACTCTCAACGCCCCAGAGAGGAAGCGCCCTGTCAAGAGAACCAATCAGATTAAAGCATCCCGTTCAGATATGGGCATCAGATAAGAGCGGTGACGATAGCGTTCTGTCTGACAAATATTTATCAAACTGTTAAAACTAAAATACCTTGAAATGATGGGAGAGAATATGCCGTAGTCTCTAAAAATGTTTTTTGCTGTTAGTTTAATATAGTTAAAATTAGGGATGCAAACAGGTGGACAATTTCTGGAAACTTTCCCAAAATCCCTGGAAGATTCCAAAAAATCCTGGAAAGTTTCCAAAATTTCTGGAATGTTTCCAAAATTTACTGGAAATGTTCCACCTTTTTGCAACCCTAGTTCCCTATCTGTCGGTCACTACCAGTTATGTAGTGACGACATTAGGGGATTCACTAATATCGTCACGACATAACGTTATAATGCACAATTTCTAAACATTTAGTTTCAATTGTCCAATTTATGTAAATATGTGTTACATTGGAATTTTTAGTTCCCAGAATGCTTTACATATTGCTGGATCAGGAGAATAACTGTTAGTGCAGTGTGTATTTAAATAAAGTTAAAGACCTGTTAATGTTCAGTTATGTACGAAAAAAGTTTGTCAGGATGAATTTTACTCATTGCGTCGAAGAGTAGAGCTTATTGTTAGGTTGAGGGCTTAAAAAATTTTAATACGTTTGTAGTGTTTCTTCTCTCTATGAGCAGTTGCTGTATTAATGCAAGTGGAGTGACAACCCTAGTGAAAAATAAATATACTAAAATATATTTGAAATACATCTATTTAATGCTAAGTATACTACAAATACATTTACATATTTATGTACTTAATGAAAAACCCTGCAATTGTACGTTTAGTATACTAAACTAGTAAAAATTTGCTAAATTGGAACAACTAATTTTGTACTTAATGCACTTTAATTGTGCAGAAGTAGTGATGATGTCCAACTAAAGATATACTGAAGTATATTCAATTGTTCTAAACGAAATATCTTGCATTTAAAGACCGATATTACTCAAAGATCATACAGTCCTCATCAATAGTGACATTAAAACACATTTTAGGCTTAATATTAAGAAATGTGCATTGTGCACAAGTAGGACTCCAAATAAAGTTGAACTATTATTTTTACATTAGTAAGTCTTGAGCGACATATCAATAAATATGTTAATGGATTTGAATTATACTTTGTACGAAATAAAAGTATTTTAAATATATTACTTTTTA
Organism: Barbus barbus; assembly: GCF_936440315.1. Lineage (NCBI taxonomy): Eukaryota > Metazoa > Chordata > Actinopteri > Cypriniformes > Cyprinidae > Barbus > Barbus barbus. The sequence continues at coordinate 19,166,312 of NC_136757.1, forward strand.
CTAGGGAAGCAACTACTTGTTCATTGTAAACATTGGCTATGCTTGCTGCCAAATCTACAATAATAATCAAGAGTTCATATTAATCAGTTTTTATAAGTCATTACTGGTGTAATGTATTAACAAACATAAGACTTTCCCTGATTTCTTTCAGCGTGTCATAGCTGTTGAATATAATCTTTACTCAACACATGGGATGAAATCATTCCAAACAAATTGAGTGCAAATTATTACCTCAGTTCTATTGAGTATATTCTATAGGTTTGGATCAAATTAAATCAGTTAGATTCGATTTGATACATTTTATATAGAATCTTATCAAATCTGAGCCCCCTTGAAGTTCCCGTCTGGTACTTTCATTGAGCTTTCCGTAGACTTCTGCTTATTGGGGTATCCATCAATATGGACAATATTTTGGCACATTGTCGTGTTGATTTCACGGCACAATCCTTTTCACCATCTCTCTCTGTCTCTCTGCCTCCTGTTGTTCCTTGAAGCATGATGGAGTGTTTTCATTTTTCATCTCGATCATCAACAGAGAATTGCTGCTCATTAGGCTTTGTTTAGCCTAGTCTTTTGATAAATGGGAACACAATGTCATATTTTATGGGAAATCATACAGCGGTCCATCTGGTAAAAATCTGGTTGGACTCTTTCATGTCTTAGTGGCGGTGTAGGACTAGTCCTGATGTTTTAGCTATCCAAATAAGATCTCATCTGGTTCAATCTATAGGAAAAAAATTAAATATTAGAGGCTGCAAACAATTCTGTTCACGAAATACAATTTTCACAAATAGCACTGGATAAATAGGACGTGAAATAAATGATTTCAAGAAACAATCAGCAGTAATATGCCAGCACACAGTGCCTTTCTTTTTTAAATGACTTTTATTTTCAATATCATTGTCCCAGTCCAAATAACACGCCATAATCATTTTACAAACATTTGATGGTGTTTATAGAAAGACAGCCCATTTCATTTTAACATCTTATTAATAGCAACTTGAGAGAGTACTAAATGTACAGATTCATTCTGATGACAGCTGCATTTACAGTGGCCAAAACACAGAGAGCTTTAGAACAAGAAAAATCAATGTCACCTGGAAATGTAACTTTACCAATACCTACAAAAAGAGAAAGAGAGAGAGACTCAAAGACACAAAATAAAAGTACACAGCACTATTTCGACACAGAGACTGCTAGTTCATACAGCATCCGTGTATGTGTTTTCATGTATGTGTTTTCTCATATATTGTGTTGTGTACTATATTCATAGATCTTATATAAAAGAAAAAAGAGGTACTCATCGATATATTAGACACAAATATAAAAAGTTAAGGTACACAAAGTACAAAGTTTTTATTTCTATGGCAACAACAGGACATGTGTCAGGTTGTTTTCGCATGGAATATGGAGCAATGTAATAAATTGTACCTGCAGCGAATCAAAAGCCAAAGACCATCTCAGATACTCCCTGACTAAGCCTCAGTAAAGAGTTTCTGGTTTCTATAAGTTTAAACGGTTTTTACGGATCTCTGTCACACAAGGAGGAATTTGGCGTAATCTCTCCTGACAGCCCTGGGCTTTTGGGGGGGACGTTTAGGAGTACGTTCTGCACCATATGAAACCTGTCATCATGAAATGTGACTCTGCAAATGTGCATCGCTTACGAAAAAAAAAGAAAAGAAAAAAACTAACAGAACTGAAGCCAACAAAGATTTGTGTCCGTAAACATTAGATACTTGCCTTTTATAAAATAACATGTTCATAGATAGATGATGCCTGAGTATAGTACCACATGAAAACAAAAAAATACAACACATGACAACAAAATAAGCCTTTACAATAAGCAGTGTGTAATTTACATGTCAACAACGAGGAGGGCTCTGATTTATAAGTATTTGTCATATAAAAAACATCATATTGCACTGGATTCAGCAGGTTTCATTCAGAGAAAGTTCCGATAGACTCAAAGTGAATGAGAAAGCACATTCAGGTGTAACGCACAGATGAAAATGGTTGTCTATTGCCCTAACCGCTGTCCCATTGGTACTGTTGTTCACTAAGACAAGCCTTACAGACTCTACAATCGGAAATGATGGGAGATGTACATAAAAAGCATGACTTGCAGTAAAATGTGCCCATTAGTGGTAAAAAAAAACAAAATGTAAAAGGAAAAAAAGCTAATTATTATTATGTGGGATGGAATGAAGATTACTATCTTCATTTTTTTCTTTAAAGATATGTTTATGCAATAATATTAAAATCCAGACAAAATAAACTGACCTATTAACACAATTTTAATAATATAATATAATATAATGTGTTTTATATTATATTACTTTCTATAAAATTGCATTTTAAACTATTCAAACATGCTTTCATAAGCTTGTCTTATGATATGGCAAACTGTTGGTAAATTACAGTAGAAGTTTTTTAAGGCGGGGCTTAGCACAAAGTCAATTAACCTTTTATTCAGCAGATTTTTGTTCATCTGATTCTGAGCTCTGTGTCAAGACTGAAGAACAAATCAACATTCCACACACAGTCAAACGCCAGACATGTTTATCAGACTCACAGCACAAATCTTCTTCTGTGCCGGCAGTCACATGGACCAGTCGTCTGTGCAGGTTTATTGTGTTTTTTTTAATTGACGTTCAGTTTATTGAGCTGTCGACTGAGGTGGTGTGGAGCTATTCTCATTCTCTGAGAGTACACCTGAAGTGTTTTTAATTTAACCAAAACAAATAAAAAATTAAAAGTTTTTTTTTTTTTTTTTTACCTCAAAGAGTCCTGTTTAGCACTTGGACTAAAAAAAAAAAAAAATCATACTCTTGAAACCCACAAAATGCCTGTAATGCATCTTATCCCATGATAGATTCCTTGTATTAAAATGTAATGCAAATGACCTGGAATTTCCAAATTATTCGAAGAATTAAAGCTACAGCAGAAACAAGTTTTTTTGTTTGTTTTTTTTTTTTAGGCTTGGCACAACAAAAATGTGTATATTTGTCTGTCTGTAACCTCTGCAGCAACTTATGCAATGTAAACAAAAAATCTGTTTGTTTTTTTTTTTCACTGATCCTGTGAAAAAATCACAAGATAGAATAGAGGTAAATATATAGAAAACACATTTACACGTGTACATAATACAGAGCTTTAGTGTTCCAGTATATAATTAGTACTTTTCTAAATACCTAACATGATTGGCCAGTGTGGTTCACATGATCTCCTAAATTGGTCAATTATAGACAATTGTGGAGGGAAAAAAAGAAAAGAGTTGACAAAACTTCATATGTATTGCTGTCTTCCGAGGATGAAAACAGTAATCACAATTCTCTACTGCTTATAAACATTTTGAGGAACATCTGAAAACCTATGATTAAATTTACTCCAAGACGTTTCACTTTCAGTGACAGACTATTGCAAACAACTATTTTCCTAGTTCACAGTGTTTGCCTTTTTACAATATGTAATTGTAACCATTAAACATCTGTTTTAGGATAAAATAACAGTTATCCTCCCTCTTATTTTTTTTACTCGTCATGTACAGAATAACTGTCCTGGTCTGTTCATGTACTGCTTCCCACAGCGGAGCTCTTTGGTCTAGTGATGCTCGAGTAGAGTTGCGATTTCAGACACACACACACACACATTCTCTCTCTCACACACACACACTAATCCAAAGTATAATTTATTCCTGCTGACTTTATCAGTAAATCAAACTGATTGGCAAGTTTCATGCTGTTTGTATATTACTGCATTTCTGATTGCTATTAAAATGATTGGCACTAGACTTTTCTGTTTCTGCTGATGGAATATTTGCCTTTGAGTCAATAGTAATAAAGTAATGTGTAATAAAATATTAGCTTAAATTAAAACATAGCATACAATGAAAGGGGGACATTCGTGGTTTTGTTGCAGATTTAAATATAGAAGTAAACAAATGAAATCAAGTTGGCACAAATTACTAGGCACAAAAGTAAAGTAACACAATATTTTGTCCTTTATGAGTCTATGCACAAGGCTGATAATTTATTCCAATTAAGCTTTGTAATTAAAGCGTAGAGGAGGTTTATTAGCTTTTTTGTAATATTTTAATAGATAATTGTGTTATTTAGGCTCGACCCACAAACTAACAAACTATCTCAGGTATCAAACACCTCTCTGAGGGTCTGTGAGTCCGTAAACATGATTAACCCGTGCATGTAATTTCTGATCAGTGATAAAAAAAAGGAAACTCAACAAGCGTCTGAAGCATGCCTTTGGCAAATCAAATAAGCTTTAAATGAATACTGAATCTGGCTTCCACATAGTTTGATAGCTTTCATTGAACCTCCGCTCGCAGATTAACAGTCCCAAGAGTCCAGTTGAATTGGGTCTGTCTGAGTCATATGTAACCTCGTTTGTATAAAAATAGAGACTATTCCTTTAAAACGGGGCCTAGTAACAATGTAGTGAAATTAAAACCTGGGTATACTATTCCTCACTGGGTTCATTTTTTTTTCTCCTCTAAATGAATAGTGCTCCATATAAATATTTTTTGGACATTTGTAACATGTTTCCTCAGCTATTTCCTCAGCTACAAAACATATTTCAAATACATATTCATACTTTTTATACAAAAACGGATGACAGATTGATATTGGGAGACAGTCACTGAAATTACTTGATGTGTCTGTAATTTTCCACAAAACTGAATGCGTCCCATCTATATATGTAGTGGCACATAATGGCATTATTGGCACAAAGTTCAGGAGAGTTTTTTCTCCACACAAGCAGACGTATCGTGTCAGAGAGTGTCCCCACGGCCTCTCCTCTCCAGCACACCCCCACATGTGCAGTAAAACACGTATATAATATATCAGCTCTAGGTATATCATCTCTAAAATGATCACATGTCTATGGAAAATAATTTGGGAGTGGTATCCATAGCACTGCATCAGTCTAGAAAAATAAACATCTTCAGTCCACTTCTAGAGAGATCCGACATTTGTACAAAACTGCCTGTTCGTCTCGCTTCCCGTCTTTGTAATTGCTTGTTGTTGATGTTCTTGTTCTTGTGGTTTTGTTTTGCTTTATTGTGTTTTAGTCTTTTGTGTTTGATTGACAGGATTTCCAATGAGATCCTGAAAGTAGAAAACATTCAATTTAAGTATTTAAATATTAAATTGATATGGCTTTTTAAATAGAATAAGAACTGAACAGTGTAAAAACAGTGCATAGTGATAATGAATAAGAACTGATAGTGTAAATAAACTACTATAAAAGCAATATAAGAAAAAATAAAGCATTAACTTACATGTTACTTTATACAACTTGAAATGTTAAAAATATATTAGTACATATAGAAATTAACCTAGATTAAGTAATTGATAACATTTTACAGTAGGTTCCATTTGTCATTAGTTAAACACATTAGTTAATATGAACTAACAATTAAAAAACTTCTGCTTCTAATATACTTCTGCATTTTTGTAATATTGATTCATGTTAAAATCAGTATTTACTAATAAGAGGGTAATTATAGTTGACAACAACCATACAAATCTGTTACTTTAAAATAAATGTTTATAAAATAAAATATTTAATTCAGCTAGTTCCCAAAGAAACATATTAGTTTAACTTGATGTACTAAAATAAAAAAATTAAAATATTAAATAAAAAATAAAAACTATGTAGACATATAAAAAACGTAATATTTTCACAATTAAAACAGAAACAGAATATAAAACTAATTCAAAATATTAATAAAAACTACCATTATATCTCATGATAGTAAAATAACACTGACTAATAGAATATTTAAAAAGTATCTGTTCATATTATTTAATGGACCTGTGCTAACATGAACTAACAGTGAACAGTAGTCTTTTTTTAACTACTGTTAACAAAGATTAATAAATACTGTAAAAATGTATTGTTTGAATAATAAATACTATAACAAATGTATTGCTCATTATATGATACCGTCACAAATTATTTCTGTAAAAAATGTTCATTGTTAGCTACATGATACCTAATATAAATGCAAGTGTTACCATTATATTAGTATTTCAATTTCACACTATATTTCTGCTGTTGGTGTATATTTTGTTTCAGCACAATTTTAAAAGATACGAGCCACAAGTCTACAACTCATTTCAGTTCTATGACTAGAGAAATATCTCTGTTGAACCCTGAGGAACTGTGATTTTCTAGTAAGTACACAAGCACTGGAAAAGCATGTCAGAATTACACCAAATAGACTTCAGAGCCATAGGAAATACAGTACGTACCAGGGCACAAATTGAAGATGTGGGCTCAACCCAAAGGTACTAAAAGGGCCTCAACAGGAGATCTCGAACCATTTCTCAGACACAAAGGCCACAGGGATTAGCTGCCTTTCAGTGGGCGACGGTCTGGAATAGACAGACAGATCAGCTCTTCAATCCTGCAGATATAAGCACTTCTGTCCCACTCCCTAATTCAAGATTCTTTTTTATGTGGCAACTGCATTATACCACAAACAAAGCGCCCACAGTTACATTTCCTCTAAACCCTCTCATCTAGGCTTTTGTATTCAGAAGCATACAGTATTAAATGAAGCAGCACTGAAATTATTCAAACAATTTAAAGCTCATACTCAGTCTCTTATAAAGACAAGGGCAATGGAAGGACAAAAAACAAGAATACACAACTGTCACAACATACTTATCTGAAAAATAATGACTCTCTGGCAGATTCAACGGATTATTTTTGAAATGCACATTAAAAGCTAAATTATTCTGTCATTGAAGATTGTAGCAGGGAAAAACATGTTAAAAGCAGCACTTTAAGAATGGTGAAACTATCACATTCTTGCGTTCAAAAACAGTTTAAATGGAACAGAATGCAGGGGTTTTAAGACCACTGACATATAAAAGTTGGGCTATTATTAACTTGACAAGCAGTCATAAATGGCTAAAAAATAACTTATAACTACAGGAAAAAACAGCATGAGACATGATGCAACTGCCAGAGAGTCTGTCTGTGTGTGGATGGCTGTAGCGGTGGTGCATTATACAGGATGAATTTAAAGATGCAACTTCTCTAAGAAAGTTTTTATATGGAAACTGTCTGTCAGCTAAAGGACAGTTCAGAAAAAAGGTACAACACTCTATTCTTACACTGTAGGCACTAAGAAAGGTTAATAAGGTTCAAAAGTTTTTTTTTTTTTAACTTTGTACCTTTATTCTGAAACTGCACTGTTATTTAAAAAATATATATATGAAAAAAGATAATTCAAGTAGAATAAGAAAAGTTTTTTTTTGCATTTTTGAAAAGTTTTGCATACTGACAACAACATAGTCAAAACGTTCCGTTCACATGGATCCGCGAAAATGACTAAAACACTGCATTATGCATACCAGTAGATGGCGATGTCACTTTGTAAAGAAACATTTCAATTTATTTATTTATTGAATATAGTTTGCATCGTGACAATACTATATTGTTTTTAAAAACTTGCACTTTGAAACTGGTTTCAAAAGATTGCATTTTTAGGAGCCGTTTAAAAAGCCATTGTCATGTAAATAAACAGCCAAAACGCATAAAAGGTTTTCCGTTTTCAGTTGTGTAAATGGGCCCTTAGTAAAAAAAAAAAAAAAAAAAGTTAAAATGGCAAACAGCCAGGGTCAAATGTGATGTGCACTTTAAACAGCATGTTATACATTAGTGCATAATGTTTCTTTTGCTCTGTTTTGGTCCAGTGTTCAAGCTTTTCAGAATGAACATTATTTCTGACAGCATTAAACCTACTCTATGTTACGAGGAAGCCAAACCCTGTCAGAATGTACGGACTGTGCTGTCAGTTCAGTCTCTTCGCTGTCCAAACTACTTGGTCAGCAGTAGCAACATCCAGCCCAGTTTTTTTTCTACAGAATATATATTAATGTTGGACTCTTGCCTGTTTCCATTGTAGGATGTCTTGTAGATGGGTGTGTGCTGGATCATCTCGTCTGTGTACACCGGTATGCCGGCCCGCACACACTCATGCGAGCACTGTAAACTGTCGTTGTAGGCGGTGAAGATGTCCACCTTACTGGGCACGCGGGCAGGCGTGAAGTCGGTCAGGTTTTGACAGCTCTCCTCTTGCTGGTTGATCTTTCTCTGGTGGCTGCTGTGTCGGCCATTCCCGGACTGCGCACAACTACAAAAACACGCACCAAATTCACAAAGCCAACATAAAATCATACCTTGAACCACCGTGTCTGTCCTACATTTAACATGGACTGGGGAGGCAGACACAGACAAATATAGCTCTGCTCAAAACCTAGTGAGTCTCCTCGCTGTGTATTTCCTAAATAGGTATTCTGATTGAAATAGAACCTCAAAAATGACTGATCTGAAATGCTCTACATAGTGCAGCAAAATGACTCAACAAAAGCTGATTTCAATGTAACAACATGTGAAGATCAGCTCGATACTTTAGCATGAATTTACATAGTACACACAAATTTGGGGTAAAATAGTGTTTCTACTGATTTTTTTCATTTTCAATTATTTTATGTAATTTTATGTATTTTTATTCTTGAATAATGAACCTTTCTCTTGTATCTGTAAAACGCTCAGTTTCTATTTGCTTTATTTAAAAAAAATATATATATATGTTACTACCAATTTTTCTGCAATATTTTGGATAATGAACATTTAGTTTTTTAATTATTTATTTTTTAATTATTTTTTATTAATTAACAATTTATTAGTACTATTTTATTAAGATTTTTCAGAAATAATTTTCTGAATTTAATTAATCTTGAATAAATAATATTTATCTTAAATCATTTATTATTATTATTATTATTATTATTATTATTATTATTATTAATACAACTACTGCTGCTACCACAACCAGTTGCTTAACAGTATCTTGGACAATGAACATTTGAGTTTTGAATTATTTATTAATTATAAAAAGATTTTAGATTTTTAACATTTTATTAATATTTTTAATACCAATTTTTTAGGAATAATTTTTAGTATTGAATGAATATTGAATCATGAAAATTACTTTTGCATATGAAAAACAGTCAGCTTCTAATTATAAAAAAAATGTAATAATGTTCATTATTATTATTACCATATTTCAGCAGTATCTTCGATAATAAACGTAATTATTACATTTTTATCAGTATTATTTAAATTTTTAGCATTTTTAAAAATAATTTTCAGAATCTTGAATCATGCACATTTCTATTGTATCTGTGTCTAATTATTATTATATCCTTCAGGGTGGCCTGGGGAGGGGAGGTATCCAAACCACATCAACTGGTCACTGGAGTTCCTCAGGGATCGGTTCTTGGACCCCTCCTCTTCTCCACATACACTACATCACTGGGTCCCATCATACATGCACATGGCTTCTCCTATCACTGCTATGCCGATGACACACAGCTCTATCTCTCTTTTCAACCAGATGACCCAACGGTAGCTGCACGGATCTCAGGCTGCCTGGCGGACATCTCGGCGTGGATGAAAGAACATCACCTACAGCTCAACCTGGCAAAGACGGAACTTCTGGTCTTCCCTGCCACTCCGACTCTACAGCATGACTTCACGATTCAGTTAGGCTCATCAATGATTACCCCATCAACTTCGGTCAGAAATCTTGGTTTAATCTTTGATGACCAGCTGACCTTCAAAGAGCACATTGCAAAGACTGCTCGATCCTGCAGGTTTGCACTACACAACATCAGAAAGATCAGGCCCTTTCTGACAGAGCATGCTGCGCAACTTCTTGTCCAGGCCCTTGTTGCTTCTAGACTGGACTACTGCAATGCTCTTCTGGCTGGTCTGCCATCAAACACAATCAAACCTCTACAAATGATTCAGAATGCAGCGGCACGACTGATCTTCAACGAGCCCAAAAGAGCGCGTGTTACACTCCTCTTCATCTCCTTGCACTGGTTACCAGTGGCAGCTCGCATCCAGTTCAAGACACTGATGCTTGCGTACAGAACTACCACAGGCTCAGCACCCTCCTACTTCCACTCACTATTACGAACCTACATCCCCTCCAGAAGTTTGAGATCTGCTAGTGAGCGATGCCTTGTGGTACCATCACAGAGAGGCTCAAAATCACTCTCCAGAACATTCTCGTTCACCATTCCTGGCTGGTGGAATAATCTTCCCACCCCTATCCGGAACGCCGGATCCCTGGTAATCTTCAAGCCACAACTGAAAACTCATCTCTTTCGGCAGTACTTGACTTCATCCTAAACTCAAAAAAAAAAAACTCTTTTCCTCTATCTTTCTCTCCGCTTACTAGCTTGTACTTATTTGAACAATGACTGAGACTTGGTGTTACGAGCACTTCCTCTGTCTGATTGCCTCTTCAAGATTAATCGCTTTGTGTATTCCCCAATTGTAAGTCGCTTTGGATAAAAGCGTCTCCCAAATGACTAAATGTAAATGTAAATGTATTATTTTTAATATTAATATTGCTACTTTTTTCAAGAAGTAATTTTAAGTATTTGTTGAGTCCTGGGTAATGAACATTCTCGTTTCCAAATATTATAAAAAAAAATATTTTTAATTATTTGCCTTTTTATTAGCATTATTTTTTATTAATAACTGTTTTTAGCAATTATTTTATAATTTAATGAACTTTTACTTTATGAAAATAAAGCTCTCACATTCATGTTGCAATGCACTCTAGGATTGCTCTCTCTGCAGAAGATTCATACAAATTCCAAAAGAAGGTATCTTAGATGCCTTGAGATGCTGCCTACATTTACATTTACATTTATGCATTTAACAGACGCTTTTATCCAAAGAGACTTACATTGCATTCAAGTTACAGTTTTTACATTTTATCAGCTCTTTATCAGCTCTTGCCTATGGAGGAAGCTCAACAGGTTTGGGAAAAGCTATTGTGTACGAGTGTCCGGATTGCTTGGCGCAATAAGGGGTCACTGTCCACATTGACAGACAGAGTGATAGAAAAGGACAGATTTGAAAAGATAATAAACAGACTGAGTGACAGGAATAGGGAGAGACAGACGAGGAACACAGACAGAAAAATCATTGAGACACAGTGCTGAAAGAAAAGAATGTTTCCTACCAGTTTTTAAGGACTAGAGTAGTGATCAAGGCTGCAACGATCATGATGAGGGACACAGTGATGGTGATGATCTGGTGAACAGCCAGACCTAAGAAGAGAAAAAAAGACAGCATAGTTATCATTGTCTCCATGGCAACTCATGTGAGCGCCAGTGCCTTTTGTAAGGTATTTGATTGCAATAACACTGATTCTGCATCTTAACATGCACCGCTCTATATGTGCCAGCGTAGCTTCTTCTAAGCCCCGTCTGCCACCGTTACAGTAATTCAATTGTTCATTTGACCATTTCACAAAGTCTGGAGCATGAAACAGCTTGACTGGGAGAAGATGGCAAGCACACCAGCTGGCTAAAGGTCAGCAAACAACAATTAATGCAGAACTAGAACTCTCTGTTCCAGAATAAAAAGCGTCACAAGAACTATGAGCTACGCTGTCTTTCTCACTCCGTCACTCCTGAATGGATAGAAATGAAACCCTGAGGGGAGCCGCAGTTACAGACTTTTAGATATAAAGAGTGCCACGACTTCCATTTCTTGCTGGAGCTGATAAGAGTGAAGGAAGCAATTTTATAGATTTCCCCATCAATATTAAAGTATTTGTGTGCGGGTCTGTGAGGAACAGCAGCATCCATATTAAAGTATCCGGGATATGAGAATGCGGCACGGCTTGGTGCGGCACATTTATGTGAATGGTTAGTTTGCAGGACCTAAGGGAGTTCCACGGTTCCAGCATTAATTTATTCACATAACCATTTCAGAGTTATAACACTATAACCTTACCTCACCGAGCACAGTAGCTTCACATGGGGCTAAGTGTCAACCTCAATATCCGATAGAGGATATGAACGTGGACTAATTTGCTGTGTAAGTTATAACGCTATCTTCACTGGGAAAAATAGGGGACATAAAAATACAATGTACTGTATTAATTATGATTTTTTTTTCATATAGATTTTACTGTATCTTGAATTAATGATAATGTCCTGTCCTTTTTTTTTCTTTGCAGTGTTCGTTAAATGTGTCTGCTCATTTTGTGTTTTTGATATTTATTTAAAAGACATACATCTATATTTTAATAAAAGACATAACTTTCAGAGTTTATTACGCTGTGTCACACAATAGTGATTCATCTGTAAATACATTTATGCTGCCTTTGTACATTACAAATCAAGTACAAAGTACAAGATCAAATCTGTGAAAATGCCACTTATTGTGAAATATGAGTAGTTGGCATGAAATACTTTTGGGACATTGACATTTAAAGTAATGTAAAAAAATATTTAGCTAATTATTTTACAGTTATTATGTATGCTGGTGTTATGATATATTAATTGAGAGACTAAGTACAATACTTACATTTAGCAGACATTTAAAAAAACAACAAAAAAAAACCGTGTCAAAGAGCCAACAATATGAACACATAACCATTTATTTATATAAATATATCAATATATTTATATAAATATAATTAATTCGTCACACCACAGGACCCTTTAAATTAATTAAGGCAAAAATGTGATTAAGAATGTGAAAAACAAAATAGAAATGTAGCCAAAATATGCACTTTCCTTTTAGTTTTGTGAATCAATTAACTAACCATATTTTGCATCTTCTGTCATTTGAAGCTGAAACAAAATTTACAGTAATGCATGTTGTCTAGATCATGCTGCGTGAAATATTTACTTTCATGAAGACATCAGCAGCATCTGAACAAGAAATAGTCTTCCTTGATTTGATTTTAGATATATTTGGGGTGGCCAGAAAAAAATAAGAAGTGAACAATGTTTGTCAGTAATCAAAAACAAACTCAGAACTGTATTTTTTTTATCCGTTGGAGAAAAATAACAAACTAATCCATTCCACCACAGTCCCCAGTTTGCAACCACCAAACTGTCGGGCTGTTTGCATTATTTAGTATATAGTAATAAAAGTGATATATCATTTCACAAATATCATCCTCTTCCTAATGCATTTGTTTTATTTAACTAACAGGGCAGCAAATATAAGTGCTTGTTGTGCTACTGTCTGTGTGTGTGTGTGTGTGTGTGTGTGCGTCTGTCAGTTTCCACATCATTTTCCTTTCTAGTGGCCTAGTGTTAGCCATGTCTCATTTTAGAGTCAATTACAGGAATGTCTCAGTGCTGGCAGGAAGGGCCAAGTTTGTTTCGCTATACTGTGTTGCTGTACAGAGAACACTGCACTGGTTTACTTAACCCTGCCGACCTCTGGGGTGCTGAGCCCCTCAAATTCTGTAAAATAATCAATACTAGAGAGAGAGAGAAAAGAAAAAGAAAGGGATATAAACAGAAGCGAGACAGAGAGAGAGAGAGAGTTAAACACTTCAATTTTGTGCACGTGTGTGCATGTTTACAAACCTGTACATATATGTGTAAGACGTTAAACATCTGGGCCAGATCTGACAGATTACATTAGCCTTGAGGGCCAGCAAGCTCTGCTGAGCTGTGCTCCTTATGGTACATTGAGAACGTATGAAAATTAATTCCCAACTCCTCATATTAACTAGTCTTACTTCAGCAACCATACTAAATGAGCTGAATAAATATTTATGTCTAGAAAGTAAACTGTGATGTGACAAAACACATATTAGACTGTCAATCAAGGTGCTTAAAATGTTTTTTTTGTAGCTGAAAAAGAACTGCAAATAAAATAATTTAACAGCATATTGTGGCGGGAGGAGCCAACGACAGACACAGTGGGCGTGGCGTCAAGCCTCGGAGAGGTTTTTATTAAACAAAATATTAAAATAAAGTGTCCAAAGGGGGAAAAGTGTCCAAAATAAACAGGGATCTGGTGTCCTCGTTGTGCTGCGGGGCTCGTGAAGCAAGGCAGTGTTCAGGAGGGAAGGGTCCAGGTAAGGGGCGGAGTCCGGCGGCCGCACGCGCTCCCGTCTGAAGGTCCCGGGGCGCGGGTGACGGCGGCTTCTGTGGCGGCTTCGTCCAACTCCTTGATCCCCGGGTGCTCGACGGGATTCCACGGCCCGGCGTCCTCGCCCGACGGCCGTATCGCGGGTGCGGTGTCGGCCGGACTGCGGGTCCGGCCGCTCGCGTCTCTGGCGGCGGCGGGTAGTTCCCTCTACGCTCCCTTTCCTGGACCCACGAGGACACCAGCGTGCATGCACGGGGAAGAGACCGGTCTCCCGAGGAGAGGCGCGCTCGGCGTTTAAACGGCGGTGGTGATGAGGCTCTATTCACGTCAGGTGCGCCTCATCACACGCCGCCAGCCCTGCGTGTTCAGCGCCCCTCCTCTCACACACCCACTCCCGTCGGGAGCCTGGTGAAGGGCAGCGAATACGGGACGGGGTGGTGATGATGGACAGGGGGGAGGCAGCCGACTCGTCACATTATCTACAACCAATTGAGCCTCATTTCAGTTTTAAGGCCTGTTTCAGATCGTTTATTTTAGTCAGAATTATTGTGTTTGCTTTCAGTTTGACGCGCACAAGCATGCTCTCGTTCAGTGAAGTTTAATGGGCTTGCTGTCAGGCATCATTCAAGTTTTAAGTACTATTTCACACCACGTATTAATTGAGTGCTGTAGGGATGGCATATCTTTATAGTCCAAAAACCATAAATGCGGTAACATTTTAGCATTTTTGGTTCCATCATTCTAAAGTCAATGGATTTTTGGTTAAATGACTGAAATATAGTCTTTGCTAAACAAAAGCTCAAGATATTTTCCCTTTTTATTCGATGACTTATAATACCTTAGTAATTCCCCCTTGTGATGTTTTAAAGCTTTTACTTGTCTTGAAAAATTGTTGCTAGCAAGTGGCTAAAAGCGGCTTGTGCTTTTGCAAATTATTCAAACACAAACCTTCAGGGAAAATGTTTTAAAATAAAGACTGATAAAGTTTTTGGCAAAATTGGTGAACAAAACTTTTGTTGGTCACAGAGCTTATTTTCTGCATCAATCCAAAAGGCATTTGCAAAATCTGATTGGGTTTTCCTGAGGCAACCAGGCTGATGCTAACTTCTGAGCTGGCATACAAAAATATGTCATTACTGCAGCACTCTGTTTTAGTCAGAAATATTGTGCTCCCTTTCTGTGCACATGCATTCAATCAGACTTGCTCTTGCTTGGTTAAGTCTGTGAAGTTTGCTGTCATTTCTAACATTTACGTATATGGAAATAGCTGCCAAATGCATTGAACAGCGCACACATCTGTCAAAGCACCTAAAAGGGCAAGTCGTGTTACTTTACACTTGTGAGACTGGTTAAAGCATTTAATTTAAAGCGTTATCATGTTTTTAAACATTTTGCATCATGCACATTTCCCACAGCAGCGCAATCTGTGACCTCTATTATTTACATGTGTTTTGTCCATAGAAATGCATTTTTCAGTACTGTAAAATGACGACACTAGCAGATGCCGCACAGCGTGCAGACCAACTAATTAATAATGAAATTTGTTCTTGATTATTTATAATCAATCAATCCATCTAACAAGGCTTGGTGAACTGATCTTGTAAAAAATATGTTCCAATGCAGTTTTGATTTATTATAGGCAATGCTTTACAGGTTCCTTGTTTGACCTAGAGGAGAATTTATTAAGGTCCATAGGAGTTTAGGCACTCGTTTACTTCATATCGATGTTCTGACCCTTCCTGATTGCTTAGCTGGCATTATGACTGATGGAAGCATTCAGATGCGTCTGAGAAAAGCTCACCTCACTTTGCCTCCCTGTGTTCTGCGTCCGGGTAAGAGCTGGATTAATTTTATCTCAGTCCCTGGCCTGAGCGCTGCTCCTTGGCATGGAGTCCCCCAGCTACACCAACACATAAACATATCGGACAGCTATTTAAATTTCCCTCTCTCTCGCTCCGTTCCTCTCAGTCTGAGATAGAAGGCAGCAGATTGAATTGAGAGAGTGTGTCGGGTGATATATTCAGGTGTTTATGCATCTGTGAAATTTTATGAGACGAGCTCTTCGTCCTCGACCTTGCTCTGAGTCAGAACTCTCGTTGGCTTCTTGGCCTGTTGTTTTATGTATTGATTTCAGCTCGAAAGATTCATTCCCCCCGTTCTGTCACACCAAACCCATCACATTTGTGTAATATAGAGCTTTATAATACCAGAGTAGACGAATGCAAATGTACCCTCATTATATTCTTATTACTGCCACCCAGGCAGAGAGAACAGGACATACATCACCTTGTCTCACCTGGACCTGCAACAAGAGAGATAGGCACACCAATTCCAATCAGGGAAAGTGTCAAAGAGGAAAGCAGCCTGGCGCTGAGGTACCAGACACCCTCTTTCCTGACTCTGCCAGTGATGGAGTCACCTTGCTTCAGGTGCTCGGGGTGAGCCTTTGTTTCCCTGGGCGCCTTGCCAATAATCAGGACAAAAGAGCCCAACCCTCAGAGGCACTGTACTTCCCAAACTCCCCAAACTGCAAAGACGTAGAGTCCTCATGCCCAGAGATACCATTAAACGTCTCTACTAGAGCAAGCTGGACTGTTAAATTATTTTGTTTCAATTGTATCAAAGAGTTCAAGGTTGGCTCATTAAAATTACCCTGTTAACCTCAATTAACAGCCATTCAAAATTGGTATCCTTTTAAATACAACATGAAATGCAAAACTGACTGCATGGTTTCTTAATAAACATTCCTGGTCTTATCATGCAAGTGTCATTATGTCACGAATCTGGTCCATGCTCTCCTGTTTTACCACCACCAGAGGTCACCCGTTCACCACATTGACTCTCACACTACACAGCACACTGGACTCCATTTCCCACTATGCATTGCACAGATCACAGCTGTCACCATTCACTCATCACACGCACCTGATGCTCATTTCACAATCACACACACTATTTAAACCATGGACTTCCTCAGCATCGGGGCCGAGTATTGTTAGCGTTTATCACTAACCCAGCAATAGCAACTCTACAGAGCCATTATTCTAGTCCTAGTCTTGCCTTGTTTTCCTGCCGTGTCTGACCCTGCCCGTGTTTCCTGGATTAACCCTTCGCCTTGCCGTTTGGACTGTGTTCGCTCCCCGTTTGGATTATTGCTCTCGACTCTGGATTCTCTCTCTGCCTTGCCCCTTTGGATACTGTTCGCTCATCGTTGACCCACGCTTGCTCCACGGATTGCTCTGTCTTGCCCTTGCCATACCTGTTTGCCGATCTCTGACCCTGCCTGTTGTCTGACCATGTTTGCTAATAAAGCTTTGCATATGGATCCGCATGTCTCACGTCTTGTCAGCCCCGTAACACATAAGTGCATGTAATTCCAATGAAAAAAAGAAACGTGTTTGTTTTCATAATCTTTCATCAAAATTTAATAACATATTTAAGGTTGCATGGATAGATAAAAGCATTTTAATCAGTCAGGGATGTTATGTAAAAAAAAAAAAAATAACTCAGTAGGCCTTTATAGTTAAGTGTAAAAATGTGCACCCCTCAAACTGAAATGGCTAAATAAGTTTAAATTGAAATGATCTTTATAATTAGTCATTAATACAGTTTAGGTTTGTAAAATAGTTTACTGTATATTTAGCTTTTTAGCAAAATAATTCAAATATCATTAATAATAATAACTGAATTTATATATCTGTTAATAGTTTAATAAAATGTGTAAAAGCTTTTGTTGAACTATTCACAAAATATAACAGTAGTCAGTAATAATCTGAATACTTTAACTTTGTTACATTTGGGGGAAATAATTATGAACTATATAAAATAGTATATAAAAAAATACTATAATAAAAAAAGGTTAGTAAATACTTTTTTGCACTACAAAGGTAATATGGAGCTGTGTTTATCCTCCACTACATCCCCCTGCAATCAATAATACAATAAGACATTTTTCATAATCCAATCAAATTTTCATAGATAACATCAAGTCCTGTTTTGAATATGGAAATACATTGAACTGTGTCATTCCATATGCCATGTAGTGTTGCTTTTATGATAAAAAAATAAATAAAAATAAAACCAGGATGTACGAGTTGGTCCTCACTGCAGAACACAAGATCCAGTGGGCTTGGTTGGATCTAGATCCAATTCCTCCCACCTTACATACAAAACGCATTAACAAAGATCCACTAGTGGCCAGTGATATATAGCAGAGTAAACTGATCCAGATAAAAAAATTAGGCCTAACAAAGTGAAATGTCATGAGACTACCATTAAAATAGGACAGTAGTGGAAAGAAAAGAGAGTAAAAAAAAAAAAAAACTAGGACAAATATAAAACCCAAATAGCACCGTTTTAACAGACAGACCTTCAAAATATATGCAAAGGAGACACATACACAGGGGGCAGTATTTTAACTGAAGGTTATGAGTTTGTGCTGCTGGGGCCCCATAGAGCAGAGACCACAGAGGCAGACAGTCCTCTATGCACCTAAAGGACATTTAGAGGTTTGCAGCGGGACATTGTGTGGATCTGTCAGCTAAATGCTCTATTAGTGCAGCCCAGGCATGGCATCTGCAGCTACAGATGGCTGGAAAGGACTAGTGAGATGGAGTGGAAAGGAGATGCCTTCACTGAGTGCTTTCAGTCATGTTGTGGTTTGGCTAGAGGAGTACTCATGGCAAAGCAACAGCTTTGACTGCACATTCAAAAGGCAAGAACATGAAAGCGAAAAAAAGGACCCTCAGAATTTGTATGCAGGAGTATCCAGATCCTTCAAACTACAAATGAACTGCTGTGCTGCTGCCAAGTTTAAATTGACTTTATAGGAGCACTAGTCTCGCCAAAATCACACCTTGGAATTTGTTCGGTGCAAATCCCAGCATTAACACCAGAGATTTTTCACAGTAATCTAAGAAGTCGATTTAGTTTTAATGGGAATGCAGTAATTTCATTATAAGTGAAATCTCAGAGAGAAAGAGAGACAGACAGCAGGAGCATGAGGAGAGAGAAAATCTTTTTTTCCATGATGACTGAGCGCTATTAAAAATGTTCTTTTTCACTGTGTGTTAAAAATGATTAGTCTATGCATATATTCTCTGCAGAATCTCAGGGGTTTAGGAATCTATTTTTAAATCATTTTCCAAAAGCAATTATGCATTTCCTGTAATATGGGGATTTGCAGTGGAAAGCCAAATTCAGAATCGAAAGTCCCTGTGAGGGGCTCTTTTAGTACCTTTAGCCGCTTTTATATTTGATATATTATGATTTCAAACAAACAACTTTAACTGTTTCGTTTTGCACACTTTGTGTTGCTCTATATACAAATTTCTATGCACACTACTATTTTAGTTTGGCAAGATTTTTTTATGTTTTTGAAAGAAGTCTCTCCCCAAGGCTCACTAGGCTGCATTTGTTTGATTTAAAAATAAATAAGTAAATAAATAAGTAAATAAATAAATAAAAGTTTAATATTGTGACACATTATTGCAACTGAAAAAATACTGTTTTAATATAGTTTAAAATGCAATGTTATTTCTGCAATGGCAAAGCTGTTTTTTAAAACTGAGAAATCATTCTAATCATAAAACACAACATATTTTCTTATATCACCATGCATCTGTTATATTACAGTTATTTTAGGAAGGTTTTGACATCCAAACCTGAGTGACTCAAAAAAACTATTTTATTTTCTGCATTTCACTTCTGCTCTAGCTTGCTTCCTTTAAATAAATTAATAATTGTATTAATCAAGAGTGTGTTACATTTATCAAAAGTGAAGGCATTTATAATTTTGGAAAATATTTCTGTTTACTAAATAGTTTAATAAATTTAATAAATGCTGTTCATTGTTCTTTCTATTCATCAATGAATCCTGAAAAAGGTATCACCATTTCCACAAAAAAAATTAAAAAGCAAAAACTGCTTTCAACTGTTTAAAGAATAAGAAATGTAAAATTATTTTAAAATAAAAAAAACAGCAAATCAGCATATTAAAATGATTTCTGAAGGATCATGTGACACTGAAGTCTGTAATGATTGAAAATTCAGCTTTTTAATCACAGGAATAAATTACAATTTACAGTATATTAAAATAGACAACAGTTTTTTTATTTGTAATGATATTTTACAATATTACTATTTTCTCTGTATTCTTAAATGCAGACTTAGTGAGCAGAAGAGATTTTTATTTATTTGTGCGTTTGTTTTTTTCAAAAACATTGTAATGTTTCAAAACTTTTGACAGGTACTGTATAACATTGTTACCTAGGGCTTATATTGCTTAAATGCCATTAATTGGATGCATTTGTGGCCAAAGATGCTGGGATAGGTTTCAGCCCCCACGACCCTAGAGAGGATAAGTGGTTTGGAGAGTGAATAGATGGATGGATGAACTTCCAAAATTATTTGACTTGCTTTGATTTTGTTTCTATTCTTACTGTTGTTTGGCTTAAAAATACCTTTCCATTATCTTTGTTTGTCATTTTGCATCATTATACCTGTGCTAAACCTATGAAAAATAAGAAAATAATGAAAGTGTAATTTTTTTGTTTGTTTTTTGTTACAGGATCCTATGTACCCAGCCTCAAACCATTCATCAAAAGGACTGTGAAAGCCGGAAATCGTTTCCACGGGATGAAAAAGGGCATACTAGTGGATGATGGGGTACTGACATTAACCTGCTGTATTCACTGTATTACACACTAGGGATGGGCATTTTTGTACATTTTTCAATTTAAATACTGGTGGTTTTGATTTTGTCTGGATGGCATGCTGTCCTAACACTAACTAGTCAGAGCTCAGGTACCACCCAAAATCCTGCCATAACCAATCAGAAAAAGAAAAATATATAAAGTCATGTGATCATCGAGTATTCAGACTTGACAGCGATGATTGATCATGAAAACGATGATTGCAGTGACTTTAAAAAATTATCAATCATTGTCAAGTCTGAGTACTGTAGTACTTGTGCACATCCCTATTAAACACATACACAGTATTGAGGTATGATGTATACTGCATTGATTTATACTGTAAATGCAATAAACATTTCAATCATACATCTTGTCAAGTCTTGTTACTTCTGGATTTTCTTTTTCTTTTTTTATCCTATTAATCCTATTAAAGAAAATTTATAGTATGATAAATGTAAGGATATTGATCTGGAAGAAATGGGGCCATAAAGAACCTATTCATCTGTGGTTCTCTGAAGAACCTTTAAAAAGGGTTCTTTGTAGTACCAGAAAAGGTGCCTTATGGCACCAAGAAAAACACCGGTTCTTTAAAGAACCTTTCACAAAATGGTTCTTCAGGGAAGCAAAAATGGCCACGGAACCCCCTTTTTGGTTCTTCCTGGCACCTTTTTTTTTAAAGAGTGTATGAGCAAAAACAGTTGAAACATTCTTCAAAATATCTTCTTTTGCACTGTACCCTATGTTCCAAAACAAGTGTGATGTAACAAAGCCCACAGCACTACACTGACGCTTTATAATTCAGTGCAGGAACAGAACGTGTTTAGTTTCCCAATTTATGCTTCATGGCCACTGAATTTGAAAAGTTTTAAAAGCGTGTACACTGAAAAATGGATGTGAATGAGAGGGTTCCACTTATGAATGGAATCGTAACTTATTCATGGACGATAATAGGAATAGCAATATAAGCACAGGCTATCTCATGTGTAAATCCTATTTGCTCAGTACAGTATTTAAAAAACTGTTATTTCTGCACCAGTTCTCCTCTCGCAGACCAGTGAAAATGACTAAATCTTCATCAGTTACATCCTTGTGCTCTTTGTGAATTTACGTTTGATTACATCAGCTTTCTGTTAGCAGAGCTGTTGACTCCTGCTGAGTTCCCCTCTCTCATTCATTTGTGGAAACGGGCTTGATGAAAATCTTTGTCAACCAACCGACAACTACAAACTGCAAATATCCAGCTCTAATTTTGAATGCATTGGATCTGTAGAGGAGGGAAAAGGGTTTGAAGTTTTCCCTCCCCCGGGTGTTAACCTTCTCCCCCTTTTGCTCCGTTTGTTGTCCTCCCACAAGCCCCACCTGATCGCGGGAAAACTCTCATCGCACCTGCTGATGGTTCACGATTGCCAATTAACGTAGATGTCAAGATATCAATCTCACTTGACTTCCACTGAGCTACAGCGTTCCCAAACCCTTACTGCAAGAGCAGAGCGAAATGGAGAGGAAAAAGCGAAAGAGAAAGACAAGGAGGATCAAAGGCAATTATTCTAAATGCCTTTTCCCAGTGTCAAAGGCTCCCCTGCATAATTCAATCGCTCTGTACAGTGCGGGAGGGAGAGGTGGTCAAAGTAGACTCTATGATTGTATTACTTAACAGATAATGAAGTTGTCCTGGATGGAACTACTTCACGGCTGTCTGTCAGAGCTGCCCTGTGAGCTTATCACGTCTTTAAAAGGTTTACCTCGGTGAAACCGAACGGCCCTATTGGATGAACAGTTTTGAGAAAGATGGCACTTCTAACATAGTATAGTTCATGTATTACAATGCAGGTAAGACACATCCCTAAGGGGCCTGTGAGTGAATTTAGCACACCTTTGACAGGAAAAGTGTCGCCTTTTAATAAAACTGGAACACGTCAAAGCAATAACTTTAAAGCACCGACTTTACCTAAAGTTAGATGTAGAAAACATCTCACAAACACAGTACTGGAGCTACAATACATGGTCATGCAAAATGCAAAGAAATTCATTACTTTACATAAAATAGTTACAATGTAACGTAATTAGCTACTAATTAGTTACTGATTATAATGAGAAATGCAACATTGTGACACATTACCCAGCATTTCCAAATGATGATTACAACTATACCTGGGTCTCGCATATTGTCCCTCGGTAAAGTATAACTTACTGTTGTTTTTTCTACAGAAGGATTAGATATGGGTTAGACGAGAATATGCATTTGAGTGGAATGTAGAAATTATATTTCCGGCTCTCCAGTAATTATTATAATTCTTATTTTACCATTGAACACCCTTCATTGAGCAGAGCATTATTAGGAGTTATTAGGATGTCACAACATAATTTCACTAAATTAACTAAAAAAATATTTTTCCAACCATTAACTTTTAAGCACAGTCCAGCTTGGATAAATGCATAATTTTGTCTTTTCCTTATTAAATGTTCAATTAACCTTTGAGCCTGGGGAGGTGATAACGAGCTTGGAGTGCTGAGCAGCAGGACTGTAAAGCATTTTAATCAACTCGCGCACGTCGTTAACCCGATGGCTCCATCTGTGATCTTGTGGTAATGCTGCCATCTTGGAGACAAAGGACACACACACGATCACACAGGTATGCACTGAGAACATTTATAATACCTGGAGAAAATCCGTTGCAAGTATGCAATTCGAAATCTGACATCTTTGCTTATGGGTGCTCTCCAGCACTCATAATAAAAACATGTTCTAAGAACATTTTGGTAATGTTCCTATTAAGGTATAAAGATGTCCAGTTTAAAAAAATATATATATTTTGTTATGTTAACATTAAGGAAAGATTCCATTTATAAATTTGCAAACATTTATCGTAATGTTACGTTTGAATTTTCTTAGAACCTTCTGAAACAAGTAACTTTTAAAAAATTGTTTTAAAAAGCAGTAATACATACAAAGTATAAAACAATTGATTATTTGTGGGTTCTTTGGGTTGGCCATCAATGGAAAAAAGATGCTATTTGTCGAACTAGTTTGTGTAATTAGGGTTCCTACCAGCAGGGGCTAACTGGGCCAAACCTTGACCCCTCTGAATGCACACATAGACATAGACACATACACACACACAACCGGATGGGTAAACAGCTGAATCATGTTTGGTCTGCAGCGATAAAATCTTCCTTGTGCTGTATCAACAGACCCACAAAGTCAAGGCTGTCACCAGCAGGACTAATACGTGTCTCTAAAATATAGTCTAGTCAGCACTGAGCTGATGGAGAGAAGCTCGGACTTGATGCATTGCACACAATTGCGAAGCAATGGTCCTTGGGGAAAAGCCTGATATAGTTCATCATTAAACTGAGTGAAAGGTTTCTAGGCTGTCTTGGATGCTGGTTATTAAAGGAAAATTAAAGGGATATTTCATTCAAAAAAAATATTTATATCATCATGTACTTGTTCCAAACTTGTATGACAAGTTCATACTTGTTCCAAACTTGTAAGATATTTTGCAGAATATCCAAGCTTCTCTTTTTCAATTCATTCTCCCTAGTTCTCACAAAGTGCACAATGTATAAAAGTCAAACAGTTATGTTGACCTCTGCTGCATTTATTGGACCAAAAGACGGCATAAAACTGTATATTGTGAAATATTTATACAATTTTAATTAACTCTTTTATTTGAAAATATCAATATGATTGTAGAAAACTGTTTAGCGGTTTCATAATTTTGTGGAAACATGATAGACTTCCATTGAAATGTATGGAGTGAGACTTTTGCATTAACAGTAAAGACTTTCATAAAGTTACAAAAGCCTTTCTGTTCATCAGAGAATCCTGAAAAATGTATCATTTTCATTTTTGGGTGAACTATCCCTTTAAGAGCCCTGCCAAAAAAAATCAGCTATAGTAAAACATCTACAATACCATAATGAAAGGAGTTAATGCTGTCAGTGTCTTGGATTTTAGTCAGGCATGTGAAGAGTTACACTGACCTCCATGCACTTCCCATGCTTTGAAATGAACTCCGCTGAACACCCGCTCGTATGCATGCCTAATGCTCCAGTTTTGTATTCACAGCCCATTGCTTATTTTCCCCCCATTACTTTGCATGTCAGAAGCAGTTTAGTACTGGTGCAGGTTTGCGATTGGCTAAATTTACCCAGGCTGCTCGCTGAATGAGGAAGCGGAGTGATTTCACCTTTAGTTTCATCAGACAGGTTCGGCTGTAGCTTGACAGAGATGGATAATTATGGCATGCCTTAGGGGCACTACATAGGACTCACTTTCAGATATATATATATATATATATATATATATATATATATATATGAAAGACATTCCAAGGCAGCATACTACATAATGCATTGATATTTCAGATACTGTAGATCTAACACCATCAGGAGACACCATGCAGCATTTGATGTTGTTTACTACTCTTTCCATGTGGACAGCATAGAACAGAGTGATGGATTATATTCATCAGGGATTTACTTATCAACAAGCTATTTTTTCCATCTGTAGTTCCATCAATTTTAATATTCTCAGGTTGCTTGTTACTGACGTGTCACTTGCCATATTTTTCTCCCTTATGGCAAAATAGCACTTAAAAGACAGCTACGGACTGTGTGCAGCAAACAAATTATTCAATTTTCACGCCTCAGTTGTATTAAAACTGCAATTAACACCGGTATTCTTCCTATTCACCAGATAATTAAAATATGCAAAAACACAGCAGCATTGTCTGTATGGGCCCATTACACTTGCTTCCACACACAGAAGCAAAAAACACAAACCAGTCAAATTAATTTAGCAGCAAATATTAGATTAAACTGCTTACTGCACATACTGTGACAGCACGCTACGAATGTGAACCACTACCTCAGGGTTGCTGCAAAACACAAAAGAACAATTTACATTCACTTTTTATATCAATTATTTGTATTAAGCAAACTGTTAGCATAAAGTAGCACTGCTTAATCATTCTTGTAATGTGAACATCTTTGGAACAATAGAAATTAAATTTGGTCAAAGCTAAATTTTTTAGATTTTACAAAAAATACTATTTCAGTTTTTCCACAACATTTTAATGTGTTACTTTCCATTTCTTTGTAATTATTTACCAGCAGTTTCTGATAGAAAATGTTTTTTTAGTCAAAAGTTTACATACACCTTGCAGAATCTGCAAAATGTTGATTTTTTTTACCAAGTAAGAGGGATCATACAAAATGCATGCTATTGTTTATTTAGTACTGACCTGAATAAGATATTTCACATAAAAGATGTTTACATGTAGACCACAAGAGAAAATAATAGTTGAATTTATAAAAATGATCCCGTTCAAAAGTTTACATACACTTGATTCTTAATACTGTGTTGTTACCTGAATGATCTGTTTAGTGATAGTTGTTAATGAGTCCCTTGTTTGTCCTGAACAGATAAACTGCCTGCTGTTCTTCAGAAAAATCCTCAAAACCTCAACCATGTTAGCCAGCTAGTTGCCATTGCCAACTTGCAACAACAATATTTAATACACTGCAGAAAATATTTTATGTTTAAAAGCCATAAAAACATATGGTCATAGTCAAAACACTTAAGATGATACACTGATACTGGTCAGATAGGGCACCAGCAATCAGGCCATCCATCCTTTTCAAAGGTGAAGTCATGCAACACCAATGTCACCAAACAGAACTGCAAAACTAATTAATAATAAATAAATAATGCAAAAATAAGCCATAGGTGAAGTCAATGTTATTATGTCCAACCCTATTTTCTATTTGATGCTACTGATGGCACAGAAATGTTACAATCATTGTGGTTTTTGAAAACACAGAGAGGCATATTTGAGACATATATTGGAAATAATTCCACATTCTCCTCTACTACACTCTTAAAACTAAAGGTGCTTAAAATGTTCTTCATAGCCATTTCTAGTTCCACGAAGAACCATTCAGTCAAAGGTTCTTTAAAGAACCATCTCTTCCTTAACTTTTTACTTCAACTTCAACTTCAACTTTTATTTATTTATATAGCACATTTTAACGCAATTTTATTGCCCAAAGTGCTTCACAATTTAAAAGAAAACATACAAAAAAGTCAATCATAATTTAAGAAATAAACCACTTAAAAAGAACCAACCCACAGAGAAAAGAGAAAAAAGAAAAAAAAAAAAAAAGAAAAAGTAGTTCCTCTACAAAATGTCTCTACGAAAGTCTTTCCTCTCCAAAAGCTAATGTAAAAAGATGAGTTTTCAACTGAGACTTAAAAACACAATCTGAAGAGCCTTCTTCCACCACAAAGAACCCTTTTGTTAAACAGAAAGGTTCTTCAGATGTTAAAGGTTCTTTATAGAACCATTTAGACAAAAAGGTTCTTCTATGGCATCGTGAAGCACCTTTATTTTTAAGAGTGTAGTGTTGTGGAGGACTATATATATATATAAAAATATATGGTTGTGAACTGTCAGTTTGCTGCGATTGATATTTTGCATTCACCTAGCCTTTATAAAGATCAGAAAAAATGAAAGAGCTCATTTGAACAGCACTTTAGAGATTAAGGGAAACCTCATGCTGGCCTTTAGATGTAATGACACTACTGTCGTCACTCAAGATTGACTTCATTTTGCTAATCATTCCTGTGGTTAATGAGGCCCTGACATTTGATTGGAGGTTGACCTTTGTGCTGAAATACAATTCGACATGCATGGATGTATGTAAGTTTCCATTCAGAGGAGTCGTAAAATTGTTCTCGCTTGTATATTACTCACCATGAATCTAATTTTATGGGAGTCTTTATTGTTAATATCTTTCGCAGCTAATGTAATCTATGGCATGCTAATGTGCAAAACTTGTGAAGATGAATAACTTCGCAGTACAGCAGATCTGTAGTGTAGAATTAGGGGATTAAAGCGTTTTTTGTTTGTTTGTTTTTTTTTTTGTCCTGAAAATTGGCAACGTGTGGGTTTTAGGGGTCATGCTATCTGTCTTTTATTATGTCTGCTGATGAACCACGCTTTTGTGTAAACTTAATTGTGCGTTAAACTTTTGCCCACTTTGTACACTATAACAGATCTCAGTGCACCGCATACACAGATAGTGTCAAGACAATTTGTAGAAAGTGTCAAGACACTTCCCCTTTTGCACAGATTTATGGAGCACAATAGTTGATCTACCCAGAGGACCTCACACTGAATGGATGACTAGCCTAATGCTGTGCACTACCAAACACAGAGGACAGATTGCAGCCTAATGGCAAACATGAGAGCTAATGCCAATCATCATCCTTCTAGGACAGAGAATAGAATAATCTCCTCAGGATTCACAAATACTACTGACGGATACTGAGGTTGCCATATGTAGGCTACTCTGTCATGTAGTACCAAGGCCTAGATTATGCAATGGAGCCAAAGATGATAAATGTAACAGCAAAAGTGTATTAAAACCATCTTGCTGCCTGTGTGCCCAGTTAATTAATGACTAAACAAGCAACATTTTGCATATGAAAACTGGATTCAGGCTCCAGAATATCAAGAAAGATTTAGAGTTGATTACGATGCTTATTTCTCAGTAGAAACTGAGCGTTGAAAAAATTGACTATATTGCATAATATCAAAAACAGCAAAGGATGCAGAAAGGAAACTATGCTGTATTCAAAACTGGCCAAATGAAATCAACTGGCCATTTAGAATTTAAATGATAATTACCTTTTAAAATCTAGTTAAATTCCTAAATTTGAATTAAAAATTGCAGTTCAAATTTAAGTGTTAAAGGTGCAGTTGGAGATTTCGGAAAATGCTAACTTTAGCCTGATAGCACTGAAGCGAATGTCCCACCCTCCCTGCAATCGCCGTCCAAAGCCACGCCCCCTGAACGCACATACGCTCTAAGAGCAGAATACCAGAGACGACATTAAATTACTACAATACTACATCAACGGTTTCCAATTACAGTCCTCGCGTCCTCCTCGCTCTGAACATTTCATATGTATATCTTATCACGTCCAACGGTTGTTCTGTTCGACCGTAAGTCATAAGTGCCCTGCGAAGTGGACATCACCAGATATTCCGCCATGATTCCAGTTCAAAGCGTATGTTCCATAGCGCATTAAAGGGCATTAAATTGTGCGAGATGTAAATTTAAATTGTATTTATTTACAGAGGTGTATTATGTCACAATTTACACTTTAATAAGTTTCGTCTGTGAGTGAAGACTCTGCGCAGCGCAATCCGTGAGTGAATGTTCCGAAGTGAAATAAACTTCAACGGATTTTCCCTGCTCAGAGAGAAGGGAGTTATGAACACTGTGTAGGGAGCATGTCAATCAGAACACAGTTCATGCACGTAGCTCTCTTCTAACGAGCTGGTTATCTGAACCGGGTGAGTTAACTAAGCGAGACATGCAAAATATGCGGAGTGGGGGGCGCGATGACTGTAATTGGGAACTGCTGGGCTACATCATGTGTCATTCACCGGTAAGAAAACTTTATAACACAGTTAGTAAAAGTACTACAATACCAGGAAGGAAGATCGGGTTGTTTATGTTTGTCTGCTATTCTCGCTCTGTCTGCACAGCGTGCATGAATGCACTGATGACGTATCATGTCTGCGCAAACATGGTGCGCAGAGGTATGCAAATACATACATTGACAGACAGGTAGGAAAGCCAATTAAAACGCTCGGACCGAGCATTTTGATTGGACGAACAGTTCTTGGTCCTACACCTTCCACAGAATATATAAATACAGATAAATACATTTAGACCACTTAACTTAATGATTGCTATCAGAATGTGAAGAGACTTTCAACCAGAATCACAAAAAAAAAAAAAAATTCTGAAGACAAGAATGCCCCGCTATGGCACCTTTCATGAATTGTAATTGAAATTGAAATAAAATTATTTCTGATGTATCATGTTACAATGAAGACTGGAATGGCTGCTGAAATTCAGGTTTCTGTGAATTTAATTAAATAATTGCAGTCTTGATTTATAAGTGACTTGTTTCAAAAACATTTAAAAATCATACCTTATATGTACTACACTCTAATCTTCTGCCTGATTAAGAAACTTTTAGAAAAGCAAAAGTGACACATCTCAACTTTCACAAAACTTTCAAAATAGCCTATTAACCAATATGACAAACTTTTAACACCAGCATATTGTGTTATTTTCTCCATATTAGCTAATTTTCCATAATTATACAGCAGCTGAGGTTTTTCACAGCAAAATTTTAAGACTAAGCCAATATTTTCACCAATAAAAAGCTAGCTAGATGCACGCTCTTGGCCCTTCGACAATTTAACCACCTTCTTTGCTGTAAATTGCCGAGCAGTTGTGTGCCAATTACAGCTTCGTGAGTATTTTCCACCCTCAGTTTTTCAAAGAACCCACACGGTGTTTTGATGCACTGCATTGTGGTTTGAGACCCAAAGACCTCTGCGCCATGTTCATGGATGACCTTAGACCGGCCCACTAAAAATATCTCTTTGTGTTTCGCCGCCTCTGAATTTTAAATACGTGATCAAACATAAGCTGATTAAGTATCTTACACGGATTAGAAAACAAAAGCTAAATGAAGAAACAGTCGCCATTCAGATTTATGCCCTACCTGGTGTCTCCCCAAAAGGTTTCGGTGGTTTGGCAGTCACTCTGGAGTTGCTTGGCTGTGTGGTGCTGTGCCTCTTAGGATGCACGGTTGTAATCACCGCATATGTCCTTTGGGGGCTGCGTGGGGTAGTGCTAGTTATGGGAACTGTGGTGGTGGAAGGGGCTGAAGAGGTGACGGTGGCATTCGGGGTCACTTTTGCCTCCTCCTCATGCCCCTCGTCGGCCCCTGTAGGGCCCCAGTCAATAAATCCTGCCACTGTGGTGGTCCTCCCCTCCAGGGAGTCATAGCCGTCCCCTTTCAGCTGCCTCCGTGAGCGAGATAAATGCAGATTTAAATCAGATTTACTCCCCTCTGGTAATGCAACCGACTTCCCTTTGTCAGAGGGGCACTCCGTGCAAAGTTGTCGTGTTTGGAGTGACCTGCGGTTTTTCCGCCCCCACAGTTTGGTGCCCCCCACCTCCCCGTGATTGCCTAGTGATGGCAAGGGAGGGGGAACACCACGATGCAAGACACCCAGAGTCCTCAAGCGCTGGCCAGTGAGCGTGTCCCGAGTGGGCAGAGGGTATGGCTGCCGGCGGGGCACTGATCTGGGCAGTAGTTTGAGTGTGAGCCCTTGGCCTGATGGTGCACACAGAGACAGATCCATTGTGAGATGGACAAGGATGAAGAGGATCCACATTCTACATCCCAGCATTCCTCCAGGTCTCCAAGCAACCATGGAACTGAAGAGCAGAGAAAAAGAGAGAGGGAAATCAGCCGAATAGGGGAATCTTAATCAGTGCGTCTTTTATACATCACAGAGAGAGTATGCAGGCTTGGCAAAATTTACACAACTTCTTTACCTTAAAGACTGTCTTATTAGATCTTTCAAGGACTGACTACAAGTAGATTGGGCTTTACTACACTCTTTGTAATGTCCTTACTTCCAACACCATTTTCCAGTCTAGCGATTTTCACTCTAGGCTTCGTTCTGCTCTGTGACTCGCTAAGTTCTCATAAATTGAACTCCAATATTAATTAGATGTGTGATTCCCCTTTAACATCTACATGCTAAAAGCACACTTCAATGTTGTTATCAAAGACATTTACTTTCAAAGTCCTAGCCCGCACTCTTCAATTACTTTGCTTTGTAAACAAACGTTCCTCTGGCTGAAATGGTCTCATGGCACTTGCAACGCAATGATCATAGGTTTACACACACTAATAAAATGTATTGCTTGAATGCACTGCATATTGCTTTGGTTAAATGTGCCAAATGTCTGATATTTATTGGAATCTCATAAAATTAGAGTCTGAGTCTGCCAGTGATACAATGTTGGGCTACAGATAAAATACAAGTGCAACTATAAAGTGTATAATAATAAAATTATATATACAATTCATTTATATTATATTTAATGAAATTAAGTAAAAAGTCAAAATTCAAATTGAAATTTATTAAAATGAAATATATATATATATATATATATATATATATATATAAACTACTCAAACTATATTCAGATATTTTGTTCCTTCATTTTACTTTTTGTCTTTTGAAAGCAGAATGAAATACAGTAGTCAACGTTTGAAGAGGATCAAATTAGTTCATCAAAGTTGTCCTAAGACAAGAAAAAAAGTGAAGTGACATTCAGCCAAGTATGGTGACCCATACTCGGAATTCGTGCTCTGCATTTAACCCATCCAACATGCACACACACAGCAGTGAACACACACACACACACACACACACACACACCGTGAACACACACCCGGAGCAGTGGGCAGCCACTTTATGCTGCAGCGCCCGGGGAGCAGTTTGGGGTTCAGTGTCTTGCTCAAGGGCACCTCAGTCATGGTATTGAGGGTGGAGAGAGCGCTGGACATTCACTCCCCCCACCTACAATCCCTGCCGGCCCGAGAATCGAACCAGCAACCTTTGGATTACGAATCCGACTCTCTAACCATTAGGCCACGACTTCCCGAAGGCATTTTGGTTTTATGACATCTTTGATGAGAGTTTTTGATCCACTTCAAATGTTGACTAATGTAGTATGATCAAATTTGGTGGTTTAAATAATAATAATAAATCACATTTCATTATTATGACAGCCCTAAAATTGCATTTTGTACAATTTATCTCAATTTTTGTTCCTCGTTTTTTTATTAGACACCCTAGCACCCCCTTGTGGTCCCCTGGGGGTCCCTAAAACCACTTTGAAGATCTAGTGAAATAACAAATTCCTCAAACCACAAAATGTCCAACTTACACTGTGATGGCTTCTTTTAGCTGAACTACTTCTTGAGGGGTGCTTTTTTTGTGTGTTTTTTTTTTTCAATTCCAGAACCTCAAACACATTGAATTGAGCTGTCATACTCATATCTAGAAGCCAAGAATCTGTATTGATCCTGACAGAAAGAGAGTTCATCAAGGCATATCTGTAATCTTTTCTGTCCTTCGATAATATTGGTCACGGTCAAAGGCTAATTTAGATGGATTAAAGAGCCCACACATGGCCACACATACTGTTGCTTTGAGTTTAGAGATGACAATTTTATGAACTGTCATGTCTGAAGTCCAACACAAAGTAAAATATGAATCATACTTGAAAATCATATACTAAAATGGTTTATAAAGCCACGAATTGAAAAGAATAAAAAATTCCCATTTCATCTAAAGAGCACTTTCATTTACCGATACTTAAGAGCTTGTTCGGGATGCTGCTTCATCTGTTCATGAATAAGATAGATTCCACACTACGAGCACACTACGAGAGGGCCCTTGCTCTCCATTGTCCCCTCTTCTAGCCTCTCTTTACATTTCTCTCTCACTTTCCATTCGGAAAAAAAAAAGAACGTACTTGTGGGATCTGGTCTGATTGAACTGGGTCAGGACCTTGGGTTGGCCACTCATCTGAGAGATTTTACCTCACTAATAAGGTCCTTCAATCCCACTGGGCTGGGCCCCGGGGGGGCTGACTCACACTCCCTGTGCTAATGTGTTCCATCAGAATGTAATTCCTGTCAGGAACATCATTGTATTTACTTAAAGGGACGTATCGGAACTGATGTTGTGCTATTAATGATCACCCGTCCGCTGGCTTTTGATGAAATTAGGTGGCTACATTGTGAATTCAAGGAGGCTGTTGTGATATTAATGAGGGCTAAATTAAGGGTCGCGCAAGACTGGGTGTGAATGAGAGTGAGAAACATTGAGGACAGCTTTGCATGAACAACCCCTCCCTGCTCTTTACTTATAACGCATCAGCTACGATTCGGGTCACTTCCGCATGGTGCAACCCATTTAGATTCTGCATTGTAATTCAACACGTCGTCCACAAAGCAAAGGTTTTGTTTATATTTAGATTTTTAAAGTAACCTATTTGAATTCACAGACTACAAACAGACACTTTGAGGGTTCAAAATTATCTTTTTTTGCCACTCAAGCCAATTAAGATGACATATAGGCAAACGTCTTCCAATTACATGCCATTCATATGAATGTTCTCTAAATTTGTGGTGACATTTCATCAACTTGTGGCTGATTTAATTGCATTATGCATATAAACATATCCTTTCTTACAGTTCAACCCAAGTAATGTTAAAGTTCTTAATGAAGATACCGGCCAACTGGCGAATTACAGTATTTTGTTTTATTTATTCACCGAATTTGCATTCTGCACGTTTGCGAGACACTGAAAATGAGTAAATAAAAATAAAAATAAATAAATAAAAGAATGCAATAAATGAAAACTACAAGGGACAAAGACAGGAATAAAGTAGATGAATAAAGAAGATTTTCCTTTTCAATATTCATTAGGTTAATGTTCACTATGTTTGCAAGCTTGCAGAAGACTTGTGCTTAGTTGCTTAGATTTAACAGCAGCACAAATATAGACTCAGACTAGGGCTGGGCGATATGGCCTAAGAAAAAAATCAGATTTACGATTTAAGTCGATTTTTGCCCCCCCCTACTTAAAATCAATCTGCCGAAGAAATAGTTCAAAACAAGTTTTAACTTCATTTTGTTTTGAGTTTCCCTTCTGGGATTTAATCTGGATTTCCCCCTTGGGGTTAAAGTGCAATCAGAAGCAACAAGCCAAAAAGACAAGATGGCAGGCCCTGCCATAGTAAAAAGTGCGCTTACTTTTCTTTTTAGGAGCGCGTCAAATAAAAAATAAAAAATTCTGATCAAAAATGAACCTTCCCATTACGAGGTGATATTTGACTCCTTAAAGTGATTTACAGGGAATTTAGTTTTTACCTTTGTAATGGCATTTTTCTAACTTTATTAAAAGTATGTTATCTTTTGTCAAATTCAAAAAAATATATTAATAAACTTTTTATCATTTCTAATTAAAACAACAGAATAAAAACAAGTAGAATAAGAAGTAGAATAAGATACCATTCAAATGAAATCAGTATTTAAGGAATAAATTTGTCCTACAGAGGTGGCACAGAAGTGGCTTGTAGGTGTATTTTCAAATGTTTAATGAGGCTCAGAGGTTGCATAAGTGCAATTAAATTCATGTTGAGGTTAATGTTTTAAATATACAATTTTGAATGTAGAAATATTAAGGCCTGGTTTCACAGACAGAGCTTAGACTAAACCAGGATTAGGTCATAGTTCAATTAGGACATTTAAGTACTTTTTATTAACATGCCTTAGAAAAAAAATTAGCTACTGGTGTGCATCTTGAGACAAAAAGGCACTGATATGTTTTAAGATCAATCAGTGCAAGTTTATTTCAGTTGAAACAACTCAGAATTACATTTTATGCTGGGACTAATCTTAAACCTTGTCTGTGAAACCGGGGGTAAATGATTTAACAGAAAAGATACTTAAATATTTAATTAAAACCACCAGTAGGTGGCGGTATGTCACTGATTTGATCACTGAATCATTCATTTAATTGATTCGTTCGAACGGCTGATTCATTCAGGAATGAAGTACGTGACTGTCTTTATGAATGTTTAATTGAATCATTGACTCACTAGATTCATTTAAAAACGCAGTTCATTCATAAACGAAACACTGCTGTGTTTGAATGGAGATATGCAGCGGCTTGACTGGGACTTTGTTTGAAACTATTTTCGCTGATGATAGAGCAAAATAAGGCAATAGTGTTGTAGTCAGACGATATAAGTAATTTAATATTAACTTCTTGTTTAATGAACTGTTGTATTAAATCAATATCACATTTGCAAACTCCCTTAATAATCATTAAAAGCTGTCCCTCATCTTAGTTCATCGCGATCTCACAAAACTGCATTATAATCAACGAAGCTCCTTACACTGTGTAAATAAGAGATTCATTGCGCACTGTCTACACTTCTTATGTTATGTGACACATTACTCAACCTGCAAAAACACATAAGTAGGTTAGATACAGTTAAAGCTCCCTCCACTGCTGCTCCTAAATATTTTTTCATAGTCGCACGCAGTAGTTTTCAGTCGCAAATGGGATCACGAGGGCAGGGATGCTCAGGACGCACTGAAGTTATTTAACAGTAATCAGTTTTTTCACATGTCCATGGCTGTTGTTCCACAGTTGAAAAGAGACGGACATCAAAATAGCTGAGACTGCAACAACAGACGCTCACACAAGCGCTTGTGTGCGAGAGGGTATGAGACAGCTCAGCTTTGGTTTAAAAGAGTTTAAAAAATATTTGTTATCAGTCATGACTTAATGGGGAAAAATAGAGCAGACACTGAACATGTTTGAAGCTTTCTAGAGCGCGTGCGCCGGCCGCTTCAAATGGAGTAAACTTTGAAACGCTGCGCGTTCGCGTACAAAAACGAAGTAACGTTAGGCCTTTAACATCATGATGTCTATCAGCCATCAGGCATCGTCTATCGGCCAAACCATGGCTGTGTCCAAATTCAGGGTCTGCATCCTCCTTAGGATCCTTCCTACCCGGTTGAAGGAGGAGGGATCCTCCGACGTCCGCAAAACCCGGAAGTCGGTGTTTGTGAATTTGGACAGCCTACCCTTCTTTCAGTTCCCTCCCTTACCCGTTGCTCATATCCTGTCGCCTAGCAACCGTGACAGCGCCAAGCAAGAAGCGGGAAAATGGACAAACAAAGAGTTATTCTCCTCATTTTAATTAGCAATTAGAAATAAAGCAATTAAATAAATTAAATACTTTCTTTGCTCGTTGTCGGAGAGTTTTTTATATCAGACTACAAGACAGTCACATCCAGGTAAGCCATTATAGCCTATTTTTATTTGTTTTTAAGTATTCTACTAATTTCTCCTACAAATTCATTGAGCCGAAGCATAAACTTTAGCTTGTTTTGTCAGAGAAACTCCTCTCCCACTCCACTACCGCTCGCTTCGTCCGCCATTACGCTCTGCCGAAAAGAATTATGGGATAGGTAGGACGGGAAAGGATCCACCACACCCATCCTTCCAATTCGGGGAAAAGGAGGACGTATTTGTGGGCCGCATTAGAAGGATCCTACGAATTTGGACAGCCTTCGTCGCGGCGCTGTGACGTAACATCCTTCAAATGAGTACTCCGAAGGATGCAGACCCTGAATTTGGACACAGCCCATATATGGCAAACACGCGGGGGGAGGGCTGAGCTCATTCGGAACTACGGAAGCTCAGAGGGGAGCGTCGACGGATGTTAAAAAGAAAACCGATTTTCATTCAAACAAATCGATGTAAACTACACATTCGAGTTAATCGATAAAATCGATTTATCTCCAGCCCTAACTCAGACTATAATTTTTTTTTTCTCATCCATAGTCATGATAATGGGGTAAATATATAGCCTATATTATTTAATAAATGAAAGCGCTAAAAGAACGAGTTTCCTGACACAAGAAAGTTAAAAGAAGCAGCTCAGGAGTTCCTAAAACGTCAAATGGAAAATATGATATCTAAAAATGCCTGAAAGAAAATGATAAGACCATCTCCTTTTTCCATCTTGCTCATATCCGCTCTGTTAAAAGTAAATGGAATAACATTATAAACATCAACTGAACTGATCATGAGTTTCACCAAAGTCCTTTGATAACTTTGCATCTTCATAACACCCCAGACGGCTACTTCTAGTCGTGCTGCTAAATAGAATCCAGCTCTGTGGAAAGCCAAGCTTACATTTCAAAAACAAGTAACAAATTGCCAATAAAATCTGCCAAATGGTTTGAGAAACATGATTGTTTTAGCCCAAATCAGGCTAAAAATACACAAACATACACACACACACATACATATACACACACAAAATTGGTACTTCAGTGGTTCTTTGGGGTGGTTAAGGTACAATAGCACCACTGTCATACAAAGAACCCATTAACCCCTGTATAGTTCTTTAAAGGTTCTCTAACTCTCTTAAGTATCTTAGTTTATCTGGGGAAAGGATTAAAAAATGACATTAAAATACAGTGTATTTCCTAAAGATAATGTGGTTCTTAACCTTTTTGCCCCTAAGGCCCTCCTACAAGGAATTATTCCAAGGCCCCCAACAAGGGACTTTTTGACTTCAGAAGAGCATAAAAGTGATTCAAAACAGCTTTTGCCATTATAGTAAATTCCCATTCATGGCAAACAAATGAGACTGGAGTAACATTTCTAAGATCTAAGGTTCTTCTTATGGTTCTACATAGCACCACGGGACAAAAAATAGGTGCTATGTAGCACTTAAAGTGGTTCCCCTATGATTATGAGCCAACGAACCACCTTTAGTGATATATAGCACAATTTTATAATCAGTTAACTCACCCCCACCCATCCCTCCCTCCCAAAAAAAATTAAAAAATCTGATCTGATCTTTTTCAACTTATTTTCTTGTAACAGTATTTAAACGTCTTAAAAAGAAGATAATTTTATTAAGAGGCATGAGATAAAGATTGTTGAATAATACATACTAAATTTAGTTTACATATTGGCAAGTAGTTTAAGCATAAACCAAACAGAATTGCATGTTTTTACGTAGTTTGCCTCTGTCTTAACTTCATTTAATTTATATGTGACTCTCAGAGATTTTAGTATTTCATAAAAACAGGACATACAGCTTCTGCCTTTCTATGTAAAATTGCCTGCTATTGTAGTGAATTTCAGTGTCATCCCATAAAATGTTATTTTCCCATATCCGTCTTTCATTTGTTAGTCATTGCAGTTTCTCCAATTTAAATTTGAGTGAATGGCCAGGCTCCTCTTCCTCTTATTGTCTATGGTTTCACAGATTCACACAGAATCTGAAACTGAAGCACTTTTTTTTCCCAGAGCACTGAAACTAAAGGTTATAGACACATCTTATTTGATGATGCAACGAATTATGGGAAATGACACAATAAAAAGGGTGTATTAACCATTACACAGAGAAGAGAGCACACTCTTTTGACCACTTGAACTTTCCCTCTCCTTTTTTTCTTTCTCTCTTCTTCACTATACTAACATTTTAATTCAATGTGTATCTCAGTCTGTTCTGATAAGTGTTGCAGGGTGGGACAGTTCTTATATGACACCCCTATTTACTGCCTCTCTCAGGACTAGATGGCATTACTAACACCACACTGTACAACAAATAATACTGACAAAGCTATATAAATATTACATAATTCCACAGGGTAGGCAGATCCAACACTAAACATTAACATTAAAGGAACTGCTCACTGAAAAATTAGCTTAAACTTTACTCACCATCAGGCCATCCAAGATGTAGATGAGATTTGAGCAAATTTATAGCAAATTTTCATACTGATCATATTCTCCAGCATGTTTTGAAATGATCCAAAGAGCATCTTGAGCTCTTGAACATCTGACAGTCTGATCAATGTTAAATTTGTTTAGCAACCAAGAAATAGTGCAGAATCTTAAATATTTATTTTCCTTTTACACCATGACATTGATTTTTTTTTTAATCCTAAAACTTTATCTTATTTTACAAGTCTAATTAAATTTTCAGTCTCATTTCTTCAATATGGACTCAGACTTTAGGACAGCAAGTTAAGAAGGAATATCAAATAATAATGGTCTAAATACACATGCAAGCCAAGTGTATATCCAGAGGGATTATGGTAAGCACTGTCCCGGGTTACTATTAATGAGATCGGAGGTTTTGATAGATGAGCATATGGCTGGTGGAAAATTCAGGAACATCCAGTACTAGTTACTCAGCTGTCTTCACATCCGATGAGTGAATTTCTTCACACAAGACAATCAAGTGCCGTGATCTTATTCGTTCCATTACGAATCATCACACATACTCTCTAGACACAAGACGAAACTTGAGAAACCCAACCAGAATGGTTTCTGACGGCAAGCCAAATGCTCACTGACATATGACTCATGGGCCGATTTTTTCAGCTGAATTACACTTCAGAGAAGTGTTGCAAATAAATATGGATTCCATGCCTGCATTTTGGATAAGCGGGCAGCTTATATCTGAGTCAGTCTGATCCTCATACAGCCGACTGAATCCTTGGATCAGTCACTTGGTTTATCCTAAGCAGAGTGAAAATAATGAAAATGTAATTGAACAGGTAGAATTATCTGTATTTACAAATATTCCATACAAATCCAGTTTATAAGATAACTAGACTGTTGTAATTGTGAAATCAAAAGGGCTAACATACTACCAATAAGATACCATAAGGTATTGTGTATGTATAAAACACATAGGCTTACTTAAACATCCACCTATTGTCTTGCTTATTTTTTTCTATGGTAATTATGTTAATAATCATAGGTATTTGTTTGTAAAATATACATTTTGTGTGATGGTGAATGAATTACTCAAAACCAATCCCATAGCAACACTCTCATTTAGCTGTAAACGAAAATTATTTATAAATGAAATCCAGACGGGACTAATAAAAGTAAAGTTGTATGCACTCTTTGTTTGACTGAATGCAATTATTATTAAACCTTGCATAAAAGCATAAAATATAGGCAGAGAATGTTTCTTAATCCAAATATACATTAAAAAGTGAATATCAATACTAATTAGACAACACTGTAAAACATACCATCACTGAACACAACTGCCCTTGTCTTTCATATATGGTTCATAAATGAACTGGAAGGATTTCACATTTCATATTTAGAGACTGGCAGTAATGAACAGGCAGCTGTCGTCCTCGCATTGGCCCATTAGCACATGAGTGTATCAGAGCACTGCATCAGAATATGCTTCCTGCTGGATCACTGGGATGTAAATGGTTGTTTCACATGCTCTGATCTATATGTGTGTGTGTGTGTGCGTGTGTGTGTGTGCGTGTGTGTGTGTGTGTGTGTGTGTGTGTGAGAACCACTGGAGAGCTCAGCTGTGTGTGAGTGTGAGTGTGTGTTTGTATGTGTTGTGACTGTGGGGGAGATATCTCCAACAGCCTTGCACTGACATTTCATATCCCTGCCACAATGATGACAGAACATGACTCCCTCTTCACACATACGCCCTCTCAACACAAATACACACACACACACACATTGACACATACAATGCCTAAGAGAGAGAGAGAGAGAGAGAGAGAGAGACTAAAAGACAAAAGGCTTGTAATGATAATAAAATTTCAGAATGCCAGTGAAATTTCACAACTCTCAATAACACAGCAAAATTAAATGATATTGAATAATAATAATAATAATTTGAACAATGGCCAATGGCACATAACCATGGATACCATAACCACATACCATTAAAAAGTATTTAAGTAGTGCCTCCATTATTTGATGAATTACTGTCGC
This sequence comes from Barbus barbus, assembly GCF_936440315.1. NCBI lineage: Eukaryota > Metazoa > Chordata > Actinopteri > Cypriniformes > Cyprinidae > Barbus > Barbus barbus. Next base: position 19,207,249 of record NC_136757.1, read on the forward strand.
TATGAAATTAAATATAAAATAAAATAACTGAAATTCAGTTCAATTAAATTTTTAAAAGGCCATGTTAAATACACAAGGCAAATAAAGGTAATTTGTTATTAAAATAAATAAATGACAAATTAAATTAAATTAAAGCTGAAGTCCATAAGTTTTGCCTCTTTGTCGCCATCTCTATTTGAAAACGTGAAATTGCAGCTGCTTACGGAATTATCTTGCTTGCGTGGGGTGTGCAGCTGCACGGCTTCAGCGCGGATGAATCTAATGTTTTGAGATGAATAGCTGTCAGTCACCGCACCAGTGTGGATGTTTACTGTACTTCGCAATCACAGATTCTAGCCCGTCTTGGAATATATGACCCAAATAAGAATTTTCATCGCATATTGCCATATGAACAAGTAAGTAACAAGTCTGCCACGTTTGTTCTGCCCAACTGAGGAAAAAATCATTACCATAAATCGTGCTACCAATGGTGAATTAATCTAAAGATCGGTTTGCTCATATCACATCAAACCATGCAAAGTATTATCATTGTTATACTTTATTCTCAAAATATTAATGTTAACAACATCAGCATTGTGTGACTATGAGAATATAGTGTGTATTAGCATGTAGATTTCAATTTCTGTACAGTCTAATCTAATTGTCATACCATTCGAATTTCATATTAAGAAATTATTTTAACCCAAAAAGCAAACTATGCTCCCTTCTAACTGGTTTTATTTAAAATACAAATCTTGTGTAATCCCAGGCTATCTGTGATCAGAAGCACTTTTAAACTAGAATATAATTTAATTTCATTCACATGCGTTTCATAAACACATAATCCTTTCTGGATTACAATCCGCCATCAAAATGATACATTTAATTATTCCAGCTGCTGTGAGAAAAGGCTAAACGATCTGCCACCTGCAGCATCCTCACATGCAATGGCCTACTAGCCAGGACAACTTCTTTATGTTTACAGACGTGACGTAATAACGCAGTGCCATGCTCGAATTTCCCACGAAAACCTACCACTACTACTCAAATTAGAAAACATTATTATAAGTTTACCGTTGTGAATCGGGCTGAAGTAAGGCTATAGTTTTGAACACTGGCTGGTTATGTACTTGCTCAAATATTGATTTCGGATCACTTTTAACCAAAAAAAAGTTACGGACTGCAGCTTTAAATGAAAAGAAAATAAATTAAATTAAATTAAATTAAATTAAATTAAAAAAATATTAAAATCCACATTAAATACACAATGAAAAATGGTAAGTTGTGAATAGAATAAAATAAAATAAAATACTGTATTTATCTGGACAGCATTACTAGTCTGCCTTAGAAATGGCCAGTAGGAAGCTATTCAGGAAGGATCTCCTAGTAATTATACAGATAAAGAAGCATCAGAAGTAGGCTGGAGAGACATAACAGGGGTGTCTGCATATATGAGAGAGTGTAATGAGGCTTAGCCAAGGAAAAGGACAAATCCCATATCGTTGAGAGAGATGTGACGTCATTGCAAAGCCCTGCCATTTACTCACTATAGGAAAGATTTCATACATTGATCTGCTGACAGGTCTTAGGTAGTACAGCAAATCAGTGAGACTATCTTCACAGTTTTTCAAAGACATGCCTGAGCTCTTCAGTGTAACAATGTTACTTCTCCTAACACAGATTTATGAATCAGCAAAAAAGGTGCAGTACCTGCAGAAGTAAGACATAAAGGTCCCAAAAGTACACTGGGATTACAGTGAACATCTCCTTGAGTTGTTTCAGAGACATGCTAGACAGTTGAGTCTGTCTTGATCTGAGACTCAAATCAAATGAGCAGCACCTTGGACAGCACTGCGGCTTCTGACTGCCAGTCACGACAGCACAACAGTGGGAAGAAAATGTCATGGGTGGGCAATCATCACAGTTCATAATGCAACGGTCAACAACATAAGACAGCAGATTTTATACATTACCCAACTAACCTACCACATTCTGCTACTGTATTCATATCTTGCCATGATTTAGCCATGTAGTACCTGTTCCTTGATCAACCTAAATTCCAATGAGGTTTGGCCTTTAACAAAATTCATCACCGTATATTTTCAAGGTCAGGTTTTAAGTTTCATACACTTTAAAATCCTGCGTTAAATACAATCTAGCGCTGGGTAAAATATGGACGAACCCATCGATTGGGTTGTTTAGACCCAGCGATTGGGTTACTGCCCAAAAGGTTGGGTTAAACATGAAACATGACTGGATAGAACCGACAAAATGCAAAGCCAGAAAAATAGATACAAAGAAAGAAACAGAGAGACAAGAACATCAACCGTTCTTCTCTTTATCTGACAGAGATATTTGCCTTTTCCAAAAGCATTTTGATGGAAAACAGATAACTGATGACCTCCAATGCATTTGCCTCATCCCTATCTTCATTCATTACGGAATGAGACTTTAAAGTTTGCTTTTGGTATGTCCCCTGGACTTGGACAGAAAAAAGGATGGATTTTTTAGTGCCTGACAGGAATAATACCGACAATCTCCAAACAAAGCTGATGTGAAAAGACCTAAAAAAATAATGAAATAAATGTGGTTTCTGTGGATTTATCAGAAAATGGAATGGACAGCCCACACGTCTTCGCTTAGCCTGGATCACTGCGTACCTGTCTATATAACTGGCCTCTTTAATGCTCAGTGGCTCAGTGTAATTCTAAATGACAAGCATCAACGTTTGTTTTATTCTGGTCCTGAAACCACAGGCTATATCTGCTCTATTAATAATCTATGCTTTCAGCTCGGCTGCACTATGAGGTCGGCTCATGTACGCAGGCAGGAGGGCGTGGGAGCAAGACAGGAAACGCACAGGACCTCACCTGTAACCTGCCTGAGATGCCCACAGGCTTTTCTGGGCAAGCAGAGAGAGATCACCAACTTCAATCAAAAGAGAAGGGAAGTTTTGGGGTTAGTACGTCTTTTTATTTTATTTTATTTTATTTTATTTCATATATTGTATTTTATTTTATTATTATTATTTATATTTTCAATAAATATTATTTATTCATAAAAGAATCCTAAAGAAAATGTATCACAGTTTCCACAAAGACATTAAACATGTTTTCAACATTAATAATAATAATATGTTTCATGAGTATTAAATAAGCATATTATAATGAATTCTGAAGGATCATCCTACACATGCAAAAAAAGACACATTTTCAAAATATAAAAATTTACACAAATTTGAGAAAATAAATCTCATCCAAATTTTAATATGTAATAAAACATCATTAAATATAATAAAACATTATTAAATGATTTTAATAGTTTTGATATCCATTAGCATATTCTATATACTTTTGCATTCAGTTTAAATACAGGCTACTGTATGAATGGAAATGTATTTTGTTGCCCCGAAATACATTTTGAAATATATTTTGGTATGATGGTTGAAACTAAATATATTTTCAATTTAAAAAAATATTTAGTATATTTTATATATTTTTAATATATATTTATTATACAACATTTAGTATATTTAAATGTATATTTTGGCCAATGGTTTATTTCTTTGTCAGCTACCTTTTGCTTTTGTTGGGGGTGGGGGGGGGGTTGTTGCTGAAAATTCAACTTCAAAATTCATCACAAGAATAAATTCCATTTTAAAATATATTAAAACAGAAAACAGCTATTTTAAATCTAATAATATTTCACAATATGACTGTTTTTATTTTTTTATTATTTTTCAAATAAATGCAGCCTTAGTGAGCATAAGATTTCATTTATAAACATTCAAAAAAATTACCAGCCCCAAACTTTTGAACGGTTGCGCAAAAATCAGCAAATTCCCAAAGCAACTGTGCATTTAAAACCTTTATGTAAATTTTTCACAACTATTGTACTAAAGAAACTACTTCTTTTGTTTCTTTGAATCAAATGTTGCTCAGGATTCCCAAATGCCACCCTAGAGAAAGAGAAGAAGAGAGATAGCTGAAAAGGATTCGCAATAGATAAGAAACATTGACTTGTTCTTTTCACTGCCTTTAATAAGAGTTTATACCTTTAAGGCAGAGTGGCCCAGAATAATAATGGTTGGAGGAGAGAGGTCAACACCGCTGCACTTTAAAGCCTTTAGGTCGGTTCTGGCTCAAGCGTCTGAGCAAAACGCCTGTCCGGAGGAGCAAACAGCAAATTATGAGCAGGGCTGGACTCCATTTTCTTCTGCGCTGCCTGGGCAAACTCAAGCCAAGATTAATCCTGCCGTTATTCTTCACGAGGCTCACACCACACACATATGGAGCAGTAAAGAAAAGGCACTAATTAAGCGACAGCGCAAGAGAGGGAGAAAGAGAGAAAGGTTCCCTAGCAGATCTGTAAAATGAGATTACTGACCTTGGATCAACAAGCAAACAGTGACAGAAAAACCAATAAACATAAAGATCAGTGTATGCTGAGATGATGAATGTGTGTGTGTGTGTGTGTAATGTGCCCTTATGCCAACGCGATTTGATGGTCAAAGCAATTTACGACTCGGCATAGCAGAAAATTCATTAATACATAAATTACCCACAGATGAGAGAGAGTATGCCACTCAGAAAGTAATCATGAACAAAACTCTGTGTTTTTATGTTACCCAGAATCCTCTTCAGCTCTGACCTTCACACCAATAATGCTAACAATAAATATATCTGTATTAGCATTCAAACAATGCAAAATAAAGTTCTGTTTATTCTAAGCATGTAGTTTAGTAATGTTGTCTGCTACTTTAAATTTATTTTAGTCATTTAGCAGACGCTTTTATCCAAAGCGACTTACAAATGAGGACATATATTATAATAATAATATATATTGAGGAAACACATCTAATGTATTGCTGTTGTTGTTATTATTATTTAATCAAATTAAAAAAATAAACAAATCAATAAATATCACTATAATACTACTGAGAGTTTTATTTATTTATTTATTATTTTAAACAGTAAAAATTCAATATTAATATTTTTGATTGTTGTTGTTGTTGTTTTTCTCAAACAATAGAGATTTTATTTTGGTGGAAAACTGTGAAACTTCTCTTTTAAAATGCCTTTCTTTTGTTCATAACAAATGAGCCTGATTTATTCAGGTCAGAAGAAGAATGTAGAAGACTTTAATTATACTCATTTTTTTTTTCAAAAGATAATTTAATAATAGAATAACAAACAATTTGAGCTTGCTCAACTAATTAAAGTTTTTAATTTGTTTCGTATTTCTTTAATGTGGTACATTATTTCAGTAATAAAAAGAATCCATTGTAAATAAGGGTACGAATAATATTATTCAAATAACTTAATGCTAGTAGATCTAAAACATTTTTTTGTGTAGCATACCAGAATCTGTCATCTGATAGATAAATGATTCATGTTGAGTATGCTGTATTACATAACTGCAGGAAAATGGAGTAAATAAAACTGACTTCCATTCCAAAAACAGCAGGAACCGTGATGAACAACGCAACGTCATACTGCATCCATGCATACAGCTGAAAGCCTCAAATATCAAAACATTGAAGTCATTTTTAGGAGGGATGGCTATCTGGAATGTTCTCTGTCCCTGTGTCTGGCAAGCTCTCAGGAATGTGGTTAATGTTACCCACTCACGGCCAACTGCTGATCGGGAACAAAATGTGGGGTCTGTGAAGGAATACCACCGTCTTCTTTTCTTAAAAGAGAAAAGATTTAATTTTGCCCATGTGAGGATGTTCAAATCTTCCTCATATTGAAGTCTTCAGTAGAAAATTAATTGGTTAACCAAGCATAAAGCCAGTTTGATGGAATCATATTTCAGCAGAAAAATCCCCATTGAAGGCAATTATGGGACAGTGTGGAGAGAGCCGTGGGGGGCTGGAACCTTCACTGAAGCTGAATTTTGCCTTAAATGCTGTCTGGTTTCAAGGTCACGACTCAAATCTCAAACTGGGCATCAAGTTTCAAAGGGGCGAGATTCATTACAACATTTAGAACCTTTTAAAGGTTCTGAGTATGGAAAATCAGTAAGCGCTGGATCAAAGCAAGTCAAACTCCTACTGACCCCCCTGAGCTGGCTATTTTTACCTCAAAAGTGTCCATCAGACGACTCGGCATGCTTCTTGGCCAGCCTCTGGGCCAGACTCATCACACTCCTCTACTACTGCTATCTGTCAAACGCTATACCACTTTGTCATTGCTGTTCATGTCCAATCAAATGTGATGTCAATCAAATCTCCATAGAGACATCATAAGCTTCAACACGAGTTCTCTCAATTCATTTTGACTTGCCAATTCTGATTGAGTTTCAGCACAGTGTTTACTTTCACTGTATTGGAAAAGTACTATTGTTTATAGTGTTAATAATGTACAAATAATTTTTAACAATATCTTATTTATCCTTGATTTTTTTCATTGTTTGATGTGGCACAAAAAAAATATGTTGAATATGATGGTGTAGGGCAAAATATTAAATAATCAAATAATAATGCTGAAAACTATTTTTACTGCTTTTTGTAGAAACCATGATACACTATCATTCAAAGGTTTGTAAGTATGAAGAAGTAGAAGATATTAATACTTTCTTTCAACAAGGATGTATTAAATTAATTTAAAATGACAGTAAAGACAGAACTTTTTATTTTAACTTTAATTTTAATTTTTATTTTATTTTAACTTTTTAAGAATTTTTATTTCAAATAAATTATTTTGAACTTTCTATTCATCAGAGAATCTTGAAAAAAATGCATTATGGTTTCCACAACATTATTAAGCAGCAAAAATGTCTTTAACATTGATAATAATGAGACCCACTATTAATAATTAAGCACCAAATCAGCATATTACAATTAATTTCTGAAGGATCACATGACAGTGAAGACTGGAGTAATGGCTGCTGAAAGTTCAGCTTTTCCATTTCAGAAATAAATTATATTTAAAAAATATAATAAAATACAAAAAATATTAAATGGTAATAATATTTTACAATTTTACTATATTTACTGTATGTTTGATCGAATAAATACAGCTTTGGTGAACATACTTGGTGAACATTAAAAAAATCATAATGATTCCAAGCTATACTACTAATTAGTATATATATATATATATATATATATATATATATATATACTAATATATATATTAGTATATACTGTATATATATTTATATATATGGATCTCTTTTAATGTGGTTCTTACAGTATATTTCACCCAAGCCGTGGCAGAGTGCATTGATCCTGCCAGATTTCCCTCTGTTTGCTATGTGTTGAATGTGAAAGGATGGCTTTATTGGTATATCCGTACCCTCTGTGTGCAAAGTCTCTTAAAGTGAATGGCTATGCAAACAACTCCTTGCGTACCAGCTGATATGGACTCGAAGGATTCACTGGTGCACAGAGAGCTGTTATTTCTATCTCTTGTTAGTTTCTATACCAACAGAGGCCCATGTTTGAACTAACATGATATATTGCATTTCAGCACAAATTAATGCCTCGTCACGCTAAATAAACGATCCCTGCTTGACCTCAATAAGTCATAGTGTATGTAAAACATCCAGTTAGCTTCCAGAAGTCGACTTTATGTGTCTCTGGTGTCCATATTGCTGTCACGCATAGTTAGCAATTACACTCTCCAATTACATTTCTAAACTATCTGAGACTTGTAATTAGCATGTAAGCTAAAGTTCTCCTGTCTGCTTGCTCTGATGTTGTGTTATGGGAACTCAAGCGCAAGTCATTATCACAGGCAAAAACACAGACCAGGAACTCAAACTCAAAGACTGAGTGTCTGGGGACAAAGTTTTCACTTACTCAAACTAGGACTGGGTGATATAGCAAAATTTCACAAATTTGAGAAGATTTTTCTTGCAATATAAAATAATGGAAAATAAAAAGCAAAATCGTATACTGTTACTGCTTGGCTGAAAAAAAAACTAAACTTTAGTAACACAAATAATGTAAATTAGTTTAATGATCACTGAAGACTGAGATTTTTCATATATTAAAATATTTTAGTAAAATAAAAGACTAGTTAAACATTGATGTAGTGAATACTGATAAAATATTAATTAAAAATCATTCTTTCTAGTGTTAATGTAGTGCAAAATAGCAAGGAAATCATTTTATTTGCATTAAACATTTTGAGTTTATTTGGCAACAAAAAAAAAATCACCCAGCAAATTTACACCTAATAAATAAATATTGACGTTAATACATTAAATATTGTAAACACCTGAAAAATATTGAGACATAATTTTCCCCAGCCCTAATTCAAATTTACAACCAATCATAAAGGAAACTGAAACGCAACGTGAGTAGATTAAATATTATTCAAATTTGAGGAAGGGCCAGAGATGGCTAATGAATGAATATAAGTTTCTGAGCCATTACAGTTAGCTGCCACCTCTGCTGCTTGCAGATTCACAAGAGCAGATTAGTGGGAAAATTATGACATAACTTGATCGTAATAAATTTAATGGTTTTCTTTCCTCTTGAGTGGATGAATAATGGACTGATGCCACCAGCATCTCCCCCAGGACAGCTGTTTGGCTGAATCGTGAAATGTCATATTTCTACATTCTGTTTACTCCCATTAAATCCAAAATGCCAAGACAATGCTCAGATCAGATCCAACAAATACTACAGTGAGCGCCAAACAGCAACCTGAGGAATGATCCAAATTTTAATCCAATAATTATGCTGATTGGCAGAATGAAGCCATTGAGCAGATTAAATTGGTTGAAATGGAGATCGCCTCTCAAATAAATGTTAAGAATAAGTGGAACTGTGCAAAAAAATTATTTTTAAGGCTTATAAATTGATTTGGGAAAGATATGAGGATTTGTTCAGAATCTAAACACATTTTTTGATTCAATGGTAAAGACTAGAATATTTTAAGAAGCAATTTTACGGTTTGTCGAACAAATGTTCTGGTGAAAATGAATGTTAATGCCCTCACTTAGTCATTTATACACAAATGATCCAGTAAAAACATCCAATTCCTCATCAGGGTTCAGTTGAGCCAAGGTAAACTGGTTTAAACTGCCTTTGAAGTAAACAAGAAAACATTTGCTGTCCTTTCGTAATAGACAATAACAGACTTTGTCCAATGCTGCATGACTTATATATGTGTGTGTTATAGTAGGTCAAGTAAGTACAGTCAAGTGGCACTTTTACACAGTAAACACGCACTTAGACACAGCTAGAGAGTCGGTTGGTGCACGCACACACACCAACCGACTCTCTAGCTGTGTCTAATACAGAACATTGCTCGGAGGAGAGGATCAGCTGTTATTATGGATGAAAAGATCTGCATTGCATCTGTACTGCAGGGATCTTCCAAACAAAAAAATTGCAGATAAAAGAGCCTTAACAGCCACAGGCATTTAAAGACCTATTACTAAAATCCCACAGCACAAGTGTGTACACGACCCACAGGCTCAATAAAGCATGCGTGCATGCAGTACGTGCAAGCTTAAACAACGGAAACCATATGCTTCTTTATTACTAAATGCGTTTCATTAGTTAGAGGCCTTGACTTCCTCTCAGGCCAAACCTAGACGTCCTGGATGCTTGGAGAAATCCTCAGAGTCCTTTTAAACTCATATAAAAGTGTTTACTGTTCATTTTCAAGAAGTGTGTGGGAAAAAGGAGAGGGAGAGAGACATGGCCCTGGAGGGCTAGCAGGCACTTGTTGGTCTTGTGCCATGACGGATAAATTTGAGGCTTTATAGAAGCGGTATTGATTGAACAAAGGTGCTACATTAGCGTGTGTGTGGTTCAGGTGTGCCACTTCTGCCCTGTTAGACAGGCGGTGCTGAGGGGTACAGGGCACTCGGCTGCCATGGTGACTCAACTTGGACAAGTAACACTGACTGTTAACTCTTAAAAATATAGGTTCGAAAATGGGGCTCACACAGTGATTGCATAGAACATCCATTGAAGTGTAAAGTTAATTAGTGTAAAGAACATTTTAATAATCGGAAGAACCTTTTCTCAATAGAACATTTTGTGCAATGGATGCGAAATGTTATAAAATTTTTAATTAAAAAATATATATATATTATATAGTAGCTTTACTGCACTCATCAAAATAACAAAAGCAGTCAAATGTCAAATTTTAAGGACAAAAAAAAAAAACATTCAAAATGTAGCATTTTACTTACAGTCTGCAAAGAAGTGGAACAAATACTCCATTTAATGCCAAAGAACTTTACATAAACACAAGTTTATAGGTAAATAAGCATGTGTGCATTTTCTTCTTTCTCTGGCCATAATTCTAACCTTGAAATCAGGATTATGCGTAAAATAATGTCTTCAGAATCATTCATACATGTAAAAATCGGCTAGGAAATGAACAAAAAGTTGTAACCTGGGAGATGGTAATCATGTCTTTGTGGCATTTATTCTGGTAATTAAGGAATAATACAAGATTTCTTCACTTTACAAATGAATGACGAAAGCAAAAATTGATACATATTTTGTGAAAAATGTGACTATTTTTGGAATCAGCAACCCAAAATTAGTATAAGAAACAAGTATTTAATTTAATTCAGCAAATGTGTTGCTGGGCAGTGTTACAGATACCAATAAAGAACCTTTATATTTAAGAGTGTGTTCATCTTGAAAGTCTGTATGTTAAATATCTCTGTTTTATAACTTGTTCAATCTGTCAGGATGCTATATAATATTTCACTTGACTCCGATCAAGGCTTTGAACTCTTTGAATATTTGTATGCTAATACTGATAATTCATCCTGTGAAAAGGCAAGTTACATAACCAGAATTTGTTAAGCTCTACTTTTTAAACATGGTGTTTCAGTTCTATTTATGCCTTTGAAGTAGTCAAAACCTTGGAATGACAATTCCTGGTTGAAATCGTAGAACTTTTTCGTTCTGACTCAATTTCTTTCTGGCCTTTAAAAACTCTCCTGATTAAGATACTTCGGCTTTACTGACATTTGTGCCATTAGCTGTGGTATGAAGTTGTTTCTGGCTTATTGAACCCTTGAAGACGTTGTTACATAACAGTTTAAGTGGGGGTGGGCGCAATCAAATCATCCTGCCATTATATCAGACCATCAAGAGTGTCAAATGGAGAGTAGAAGCACTCCTCGCACTAACTAGGCATACATTACTGTGTGAGCGAGCGAGTGAGTGAGCTTACATCTGGCAAGAAAAAAGTGGTATAAAAATGACAGAAGTGTCATGCTATTACACGCTACAGTGTACATTGTAATGAGATAGTTGTGTGCTGCCATTTAAGACATTGACGGCTGTAGTGTGCACTTAGAGAACCTCATCTGACAGGGAGAAGAAGAAAATGTAAAAATATGATCAAATTAAGTCGTTTAAACATTTCAAAAAAATATAATTTACCCAACGGCTTGTGTCAAAGCAGAGACGAGCTCATTCTTTCCAGTGACTGAGCCCGTAATGAACCATCTGCTGTTCAGGTCAGCACACGGGCTGATATTCCCCACATTCCCATATCACTGTTTACTCTCCTAACGGCTTCCAGGTCAGTGAACTGGACACTGAGATACATGCCCAGTCTGTGGCATATGAAGACCCATTCGCCAGGCTGTTTTAATATGAGAGCATCAGCATAATCCTGCAAGGTACACTGGAGAATCAAGGCTCTCGAGAGAACGTAGGAGCCGTGAGAAGATGCATAACCTTGATGTGAAGATATTAAGGTAGTTGATGGAGCAATTAAGAGATGCGGCTAATGATCTTCATCAAGGCTATTCAGCCTACTTGCAATAGTGAGGAATTTTCCAAACTGTTAAAGGGAGATTCCCCGCTGTCTCGTAACTTGGCAGCCGATCCACCTTAGACCTTGCTGGAGTGCAACAAAGAATGTGCCAATTATTGCCACTGTGTATTGTAAAACAAAAAACCAATGTAGATATATATAATGCACGGGGGAGGCTAAATTTGTAGTTAGTTGTGTTTTTAGTAGCAGATTACCTAGATATGAAGAAATCCCTCTGGTTTACCAGCAATTTCATACTTAATTTTCACACTGCTAAACTCTTATAGACATTACTCACAGTTTTGCTCAAATTCTTTGTTACCTACCATATTGAATTCTAGATTACCCAAACTTTCATTCTTATTGATGCTTTAAATCAAAACAGCACAGAGAAAAGCCACTAAAAACAAGGTGAGATATGTTACATTTGTCTCAGAACATAAAAGACAAGGATCTTCCACAAATTTTTGAGTAAGCCTAACTAACCAAGCTTTAAGTAACTGTTGCATATAGTTGGACCACCTGTTTTGTCTGACCAACCAGCAGTTAGTCAAGGGGTAATCAGTATTTCTTTTCCAACTGATATTAATCTACTCTATGATATTAATCTATCAATCTATGTTTTTAAGTAACTGACATAAATTATGACTAGTCCTTAAGAAAAAGATGTCTTGACTATGTAATTTCCTTCACTACGACTAATTTAAAAAACAACTCTTAACCAGCCACTGGACAATATGACATGGCTCTATAAAGTAAGAACACATCTAAGAACAACATGCAACAATGTATGTAAAATGTGCACTTTATCCTATGTGACTATGGTAAGACAGCACCTTCTGGAGAACCTGTGAATGCAAGATGCTGCAGCATCCTACATTAGGTAGAGAATGAACAATGATGCTTGCCTGGCTCCATCGTCAGTCCCACCTTAAACATACTCTCCATGTTATGCCCCTGGAACAACTGCTAAACAGATGTAATGGCAAGGACAGCTGTCAAATTCTGCCACTTTGAATAACCGAACTTGTAGTTGCTCAGTTTTCATCTTTTTTGGAATGGGGTCATAAGTGCTAGGAACCTAGAGACTAGAGTAATGAACATTTCAATGAAAAGTGCTTCCTCTTTATGCCTCTTATTCATGTGCTGTTGTAATTCTTGAGCGTAGTGTATAACTTAGCATGTGGCTGACTTTTTGTCCATGTGGAATGTATAATAAAGATTTGTTACATGAATGTCTGTTTTGGATTGAATCCTACTCTTGCTATGTATGTACAGTAAGTGCTAAGAGCTCCTGTTAACCATAAATAAATCCCGATTTATTCTGATTCAATCTGACTTTCCACTGGCAAATAGCGCAGTATCTGAACCTTATGATCAAAATGTCACTCTAATAGTGAGAGATGTGATTCATAAAATGGCATAAATGTCTTGACCGCACCGAAAATGTTGTTCTGGCATGGTGCACTGTGGTATGTGAGGGTGTGTTTAGCTGATACTCGACCTAATTTGCGCGCGTCAAGCCTTTGGTTATCGCATCGTGGTTATTTGGCGACCCCTAGCGAGCACTGCGCGAATAACTTCAGCTCGATTCGCAATCTTGTTAATTACGAGCCCTCTAGTTATTCATACAAACCAGTATCACTTAAAACGTTTCCTCGGCAATATTACCAGCGCAAAGCTGTGTGGTTTAAGTAAGACGTCACGTTCAAAACAAGTGAAGTGAAAACAGCATAACGCGCATCAACTTGCCACAAAACTCTTCACAGACGACAGGATTTTGGCAATGGGCGTTTAATGCATTCAGCCCTTAGCTGAGAGATCTCAAAAGGGATATTTATTACCTGCGTGTGACACACCGTTTCAGCCACATTTTTCCAGACAACAATTCCGAATCAGTCCTCCTGGTATTCGTCCATTTATGCGTTCCAACAAACGTCGACGCTCGAGCGTATTGGTCACCTTAAGTTAGACACCTTACTCCAAATGTCACGGATGCTAGCATTCTAATGTTATATATCCCGAGAAACCGAAAGCTTGAAATAGCTCCACGTCTCTCCAGAGCGCACCAAACGAGGACTGGGCGAAATATTCACGAAAAACAAGGACGCGTCTTGTCCCCTTTTTTAGTTGCTCGCTGTTTTTCTCCTCAGAAGTGCGCACGGATGTGCAGAGCGACCCAGCGGCAGCGTGGGCAGCTGGACGGTTCAGTCGCTTCTCAACAGCCGCCTTCTTTTACATTCACAAGTTCGTTTTGATTATACTCCACTGGAAAAAAAAGTCAAGAAGCTATGGGAACCAGGCGGCAAGGTGACAGCGTCAACATCGCCCGTGCGTTGCGCTCGCGGTCACCGCGCACTTTCTCTACATTGTTATGAGACCGAGCGCAGGCAAAAACGCAAGATAAAACATCGAGATTTCCGTGGCGCAAAATCATGTCCTACATCGGCTGAAGAAGCTCTTCGATAGTTCTCGCAATCTTTTTACAGCTCAGTGACGCGAAAAAAAAGAAGAGTGAGGAATGAAACACACTTCACGGACGCGCGCGATGAGTGGAGCGCGTGAAAGCGACGCTCGTCATTTGGATAGATAGATAGATAGATAGTGTTATCACCACTGCGCGCGCTATCCACCTTCAGTGCTTCTCTTTCTCTCTCTCCCTCTCTCTCACACACACACTATCTCTCCTTTCCTCCTCCGTCTGAATAACCACCTGCCAGTCCTGCTTTAGCTGACAAACCCGTGACGTCATTTTAAAGTAAAATATGTAACATTTTAGACATCCTTCCCCCTGTTTCCGTCAGAGGAGTTCATCCGAACCCAATTCTATCCCAATCTCTGCTCGCCGAGATAAATCAGTCTGCATATGGGCTATGAAAAGCTCAACCAGTGTACAGCACTTTCCACTAAGGGGAAGATCAGTTTCTCATCCCAAGGTTAATACAGTGTCTAGTGGGTTTATTGAAGCAATAGAGCCATATCCTGCAAATTACATGAGAGCGTAATCCCACATTTTTCTTCCTTGTGAAACAGAGAAACTATTTTTTGTTGTTAAGATGATTGATCTTCCACTCCAATTGACCATATAGGAAGAAAAAAGAGACAGAAGTGGCGTTGAATGATGTTCAATTCCTGTTTATTTCACAGCAATGGCTTTAGCCGGCTGAAAATGAATAAAAACTCTGCCTGTAGTCTGTCAGGCAGCAGGAAAGCTCATTAAGCCGGTGCGTTTGAGAGAAGGGCTTTGTGAAAACAGCCCAGATGAAGAAAATACATTCCTGGAAAACGCTAGCGTATCTGGAGGTTATGAAGTGTTGCATTTTGCCTTCATTGTGGGGACCAAACAGTCCCCATAAGGATAGTTAAACCTATCACAAACATTGTGGTGACCAGCTAACGGTCCCCACGAGAAAACGGCTTAATAAACACAATAAATAATGTCTTCATAAAAATCTAAAAATACAAAAAGGTTTGTGCAAGGGTTACACCTGAGGGCAAGGGAAAGAAAATATCATTAGCTCACTATAAAAACATCAACATAATAGCAGGCTTATATGTGTATTGCTTTCTACCGCAGATAAGCAGAGTTTAAAAGACGTATTTCCTGAACGGGAGGCATGGAAGGTTTACAACATCTGTGATCATCTAGGAAAGCTGTTTTAAATTGTGCCAGTATAAATGGGGTGTGTGTGGAAACAGAAAATGAAGAGATAAATAAGCGTCATTAAAGAGCAGTACGGCATATCAAATCCAGCCTTAACAGCAAATGTTCAGCAGATTCCAGCAGCTCGGCATTTTATCGCCATTACTGGAAATGCATTTTGGAGAAGCTACATTTCTTAGCATTTGTAAAGAGGTCATTTACACTACTGTATGTATGCACTTATACATGATATATTGGGGAAAAATAAATATAAGATGAGATGAGATAAATCTGTAAAATCAATGCATTGAACTATAGATTGTATGTAGTTGTATTATATAACACTTTTAGGTGTTCAATTCATGCTGAAAAAGAAATAAAATCACACAAACTGAGAATCTTCATTCTGCGTGTAGAACGCTACCAGACTGACAGTCAATTCACTTGCTGTAAAACATGAAATCCTAGTTCTTAGAAAACAGTTGCACAGTTTTGCTGAGTTATTCATAACGTTCTGTATGTATCAGGCTGGGTTTTTACTCACACAGGATTACAGTGTAATCCTTACACTGATGATTTAAGCCTCCAATGTAAAGACCCGTAAATGCTGACTCAAAATAGTATTTTGTCAATGACATCGACCACAGTCATTCCAGGTTCAATAACAATTTGGACACTTTGCTAACCTGCAATAATTAGATAACTGTAATGAGTTAAACTTGTCAAGAAACTGAGGTCTTATTTTTCTTCCTTTAATTGAGCTATTGCTTCAGCTTCAGACAATTGTATTATCATATGCAAATAAAGGGGAGTTCAGATATTGTCTTTGGTAATTAGCCAAAACGCACTGCATTCATTTAGCTGCTTCTGATTTGAAAAGCTGAGGGTCAAGACCAAGGGTTAGTCTAAATTGGTGTATATTGTCAGGGAGGTCAAAGGTGAGGATGTGGACATGGGAATTCTTTGTCTTGAATTTTAAGGACATGTTATGCTAATGAATGAAAGTTTAGTGGATTCTTTTATTTTAAACTTGCAGGTGCAGGATTTTTCAGCTTTAGATGTTTTATGATGATTAGATTTTCGAAACAGGCCTAGATTGCAGATATTGAATCACTGTTCACTGCACTGTCCATAGGAGCCTAATGTGATTTACACAACTAAGACATGTTGATGGGATCAACATTCTATCAATCAAATCTCTTACACTAGTCGGACCGCCCACAATACAACCACTGAGGCATATTGCAAAACAGGCAAGTCAATCTGATTCTATGCTTCTATGCAATTTTCAACACTCTGTGCACTAGTCCATCTGGAAATAAAGTTGAGGAAGGTACAGGGTTGATTCAGTGAGCGCTTTGCTCTTTATGTGGGCTAGACAGACCTAGCCTGCAGGTGTGTCTTGGCCAGAATAATCTGCAAGATTGTTTATCCATGTCCTAATTGTGTAAAGCATGTTAAGCATCCACAGATTAACCCAAAACCAAACAGCTAATCAATATTCTCAATTTTCAACCTTTTACCTCAGTACCACCAACATATCTGACCATATGCCCCATAATCCTAAATCATCATTCACTGTGACCAAAAGGCCAAAACTGACTTAATTCAGAATCATAAATTCACCGCTGATGCTCTCAATGTCTCAAATGTCTCTCAAATACACTGGAAACCATTATATTCTACTTTAAATCTCACCCCATCCAGAATGTCTGGTTTTGAAAGAAGTCACCTATGCTCATCAGGGCTGCATTTATTTGATTAAAAATACAATAAAAACAGTAATATTGTGAAATATCTTTCGAATCTAAAATAACCGATTTCTATTTTAATATTTTTGATAGCAAAGCTGAATTTAGGCAGCCATGACGCCAGTCTTCAGTGTTACATGATCCTTCAGAAATAATTTTAATATGCTGATTTGGTGCTCAAACAAATCCTTTGTTAAAACTGTTGTGCCGCGTAATATTTTGGTGTAAATTTTGACCATTTAAAATTGGACCATTTATTTAGATTGGATGCATGTTTAGTTTATATATTACATGGATACAGATACAGATCTCTTTGTCACTGGATCAGATACAAATTCATATACACATAATGGTTTCACCTAAACATTACATAGGTTTTAGATTCAGTTGATTAGTAGCAACTAGTTAGCATATGCCAGACCTCAGTTCCCCGACTGTCAGTTCATTAATGAGATACTCAATACATCAAGGCATGTTAAGATTTTGAGGAGTTAATCAATGCTCTATATTTAGAACGGTAAAGCTACATGATAAACTACATTTATTGATCCTTCTCCTGAACCCGCACACAGTTAATTTAGTAGAGGAACGCCTTGAAACCAACATAATATTTCACCAGGGTCAAATCGATATTTGGGTACAATATGACAATCTTTTTTTTCAAAAGCTATAGGAATAAGTAGAACATTTATAATACAAAGACAAAGCCCCGGATCATTCCTCTTTATTGAAAACATGAGCTGTATTTCTTTTTATTTCTATATTGTTTCATTCAGACAACAGAACAGTGGGCCTTGGATGTTTCAGGGAACGCTATGCTTTATGTGCTCAATATTCTCAATATTCACAGCTGTTAATAACCCCTTGAAAGGTGGAATAATTGCAAATCACTTTGAACACAACATGAGAGACAAATAGCTGCCACAACAATACGACAGTGACCATGACAACTGGACTGAGGAGAGGACATCTCCTATATCTGATAGTGAAACATTGGAGATGAGAAAAACAGGGCCTATTTCAGCACAATGAACTGTGAGACCAAGATAGTTAACAGGACAATGGGTACCCAAAAGGGCTTATTTGCTAGTTTTAATCATTACTCTGGCAGTCCAGAAAACTCTTTGAAGTTTATGTTTGATAGATCGGCCTCCAGAATGTACCAGAATGTTCCCAATGATGACGCTAGACCTACTAGACCTACTAGACTTAAAGGGATCCTTTGTGAAAAAGAAGTATGTTTTAGGATACTTTTAAGAAGAGAACTTATTACGGAAATAATATACTTTAAAAGAATATGCTTACTGAATGTATTGCTTAGTTAATTATTTAAAATGTATATTAAAATGCAAGAACTTTTTATGTAATTTGATAATTCTGTTGTCTTTGAAACATAGTTAAAGTTTACTGTCGAATGTAGGCAAGAATTTATGGTAAACTATATACTTCAATATCATTTCTATTGAAACTTGTATGCCATGTATTTAAATATATTTATGATGACACATTTGTAATGACGAAGTTGCAGTTTAGTGAATTAAAAAATATTAATATTAAATGTTATATCAAATAACACTACACTTAAAATCATAATAAAGTATGTTAAATATGTTTTAGTATGTTAGTCAATATATCAAAAATAAGCGTATTTCTTTATTACATTATTACAGTACCTAAGTGTGTTAAAAAACTGTCATGAAAAATGTACTCTCTTTAAGTACACTTAAGTGGCTTTTAATTTGAAATTATATTAGATATTAATATATTATATTTAAGTACACTACAAGTGCATATTCAATATAACCAAGCACACTTCTTGTTCAAAAGGCATAGTTCATATGCAAATGATAATTTAGTTATTATTTACTCACCATCATAATGTTCTAAATCTTTATGACTTTATTTTTTCTGCATAACACAAAAGAAGATATTCTAGATATTCTTGAGCATGTTCTTTTGTCCATGAAAGTCAGCGGGGTCCAAAACAACACTGGAAATGTATGGACAAAAATACAATCTTTTTTGTTTCACCAAAGAAAGCAAGTCAACAGCATAGGTAAATAATGACTTTTCATTTTTAAGTGAACTATACCTTGAACAGGTCTGTAACTTTTCAGTAACACTTCTTTTCCACAGCACCTTGAATCAACAAGAACTGTGACTAAAGAAAACATGAAAAATATCAGTATGCACACCAATGGTCGTCTTGAATAGGAACTTGAGCAACAGATGGTATTATTTAGTACACATCAAGAGAAACCATTTTCTATTTCAGGTGTTCATGGTGAAGAATACCGAGTGAAAATTTGTTTTATCATTCGGCAGCTTTAACTCAAAGAAAGCTCATTTTACACTAGTCATTCTGCGAACAGTAAAGCTTTCAGTTCAACAGCCACTTATCAACAAACCTCTTAAGACTAACAGGCCCGCAATAAGCCCCAACTTGAGTCTTACCCTCCAGACAAAAACACACAAACTGTTCAAATGATATTTGATGCACAGAGCTCTCACTCAGAGTCTTCTATAAGAGGATGATGGGAAGAATCACAGGTGATAGACGGCGCATAAGAGGGACAAAATATAAAACAGAACGACAGGGACAGAGTGAGCGAGAAAGAGGAGCCAAATGAGGAGGTGTTTTCCTCCTTGGCCTTGTGCATTCATTCACTGCTCATCTATAATCCGAAGGGCAAGACATGACGTATTATCACCCCCCTCGATATACACTGCCATCTACAGATGCACAATTTGGTACACATTGTAGCTGAATATTGGATATTTGTATTTCTGTCTGCACACATCAGGTCAGGTGTATGTTTGATTTTTTAAGCGGATCTGAGAACTTGTAAACATGTAGATGCCAATATGGACACATATTACATACAACCTTCGGCCAAGATTCAATTCAAGATTCAAGAGTTTTATTTGTCACATACACAATTATACAGAGTATAACCAGCAGTGAAATGTAGGTCAGGTCCGCTCCAAGGACAGTGCAATTATAAAGAATACAAATATTAAGAAGAAGTACAAACATAAAATAAAATAAAAGATAAGATAAAATAAGATAAGATAAGATAAAAAAATATAAATATAAATGTGCAGGTCAGTATGTTGTTGACAAATAGTAATGAGAGGAATGTGCAAAAAATAATGTGCAAAAAGTTGTACAGGGTATTTGAATAGCAGCAATATGAGGTAGAGAAAAATTATGAATAGCTTATTGATATATGATATTTACATGGAGAAAAATTATGAATAACTTATTGATATGGTGATATTACATGGAGTCAAGTGATATTATGACACAGAGTTAGAGTTTAGGAGCCTGATGGCCTGGGGGAAGAAGCTCCTCCTAAGTCTCTCAGTTTTTGCCATCAGGCTACGGAAGCGCTTACCAGATGGAAGCAAAGTGAATAGACGGTTACCAGGGTGATTTGAGTCCTTGAAGATTTTAACAGCTCTATTTTTGCAGCGTTTGAGGTAGATGTCCTGCAGAGAGGGGAGAGCAGACCCTGAGATGCGCTCAGCTAAGCGCACAACTCTCTGTAGTGCTTTGCAGTCCTGATTGGAGCTGTTTCCATACCACACTGAGATGCACTGAGTCAATACACAGTTTTCAGGATTGCTGGTGAGACCCTGAATTTCCTCAGCTGTCGCAGATGGTACAGTCTTTGCCTGGCTTTCTTAACCTGTGTTTGGATGTGTGTAGTCCAAGTCAGGTTCTCGGAGATGTTTACACCGAGGTACTTGAAGCTACTCACCCTCTCCACAGGGGTCCCACTGATCCTGAGAGGAGAGTAGGGCTGCTGCTGTCTCTTCCTAAAGTCCATGATCAGCTCTTTAGTTTTCCCCACATTCAGAGAGAGACAGTTGTCCTGGCACCATGATGTGAGTCTCTCTACCTCATCCAAGTATGCGGTCTCATCGTTGTTGGAGATGAGGCCCAGAACCACAGTGTCATCAGCGAATTTGACAATGGATGTGGAGCTGTGAGAGGACACGCAGTCATGCATGTAGAGAGAGTAGAGCAGGGGACTCAGGACACAGTCCTGTGGGGCTCCTATGTTCAGAGTGATGGAGTTTGAGGTGAACTGGCCAACTTTCACCACTTGAGGTCTGCCGGTGAGGAAGTCTTGAATCCAGTCACAGAGTGAGGAGTTTAGGCCGAGGTCTGTGAGTTTAGATGCCAGCTTGATGGGGACTATAGTGTTGAAAGCTGAGCTATAGTCAATGAATAGCAGCCTTACATAATTCCCATTGTTGCTGTCCAAGTGTGTGAGGGAAGAGTGGAGAACGTGAGAAATGGCATCGTCCATGGATCTATTTGGGCGATAGGCAAACTGAAGAGGGTCCAAAGTATCAGGGATGGAGGAGCAGATGTGGCTCTTTACAAGTCTCTCAAAAACCTTCATGACTATAGATGTGAGGGCAACTGGGCGATAGTCATTCAGGCAAGAGGGTTTATTGTTCTTTGGCACAGGGATAATGATGGATTTTTTGAATGAAGTGGGAACCACGGAGGTAGCAAGGGACTCATTAAAAATGGAAGTGAACAAACCAGCGAGCTGATCGGCGCAGGACCTCAGAACACGGCCGGTTATCCCATCAGGACCGGCTGCTTTCCTGACGTTCACTCTCTTTAACGCCCTCCGAACCTCATCCTCCGATACGGTGATTACAGGATCATCGCTGCTCTGCCTGCTGCTTCCTGACGCGCCGCCGCCGTTGCCATCGAAGCGGCTGTAGAAGATGTTTAACTCGTCGGCCAGCAACGGATCTGCTCTCACCTCCGCGGAGGATTTGTTTCCGAAGTCACAGATGGTCCTCAGTCCCTGCCACATCCGTCGAGAGTCGTTGAGCTGGAAATGAGACTCAATTCTCTCTCTGTATCTGTGTTTGGCGGCTCTTACTGCACGACGGAGAGCATAGCACGATACTTTGTACTCGCTCGTATTCCCAGACAGAAGAGCCTCATTGTAAGCGGCAGTGCGTGTGTTAACCGTGGCACGGATTGTTCTGTCCACCCACGGTTTCTGATTGGAGAATGTCCTTATCGTTATTGTTTCTGTAGCTTGCTCGGTTAGCGTGTTTACAAAACTTAATGCTACATCTGTGAACTCGCTGACGTCAGAAGAACTCGCCCGGAACAGTCGACGTCATCAAGCGCCGCCTGCAGCATAGTCTCTGAGTGGGAGGACCAGCGCGTCACTACTCTCTGCACCGGAGGTTCCTGAACGAGCCTTTGTTTGTATCCCGGTGTTAGAAAAATTGTGGCATGGTCCGATTTGCCAAAAGCCGGTAGTGAGCGGGCTTTGTAGGCATCCTTGAACTGAGTGTAGCAATGATCCAGTGTGTTTGGTCCTCTAGTTGGACAGGATACATGTTGATGGAAGTTCGGCATGACCTGTCTGAGGTTGGCTTTGTTAAAATCCCCCGCGATGATGAAGGCAGCGTCAGGATGTTTGTTAATGTAGCCGCTGAGCACATCGTGAAGCTTAGACAAAGCCAAGCTAGTGTCCGCCTGTGGTGGAATGTACACAGCAGTAACAATGATCGATGAGAACTCCCGGGGCAGATAAAATGGGCGGCAAATAATGGAAAGATGTTCCAGATGAGGCGAGCAGGAACGCGACAGAATGGAGATATTCCTGGGATCACACCATTTCTTGTTGATCATGAAACATACTCCTCCACCCCTGGATTTACCGGCCTCTGCTGTTCTGTCCGTCCGAAAGACAGAGAAGTTATCACTCGGCATTACAGCAGTGTCCGGGACCGAGGACGAAAGCCACGTTTCTGACAAACAAAGGATGTTACAGTCCCTAATGTCCCGTTGGAAACTAATCCTGGCTCTAAGATCGTCCATCTTATTCTCCAAGGATTGGACATTAGCAAGGAGAATGCTTGGAAGAGGAGGACTGTGAGCCCTTTTCCTGAGTCTGACTCGAATTCCAGCGCGCTTCCCGCGGTGTTTCTTGATCCGTCGCCTCGGGGGGTTATTGTTCGTCTCTGCGTTCCGAAGAATCTCCAGAGGCCACGCAGGATTCGTGGATAAAGTGTCCTGAAGCAGGTTGGTGTAGTGGTTTCCAATGTCCAAAAGTGTTTCTATGTTGTAGGTGATCAGTGCCGACGTGAAATGTGTAAAAAGAGAAAGTAAAAGTAGGTAAAAAAGTAAGTTTAAGCAAAATCTCAGTGGAGCGACCCGAACGGCGTCCGAACACAGCGGCGCCATCTTGAAGATGTCCATATAAGAGGAGAATGTCAGCCAGACAATTTCAATAATCTCATCTCCAGACTGTGGAGGTGGACCTCACATTTGCCCAACATCTGATGTTGTCTTTGATTAAGATTCCCGACAAGGCCTCTGGGGTCTGGAGTGTAACACAGTTCTCACCTGGGAAGGGTCTGAACGCTGAAGTGTAGAAAAAGTAATTGCTATGGAAACAGGCATAATGCTGAAAGAGAAGAAATTCAGTTGAAAAAAAAAACAGAAGGAGGCAGATTACAGGATGCGTTCGGGTCAGCGGAGTCTTTGGGAATACAAAAAATACACTAAGAGACCAGGAGCTCTTCTGCCTGACCTGTGTGGTCACTCGGAATGAACTCGGAATGATGACAAATGGGATTATCGGTTAGACTGATCTGGCTGTGATCAGTGTGCATAGGTGACACTTTGATACTCATAATCTAGTTACTGGGATGGAAAGAGTTTATTTGTAGTAATGCTTGGAAGACAAAAAAAAACTAAAACATTCAAGTATAAATGTTTTTTTGAAAATTCACATTTCATGCTCCAGTGTATATTTTACAGAGTACACAATTTATGCACAGGCACATGTAAACACAGCCTTGGTGAGCATAAGAGACTTATTTCAAAAACATTAAAAAAACAAAACCTTACCAACCCCAAACTTTTGAATGGCAGTATGAACAGCGTATATATATATATATATATATATATATATATATATAATATTATACAGCGTATATATATATATATATATATTAAAAGCATGGCTGTTTATTTTGTGAGGGCAGCATGCAGCTGATGCATCTATTTCATTATGCTCATGTAGAGGTTTTCGAAAAGTCTTTGAAAGCAGCTGAAAGCAAATCCCATTAAAACACTCAGAAAATGCAGGTGGAACAGGTTGCTGTTGTTTTATTTTTTATAAGACAGCTCTTATGTAAGACTCAAAGATAACACGGCAAAAACATTTTCATACACAATAAATTCATCTAAAATTCCAGTAATTTTTTTAAACATCCTCAAAACAGGATCAATTTACCAGAGAAGCAAAGTTGCACACAATATAAAGACTTGAAATTTCTCAAATATTTCCTGCATCAGATTATTTTATTTTATTTGATATAATTTTCTATAAGCATAAATTAAACTACATGTAGTTTGCAGTAAAGACAGTCTTCTTACTATTCAATCTATACATTCTGTTATTTTAAAGACCAAGCCTATAGTAACTGACACTTACTGTCACCATATGAATTTTGTTGAAAACATATTATTGTTGTCGCTATACTAGACAGTGCAATGGCAAATGGGAGTGTTTAGGCGTTTGTTATCCGCAATGGGCTGCAAATTACTGCAATTACACATCATACTTTTAATTTATCAGGAACTTTTATTACATACGTCCTGTGAGAGCTTAAAGCTTCCTAATCTACAATAGAACAATATGCATAGTGAATGTAATTTCATTATGGGTTCAAAAGGTGAAATTTGATATTTACATCCAAAGCTTACTTTATGCATCACAGCAAATGATCGACAGGAACTGATATCACCAGCCTGTATGTGTTTGCTTCATGGACTCAAGCCAGAGAGACTATATCACGGAAACAGGGGAGGAAGAAATCTGTGCATCTATTTTAATTCAGCTACAAGGGAAACACCCATTAACCCTCTGTCTTGTCACATCCTCTCTTCTTCTCTTCCATCTGACAGCTCACTTGTCCTTTATCACCTCAAAAATGAATCTGAAGTGTGTGCTGAAGAACTCAAAATACACTGACGGCGATAACAAGAGGTTCCCTGATGTATCTAAGCAATAAACATGCTCATTCAAGTGCCTACGGTGAGTTTGCACAAGGTTATTAGGTGTATTTGTATATCTAAATAGATTATTAGTGACCTTTTTCATCCATTTGAGGGGAAGCATAAGACAGAATAGATGCATTTAAGTAAAAGAGAGAGACAGAGACTGACACGTGTTTTCCCTGAACTCATATTCCCAACATGTGCTCACACCGCTGTGGTTAATGGGTTGTATAGTGCTTCTTCTTACCCCTCCAGTGGCCCCGGCGGTCAAGTTCAACACGCCGGCAGCGGCTGCTCTATCGCTGGGTTCTGCGCAGACTGTCACCTGTGAGATCCTGACACTTTATGAGATCTGATTGTGAAAACACCAGCTCTTTTCCAAATGACCCTAAGTCTACCTCTGTCCCTTTCAGCCTGTAAACTTCATCACACCTTAAAGTGTGTTTTGTTATAGGAAGTGTAGGAAGAGAGAGATATGTGAGATTCAATTTTCAAAAACAGACCTTAAAGGCAAAAGGTGTCATTTCTGTATCACAGGACTGCAAAAACAATGATTGTTTTCTGACAAATTTCCTGAAAGCTCTTCTTTAAGTGCTAAAAATACAGCACCTTTAAATAGCATGAATAGCAAATCTAGGCACAAAAATCAAGCAGATTTAGCTGTGTTTCCTTCATATATAATAAATAGCTGCCGCTTTGGGCATGTACGCTATCTTGGGGTTATCATGCTGTATATCTCGATTAAGAGAACTCAAATGCAAAAAACTCCTGAAGTTTCACAGCAGTTGCGCAAAATCAGCTATATTTTCAAAGAAGCCTGACACTCATCTCATACATATTGAAGATTTCTTGGTAGTAGAGAATCTGTTATGCAATTAAGCGTTCGCCAATCAAGATGTTTTTCTTTTTATTTAAATTTAGTCATTTAAAAGTTCGAAAGAAACTCATGTTAAAATCGTGTTTGTTAAGCTTGATGTGACAACATCCACCAGTATCCTAAGGCCTATACTGAACACTCAATATCATGTATATACAATAGTTTGAGGAAGATTTTATTTCATGATGAATTGTCTAAACTATTGGACTAATGCAAACACTTGTTAAAAATAAATGCTAGATCAAGCTAAATTCAAATACTCAATTATTTAAAGGTGTTTAACATAAAAAAATATATATGTAAAATAATAATATATAAAATATACAATATATGATAAAAAAGTGCAATTATATTATAAATTAATTAAATAAACAATAAAAATAAATATTGATTATATTTAATACTTCAAATATTTAAGGGGCTATAATGATATAAAACAAATATTTTTATTGTATTAATAAAATTATTTTATAAATATATAAAATATATGATATCTAAAATTCAGTTTAATTAAATGTTTACCATAATTACATGACATTACATAAAAAATTATAAAAATACTAAAAAAAAAAAAAAATTGTAATAGGAGAAAATACTTTTGGAACTCACAACTTCCTCTCTAGGCTGAAGAGACCATTTAAAGTTCTTTCCTGATACCTGAAACATTATTCGTAGTTCACAAGCTCAGTCCTCCCAGCTACTGTGAGGTAATAAGGATAGGATAAAGGTTTAACTGGATAATCTTTTAAACACACAAGTCTACAGTACAGCAAGTTCCGGCTCACTATGAACAGCCGTTGCATACAAGTCAGAAAAGGGAACGTGATGCTGATTTACGTCAAAACAGCAATTTATTAAATTTAGCTCAGTGACTACAGAGTGCACCACACATGGCGAGCAGTATTGTTCTCAAAGCATGAAGAAAGTATCAAACGAGACAAGATGAATGCAGAAATGCCAAGGAGATCGTTCAGGACTCTGGTGAACACCATTCAGATGAAAATCCCTCAGAATATCAGATAAAAGCTGTTTAAAGCAGCTGATGTTTAAATGTTGAACGGTCCACATCTCTTGTTCTCTCTCTGACAGGAGTTGGGTGAATGAGGTGTATGGCTAAAGTTATAAAGAAGAGATGATCACTCTCTTTCATACACTCACACGCACACACTGACAGGCTCCTTTCTAAATGTCAACCACAGAAAGGATGGGGTTAGAGAAAGAGTGAAAATGAGTCGGGCGGGGTGGTATGGAAAAAGAATGAGAAGGAAAGACAGAGCGAGAGAGAGAGAATGAAAGGGAAAGTTCATGCTAAGAGTGCCTTAAATCTATGCCGTGACATTTTTTTATAGCTTTTTGGGGAATGATTTAGTCGAGCCTAACAGTATGACCTATGGGCTACAGCAATGAATTGAAACTAATTCAATCTCTATGACTGTCCTCCCACTTTTTCCCCACCTTCCTGAGCTGTAGATCTGATATTTAAGGCAAGCTGTTTAACAATACTGTTTTGGTTGCTTGTCTTCATGTGTTGGTGGACAGGCAGGATTCTTAAAGGAATAGATCACCCAAAACTACAACTACAGTGAATGGGGAAGGGAGCTTTCAAACTTCAAATAGGATGTGAAAGTAAAATATCATACAATTTATATCAACTTATAAAAAAAATTATATTTTCTTGAACAATGAACCATACTGAGTCAGAGAACCACATCAGTATGATTTGTGAACAATTTAATTCGCGTTTGAGATCTGGATCAACTGACTGATTCAATGAATCAATGACTCAACTCACAATTCATTGATTTATTCAGTGAATAATGAGTTGTTATTAACAATATGTTATGTTGAATATATGTAAATCATATATAAGTTACATTAACATGTAGTGCATGAGTTATATGAATCACTTTTATGATATTTTTATGATATTTTTGATATTATCACTTTTATGATATTAGCCTTTTTGAAGCCTGAAAGCTTCAGTCCCACACGGTAAAAAAAAAAAAAAAAATGTTGAGCCAACTTAAAATTTTAAGGCAACCAGCTTCAGCAGATTTTTGAGTTTTCTCAACTTGTTGTTTTAAGTTTATACAACAAAAAGTTGAGAATCTCCTACAAAAAATAAGTTGAGAGAACTCAAAAATCTGCTGAAGCTGGTTGCCTTAAAATGTTAAGTTGGCACAACTTTTGTTTTTTTAAAGTGCAGTTCATTGTAATTGCAAAGAAAGAATAAAACATATGGGTTAAAATTAGGCATAAGGGTTTCAAATGACCTCTATCCCTTTCAATTTCTTAGACACCTTGACATCCACATTAACTACATTAACTTCACCAGAAATACCATATTGATCTACTAGCTTCACCAGCTACTTTGTAAAAGCAATAAACCTACTAAGGTAGTTTTTCAGCAGCAACTGCCGCCAATCCACCGCATAATTTGGATTTATTAAAAGTATGTTTTCTGTTAGCTCGCCAATAATTCCGGATAGATTAGTGCAACATACAAAAAAGCTTTACCTTTATTAGATTATCTAACAAAGCTTGGGCCTGTCTTAGCAATACACTTTGACACAACCCAGAGAAAGAGGAAGAGATCCCTTAGGAGGTCCTGCAACAGAAATGTCAATTTGTTTCTACATCATCTGCTTTCTTTGAGTGCCTGACTCAATTAACAAACTGCCTTTTAACGTAACTGAAATTTGTTGAGGCAAAACATTGACATTTAGTCTGTATGTAAGGTTCACGCTCCAAGTTATACTGGCAAAATTCTTCCTTATTTGCTAATATGAATCTTGCACTACATTATCTAAATTTCTAACTAAGCTTAAAACCACCTAAAGGTGTTTTTCTTTTAAAACTGCAACTTTAAATTCTAAAACTTGGTTTGCATCATGCCGTTTCATACATCTTTGAAGGGCTTCAATTAGTTGAATGTTAAATATGCACAAAACTCCTAAGGGCTGTATTTATTAGAAACTACACTGCGGTACTCCTGCTGGTCATAAAGCTGTTTCGCTGTGCTCACTGAGAGCGAGTGTAGAAAAAGATTTTCTTTGACTCATACGAGTTTCTTTGTACTCGCCTTCAAATATGCTCCTCTGAACTCAAGCAAAACATGATCCATAATAGCTGATTAAGTCAGAATCCTCGGTTCTTGAGAGGCACTAGAGCTTCATAAAATACTGGCATGAACCATATAGTTGACTTCGTTTGGGTCTATATGCCAGTAATTTGTGTTGAACTTCTTATAGTTACTTTGCTAATGTGAGATCAGCTCATTTTCACATGCTAATGAATAAAGTGACAGGAAACTGATCCCAGAACAGCGCCCTTGGATTCTAAAGTGTTATGCTTAGGGGTTCAAGTGTCACTGATGGATTGGCCTCAAAGTGCATGC
Organism: Barbus barbus; assembly: GCF_936440315.1. NCBI lineage: Eukaryota > Metazoa > Chordata > Actinopteri > Cypriniformes > Cyprinidae > Barbus > Barbus barbus. Next base: position 19,236,708 of record NC_136757.1, read on the forward strand.
TGACTGATGGCGCTGATTTATAATGTGCTCTATGTATTGGTTCACGTCTTGTTAAAATAAAACTGGCTTCTCTTGCCAGCACTTCTCTGATTAAAGATCTACTTTCACTAAATGCCCCAGGGTCTTCATAACCAAAAACACAACATACTCATCAATAACTGCACCGCTATAACAGTTCTTAAATTTTTATGAATGAGTGTTAAAGGTTGTAATGCTCGCACTGGTAAACATGAAATTATATTTTAGATTCTAAATGGTATTTGTGACTCATTTTTTAACCATGTCCAAATACACATGTTTGATAGTGCGTGTTCAGTGTTGGTGTGGTAATGTGTTTGGGAAATGTGTGTTCTGGTCATTGTGTAGTAATATATTTAGGAAGTGTCTTGTAGGTTGTAGTCTATCTGCACGCCTACAGACCACCCACGGACTGCCAATGGGCTGTTCACAGACCGTCTAATACAGTCATTTTCCTACTGTGGGAATAAGTGGGTCGTGCAAATTGTAAAAATGGTGGTGTGCTTATGCCATGTCAGAAATATAAAAAATATAAGTTCTCAAATTCAACTAACAAGTTAGTTGGCGGGAAGAACTTGGCGTACATCTTGCACCACACAAGAGCACATCATGCACATATGTAGTCTGATTCACAAACAAATGACTCCTACATTTCAGTTCTTTAATTAACAATTGAAAAGAATCAGTCTGATGAAACCTTCACTCAATGAACTGTTTTGATTCAGCTTGAGCGGCTACTACATGTAAATCAACATACTGTATGACTCGCTTACTGAACTGCAAGTTCAATGTTTATGCATCATTACTTCAACAGCCCATGCATCTCTTACTTGCTGTGCCACCAAAAAAGCAAAAAATATATCCTCTTTTTTTATCTGTATACCTCTCAGCCATTCCTTCACGCTCATGTTCATCTTCGTTTTTTATAGCTTACCAACCCAGCTAATGGGGAACATTCTCAGAACGTATCGTTCTGGCAAGGTTCAATGAAAGAAACAAACGTTCTTCCAGTAATGTTAATTATTATTAATTTATCAAATGCTTTCAAAATGTTAGCACAAAAATATTATTTCGCAATTTTTAAGATTTCTAAAAATGTTATTACTTGTTTCATAATGTTCAGAGAATATTCAAAAGTAACATTCTCATAGTGTTTAGAAAATGATCAAATGGAATGTTCCCTTTAAAAAAATGGACATTTTCAACATTCAGTGAATGTTCAGAAACATTTTCCTAACTGAATACAATATGGAACATTAAATAGTGCAATTATAAATGTTTATTGAAAGATGTTTTCCAATTTGCTATTTCTGATTCTACCTCTCTAGGTGGGTCCTAGCATGCAAAAGTTTGGGAACCCCTAGTCTTATATGTATTATACACAGAAATACTATGATTTGACCCCTAAACATCATGAAAAAATGTAAACAATAGTTTATAGTTTCACGTGACCACCAGACAGTCTCTTCCTGTCTAAGTGGGCCGTACTTCTTGGTGGTAATAAGTTAAAATGGGCCAGAATTTATGCAGAAGTCAGGGGCAGTGGTGATTTTTGTAGAGTGCTGTTTGAAACATCCACATGAGAAGCAGTGTTTAATCACACACTCTAAGCTCTCCTTCACTGCTGTTGCCATGGAGGGATGACAGGCTGATGTGCTGCTGAGTGCAGTTTCTGTGCATGAGCACAGCATTTTTCATCCTCATAGACTGAAAACAGAACAGACTGAAGCCACTTGGAGAACATCTAAAGCCGGAGAAGAAGACTTTGAACTGCCAGATGATCACCTCAACTTCCTGATATGAGCGAAAATATATACTGCAAGTGCTTCAGATAAAAAAAAAAAAATATTATTTTCCTTTAGGGTCACTGGAGAACTAGATTATTGCTGATTTGAATCTCTCTGAACCAAGGAGTCTGAGAAAACATCCTCTTTTTCTATCAACATTCTTTGGTGGTAACCAAATGGGAATCAGTGTGCTATCTGGTTACAAGTACAAGGATAAAACTGATTCATCTAACTCCATACAAAGATTAATGAGTCTCCATATCATTAATCTAACTCTATAGTTAAAGTGACTCAACTGATATTTATGATTGATAAGGGAATAAGTTTTCTCAGGAAATCATAAGATTTACTGTAGGCATAATAATAATGTTCTGTCCTGATAAACCAAATAACTGTGCAAAGTAGTGAGTCAGAGGCTCTTATAAAAATAGCCTACTCAAAATACTTGAATTATAAAATGAATCAGAAGTTAAATCACCTTAACAAAATAATATCACTCTAAAGGTATAAATAAATAACCAAGATTTCAGCTCGGCGCCAGTGCTCTAAAAAAGACAAAAAATTATGGTATTTTTCTGGTTAGAGACGAGTTTTAAAAATCATAAAAATACTATACACACCAGCATGATAAAGAATTGTACTACTGAGTTTAATATTGACATACAGGAAAGGAAAGGCTGACTGTAAACATCTGCTCGAAAGTTGCGCATTGATGTGCAAGAGAAGTTGGAAGTTTGGAAGTTTCTTCTGATGTTTAGATGCACGTCTCAAATTTGTGAATTAGAAACTGCCTTTATTTAAGTGCCACTGGAATATAGGAAATGCCTCATCATATGTACAGCAAACAACACCTCACATCCTACTGCAGTTTAAACTTCTGATAGAAATATTAAATGTAACTTCATTTCCATGGGTCATTATACAAAACAAAATTCAATCTTTATCATTCGTACTGTCTTTTACCCCTTGTCACCTTTATGTTGTATTGTCAAAATAGTCATTGTACTTGCCTTGCCTTAAAAACTACCCTTAAAACCGACTGTTCATATCATGACATCAATTATAAAAAAGCCCTGCAGCAGCTTTTTTATATGTGCACCAAGATTTCTTTCCTAGTTTTACTTTTTCAAATCCCATTGTTATTTGAATGTGAAACACAATCACACTGTATCTTCTTAAATAAATTACATTGTATCTTCTTAAATAAAAAATACTAACAGTATGGAAAGGCCAATGAGACCACAATAACAACAAAAATATGTTAAAGGGAACTTGTAAATAAATAGTTGTAAAGAAAGAAAGAAAGAAAGAAAGAAAGAAAGAAAGAAAGAAAGAAAGATGTTCTGTCATCATTTATTCACCCTCATGTCATTTCAGACCTGTATGACTGATTTCTTCTGCAGAAAACAAAACTAAATTGTACCCTATTGTGGTTGCATGGTGTCTGTTTGGAATGACGTGAGGGTGAGTAGACGAAGACAGAATGTTAATTTTTGGTGAACTATCCCTTTAAATTGCAACAATAGCACATCATCATCTCAGTCCACAGCCCACGAGTCTGTATCAGTAACACTTCATTATCTTTGTTTATCCTGAGGAACATATCTATGTGTCTATAAAAATCTCAGAGCAAAGAGCATACAGCTGATAATTTATCCGTGACAACAGGCTGGAGAGAGTTACAGCTGAGTGGATATGACGATTTTGTGGGATTGGGGGGGGAGGGTTGAAAGTGCTCCCCAAGTTCCTGCTTTACTTTGGAAAGTGCCTCTGGCAATTGCAATAACTGCAGATTAGCAACGAGGGAATTTCTCTAGGGAGGAGAGCTATACACAGAGAAACACCTCCGTCACATTCCTCCGCAAATGTTTTCTTTTCCAAAGGCCAGATTTCAACTACTGAATTGTCCTATGTAGCCCAACACGTACTTGCTCATCCACGCTCTCGCTGTTTCTCCCACCTTCTCTGTATATCTCTTCTCTTTTACAGCTCTTTTGAGAGATCATTTGCACGCTCTGGCTGGGAGTTTTATTTGTTGCTAGTTGGTGGAGGCAAGAGGAGGACATCAAATGAAAAACATTAATCACACGCGTGTCAGAGCGAGATGGGGATAGGCAGAAGAAAGGAGAGTATTTTTGGGGGAGGTGTGTGTTCTAAAAAATAGATAAAGCATATAACAGAAAGAACAAAAACATTATAAACTGAAGTGCTGTGGTGTTTTACAGCAGCAGTGTGTGAGACCCATCACTCTGTCTCTACCCAAGGCTATCAAAAATTGTGAGCGCAGACCATAGATTCACACACCACAGTGGCCCAGGGCCCAGAATCCTCACTCGGAGACTATATCAGATGGCTGTACATCTCCTTCAGCTCACATTTTATCCTCCGCCAGATCACCTGCTCACAGAAGAGACTTTGGAGGCATCTTAATGCTCCCATGGCATTGCAGTTTCTAGCAGAGATGTCAGTTTAATGTGTTAATTTTGTGTGATTAATTGTTCTAAAAATGATCATTGCATTTAATCATGTCCCCTGACCCATACGTAAATATTTGATTAAGAAATTTTCATTCCATCGATGTAATTCAAGCTTGAATTGACAGCTTTATGTTTACCCAATTAGTGCACAGAGAGGATTGAGCGAAGAGCCAGCCACGCTGGACACATTCTGTCAAAATAATTCAAAACAACTAAACTATTTAATTGTAAATAAAAAAAGGTAAATAAATGTTGTTGTTTTTTTGGAAAAATTACAGTAATATTGTAAGAATGTAACTACTGTATTAAAAAATAACTGTAACACTGCAAAAACAATTACAATTTTCACGCAGAAATTGCTAGTAAAATTCATAAATAATTCAAAAGTAACCCCAAGTAGCACATTAAATTAAACATGACATTAACTCCAATATTCTTTCTTTACATTTTTGAATTTTTTTTTTACATTTGATTAGCTTTAGAGAACAGCATTATTTGAAATAGGAATCTTTTATACAGTAAATGTTTTCACCGTCCAATTTATTAAAATGAAGCATTCATGTGACACATTTGAAGTAAATCTGAACGTTTATAGAAGAAAAGATATTGAACTATTATTTGATATAGTTATCACTAAATTGTTTAAAAGAATATATATATATATAGGTCAGTGTATATATATTTAGCAAATACATTAATACTTTTTTCTCAGAAAGAATAAATTACATTAAATGCAAAAATATGCGATAATTGAATATGTAGCTGAACTGATATTTCATGTAATGTATAAATAACATTTTGAGTCTGATAAATGGTTGCTTGCTTATCATATTTAAGAAGCTCAAGGATGAAGCAGCAGATGTAATTAATTAATAGAAATAAACATGGAGTTGGGATGGTGCAGGGATGCCAGAGGAACTGCAGGAGAGAAGCAAGCAGCCACTTAGTGTATGTATTATTAGCCTTTTGATTGACTCCATGTATGACATTTTGCTTAACAGCAATATAATCAATGATAAACATGTTTCATAATTACATTGCAGTTCTCATCAGGACTCATCAGGAGTGTTAATGTAGAACAGAGAGCCTCTTCCTCCTTTGATGGCTTTTTAAAAGTAGTAGCGTATTCAGATTAAATGAAATAAAAAGCAACATATTGCTGCTGTTTTATTAGGAGATGTTTAGTTGTAGATGAATGGGAATGCTATCTTTCCCCACAAAGAGCTCAATAGATTCAACACCATGTAATAGAGATCATGCTCTGAAAGATACGTTCTAAGTCTGATGCTGCTGAATCACAGATCACTGATCCCAGAAGGTATGTTTTTCCGAGTCTGTTTCTTCCAAAAGAGTGAAAAAGTGAGATGAGAGAGATTACAAATTTCAATGAAAGCGAGAGTAAACATCTTTCTGAAGTTATTGAGAAGAATTAATTAAAAAGTGGTAGAGAAAACAAAAAAGCTAGTGTGTTTTGCATCTCTCATTTGAAATGTGTGGGTTATGTGTGATATCCAGACAGAAGCTCTGAGTAATGTGTGTGATAGCACTGGATACAAACACCGGATGTAGATACGGAAATCCAGATTTCAGCAAGCCAAACATCCAACTCTAAACAGCCCAATCATATTGATATGACTGTGAAAACTTTGTATTTATTTCACTCTTCATATTTGCATGCCCTTCTGTTCTTTTCTAATGTTACATTTCCCTTTTTTCTCTTTTTTCCCAACTAAAACCAACAGATTTATAGCATAACAGATTTAAATATTTTCAGACATACAATTAAAAATGAATTCAACTTGAAAAACTGAAACTAAACTAAAATAAATATTCATGACTAAAACTAGCTAAAAATCATTTTAGTTTTAATTTCTTGTGCGTGTTATATATACATTTTTAAACCTTTTCAACTCACCTGCTTTAAATATGAAAATGCCTCTATATAGAGGTAAGACTAGTAGTTTTCTAATTGATACCAGTTAGCACATTTGATTTTAGTTTAGCCTTAAAAATACTAAGAATTAAAAGTTAAATAAAAAGCTGAAACTAGAAACTAATGGAAATTAAAAAACAAACCTACAAAATAAAGTACATGGACTAAAAAACAAACAAACATAAACAACTTTACCATGCAATAAACCAAACTACATTGAAAAAATATTATAATATGCCATCCTGGCATACTAGTATCCAAAACACAACATACTGTATAATGTTGACCAGTGATGCTGATGTTTTCCGCTGTGCAGGTGAAGCACCAGTTTGAGTGGCTCATATATTCATTAATTCATCACTCAGACCTCTAAAGACATTTGTGCCAGTTTGAAGCAGTGCAACATTATCATCAAACTTCAGTCTTGTCTGAGATCAAAGACCAAGAATGAGACCAGGTTTTTATGCTTCTTAAATTGTACTGAGACCAAGAGCATAAAAGCAAAAGACTAGCATGAATGGCAATTTCCAAGCCTCTCTGGAAGTTCTGCAGTGCAGTGAGCTTTGCTGCACTGATTGGCCTCATTAAGAAGGGGTGTTAATTGTAGACATGCAGCTCCTGTGTAAATCTATACTGTAATCTCCAGTTCCTCATTCACTGCACTTTCTCATCACAGGACCGTATCAATAACACTGCCTTCCCACAACACAATGCTCCACTAACAACATTCCTCTAATGCGCTTCTAATGCTCTCCTTTTATGGATCAATGGAGCCTGTCAGTGTTATTGCAAGTAGCATTCGGCTTGATTGACCCTTTTGAGAAATTGAGTTTTGCCATCTGTGGCACCACTAACCGAAGAGTTTAATCAGACTCGCACTTACTCCACTTTATTGCTAAAAAAAGCCCTTAATGAAGCTGTCTTCCTGGATTTTCAAGAGATTCATTTATTAAGGAGCGAATTCACTCAACATTTGCACCACTTTTTGTGCAGTATTTCAGGGAAAAAGCTAATTATGTTTGAATTTGAATTCAATTATTGCCATTCTTTTTCACTTTCTATGGAAGCCTGCCATGGAATTTAAAAAATCATAATAATAATAAAAACTTAATTGTGACTTTTCCTTACACAATTCATACTTTTTCCCTCACTACTTTGAGTTTATATCTTTTTTCTCAGAATTCTGAGTTTACATTTCACAATTGTCTTTGTTTTAACCACAGAATAAAAAAAGGTAATTGCAACGTTTTATCTCAGTTCTGACTTCTGAGTTTACAGTAGCACAATACTGTGTTTATATCTTGTAATTCTGCATTTCTATCTCGCTTTTTTCTCAGTTTTCATGAAAAATAAATTGTGAGAAAAAAGACTGAATTGTGATATATATACAGTATTTATATATATATATATATATATATATATATATATATATATATATATATACTCAGAATTGTTAGAAATTCTTACTTAATAAGATAAAAAGTCACATTTACCTTTTTTTATAATTTTTTCTCATGGCGGAAACTAATTTCTATAATTTTCAAACACAGCTCCACATCTCTGCATTCTTTTTTTTGGGGGGGAAATTTCTTTCATCAAAACTTTTCTTTATACAAAATAATTATTTAACACTAATGTAATAAAGCCTCTGCCAATGGAAAAAAAGTAATATTAAGCAATTATATCAAAGTAACCCAATAGTGAATCAATCAAATGATCAAAAGCTGCAATACATTATTTTGAAATTGGTCCACTTTGACAAACATTACATAAAACAAGTCAAAAGTGTTTTTTTTTTTTTTTTTTTTAATGGCCTGAGTTTTTACGAAGTCAGTGAAACACAAGGTTCATGTTTAGTGATGGATGTCTATAGCTGGTTGCACACAATACCCCAGGGTGATTCACTAAAGACCCCACAGATAGGCTGCAACAGAGAGTTTGATTTAATGTCCAATTAGCTGAAGAGCGCATGACCTGAAAAAGACTACCTCAGCTCAACACACACAAACATGCACACACACACACACACACACACACACTGCTTTAGCTCATCAATGGAATATGCGAGAGCCCTTTTCTGAGACAGTAAAGAACCTTTCCTCTAATTGACGTCAGTAAAATACTATTTTAAAGCTTCATCTTCAAACAGTTCACAACATTGTGCAGCACACCATGGGTTACAACGCTGATGTCCACCACTGCTCCAATCCTCTTACAACAAGATATTCATTCAGGTGAAATCACAAGTAAAAGTACCACACTTTACATTTCAACTAGATTCAATGTACCATTGAAAACAAGCCTGCATTTAGTTAATCCAATTACACTTATTTACCATTTAATTCAGATGGATATTTGCTTTGCTTGTCTCTCAGATAAATCTTAAATTGGGTAGTAACACACAGCTAAACCTCTATAATGTTTGTAGTTTCTATTACTAAATGGTTGACTGTGGCCATGAAGAGCTGACAGCATAATATGGAGATTAAGTGTTAGGGGTCTTTCTGTGAAATGCATAACATGCCAATTTGGAAAAATCTACAAAAGTATTTCAATTCTGATTTTGTCCACAAAATGCTAAGCAAACAATTACATAGCAGACAAAAATAAACATTCTATGACATAATTCATTATAATCACACTGAACCTTTTAAAATTATTTTATATTTTATTTTATTTTATTTTTTATTAATACTTTTTGGAAGTCAGTTGAATGAAATACACATATATACATAATTTTTTTTTATTTATTATATATAATATATACATTAAATAAATATAAAATAAATGCATGTACATATTATTAATAATATATAACATATACTGTAATATATATTCCATCCTTTGTTATCAACAACATGACGTGCATAAAACATGACATAAAATCAGACTTTCCAAAACTGGGTTTTGTCAGTTGATGAAACGCTAAAGTATAATTTAAAAATAATAATACGATTTTTAAAATAAAAACAACAAAAAACACTTACTCGCTCACTCTCTCTCTCATAACCACAGTTTTATTACATATACCATGGTTAAACTATGGTTAGTGTTTCAAAATCATGGTTAATTTGTAGTTACCATGGTTTAATGTTTTTTTTTGGTTGTATTTGTAGTAAAACCATGGTTAATTTTCGAGTTGCTGTCTCTGTAAAGCATTCCAAATCAGTCACTTACAAGGCTCCATACTGGATAAGATTCATCTTAAGAGAAGCTGTTTATGTAGTCGGTTGCTACAGAGCTTGGAACACAGCCACACTCAGGTGATGTTCAGTAGGTGGAGGTGGAGGTGGAAGTGCCCTTAACGGTCAAGTTTTTCATACAACAGAGCATACAATATCTGCATGAGTTATTTCAAGACTTTCTTGCTTCCTCTACATCAAGTCATTTTTAAGATTCATGAACTCATTTCCATTCCCAGCCGCAGGGGACTCTGTTTCTCTCATCATTCGCCTCTTTCTCTGTCTTCTCATGATTATTGAGTCAAAGACCTGCATCTTGTCGTGTCTGCCACTTGTATTTGTGTACCTGAGGAGCCGTGGTGAGATTTGACTCATTCTGACAAGATTCTCTGCACATAATAATTAAAATGAGGCACAGTGTGTCGGTTTTGTGGCCGTTAAACTTCTCACCATGGCAAATTTGATTTGCCAACCATGAAAAAGATATATATGCACATATTAAATTAAGAAAATGTGAAAGCATAGAGTATCCAGATGACTAAATATCTATTTAAAGTCAAATTTCCGTCATGCTTACAGGAAATCAACATGGGCACAATCACTTTCCGTAAACAGAAGAATAAACTGTCCCTGGAGACAGGAATAAGGCATTCTGTTCTCAAGGGGGGCCGAAGGCACAATGAGAGTGGGCTGTGAGAGTTGCTTTTTCCATCATGTAAAAAATAATAACCCACACCATCAAATTACACAGACTGATGTTAAAATAACACTTGGTTTTTCTATATAAGGCCTTTCCTGCTTGTCAACTGAAACAGTACTGAAAAACTACTGCAGTTACTTATGATATCAGTCTCTGACCCAACATAAAATATGTATTTTGGGACCACTAACTGCCAAAACACTATTACCAACAGCACCTTTATTTACAGAGAAAGTTAAATAAGCATGTCATGGGATGGGATGGGACTTTAATCTCATTTAAAAACACACATGCCAGCGTTCGTTTAGATTTCCATGCCATCATCTGTCATATCAGTGAGCAACAGTCACTCCTTGTGCTTGTCGGCGCCCCCTGTTTATTGATTTGGGTGGTACTTTTCCTTCCATCCATCATAGTGAGGCGATAAATTATTTGATAGGGATCAGAGAGAGGCTGGGCTGGGGGTGTTTTAATGGAGACCCTCCTTCATCTTCCCACCCTCTGACCCTTCTGAGCTGAAGAAAACACTCGGAACAGCAGGCATGGGAAGATTGACTACTGCATTCTGCAAACTGTGTAATGACTATTATAATCCCCATTGATCATAACATAATCTCACTTGCTCACTTGTGCTTCCTTTTAGCTGAAAGTCTGTTACTGAATGTTTTTGTTGTTGTTGTTGTTGTTGTTTCCCATTGATTCATAGTTTCGGACTAGTGGGTTCTTGGACAATCTACATTCAGAGGAGATTTTCAGTCCACAGAGACCATCTAAAATATTTATGCTGTGAAGGATTCTTCTGTCTTTATTATGTTCTTCAGATTTACTAGTGCTTGAATACAGAGACGGTCAACTAAAAGTAGCCATTTTAACAATAATCAGACATTCAGCGTGAAGCTGGTCAGTTTGACCGTGTGTTTCTTTGTGTACCGAGGGCAGTTGCTGCTCTTCTTGAGATAAAATAGCTATTTCATTAAATATGCAAGTAAATCTGCTGTGGTAACACTTTATATAAGGGTGAATTTGTTAACATTATTTAATGCATTAGGTATGAAGAACTAAAATGAACAACACTTTTACAGTATTTGTTAACCAAGGTTGATTTCTACATATTAATATTTGTAATATTCATAATTGCATAAATTAACATGAATTAAATCTATTAAGAATGAACATCAATTACCATTCAAAAGTTTGGAATTCTTTTAGAAAAGATTTTAAAATCTTAGACTTTTATAAGTCTCTTATGCTCACCAAGGCTGCATTTATTTGATCGCAAAAAAACAATAAAAATGATAATACTGTAAAATATTATTATTTTAGAACTTTCTGCTTAATTTGTACAGTAAAATATTATTTAATATATTGTATAATATAACATGCATTTATTTGATCAAAATTACAGTAAAACAGTAATATTGTGAAATATTATCACAATTTAAAATATTTTTTTATCTATGTGAATATATTTATTTATAAAAATATGTTTTATTAAAATGTAATTTATTTCTGTGATGTCAAAGCTGAATTTTCAGCAGCCATTACTTCATTCTTCATTCTAATATCCTGATTTGGTGCTCAACAAACATGTATTATTATTGTTATTATCATCATCATCATCATCAATGTTGAAAATAGTTGTGCTACTTAATATTTTGTAAACATATATATGACCCTGGACCACAAAACCAGTCATAAGGTCCATTTTTTTTAATGAGATTTATACATCATCTGAAAGCTGAATAAATAGCTTTCCATTGATGTATGGTTTGTTAGGATAGGACAATATTTCAAGATACAACTATTTGAAAATCTGGAATCTGAGGGTGTAAAAAAATCTAAATATTGAGAAAATCGCCTTTAAAGTTGTCCAAATTAAGTTCTTAGCAATGCATATTACAAATCAAAAATTAAGCTTTGATATATTTACGATAGGAAATTTACAAAATATCTTCATGGAACATGATCTTTACTTAATATACTAATGATTTTTGGCAAAAGAAAAATCAATAGTTTTGACCCATACAATGTATTTTTGGCTATTGCTACAAATATACCTGTGCTACTAATAAAGGGTTTTGTGGTCCAGGGTCACATATTTTGCTGATAAACTTTTTCAAGATCCTTTGAGAGAAAAAAAAATTTTTACTGATCCCAAACTTTTGGGGAAAAAGGAACTGTTAATTATGAAATACAGTTAATGGTGCCTAATGTATGAACTAATGTTACTGAATTTAACCAACTACCAACACTGGTAGTTTTTCTGATTGTGTTAAACAACTGGAAGTATAAATAAACATGTTCAGTTGACAGTTCATAAAAAGAAAGAAAGAAAGAAAGAAAGAAAGAAAGAAAGAAAGAAAGAAAGAAAGAAAGAAAGAAAGAAAGAAAGAAAGAAAGAAAGAAAGAGAAAGCTATGTTATGAATGCTCAATTTGGGGCAGGGTTAGGCCTTGAGCGCAGAGCATGCTGGGAAGTGTTAGACAGAGCTCTGTCACTGTCCCTGCAGGCCAAGCAAACACAGCAGTGTGTGAGCAGCAGGTTTGTTCTACACACCAGGGTCAGACGCTACCTGTAGTCCAACTGAACGCTTTTATTAGGCCACCTGACTGAGTGAACAAATGACTGCACATGAACATGTCTGGGAACGTCTGATTCTGTATTAGCTTCAAATGTAAATGCAACTGGGAATAAAACCCAAGTTAGTTGGTACAATCTGTGCAGCAGGTATGACATGTTCCTATAGGAAAGAAAAAGGGTTTGTCCTGGACAACAACAAGAAATTTACATGATTATCTTACAATTCTCCTCTATAGATTTCTCTTCAGAAAGTATTCTCACAAGCACTATACTATTCAAATATTTGTAAGATTTTTTACATTTGTTTTTGGAAGAAGATTCTTATGCTCATAGAGGCTGCATTTATTTGATGAAAAACAGTAAAGACTGTTATTGTTATGGGGCGAACAAGACGTGAGACGGGCGGATCCATTTGCAAGGCTTTATTAAACAGAGTGGTCGGAAACAAGCATGGGTCAAACATTGGCAAACAGGAATATATATGGTAAGGCAAAGAGTAGTCCTAGGGCAAGCATGGGTCTTTGATCGGCGAACAATATCTAACAGGGGCAAGGCAAAGACAAATAATCCAGGTGCACATCAATAATCCAAACAAGGTGCAAACAAAGTCCGAACAGCAGGGCAAAGAGTTAATCCAGAAAACACAGGCAGGTATCAAACACGAGAAAACTAGCAAGGAAAGACTATCAACTGAGTGGGCTCCGTAGAGTAGCTATCGCTAGGATATACGCTAAACAATACTCGGCAGAGAGGAAGAGGAAGTCCATTGCTTATAAAGCATGTCTGAAGGGATCAGCTGTGTAATCAGTGCAATGTGAGATTGGTGACAGCTGTGTGTCGTCAGTGTGATGGATGATGGGAGTTGTAGTCCGATGGTGAAGTGAGTGCAAGAGTCAATGTGGTAAGTGAGTGACCTTTGGTGGTGATTAAACGGAAGTTCATAGACAGGATTTGTGACAGTTATATTGTGAAATGTTATTACAATTTAACAGTATTGTTCTATTTTAATATATTTTAAATAGTCATTTATTCCTGTGATGCAAAGCTGAATTTTCAGCATCATTACTCCAGTCTTCAGTGTCTCGTGATCTTGTAAAAATCACTCTAATATGCTGATGTGCTGCTCAAGAAACATTTATAATTATTATCAATGAAAACTTTTGTGCTACCAAATATTTTTGTGAAAACTGTGATACATTTCAGGATTCTTTGATAAACAGAAAGTTCACAAGAATATCAGTTATTTGAAATAAAATTAAAAATGTAAAAAAGTAAAATTATAAATGAGTTTTGATCAATTTAATGCATCCTTGCTGAATAAATATATTAAATTCTTAAAAATATAGAGCTTACTTTCCCCAAAACTTTGAATGACAGTCTCCTTTCAGAGGAGACCACAAAAGTAGAACATATTCACAGAAAATGTCTCACTGCAGATCACTCAGAATGAGTTGGAAAAAAATAGGCTTTAAACATTTTTGGACTGAAGTGAATATGAGGGGGTGTTTAATGTTCATGATGAGGCACTTACTCATGTTTGGATCCTCTCACAGGTAAATGGAAATATGCAATTATAGACGTGTCACACTGATAATCGTGGATTAAAAACAAGGTCATTTATCAACATCCATGTGGAGAAACACTGCAAAATGTATACTTATAAGCACTCACTTTGTCATGTCACAACAAAAAGGCTTAAATAAAATGGTTTAGATATATTCAAATGGTTCAAACCTATTGATTGTTCCTGGCTAAGAGATTTAGTATGGTTTCATTTTTGATGATAAACTCAAATAATTGCACTTGAAAATTAACTATATCCACAAATGCCAGTTTATTTGACACAGTGTCACGGTTAGTCCTGTCTTTTGAGCAGAAAATCTAGAAAAATGTTATTTTCGCCAACAGCACGCTGATACTGACACCATAATCAATCCATTAATAAACTCCCTGTGTGAGAAGTGCTGCCATTTTTATGAAGGCCGACTTCTCATTAAATGGACATTATTAAGCATAGGAGGGAGCCTCCGTCACCCCGGCCACATCTTGTTACACATCATTTAATTTTTTACATTTCACTCGCCAGGCGTCCCCTGCAATCATCAGCCATAAATCATGCCAAAACACAGCACTGTCATCACATCATGCATTTGAATTGAAAACAAAATACTTAACAGTCTCTGACTGGATTTTTAAAGGAATAATTCACCCCCCCAAAAAACTGCTGGAAATGTACTCACCCTCATGCCATCTAAGATGTAAAGTTTCTTTTGCATCATAAAAGATATGGAGAAATTTGAACGGGTGCGGTCAGAATAAAAGTTCAAATAGCTCATAAAAACATCACAAGTAATCCAGACCACTCCAGTCCATCAGTTAACACCTGCAGTGAAACGCTGCGTGTTTGTAAGGAACAAATCCATAAAACTGTTTTAACTTTAAACTTCCGGCCAAAATATGCATCCATAATGCTTCCTCCAAAAAAAGTCCATCCTTTGTTGTCCTCTCATATCAAAATCCACCGACATATTAGTTTAGAACTCATTTGGACTGTTTCGTTTGTAAATTCAGGTGACTAAACGTTCAGCAAATTTTCATTTATTCCTTTAAGCTCATTGTCAAAAGGCTATAGTTATTGTATTTATTACTTTCATCACTGCCATTATAGTTCTTTGTTTTGGATTTCTCGACTACTATGAATTCATTCCAAATGAATACGAGGATGTTTCAGCCAATTAATCCTCATTAGGGTTGAACTCGTCTGTCTGTTTTGGTTGGGCTGCTTCACAGGCACAAGGGCCTCATCGTGAGCAGTAAACATGTTCTTGCAGATATATTCAAATCTAAATATGCTCATTAACAGCATTCAAAAAGCACTAATCATCCTTACCAGTCCAAGCGAGAGAGACAGTGCATTGTATTATGAGTTATTACTTTAGTGTGGGAGGAGAGAGGGGCGTTTGACTATTGACTGAGGGTTATAATCTCCTCTCCGGTGATGTTCACTCAGTAATGTAATAACTACCATTTACGTTTATCTGTCCCGCCGACAGCCCGCAATAATGACATCATAAACGTATAAGCTATAAACCAGGGCTAATTTTTTTTCACCCGCCCCATTCTTCACATCTCGCTGACAGCCTGGCTGGTATTAAGGATAATACGGCTACAAAAGAGAACCTCTAAAAGTCAATGAGGCAGATACACACAGTGTGATGAGGGTAATGGTGTCGACTCTTTTAAGAATCTGCCTCCTGTTTATGTTCATTCAGATCTTAAAAGAGCTCAGCAGTGTCTCCTTACAGCGTACTCGGTGCAAGGAAATTAAGAGAGACAGAACTCTCCCACCTTTTCACATTCGAAATAACTTACGTGAGACATAAATGCATTCATGATGACAAAGAGAGAGCGTGCAGGCAATTGAGAGAGGGAGATGTATAGAGAGAGAGAGAAAGAGAGACTGCAATATATTACATCATTACTTAATGAGTCCCTCATTGTTGTGTTGCACAACATTTCAGCCTACACCAACAGTTATAAACACAGGCTAATCCTCCATAGCCGCTTTAATTGCAGGCAGACAGTCAGAACTAGCATCCTGACTGCTTGTACTGAAGACGTTGTGTTCAGGGAAGGGGAGGGTGATGTCAGTGACTCAAACGGTCCCTGTGGAGCACTTAAGAGTAATATGAAGTACGGATATTTGGAACGGGAGAACAAAAGACAATTAAAGCGAAAATGAAGAGAGTCTGCCTCTCAATTAAATTCTCCTGAAACTGTAATCAGGGCCATTGATGGTGCGTAAGGGGAGGGTGTCTAAGAGAAGTAGGCCACCAACCACAATCTTCTTGATTCGGCACCAAATGCTGCCGGCCCAAAGGTCATCTGGTGTTGTCTTGTGCTACATACTGCTGGTGTGTCCAATACTGCTGCAAGCTATGCAAAATGGAAGAGGAAAGCATTTACAAAGCCTGTCTGTTTCACTATTGTATACTGCCAAATTGGCTATTAAAAAAAAAATGTATGTTATGTTTCATCTTAAATGGCAGAGAGAGTATAATTTGCAAACCCTGTCTGTTTCACTATTGTATAAAGACAAACTGGCTATTGAATAAAAAATTAAATAAAATAAAATTTGTTATATGTTTCATCTTAAATGGTACAGAAAGTAATTTACAAACCCTGTGTTTCATTATTGTATACTGCCAAATTGGCAATAAAATAAAATCAAATTAATTTAAATAAGTCAAAATTAAATTAAATCAAATAAGTCAAAATGTATGTTACGTTTCAGCTTAAATGGCAGACAAAATAATTTACAAACCCTGTCTGTTTCACTATCGAATACAGCCAAACTGGCTATTGAATAAATAAAATAAAATTAAATTATAAAATTAAATATATATATTTTTAATAATTACAAAAACTCAACAATTTTCGCAAGGGCTCACAAATTTTGGGGAATTTTCGCAAATTTTGGGCTTAGATTTTGTCCTGTGACATCATTGTTATAGACTTTTCATTAAGACCATAAAGAATCATATCAACTTCGGCAAAATAACAAAATCGGCATCCGATGACCCCTTTAATAAAACTCTTGTGCACAAATTACATGAGTTTTTAATTCTGCCTTGCAAATTAATGTCCCTTTACGATTTTGATCCTTACTATATGCTCTAATGCATTAACACTTAGGAAAGTATTTTCTGTGGTCACGAAAATAACCTTTCTTAGAGTTGATATGAATTTACACTGAATGTTCGCTGGACGAACAGATTAGATATGGTAATTTAATTCTGCTACAGTCACTACTGGCGGCTGATATAAATAATTGCAATTAATCATAAATAATTGTAATTATTATATACATTTCCCTTTTGAGCTAATTTGCTACACTTAGATTTATGCCTAAATAGTGGGCTGTTTGTTTCGCTATCAAAATGCATCCATACATAACATAATAATAATAATCTTACAAAGAAACAAAATTCTGATACATTCTCTGTTACGAAAAATGTTATTGCTGATCTTTTCATAGAACAAAAGTTTCTAAAATAACAAAAAGCACCTTGAAATGTGTCCATATTACTTATACAGTAGGCTACATGAAGCCATATGAAAGCAGTCTGTGTTAAAAACAGACTGAACTTTAAATCTGCAGAGAGATTGAAAGGTTCATCCACAAGCTTTATATTAGACAGGAGATAAAGAACATTCATTGCTCATGAAGCTCTCTGACTTACCGAGCAAAATCCAACAAGTGTTCCTGATAATTGTCACAGCTCACTTGGATTTAGCTTTCAGTATTTTAAAATATACATGCCCACAGAGTGCAGAACAGTCCACTCACTGAGATAACATTAGTGCAAACAACAGCTGACATGATTTGAAGAATTCCCCAGCCCTCGGACACTGCTTTCAAACTATGCCACAGAAATTAATAGCAGTGTAAAACTTTATTGAGGACAGAGCACTGGCACAATTGTTTTAGGCCACATATAGTTGGAAAAAGTATGATGCAATATGAACACAAAACCTTATTATTTAAATCACTTCAGTTGTATTGCAGGTATGGATTATTTAGCACATGTTAGGTTAAGTGTTCTTCTATGAGGACAGATAAAGATCTCAGCTGTCCTTTAGTTTTTTCTTGAAGACAATGGGAGAAAAGTTTCTAACCAACAACTTACCAGAACTAGATCTGTGTCTCTGGAACTTTCCAGAAGCAATTGTTCCATTTCACTCACTGACACAATACTGGCACTGATAGCTTTTGCCCAGAGACATTTTAACTTTCACAAATTATTTTTTTTTTTACTGGAACTGTCACAATTGAATTGAACTAAAATACTCCATCGGGGCAAAAAACTGAGAGTACGTTTAAAATGTACTTGTCCTCATTTATTTCCTCAATTAACTTGAAAGGCTCCAAGGGTCTAATAAAGTTTCATTATATGGGACTGTTTATACCTTTTTCTGTGTAAAAAAACAACAACCTGTGCTTTTTATCTGTTAATAGGGAAGATTTTTTTTTAGTTTTACACATCATTGTTGTGTGTATATGTTTCATTTTGTCATTAAAATAGTGAGCAGACAGTTTAACCTTTCGAATATCGACTTTGACTGGGAAACCTTAAAGGAACAGAGCACCAGAATTGAAAATTCTATTATTATACTGAAATAAGCAACATTAGAGTGAGAAAATAATGAATGTAAAAAAGGAAATGGGTCTATCATGATCCAAAATTACAAAAAATGCAACAAAAAGTACTTAATGGTTCTATATTATGTGCACTATATTCACATGATCCCTCTCTATGAGCAAAAGCCTGAAATTTTAGATTCACTCTATTGTGTTCATAAAAGTTCATGAGAAAAAAAAAAAGACTGGTTCATGAACAGTCATTGTTTAGAGTCAGCTCTTCAGTAGATTCTTTTCACAAAAAATGGTTTGTTCATAAATGTACAAACAATTGTACAGCTAATAGTTCACTGGAGGGAAAGATTATCAGTTAATGACTTAAAAATGCAAGTGTTATGGACCATATTTTATGATACTTATGACACTTGAACAGAACATTGTGACTCAACATGTTGATTTGAAACAACATGAAGTTGTATGTATAATGACAGAAATTTAAATTTTGGGTCAACTAGCCTTAAACTTCAAAAGAAACAATTGCAAAAGTGTATTCATTTTTAATATCTACAGGGATAGTTCACCCCAAAATGAAATTTTTGGTAACACTTTAGAATAGGGAACACTTACTCACTATTAACTACGACTTTTCCCTCAATAAATTCCTAATTTGTTGCTTATTAATAGTTAGTAAGGTAATTGTTAAGTCTAGGTATTGGGCAGGATTAGGGATGTAGAATAAGGCATTAATATGTGCTTTATTAGTTCTAATAAATGATAAATGACTAATATTCTAGTAATATGCATGCTAATAAGCAACTATTTAAGAGGCCCTAAAATAAAGTGTTACCTAATGTTTATTATAATTTGCTCCACTTCAAATTGATGATGTTTCAGTTGCTGGTAGCCATTGACTTCCACAGTATTTTTGGTAGCACTTTAGAATATGGAACACTTATTCACTATTAACAACGACTTTTCCCTCAATAAATTCCTAATTTGCTGCTTATTAATAGTTAGTAAGGTAGTTGTTAAGTTTAGGTATTGGGTAGGATTAGGGATGTAAAATAAGGTCATGTAGAATAAGGCATTAATATGTGCTTTATTATTACTAATAAATGGATAATATTCAAGTAATATGGTAAGAGACCCTAAAATAAAGTGTTACTGTATTTTTTCCATACAATGGAAGTCAATGGCTACTGTCAAATGTTCAGTTTCATTATTCAAAATATATTTTGTGCTCAACAGAAGAAAGAAACTTATACAGGTTTTAGTACTAATTGTGGGTGAGTAAATGTTGACAGAACTATCCCATAACAAATTAGAAACCGCAAATATGACCTACAAATCTAAAAATTCACAGCAAGCATGTTTGAAAACGTGCTACAAATCCAGATCTGTTTTCACCTTAGTTCTACACTTTCTCTCTCTCTCTCTCCAACTAAAGCTGATCTGTCTGTGGAACTAAAGTCTTTTTGTGGCATATGACAGTACTTTCTCTGCCTATCACTCACACATGTTGCATAAGCATAACCTCAGCAGTCCCTGGCCAAAACAGAAAGCTTTATCTGCCTTGCAGAGAAAAGAAAAATTACCTTAAAAAAAGGAAAGAAAATCCTGCATTTTAATGCGTATGTATGAAAATCTGGCAGCTCTGAGCACAGAAAAATAGAGAACTCCCACACACTCCCACACATACAGTGCAACGTGAATGTACCCGGCTCCAGCCTGTAAGGTCTCTGCGTGCACTAGCACATCATGTTCACTGCACGGAGACTCAGGGACCTGCGAGAGGGGCAGCAGTCAGAAGTACAAAGACATAATACAGCCCACTCACATGACAACACATGTATTATGTTGCTTCGTGCTTCCTATAGCAGCACCACAAATGTTAATGGCCTGTTTTGAGGGTCGTAATTCAGTAAGGTGGGGGTGTAAGTGTATGTGTGTTGTTATTGACTCTGTCTTATTTCTGTGGCCTTCACCAAGCTGATATTTCACTTCTGCATTCATTTGTTTCTGTTTATGTAGCTTGTGGTTCTGCTAGCAATGTGGAATTCTTGTCTAAGGATAACAGGAAGTCAGACGGCGCTACTAAACTCTGATCAGAAGTGGGATTATAAATGAGATTTTATAAAAGCTATTTTTAAAATGTCAGGAACTTGTTAATAAAATAAGGAATTGTTTTCACAGTCTGTGAACGTTGCTGTAGACTCTGAGTTGTAGATGAATTGTAATGCCATGAGTATTGAAATCACTATTATAAATAATCACTCAAGTGACAGTAAATGTGTTAAGATTCTGTGTAAAAATATAAAGGATTTCCAGGCCAGAAAAAAAGCAGGACTTATATTTTGATTTACTGTAATAAAGTTAATTGAAGGGAATTTATATATATGAGATATTTTTCTAATATTAGAAATACATATTACTATTTAAACATTTTACAAATGATTTAGCACTTTTATTCAGCAAGTTACCAATTTTTTTTACAAAAAAATTATATTTCAAATAAATGTTGTACAAATAACGTTGAAAAAAATGTATCATGGTTTCCACAAAAATATACAAAAAAGGCACAAAATGTTTTCGGCATTGAAAATAATAAGAAATGTTTTTTAAGCACCAACAATGAACATTTTGAACTGATTTTAATTTAATTTATTTTGATCAAATAAATGCACCCTTGATGAGAATAAGAATTTTTTTTAAATATTTATAGAAAATTTTACAGACCTGAAACCTTTCAAAGGTAGAGTATATTAATATTAAGTCAAGAATGAACTATAATTATTTCCAACGAGTACATTTAATGCCATCATTATCTAAATTCAAATTATAATACAGTTGGTTGTAAAGTCAATCATTTACATGTCTTATTAAAGTCGTTGCACATAAGAGAATATTATATAAAAGTTTGAGAAACATTATAAAAAACCCCAGTTTTAATAACATAAAAAAAAACGTTTTGTACTATATTTGTATCAATATGTAACCATTTCTTAAAAATGTAATAATGATTGTTCTAGGTTCTTGTACATGTTGAAATTTCCTCCTTTACAATTAAAATAAAGCTTACAGAACTTAGGTAACTAAAATAAATATTAACAAGAAAAAAAAAAGCATCAATGTTTTCAAAAAGATATTTGAGATTTGAAGCTGCTGTGTATAAATCTCAAAACATATAAGTCAATAAAACTACAATCAAAACTATGGGCACACGAAAGGAGGGAGAGAAGCTGTTCTCTCAAAAATACAAATAAAAAAGCCCAAACATTTTTTTAACATTTTGAAAACATTCTCTAAATTATTTTAGAGTCATTTTGAAACTTTTTAAAAAGTAGCTTGCTCTAAGCCTGAAGGAGCTCTTTGTGTTTTTCTCAAATAACATTATAACTTTGAATGACTGTACTGTGCGGTTTGTGAGACACAAGGCAATTGTAAAATAAAAAACATACAGCAAAGCTCAAGGGAAACGAACCACACCACCCAGGAATTACAGAAGAAGGATTGAAGCCAGAAATCAGAACGACCTTTTTAGTTCACGCTATATTCCCTGTGTCTGCCTCATAAAAACAGACCTGAAGGGTGGCCATCTGACATTTATGAGAATGGCTCAATGCTTCTATTACACACATAACACTTTTCTGAAATGTGCTGGTGATGGCTTTGTTTAGTTTCCTGTTCTGAAACCCACGATCCCTTATGCAAAGTGTTCAAAGCCTCTGAAACAAATTATGAAAACACTTCTCCAGAGACTGTGTGTGAATGCAAATTAATTCTATACCTCCGAATCTGAAATTTGCTGTTTAAAAAGATGCATGGCTCTGAAAGGATTATTCACAATGATCGGTTGAATTACATCAGTGGTCTAATTCTGTAGACCAGCTTTCTTCTTTGAGGTGTTGTCTGACAATGTTGACAGGGCTAAATAAACCACCATACGTAATTTATGCTGCAAGCAAGCGGTTGCTTCCTAAAACTCACATTTATTCAACTGAATTTAGGGAGGAGGGTTGAATAATTTAATAATCCATGCCCTGAATCCATCAGAACATCAGACACTCTCTGTGTTGGGAGATTTGGTATTGACACTCTCTCGTGCCTTGGTTTCATATTCAGCTTTTGCTTATTTTCTTTCTGTTGCATATTCTTACAAACAAATTCCATAAAAGTTAAGCAAAGTCAGAGTTAATTTTTAAATGACATTTTCCTGGAGTGTGCTTTTTAAAATGATTTTAATCAAAGTATGGAAACAGAAATGTGGTCTTCCTCTTTCTTTCTCTCAGAAGCTTCTATTGCTGCAGGCAGTAAATGTTTTAACACAGCACTTCTCCACTGGTGGGTCGTGACCTAAAAATGGATCGCAAATCTGTTCTCATAGGGTCGTGAACAGCAGTGGAAAAACAATGCTAAATGCAAATAATAAAAAGCAAATAACCATACAATCATGCATAGTTAGGGTAGAAAAGCAAAGTATTTTCAACAAAAAGAGAAAACGTTTTCCTTTTGTGATGCTGACGTCAAAGGCAAACTCCAGTAACCTGGTGAAAGCAGCCAAATAAGGCACTTGCCAGCATTGACAGGTTGCTTGTCGTGCCTAAAAACCATCCTCAAACCCAGAAACTAAACTTCTCAAGGTTACACAAGGAATAAGCATGGTTTGTGTTTTTTGTGGTGAATTACTGTCTGCTAAGAACATGAAACCATCAAAAGTGTTTTTTTTTTCTTTTTAAAGAAATTACTACTTTTATTCCGCAAGGACACATTAAAATTAATGTAAAGTGACAGTAAAAATATTCATAGTATTATGTAAAAAATTATTTATTAAAAATTCTATGTTTCTATTAATCAAAAGAATCTGCACCAACAGTTACTAAGAAGTGACGTAAGCCGGTCGACAGCGATGTCATTTGTGCGCGGTGTTCAACAACGTAAACAAAGAAGAACACTGTTAACTGTGTTTTTGTTGTGTCTCACGGGTTTCACAATAATGGACATGGAATTTCAATATATACGTCAAGCGATTGAAAGATCAGAAAGGAGGACTAAAGAATCTACAACGACAATTTGCAGTGTTGCATTTCATTGAGGCTGATAGAAGCACAAAACACCGTAGACGAAGTCTTCAGGTAAATGCCGTTTATAAATGCTCTCAGTATGATACAATGTTTACACAGTATATGTTTACATGGTGTTTCAAATCATGGCGGGTGAGGGCGTTTTTGTACACGTTTAGCCAATCAGCATACACTTACGTCACGGATAGTTCCTAGAACTGTTTTAGACCCTACTCTGAAGCAGGAGCTAATTTAGTTCCTCCAAACGGAGTTCCTGGAACTAAAACCGTTCCTAGTTCCCGCGGTGCGAACACGCCAAAAAGTGGGTAGTTCCACAATTAGTTTGGGTACTATGAAAAGGTTTCTGCGGTGCGAAAGGCCCTAAAGAGCCTATGGTGACTTGAACTTTTGGAGGGAAAGTTTACGACTCTTTGTCTCCATGCATGGCAATTTGCATATGAACTGGATTGGAAGTTGATATACAAACTATTAAAGAGTCTTATAACACTTATGTTGCATAGGTATCGACATATAATATACACTCTCAATTAGATCATCCGAAGACGAATTGATAGAGACCAAACATGGTATAAGGGAGAAAATATTAAATAGTGTTCTATCATAAGCATGCATAAAACAGGGTACAATACACAAAAACATATACCAGATCCGTAATAATATACACAATGACCTGAACATATGTGTGTTCATTCAAAGAAAGGTTTTTCTATTAATTAATTAGAGAAGAGTCCATTTTTATGGCCATAGACCCTCATAGTTGGCCTTTTGGTTAGGTGAGGAGGCATAAGAGATTATTTGTTAAATATAACAAATAGTTTTGTGTCTGATTGGTCCAAATGCTACAGCACATTATGCTCAATATGAAAAATATAACAGGGTGAAAAGAGGTTCAACTTAGAAAGAAGATTAATCTCCACCACTAAATACCACAATTTAACACAAAACTGCATAGGTAACACCAAACAAAACCGCAAAGCCCATATGTATAATTACAATTTAATCACTTAATGAAAGGAATAGTTCAACCAAAAATGATATTTTTTTTACAATTTACTCACCATCTGAAAAGATTTGGAGAAATTTAGCATTACATGACTTGTTCACCATCAGTCCTCAGCAGTGAATGGTTGCCGTCAGAATGAGAGTTAAAACAGCTGATTAAAACTTCACAATAATCCACAAGCAATCCACACGACTGCAGTCCATCAATTAACATCTTGTGAAGTGAAAAACAGCATGTTTAAAAAAAAAAAAAAAATCCATCATTCAGCGTCTTAACTTTAAACTGTTGCGGCTAGCCAAAATAAGAGTACATATCTATAATAACACTTCCTCTAGTGCATTCCAAATTAAATTTTCATTTCTGGGTGAACTACTCCTTTAAATATTTATACGGTGGCCGAGAGAGCTCAACGCGCTGCAACTTCAGAAAACACATGCAAATAAAAAAAAACACCAGCAAATCATGAAAACATCTTCATCATTTTGACAGCACATGCGCTGCAAATCCTCACAACACATGCAAATTAAGAAATGCGCTGCAAATCCTCACAACACATGCAAATTAAGAAACGCTGCAAATCCTCACAACACATGCAAATTAAGAAATGAGCTGCAAATCCTCACAACACATGCAAATTAAGAAACGCGCTGCAAATCCTCACAACACATGCAAATTAAGAAACGAGCTGCAATCCTCACAACACATGCAAATTAAGAAAGGCACTGCAAATCCTTACAACACATGCAAATTAAGAAAGGCACTGCAAATCCTTACAACACAAGCAAGGTGTGAGGATTTGCAGCGCGTTTCTAAAAATTATAATTCAAATGAATCCAAAGAGTATTTTATGATTTTCATAAAATTTACTTGGAGCCAAAAACATTTTTTTCAGTATAGGCACTTTGGTCCTGCGCCTCAAGAACTGCTGGAAAGTTCGATCTTAAATGAGTGACCTTATCATCTTTTCACTGCACTAAGTGAATGGACAGGAAAAGAGAGATAGAGTAAGGCTGTGTGTGAGAGAGGTGGACTGGGATGGGGTGGTAGAGAGAGAGAGAGAGAGGGAATGGAGTGGGAGGGCCAGAATTACCATGGAATAAATAACAGGGCTGCCAGCAGATAACAGACCAATTCAATCTCTCTTTCTCACCTGCTGGCGAAAAGCAAAACAGAACATGGGATGCCTTCCAACGTCACCGCAGTAAAAATGCTCTCAGTTTCCTCTCTTGCTCTCTCTGCCTCTCGTTGACAAGCCACATCTTTTTCACACTGGCTTTACATATTAACAAAGTCGTCTTTGTGAGGGTGTCATGATTTCCATTTACATACATACACTCTCACCTGGCTCCAGTCCCTCAACAGTTTGGTTACATCACAGAAACCTCAACAAAAGCATCTAAAATACTGTTGCAAATTCTCCAAATTGTCAGGGAGTGTTCAGCCAAACACAGAGAGTAACAATTGAAATGCAGCAAAGAAAATTTTGTCCTTCACTCTTGTCTATTAAAGCCAAAAAATTCTGTTACAAGCACAAAATGTATTGTTATAATAGGAATTTGGTGTTAAAGGAATGGTTCATCCAAAAATGAAAATTTGCTGAAAATTTAGTCACCCTCAGACCATCAATCCAAGATGTTGATGAGCTTGTTTCTTCATTGGAATAGATTTGGGTAAATTTAGCATTATATGACTTGTTCACCTCTGCCGTGAATGTGTGCCTCCAGAATGAGAGTCCAAACAGCTGATTAAAACATCACAACAATTCACAAGTAATCCACACCACTCCAGTCCATCATTTAATGTCTTATGAAGTGAAAAGCTTAGTGTCTATAATAAAAATAAAAAAATCAATCATTAAGATGTTTTTAACTTTATATATATAATATTGCTTTCTCCAGTGAAAAAGTAATCTTGCCTGAATCAGGAGAGAAATATGTACAAGTCACGCACTGTTTAGAAGCGTAAACAGTTTTAAACAAATATGTTCATGGATTTTGATGTGCAAAGACAACTGGGCATGGACTTTTTCACTGGAAGAAGTGTTATTATGGACTGGTTATTATTAGTTAGAAGCGACGGTTTAAAGTTACAACACCTTAATGACAGATTTGTTTTTTATAAACATACAACTTTTCACTTCTCAAGACCTTACTTGATGGACTGAAGTCATACAGATTACTTGTGGATTATTGCGATGGTTTTATCAGCTGTCTTGACGGCACCCATTCACTACAGAAGATCCACTGATGAATGATGTAATCAAACAAAACAGAAACAAACTCTTAAACATCTTGGATGGCCTGAGTGTGTACATTTTCAGCAAACTTTCATGTTTGGGTAAACTATTCCTTTAAATTTGAATGGTTAATGCACAGTCGCAATGGGGCAGATGAAGGCCGGTGGCCCTGAGCTCGGCCATCCAGATGCATTGTGGAAAAGACAGCACTCAAGCATAAAGCCATTCATCCCATTTACAAATCCACCCCACAATTTATGAATGCTGTATATGAAACCTGTGCAGCATTTTCTGAGTGCACGCACTATAGTGCTTGGTAAATCAACATGACTGCTAACAGAGGACACTGTATACGAGCCATCAGAAAAAAAAAACTGCAGCCCTGTGAGTGAAATTTAGCAGAACACAATCTCATATAAAACAGCTTACATACATTATGTGCCATTCTTGAGTCAAACGCTGGAAGTTACAGCACTGTAAAAAAAAAAAAAATTATCTCAAAACAAGAATGCATGCAATCTGGAGCACTTTTAAGGATGCTGCAGATTTATTTAAAAGCCTGACTGATGTCTTTTCATGCATATTCAGTGACAGGTTGCTCTTATGTCACCCTCCGGATATACTGTGATGGACGTATGACTGTGATAATCAGGAGGTGTGTTAATCTGACTGAGACTGTGCAGTTTCTGAGACAGGTGCAAAGGGGGAAATATGACCAGCAAAATGACAAAGCAATTACAGAAATGTGACCTATTTCCTCTTCCAGACATATGCTGAAACAAGACCAACCTGTTATTCAAACACATCTGACATCCCTTCACACTTCCAACAAGCCATCTATTTTGTTTGTCAGCTTAATTGAGCAGAAAACACAAAAAGCTGTGACTGATGAGGCCGTCGATTTATATTAAGTGGCTGCTTTTTGCTGCCATGCTTTGTCATTTATTGTGGGGACTTGTGGGACATGTCCTCTTTTTATCGTGCTCAACTTAATCATTTCATGAAATAAATTCTGACATACTATCCACTGATGTACATTAGTGGTTTAATTAAATACTAATAATTAGTAAAAAATTATGAGTAAAAATACAAATAATTTTTCAAATAAAAAGACCAAGATTGTAAATATTAAATAATTAAAAAATATATATACTAATAATAATAGCCATTTATAATCTAAACAAAGTACAAGAATCTAAATATTTATATTTTATTAAATGAATAAAAAAAATCTATTTTTACACAAACTACTGTCTTGCAGTTGTGAGATTACAAAAAGTCAGTGCACCCCAGTTGACCCAACTGTCTTCGTCACTTTTTAAAACAAAGTGACAGCCATTGATGTATGTCACAAAATTTTATGTGTCGATTGTTTGACATTGAAGTTGTTTTAAAATCATGCCGCAGTTTCCAATTTCTCGGTGAGGGAGGCCTGTGTTCTGTTGGCATGAAGGTCAAGGACCACAACAATGCAGAGATACATCCATCTCACGCTGTCTGTCTCGTTACGCCTGAGAGCTCTTGACTCATCGGCCCATGTCGAATGAGAGGTGCGATCAGGAACAACAGTGTTTTTCATGTCTGTTATTCTCACCTCGCCCTTTCTTTATTGTGTTTTTAGAGCCTTGCATCACTTTTTTTCAGGCTGTGAACAGTTGAGAGGGGCATCTCTAAGCTTACTGACCCTCACCACACAAGGCTTGACAAAATTAAGAGAAAAGAAGATACCAGCATTCCACTCCACGAGCCGATCCCCTGTTGCGAGTCCACTGGGAGAAGCGCAGCAGCGATTGCACTTTAAAAACGGACAGACTGGAAGATGCTGCTGACCTGAAACTGCCCGATATCCTTCAGGGGATCTAACACAGAGTGACAAAGAGAAATGAAGGTGCGATTACATTAGCGACATTTTGGTGAAATTTCATGTCTAAAAAGGTTTAATGTTAATAGTTTAGTGAGGCATGAAGTATTAGTGTGATTAACTTGAGCCCCATGCAGAATCTATGTGGGGGAAAAAAAAACAAATGTGCTGATTCTTATGGAAATTACTGGATTCCAAGCACAAACTCGATAAAGAGAGTTGTTAAGTGAATTGTTGTCAAGTTCTGAACTTATACTACCAGAACCAACACATATGTCAGGATGCTATTCATTGATTTCAGTTCCGCCTTCAATACAGTGATCCCATCCACACTGATCTCCAAGCTCATTGATCTTGGCATCAGCCCCTCCCTCTGTAACTGGACCCTGGACTTTCTCACCAACAGACCACAGTCTGTTAGGATCAGTACCCACACCTCCTCCATCCTCACTCTAAACACTGGGGTACCACAGGGCTGTGTGCTGAGCCCAATCCTCTACTCCCTTTTCACCCATGAGTACATGCCTGTACATGGCTCTAACTCCATAATCAAGTTTGCAGATGACACCACGGTGGTAGGCCTGATCAGCGGCAATGATGAGACAGCCTACAAGGATGAGGTCCAGCATCTAGCAACGTGGTGTGCCAACAACAACCTTGCACTCAACACCCAGAAGACCAAAGAGCTGATTGTAGACCACCGGCGGACTAAGAAGGACCACACACACACTCCCATCTACATTGATGGGACCGAAGTGGAGCGAGTGGCGAGCTTCAAGTTCCTTGGTGTCCATCCCTCTGAGGATCTCTCCTGGACCCTCAATACCTCCATACTGATCAAAAAGGCACGACAGCGCCTTTACTTCCTTAGGAAACTAAGGGAAGCTCACTTGTCCACCCACATCCTGCTGAACTTTTACCGTTGCACTATTGAGAGCATTCTCACAAACTGCATCACAGTGTGGTATGGCAACTGCACTGTTTCGGACTAGAAAGCCCTCCAGCGGGTGGTGAAAACTGCCCAATACACCACTGGTGTCGTGCTACCCTCCATCAAAGACATTTACCACAAATGCTGCCTACGGAGAGTGAGAAATATCATCATAGACTCCTCTCACCCCAGTCACAGACTGTTCACTCCTCTCCCATTTGGGAGACGTTATAGGAGTCTTCGCTGTCGCACCAGCAGACTCAGGAACAGTTTCTTTCCCTCAGCTGTCAGCCTACTGAACTGCAATCTCAGGCGCTGAACACTACATCCAAGATGGACATCCTAATGGATAAAAAAAAAAAAAAAAACTGCACTGTTCAATAACCTGTCTGCACTCCTCACTCACAATGTTCTTATTGTTTCCTCTGCTATTTTGCACATTTCTGATATTTTGCACATTCCCTTGCACATTTCTACCTCCGGATGCCGTTAAGGTCATTGGCCATATATAAACATATGCTACTTACATACCTCACTTTATAATGCACCTTCTGTTTATACTTCCTTGCAACCTAAATTGTATGTACAGTCATTTGCACTGAGCTAGTCTCTCCCCCTCTACCTCATAACTTGCACTATATGTCATAAAACTTAATGTATATACACATGTTTTATATTTATTTATATACTTTGTTATTTGCACTTCTGGTTAGATGGCTACTGCATTTCATTGGCTCTGCACTTGTACTCTGCACATTGACAATAAAGTTTAATCTAATCTAATCTAATCTACAGTCAAAAGTTTGATCAACCACATTAAATCTACTTTATTACAAACAACAACAAAAAAGAAACTATTAGTAACCAAAACAAATCAAAACTATATACAGTATTAGGAGTACTGCTTTTTAAACAGCATGTTTCCATGTAGTGCTGGGCATCCATTTTCAGCATCTCTTTTAAGGCCCTGATATACTTCTTTTTCATTTTTTGTTTAAAGGGAAAGTTCACCCAAAAAGGAAAATTCTGTCTTCATTTACTCACCCTTGTGTCTTTTCAAACCTGTGTGAGTTCCTTTCTTCTGTTGAGTACAAAAGAAGATATTTTGAAGAATGTTAGCAATCAAACAATTGACGGTAGCCATTGACTTCCATGGTATTGTTTTTACTATGCAAGGCAATGGCTACTGTCAACAGTACTGTCAAAAATGACAGTGATGAGAAAACAGCAGTTAAGAAAGCAGTTAATCATAGCAAAGTGGATATTTTTGCACAAGCGATTTCCAGAAGATTTCCACATCACAGAGGGCGGAGCCCCAAAGCACATCTAATTACTAATCACCAGAGACCAATGGTAATTTAAAGGTGCTTACCAGCCAGAGGAAACTTTTCTGTAAATGTTTGCTTGATAAGTGATTTTGAACTTTCAAAACAAACTCCAAATAAACCTTCTATTGTTCGACACACCAGTTCATTCTTCGATTTTGCTTGAAGTATACTGGAGCATTTACAGTATAGTCCAACCCATGCATTAACAAAACTGTTGTGTAAATAAATTAATGAATGGGCATAACTTATATTTGTCTAAAAAACGAATTTCAAGCATTTAAGCCTTTAGATCTAAATGTTTTTATGATCATGAGAAGCATAAATTTAGTCAAGTGGTTCCACATTTTCACTGGTAATGTAAGTCATTGGTGGTCATGGTAATAAAAGATGTTTTATCTTCAAGTTCTCCTCATCTTCTTCTCTCTCTGGCGTAAGATTAAGTCAAGTTAACAAGCACTATCAGTGCAGATAAGGGTGAATGATTAGCTAACTCATAATTTTCTCCCCTCTAATGATTTTTCATCCCACCTCTCTCTCACACACACTTTCTCTCAATCAGGCCAGCATGCCATACTCACACACACACAATTTAATGAAAGGTGAGCGGAACCACTTCCAAAACTTCAATTAGTGTACAAATAATTCAAACATTTGGAAAATTAGCCGCATACAGAAAGTGTCCAATTTCATTCTTCACACCAAGGTTTTCCTTCAGTTTCAGGCACTCAATTATTTTTCATTTAACATTTGTAGGTCACATTAAAACTGATTTGGAAACTAGACATAACTAAACTGTACTGCAACTGTGCTGTTAGTTAACACACAACCCCAAACAAGAACAAATATGTGCGTACTCTAAATGTAGATGTTACACATACCTTATACATAAGAGGCATTTATAGCTTTTCATAAGTTTTAAGGTAAAGTAAAATGAATTTTAAAAGCACATTTGTTCAATCTAGGATGTGGAAGGAAAACGTTTTTTCAACATGACCGCACCAAAGAGTTCAATCTGTTCAATTTCTAGTGACTTCAGGGGCAGCATTTTCTTCAGTACTATTGTGTATCATGAATGCAACTATTGGGTACAAAGACCTCACATGACAAAGCACTAGCTGAACTTTCTCAAAATTACTTTTCAAAAAGTTGCATATTGTGACAGTGCCATATACACTATAGTGGTAGAGATGGTATCAGATGGCAATACTACTACTGCGTACTCTGATATATACAATGGAAACTGAATGATAACACTAGCCTTATCAGGACTCAAAAATAAGGAATTTTTTCCCTAACCTTTATTTGCCCCACCACAAAAAAGTAATCTATTGCTGGGAAAGGGTGGCACAGGAGACAAAACATTACTGATTGGTTTGTCATGACGTTTTAAAGACTATCACAAGCAATTTCATGTTTTATAAAACTTAATCTATATTAGCTAGCTAAATAACGTTATCAGCTGAATTAGCAATATCAAAGAACATAACATTTTCAATGCAATTAATGATCCACTGGCCCAAAATGTTACAGTTCTGTCATCTGACCATGATGAAACTCTCACACCAAGCCATACGTCAAGACATCCTTAATATTGAGCCAATCACATATTGCTGTATTTACAGAACATTTTACTCAATATACCTGTACAAAAGACCTGTCCGAAAGTGCTCTACGTGCATTCTTGTATTTATGTTTTGATTGTAAATGGCCTTTACCTTCATTACAGAGTTCACAGCCTTCGCATGCAGTTGTTGTAAATAATAACAATATAAAAAATAAAAAATAAAAAGTGGGGAACCAGAAACCATGCAGCACATTGTCAACGAGTGTCCGCTGACTCATTTCAACGGCGGACTCAAGGCTCTTCACCTGGCTGATTCTGCTGTTCTGTGGCTGGGCACACAATGCAAATACTAAGAAGAAGAAGACGACACAATGTCTAGTTAAAATAAGTTCACACTTTTAAAATGTGACTAGAAAAAGCAGGCAGCACAAGATCTGTGTGAACAAATAATTTTACAGCTAATAAAGCTTTCTCAAAAGTAACTTTTATGACCAATGAGACAACAGATATATGTAATGTGCAAAGAACTGCAAGGTAAATATTTATCTAAATCCTAGTTAAGTAAGTGGTGAGACAAGGAAGTCATTTCATTCCAAAAATGTCATCCTCATCACAGTGTGCTGTTAAACACAAAACTTAATTTCAGAAATGGAAATGACTGTATTGGAAATGCTCACAATGTTTCAGAAAAATAACATGATGCATGTAGCCTACAGTATACACTGATGGATGTTGTTAGTGGATAAATCAAACAAACTAGTGAAAGTTTATTTTTCTAAAAGTCCACAAGGCCAAAAGTGCCCACAGAAGAATCACCAATAAACAACCAGTGTCTAATTAGCCAGTTGGTAAAAGTAGGCCTTAGATTTTAGCAATTTGTGAATTATTTATTGGTGCTAATAATAAATATACTTCCAAGCCACTTGCAAAAATAGATTTCTCAGTGCTTTTTATCAACTGTTTATCAAATGCAGAGGCATAGCAAGGGCTATAAATGTGTGTCTTTCAGCAAATCAGCAGAGGTGTAAAAAGTACTCAAACATTTTACTCAAGTGAAAGTAAAGATACTCAGTGAAAAATTTTACTCAATTAAAAGTACAAGTATCTGGCCAAAAGCATACTTGAGTAAAAGTAAAAAAGTACAACTTTAAATTGTACTCAAGTATTAAAAAAGTAGAAGTACTTTTTTTCTGACAGACATACAGAAGTTTGGTTAAAGGGAGAAAACGAAACAAAATGCAATGGCACAGGTCAAACACATACATCTAGTGCAGCAATAACAATTAAAATGCAGCACAGCGGAACACACACACACACACACACACACACACGCACACAAAATTGCAGGGAAAGGGTTTAAAAGGAAACTCCATCCTTTCCACCCTCATGCCTTCCCATATATATATACAGGTTTTTCAATTCGAATTTATTTGTATAGCGCTTTTCACGATACAAATCGTTGCAAAGCAGCTTTACAGAAAATTTAAGTTTCTACATTCTATTTAGGAGTAGGTTATTGGTGGTACAGTAAAATCCTGCAGTTAGTTAAATTATATATATATAATGACTTTCATTTATCAGATGAACACAAACTAAGATCTAAATCATTTAAACTAAATCATCTTTTTTCATATAACAAGTATGGGACATCCAAAAATGACACTTCAAAAGCTACACAAAGTGAATATGATAGTAACTCATACAACCCCTGTTAATGAATCAGTGTCTTCTAAAGTGAAACGATGAAAATTACAAATAATAATATTTTAAACTTGACCGTCGTGTTCATTTTGTGTGGTTTCTGAAGTGGTCCTGTCCCCTTGCATTATACGGACTAAAAATCTTTGCTTGTGTTCAGATCATAAACATCTGGGATGACATGAGAATCTTAATTTTTGGGTGAAATATCACTTTTAATAACAATGTGATGCAGAGGTTAGAAACATATTCCAGACAGAATGCAAGAATGGGTTGAATTAATGAGGAGAGTCATAGGATTAAAACATACAACATTAACGTTTTGAAAGGCCACTTTTTTGTGTTGTCACTGTCTAAAAGGATAATTAATCTTTTAATTGTTTATTTGGGGCATTTTTTGTGGGGGCTTTTTCTCAGCAAATATTGCTATATAATTATTTGCGACTAATTATATAATTAATGAGCAAATCATGTAATTATTAAGATAAAAAAAAGATTGATTGAGAGTCCAAATTCTTACTCAATGCGTCATATAATGACATATTATTAATACAACTTATCCACTACCTGTTTTTCTTTTTTTGTACATTTGTAACATTTAATTTAAAAAAATTAATTCCCACAAAAATATTAATTATAAAAAATTTTATCACTGATTTTATTTGCACTCGATCTTGTGCATTCAGCCAATATAATGATTAATGATTAAAGAATAATGATTCAACTTTTTGGGGGGGAAACGCAACTTTGCTACCTCAAAATACTTCCTCAGATTTGATGGTGAACTTTTGAACCCAGACATTTACCTGATGAAAGTCATAACTGAAGTGCAACTGTGTGTGTGCTTGATGCATGAAAACAATGATCATTGGTTCTGTCAAGCATGCACATTTGAGCTTTCGTTTCCCTTATTTAATGTGTATAAAATAAAATAAAAATGTAATGTACCTTTTCAGTTTAAATAAAACTGTAAGGAGTAAAAAGTACTGTTTTTTCTTCAGAAATGTAATCAAGTAAAAGTACAAGTAGTCAGTTTAAATTGTATTTGAATAAAATAAAAATCCCCCAAACTAATATTTAAGTACAGTAATCAAGTCAAATTACTCTACACCTCTGCAAATCAGTTAAGACTACTGGGGGAGCCTTACATCCCTTTAGTAATATTTATTACTAGAGCAAGTCTGATGAAACCTGTTGTGAGTTTACTGCATTATTTTACACAAAAGGTTTTTAAGTGTGTTTTTCTCATCTTTTCAAATCCGTGAGTTTGTTTGACCTTCAATACATCCCACAAAAGAGCACAAAACTTTCAAAAGTTTTTATTTTCAGTGGCTGCATGTCCCCGTGTGTGCAAGTAGCCTCGGGTTGATAGCAGATTTTGGACACAAAGTTCAAGATATAATTGAATATATAACTAATTTTGTGTATTGCACACTATTTTTTACAAGCTGCCCTGTGGATATGATGTGCAATATGAACATTTTCTAAAAGCATTTGTCAACCGTGACACAGATCTGCTGTAATGTAAATAAATAACATTTTGAATTAAGCACAAAACTGTGACTTTTAGATTCCAGATATTAAAGATTATTGTAGAATATAAAAATGCATAACAATTCCAGAGTAGGCTACTACAGTAATATAAAACTCCAATTGTGTAAAGTCATGAATTTAGCATGCCAGATGAACAGTTTATTCCGACTGAATATGTTGTGTCTCTCGTTAACAATCATGACCATATTCTACATTTGAAAAAGCACTGAGAAGCTTCCAATCCAGCCTGCTTCTTGCAAATGCTAGTTGCCTAGCAATGCAATCGCTGATTTTATGGTCTGTGAAGTTTACAAGAGCCAGAGAGAAAGACACAGACTGAGAGAGAGAGAGATATCGAGAGATAGCGAAAGAGAGAGAGACTAAATGGATAAAGAAAGACAGAGAGAGACGGGGGTGGGAAAGCATTTGAATATTATTTCAAAGGTTTTTCTTTCAAATCTGATACTGATAAATCCAGAGAATACTGTATGACGATGACTGTATGATATGGGAAACATGTAATATATTGATCTGTTTATTTGCACATATGGAGATAAGGTATGCTGCGGGAGCCGATCCGTCTTCATCTATAGACTACATCAGGCTATAATGTATGTGCTACCGGTTTAGATGATTATGAGATACACATGATATAATATAGAGATCTAGAATCTGCTCCGTTCCAGGTCTGTGTTTTTGTCTTTACAACACATGAGACCTTACGTTTCGTCCTTCTGCACATACTCAGAGCGAGTGAGAGACAGCCAGGGCTCATCTTAGATCCTAATCTTCCAAGGCTCACCTCCATGAGGAAGTTCTCTTTAACCATCCTGCGATTTTCCTCTCTTATCATTTCAGCCTCCCTGTACCACCTCAGAGAAGAGCCAAGTTCAAAACGCCATTCAAAAGCCGCCGCTGTAAAAGAGGAGCAGGAAATCGAATTAGTATGAGCGACAAAGAAATTAAAATAACCTGAGCTGTATTCGTGGTGCTGAGGTTATGGACATCGTCACGCTGCAGGCTGAATATTAAAACAGCCATTTTCTGTATATGACAGAAGAGTTCTGACTCAGGTGACAGAAATCAGGGCCAGTGGTTTGTCCAAAAGGGCTGTATCATTTATCTTCCATTTAGTTTAATGATGTACTATAACCCAGGGCTTATTACATTGAGGAATAACGAGGAATCTTGGCTTTGGTTATGTGGTTATTGGACTATGAACTGGTTTCTTACCAGGACACTATAGGACACAACTGTTTTGCAATTTACACTGCTCATACACTTTACCTGGGTTAACAATTTATCCTGAGTATTCATAAACTGACATTTCACGCTGTACATTCACAAATCCTTGATGTTCTTATTTGCATATTTGTCAGTGTCACTGATTGGTCGAATGCAGGACATGGCTCTAGCACTGAATGGACTTTTCGCTGAACTATATATGTAAGAATAAAACAGACTCTTCTTCACTTCAATTTGTTGCTGCAAGCTCAAACCAAATATACTCTGTGCCATGTTATTTGAAACATAAATGTTAATCCAAATTTACACTTGTTTTCTCTGCTGATTCTGTGAGTCGTTTGTTTGTGAATTATTGACATTTCCTTTTTGACAGCCCACAATTTCCAGTCAGCACTTAGGGAGACTGTAAAATCTCAGCAAGTACTGGAACAGCCACTCCGACACTTCAGTTACAGACTCTCTAGGATCTCCTCAAATGCACTAGCAGTGATGAGGTTTCTGAGTTACAAAAAATGTTGTGAAATACTAAATAAATAAAAAAATCAACCTTTAGTCTCATGTGAAAAATTTTGTTTTGCAAAATGTGAAACGTATTGTATGTATTTGGGGTTTTGCATAAATCTATGCCTGGTCACATTCTTCTTATGAGATCAGGTTTACAAATATGTCAGCCAGCAAGCAAAGATGAGAAGGGCCTCTCATATCACATGACCTCATAGGTGTTTTGAGCACAAGTGGCTGGCAAAAGTGAGATGTTGTTCATTTCCATATTTAATTTGCATCTCCTTTCTTCCTTAGACTCAGGCTGGAAGAAAACATCAAAATAAACTAACAATGCTGACACATTACAGGCTCGCACACAGCAGGAGTGTCACACACGCATGAATGCATTTACAAAACTGAACAGTAATTTGAGAACTGTTACCATGGTCGAGAGAGATTCAAGAGACACTGAGCAATTAAAAATGAAGGAATGGGGGGGGGCTCCATTTGGACTCCTGTCTTATCTCACTTTCCTCCTCCACTCTTACCTTTTCTCACTCTTTATCATGTCTCCATCTCCCTCCCCACTTTTGTCCAGTTTCACTGTCCTTCTTCACTCTTGCCAAGTCTCATTCTCATCCTGCACTCAACACGCCTTTTCACTGTTTATGACAAACGACAGACAAAATCATTCATTTTCAATGAGTTCTACGCTACTCTGGTTGTCAGATCAAAAGTGGATCAGTCATTTTGGATAGAAGCATCTGCCAAATGCATAAATATAATAGATCCAGTTTGACTACACGATATGCACCATCCTCCAAGACCTTGTTTGTGAGATGGAAATTAATATAAATTTTTAAAACATATGTATTTTTATTCTAAACACTCAAT
Source organism: Barbus barbus (assembly GCF_936440315.1). Classification (NCBI taxonomy): domain Eukaryota; kingdom Metazoa; phylum Chordata; class Actinopteri; order Cypriniformes; family Cyprinidae; genus Barbus; species Barbus barbus. Next base: position 19,275,383 of record NC_136757.1, read on the forward strand.
ACTTAGATGGCCATAAATATTGATTTATATTGTTTAAAACTGTACTCACTGTAGGACATCCCATCATACACTATCAGAAAAAGAAGTGAAGTGAAGTGACATACTTCCAAGTATGGTGACCCATGCTCAGAATTTGTGCTCTGCATTTAACCCATCCAGTGTGCACACACACAGCAGTGAACACACACACGGAGCAGCCATTTATGCTGCGGCGCCCGGGGAGCAGTTGGGGGTTCGGTTCCTTGCTCAAGGGCACCTCAGTCATGGTATTGAGGGTGGAGAGAGCGCTGGACATTCACTCCCCCCACCTACAATTCCAGTCCGGCCCGAGACTGGAACCCGCAACCTTTGGATTACGAGTCCGACTCTCTAACCATTAGGCCACGATTTCCCCAGAAGGTACGAAAGCTGTCACTGGGACTTTGCCCTCTACTAAAATGTACCGTTTGGGTACTATGGGTAAATTAGGTATAAATGGTGTACCTTTTGTAAATCAAAAATTTGTATAAAAATTATTGGTGGTCATTTGTTCTGTAATCATCCAACCATGATCATATGTTTTTTAGCCATTTAGAAGATTTGTTTTTCCCCCAAAGCAGCCGAATAGATATAGGGTAAGTGCTCTTTGTTGTAATCCTTTACTGAAGGCATAAACAGAATCATGGCAGCTTCACAGCAAAAAGATTATAAGACTGCCACTAGGGGGCGAATTGCAACAGCTGTTTTCAGGGGTCATAGATCCTGAAAAAGTGACTTCACAATCCCACTTCAATCTTGTCCTGTCTAACTTCCCTTAACAAGATTCTGCATTGATTCACCATCCCTTTCAAACCTTCTTTCCAACACTGTTTTACTGCTTGAGCACAAACAGAAAGCTAAAATTAGCAACTGCAAAGCAAATCTGCAAAGCAACCGTTTAAAGATTGCATCCAGTAAAGTTAAATCATTAACCACCTAGTTCAGGATGGTGTGATAATATTTAAATTATAAGATTTGCTTTTAATAAAATGCATCATGTAAAAGTGAAAGCCGACACTGAAGGTTTCTCAGTGGCAAAGGAAAATCTGCAGCTATCAGCTGTGATTTATTTCTGTCACAAGATTAAACGCTGCACTTTGAAAAAGTGTGTCATTGCCAGATGGTGATTTCAGACTGATCTCCAGTTTAGATGGTGCATTAGTCACCTATGACCTTCACACACCATCTAACATCTTCAGATCCACATGTTCTTTGGTGGCTGATTCCTTCTTTCTATATATGCAGCAGACTGAAGTATACTCAAGGAAACACAGTGCTACTTCTCAATCATAGAATGTGAACAAACTCTCCTGAACATCAAAACATAGCACATGTACCTCTGTTTGATCTTTTCTGGCATCCTGATGTTGCTCAAATCGTTTAACGTCTATCAAGAAAGATCAAATCTGACATTCAGAAATCTTTTTAACAGACATTCATGATGTGTATCATAAAAAAAGCAAATGTGCAGTTAAGGTTTTGTCTTTGAAAAGTTAATTGACGGCAAAAAGCATCAACAACGAGAAGCATTTTGTAAACTGTAAAAAAGCATTTAACACCATTCACCATTTAATAGCAGGACGACCGAGAAGACCCCAAAGTTTCTTTCCAAAGCACAATATTTCTGTAATGAATTTGTGAGCAGACTGCCGAACCCCAGCTAAGAGGATGTGGGACATGAATGTTTTATCGTCGTGAGCTTGAAATCACATCACATGCCAGCAATGCGTGCCGCCACTTTGGAGAATTACATAAATGCAGTAAAAACATCTTCATGCTAGCAAGTGCAGGATGAGGCAAAAATGAAGAACATTTCACCAAAATGTAGTCTCTGCTCTGTAATGACATGTTCCTCGCAGCAAAACAGATTGAGTCTGCCCTGTCTGAGTGGGTCATTATAAATTTAAAACGCCAGATTTGAACACAGGGAGCTGTTTTTTCTTCATCTTGCTTGTTTTTAGGGAAGGTTCTCGTCCTAATGACATTTCGAGGTGGGTTAGGAGCTGTTAAATTCTAATCCTGTGAACTGGAGCAGATTAAAACATCCTACAGATTGCCAAAGCGATTAAGGATCACAAGGCTGCTTGTTGTCATGGATATAAATGGGAATGAAGTCAATGTTCCTTCAGGAAGGATACATAATAGCAATAGCATTAACATTACAACCGCTTCACTTAGATAACTTTATGAAACCCTGTCACTCTCAGGCAGCACAAATAACATGGAGGTGCCAGTGTGCGATCCTGTTGACTGTTCTTTGATCCTCAACACCTGGAAGTCATTGTTATTCGGATGTTACACCTGTGACACATTCTGTCTGGTTCAAATAGATGTGTTGTAACACAAAAGTTGGAGTGAGCCCTTCTCCGTCGCATCAGCAGTTGCCATGGTGACAGTGCACCTGGAGGTTGAGGGTGAATCTGAAGCCTTTACATGTGTCATTTTCTCTTACAGAACATGTAAGTGATTGGTCGAAAGAGGCTTACAGCTCACCTCAGACGTTCTCATAGACTTTCTAGCAGTGTTGTGGGAAATATGACGGTGCTGGGATTTACTAGAACCCTCGGCAGATGTTACAATGCCAGGAAAGCAGCAAGGCAAAAGGCTATTTTTGCTGTAACTGCATCCAGACAATATCAACTTCATTGTTTTTCTCAAACTCATCTGTGGCAGCTGTTCTACAGAATCCGCTGTGGAACGAGTCTCAGACGACATGCACACAGACCACCAACTGTCTGTTCGCTCACTGTCTGATGCATATGGAACACAAAAGTGGCAAGTGCTGACTAAAATCGCTACTTCATATCTGTTTGGCTGGCTTTCCATTTCATATTTTATTATTTAGTAATATATTTAGTAGTATATTGTTATATAAATATTATTACCATTTAAAATAATATTTTAAAATGTTAAGTATTTCTGTGAAGAAACGGATCATATTATTATCACAGTTGAAAACAGTGCTGTGTAATATTTTTTGTGGAAACCTTGATACATTTTTCTCTCATGAATAGAAGATTCAAAAGAACAGGATTTATTTAAAATAGAATTTATTTGTAAGAATCTTAACTGAATAAAAGGAAATAATCCTAACTGAAATCCTTGCTGAATAAATGAATAAAAAAAAAATAATAATAATTTGAACCCTGCAAAACTGTTTTCAAACTCTAATAATCCACACTATATATTATTTATTATTAATAATTATTTTTATATTTTTATATTTAATATTATATTCATTTTATTATTTGTATTACTAAATAGTATCATTTTTTATTGGTCACTGTAGATGTTTGTCACATTATCTATTTCTGTCAAACTTAAAATTAATAAGTCAATAAACAGAAATAAGTAAAAGTCTGGCTATTTAAGAATAATGGTACCCATCTGAATCCACTGCTTTTAATAATATTTTGATTTGAAATGGGTGAGATTCATACCTGAATTTCACATGTGGGCCCCGAGGCTTAGCATGTCAGAGCACATGTTAACTGCCAGAGCAGAACACTGACATTTGAATCCATCTTGATTGGAATTCTCAGAACTGAAGTCAAGCTTTTCAGGTTGTGCTTCACTGTCATACCACATTAAAATTACATAGGAGATTTTAATTGTTTTCCTGAATTTTTAAATCTAGCTGTCATATTGTATTACTAGGCCTTAATATATTATTGCATCATCATCTTATCATGTTATAGTGTAATATATATAATTCACAGGTGTTCACTGAGGTCCTAGACTCAACGTCCAGCGAGTTACACATCAGACAGTACCAGAAGTTGGCAGTTTCAAAATGGGTCAGCCAATCAGAAATGACCTCTCCAGTATAGCTCCTGAAGTTTTTCTCTTACATGTGTATCTGAGAAAACCGTATGGGCCTCAAAACATGTTCTTTAATCATGTGTTGGAAAATCCACAAGAGGAAATGGTTTGTGTTGTATGTAGGAATGGGACTTGGGAAGAATGTAATGATTTGGATTCCAATTATTCGGTTCCACAATTGTAGAGTAGTAAAGCATACTTAGTAAAGCATTAATGTATGTTTAATTAAATACAAATGACAAAACCCATAATCTACATATTTATATGCATATGTTGTCATATGAACAACCAGTCAAACCTGGCTCATTTGGAGTGTTCGTTTCAGAACCTGGTGCGTTTTCTTCCTTTGTTTTCTTTCCCTGCACCTAAATAATCAGCCCAAGATCGCCTGAACGAGATGGTCTCTCTCAGCCAGATTGAAAACAAACTCTGGAGCGTTTCGATTGTGGTGAGAAAGCAATCCAGCCCAATGGACCAACAAATCAAGCTGTATCATAATCCATAATGGGAAATGTGTTACGTAAAATGCTGCAGTGTTTGATTCTGTGGGTGAGCACATTAGTTATCGCAGTTGAAAACCAAAGAGAGCCTCTTCATCTTAAACTGTTGTGTAATTACTCTTCTCCAAAACAAGAATGTTGTCCCGAAGAAGCCTTGATTCCCGCTCTAGCTGGTAAGTCGGTTAGAGCGGGAATATAAAGGTTTGTTTGGACAGCATTCTTGTAATGATGCCTAAATTCACAATAAACCCGCAGAGCTAACTTCTTGATGGATGAAGCTATGAAGAACAGGTGTACACTGACCAATGAGAGGACAGTTTTATTCATATACAAGATGCATCTTGCATAAACACATTTTGGTTCGTTCTGAAATGTTGCATTGTATAAGCGAAACTGAACCAAGAGGGAAATGCAACATTGTAACAAGCCCCTGTTTTGGAAAAAAGCAAATGATATACAGGTCTGGAAACGGCCTTGCTGTATGGGTCACAGAAATACCTATAAAGACTTCTAAAAAGAACTGGTTTATTAAGAGTTGTTCTTTCAGTGATGGGACTACAAAGCAAAAGGAACAGTTTGTTTTTCAACCATGAATGCTGACGTCTGAACGTCTGTTATCAGAACCATTTTAGTGGATAAGAAGTATTTGACTATTTTAATGTCATTTATATAAAAAAAATAATAATCAATTCCAAACCCTACTCAAGATATCTCTTTTTGGTTATTATGAAGACTAATTAGCACAGGTAAATAGGATACATTTTGTAACGTCAATAATACTTGTCCATATTTCCATATCACATTTCCTATACTCACATAGTCTTATATACCTAAAACTATGTTACGTTCACATTAAAGTCAGTGTCAGAGGACTGACTGTAAGCCAATGCAGAAGTGTGTGATGTGAAGCGAGTGAGAAGACAAGACAATTTATCACCGTTCATTACCTCAGTACCTTTTTTAGTACAGGAAAATTTGGATAGACTGAAAAGCTGGACTTAACTTTAGAAATCTGAGTTATTTAGATTTAGTGTTATTTTCCACTTTGAAAATAACATTTGGAAACGCATTTATGTCTTACACAATTTAATTTCTTTCAGTCTTTCAGTCCATCATTCATTCTTTTGATGAATCCTGAAAGATGAACGTACTTATCTGCCAATTTCTGCAAATTAATATAGAAAAGCAATAAAATTGTCAGTGTTTGTAAGAGACTTTTCCTCTTAATCCAAAGGCTTACATTCTTCTTTACATTGTATATTCTGTCAGTTGCTCTCTTTCTTTGTCTCTGGATCCAGTGACCTAAAAAAAATTAAGGGCAAACAAGACAGATCGATAGTGTTTTATGTGTTTTCACCTCAGCAGGACACCCCACGGTGCAAAAAATACTTTTTCTAATTAGACTTAGACCCTTAATGGCTCTGATTTTGGCCTGAGAAAAGAAAGAGCGATGCCAGTCTAATTGTCTGGTGATGCAATGTTTTAATTAGATAAGTTAACAGGCAGGCAGTATTCTCCACTGGCGTCCCCATCATTAACTATATTCATTATCCCTACGGCTGCAGTGGCGATTGATCATGACAGATCACACGGGAGAGACTCAGGCCGGAATCCAATAAGAGCCAACGTCATGAACCAGAGGGGCAGAATTAAACGACTGTTAGAGCAGACGAAGGAAGACTGATAATGCACAACAGCCAGCGACCCCAGATAAACTGAGCTTGGTTTAACAGATTTACATGATATCCCATCTAAATACTTCTGTTGCTCTGAGATGCTATCATCCCATCAAAATATTTTATGCCAAAATATTTTATCTGCAGGGGAAAAGATCAAAGCTCTTAATCATAATGTCAGTATTTAAAGGATAAAAAATTGTGTTGTTTTTGTTTTATGTACTTTTGAAGTATGCAAAAATCTAAATGTAACTTTCCTCTCAGGCAAACCAATACATCTTTTGATCTGTAAATCATAAGAACTCTATTTTAATTATGCATCATGAGTAATGCTGATGAAAGACAACATATTCAGGTTCAATGTATTATTTTTATGATGGATGTCTGGATTCAGTGCTGGATTCAGTACAGCCACTTCACTTTGGATTGTGGGTAAATTGTGTTTCTAACGAGCCAATTAGGAGGTTTCATGCTAAAGCACACACGTGTCAATAAGCAATTAATGAAGACAGAGGAGGAGAAAGAAACAAAGCAACAGGTGCCACATAAAATATTACCAATTCTTTAGTTCTTTCAAAAGGAACTGGCTTAAAGTCTTTAAGCGTTAGTACTTATACTCAAAAAAAGTCTGCAAGCTGCCATATTTGCTCATGACACTCATATTCTTCTTCAAGTTTTTCTATGCCATTCACCTAAGCAACTCAAATAACTGAGGCATGCTATTCAGCAAAACTTGTTTCTGCCATGAAAAAAAAAAAAAAAAAGTAATTTTCTCACATTTGGGAGAGGGGGGGGGGGGGGGGGCATAATGGTGAGATACTGTATAAACTCAGAATTGCAAGATGTAAACTCACGATTTTTAGAAAAAAATAATTGCAAGATGGTTACTTGCAGTTGCAAAATATAGATTTGCACCAAAAAGGCAGAACTGTGAGATAAAAAGCAATAACTGGTTTTATTTTTTATTCTGTGGCAGAAACTGACCTCTTGGTTGTACTACAAAAATATTTGCTTCCTGCAAAAAACATAAAGTAATAGTTATCGTTAAAAATAATAAAAATTATAATAGCATGTCCCCTCATTAACAACTCAATTAACAACCATTCTATATTTAATGTTATGCGTCAGACTCTCTGAAATTATACCATGCATTTAGATGAGTGTTCTGGTCACAGATCCTAGCCTGATGTTGACAGTTACTGATGTTTTGTTGCAGTTCTCAGTGTTCTGGATGGTGCCTTTAATGTTCTTGTTAAACCTTGCTTGTTTTGAAATGTGATAGAGAATGCTTGTCTGTGTTAAAGATAAAAATACAGAGGGGGTCAGGTGAGGGAAAAGATTACAGGTAATTGTTTTCAGTTTGACAAAAGATGTATGTAGATAATCAACTGAATAAATGGAAGCTCCTGGCTCCTGGTTAGTCTAAAGTATTGGCCAAATGAATCGATGAGAACTGCTTATGCACAGCATTGAGCTTTAATCAGGCTGTCCAGTGGTATTCAATAGTCACTGTCTGCTAATAAAAATGCTGCAGATGAATCTCTGTGACAGAAAAGTATTAACAAGGTTGGAAATAATATTGAAGGAACAAAGCTGTTACGTTTGTTATAATTATAAAAATGATCTTGGCCTGATTGAAGCATTTAACCATCATTTCTCACCCTTGTTTTATTCTGAACTTGACCATTTTTGTCTGTGGAACACAAATAGATTTTTTGAATAATATGGGGGGGGGGGGGGGGGGGGGGGGTATTATGCAGTTACAATTATCGGAGGTTCTCAAGCTTCCAAAGATATGTAAAAGTGTCATAAAAAGTATCAAAGTAGTTCACACTGATTTATGCAAAAATTCACCTTTTTTGTTGCACAGAAGAAATAAATCATATGGATTTGATATGACATGAGGGAGAGTAAATAATGACAGAAGTTTTGAGTGAACTTTTCATTTAAATGATCTGCCTTGTAATCTTCCTTCGCATTATAGTGTCTTTTCACGAATTGCTGTGTCAATAAAACTGACTGTATCTTGGAAAGAGACTGTAACAGACTCATTAAATTGCAGAAAAGCCAAGCAAGACGGTGCTACGTGACCAGAAATGTCTGATGCGAGTCAGTGGGTGGGTATGCACACATTTCATACTTTGTTCATTTCTTGTTCTGAATACGCATGTGATCGCAAGCTGTCACAGAAATGTCTGAAACAGATCATTGGCATTCATGAAGCAGAAATGAACAGTGCTAGTACACGTTCAACAGTGTGAGCATCTCTACTTTCATGGTTTGTAACCGCTTTCATCGTGTAAACATCTCTGCCTCTAATCAATGTTTTGACAGTGTAGGCTTTTTGAAAATATCTATAAAAAAATATTCAGTAATAAGGGCATCTGTTTATTTTCTTGGCAGAGTAAATGATGTTTTTTAGTGTTCAGTTTTGTTTTTACATGGTATTATTAGGAGAAAAAGCTATCAAAATATAACATTCATCTAAGACAGGGTTATAATAGTTTACTCAAATTAAAACCATTAAACAGTTTTATTTCATTAAATAAAATAAACATTATCTGATATAAAATAAAAGACTACAAAAAATGTATTTTATTTCAGCTAGTTCCCAGGGCAACATTTAACATTTTTATTTCGTTTAACTTGGTGCACTAAAATAAATAAAAATAAAATGTCTAAAACCTAAACAATAAAACAACAACAACTAATAAAAATGACAAAAACAAAAAACAAAATGACTAAACCTAAAATTAAAATGAAAACTGGAAATATAAACTATAATAGTATCTCAGTGATTTTTAAGATAAATCATAAATCAGTTATGCAAATCAATGCAGCTGAACAGGGTTATTTCAGTATCATTTTTAGTTTATATATATATATATATTAGCTTTTATTAGTTTTGTATTTTTGTTTTAATTTAAGTTCAAATATTTTTGAAGTGTGTTTTCTGTTTGTATTAGTTTTTGTATTTTAAATTTGTCTGCATATTTATCATTCATTTTTATTTCAAGTTTGTTTTAATTATTTTAGTGGTCACACTTTAGTTCATGCAATTAACAAACCATTAACTACAACTTTTGCTTCAATAAACTCCTAATTTGCTGCTTATTAATAGTTAGTAATGTAGTTGCTAGTTATGTATTGGGTAGGACTAGGGATGTAGTTAATGTGCTTTTTAAGTACTAATAAACAGCCAATATGTTAATAATATAGGCATGCTAATAAGCAATAGTTAATAGTTAGAATTTGTGCCTAAAGTGTTACAAATAAACTAAATAAAATACTTCAGTTAAAGTTTATTTGAAGTACCACAAATTGTTTTATGGTTTTAGTTTTAGTTTAGTAAAAACTGCAGCTGACTGTACATTATCTCTTGCATGATTCCAAACATTATTAGGCTAATTATTATTTCTACCTCATCTTGTTTGGCCCCTACCTTAAAAACCTCAATTTCAGCGCTTCCTCATCATCCACACACTTCCAGATCAGCATGTTTGATATAATATATTGGCATAGTCCCCTATCACGTTTTGATGAGCTGGGACTGATTTAGAAGGAAGATATAATGATTATCTGTCTGTCAACAGAAAAATAAATGTTTTAAAACCCAATTTTCTCACTTTCAATTACCAGCCCATGAAGGGGAGGCAGAGAGGGGTTTGAAGAAATGAGCCGTGTGACTTCAGTCCACTGTCTGAGTGAGTGAATGAGGTACTTAGCCTCAGTGAGCCTCTCATTCTCATGGCTCATTTTCAGCATTATTTTATGTTGACGAACGATGGCTTCATGAATATTTACATTTGATCTATTCAGCCAAAAATGAGCAGTAGGCTAATTCATTGCAAATGCACACATTTTATAAATTTCTATCTTAACTGTTCAATACATTAGTACCACAAAAGTTATTTCATATGGAGAGTAGATTGTGAAAAATTATGCTTAATATTCAGTTGCCATGCACAATGTGATTGCAGCTATAAGTGATGGGGTTTTAAAGATTTTTGAAAATTTAAAATGAGTATTCCATTATTAAAATTTCTTTTGAGGTCTGGTTTTGCCAAAGGCAGATGGCAAATGTTCATGAGCAATCATGAAACCTAAACCCATCTGTGACATCACATCCTTTCTGTGTGGGCCTTTATCAGGTGCTTGGCTGTCAGTTATCAAGCCTGAATGTTTTTTTTTTTTGTTTTTTTTTTTTTCTTTCATTTGGGTCTGTTTCCTCTCCTCCTCATCTTTTGAGTTTATATAATGGCATAATGTAGGACACTGGCCCGCCAGAAGCAATATCTCTCCTTGGAACACTTGCAAGTGTGAATGGGGAGGATCTATTTCAGGAAGTGGGTTAATGGTAAAAGGAAGTAGATTCATTTTTATGAATAAACAGCATTATTTGTGTCATAAGCTGTGTCCAAATTCCAAAGTACCTTCGTTCTGCAGGCGTGTAGAATAAATACTTTCCTGGATATACTACATTTCCCATATTGCCAATCAGTGTCCTTTGACAGACTGTGTTTTTTACCTATGATGAACCAATGGCAAAAAAATATTTTTAAAACAGAGACAATTGGTATATTTGAAAAATATTTGATAAAAAAAAGCTTCTTACCTTATTTTTCAGCTTTTGGATCTGTTGTCTCCTCAGCTCGTCTCTGTTGATTACTTCAAAATCTTATACACACGGTAAAAATGATTTTGAAGTTGTGAAACTGAACTGTTTTACAAGAAAATACTAGTCTTTATACTTAAAGTGTCATGTTTAATTCAATGTGTCACTTGCCATTTCATTGCAATTGTTTTTGAAATTTATTAGCAATTTCTGAGTGAAATTTTTTTTTATCCCCAGTGGGTTATCGGGTATTTTTGCATGCTGTTGATAGTGTTGCCTACAGGTGAGAAAACCACACGAAGGAAATTTATAATTTTATTTATATCTAAAAATGACAGAAATACTTTCACCATGATTCCTATAATAGCTGAGGGCCTCTCATTTATTTATTACCCCAAAGTGATTTTTATTCCATGTGCAATATTTAAAAGATCTTTTCCCAGCAGGATCTACTAGTGAAGCAAATACCAACACATTTAATCACAATCTCCTGCCCCCGATACAAATGTCATCCTTATTTTTCATGGCTGAAAATCCAATTATCAAACCAGCTGAAGTTATGCTACAAAGTTCATGCTGGCAACACAACAGCTTGTCTGGGTCAGAGCGAGAATGGGATTTTTCAACATGCTGCTCATAATTGAATTTACTCCTCTGATTGTCGGCTCGGGAGATCTCATCCCACTGACGAGCCCAGAGTTATGTTTGAATTTATGGAAAAACAAGTGTGACTGTTAGCATGCGTGTGAACCGCATGATGAATTGGTAATGGTGGAGGGACACCGGGAGCATCTGAATGTCTTTATCGGATTGTCTTGGGCGTGACTCAAAACTGCATAATTGAATTATATTATGCAGCTCAAATGACTGGACGCTATCAGTCTGTCCAAACATTTGATGAAAAATCATGAGCTAGGAGAACAATTATTAACGGTCTGTTTCAGGTTGGCACATGTGAGATGATCCTAAATGTAACAAGCATGTTAATGATGGAGGACCTTACAGTAAACAGCATGCAAGATGTATTGACTTGATGTTCTTTGTTTTTACAAGAGAAATGGGCATGCACCAAAGATAGTTATAGTCATGCTGTAAATGTTGATTTTGAAATAAGAAAAATAGGTTTTGTTCTTTTTTAATTTAAAAAATCAGTTTTTCCATTCCATAATTATTCACATAGTTTTTCCAATAAATATGCACTTTTTTCTAAGTAAATTAAAGATCCGCTTTTATTTTTTTGCTAATTAAAAAGGTTTTGCACATGAAGAAACAAACAGCCATTTTGGAAAATATGAATACAATTACAGAGTGAGTGCAAATAGCATGCCTTGTTGGCAGAGGATATTTGCACTAACTCCACCCACTAACGTGTGGCTGGGATGGACAACATTACCAGTGTTGGAGAGTAACTAGTTACATGTAACGGAATTACGTAATTTAATTACAAAATAAAAGTAATTGTAATCAGTTACAGTTTCTGAGAAAAAATGTGTAATTAAATTACAGTTACTTATGAAAATGTTAAGGATTACAAAGGGGGTTACATCTGCTTTTTTTCACATACACTACCAGATTTAATTGATTTCTTTCATAAATTGCAGTGACTGTTCTAAAATATGAAACACCAATGTTTCAGGAGTTTAGAGCATGCTTATTCGATAACTTTGTTATTTCCTATATGGGTTTATGTATAGCTATGCTTCATTTTTTAAAGATTAACGATGTTAAAAGATTAAGATGTTTTTTTCCAAAGCATTGTTAGATTCCAGTGTTTCCTGTCATAGCTATGCAAAGATTTGATTTAAAAAACAGTATCATAGCTAATAAAATATTTCTTGTTGTAAATATGTATTTAACCACAGAATGATCTGAAAGTAAAGGTCACTGCACACTGGGTCTGAGATTTTCTCGTGCGTTTTTCCGTTTTTTCGTATTCCTCATCCTTTCCTATCAAAATACATGCTACGGATGCGAAAACGCTGAAAATCAAACCTGATTCAATTTTTTTATGATGGACGAAAGTTTTGGAGGCAGTGTGTAAACGTGATTGACACAATGTGTCTCAGTGTGCAATGACCTTAAGTCTGATTTTGTGGTGGCTGTGCTTCAAAGGGGACATTGGATGCCCATCATCCACAAGTTGGTATGATTCTTTAGGGTCTTCATGTAAGGTCTACAACATACTTTGGTTAAAATTCCTCAGTGGTTGTGTAAAACAACCAGTGGTGGAGGAAGTACTTAAGTTTAGTACTTAAGTAAAAGTACAACTACCCTGCAAAATATATACTTAAGTAAAAGTATAATTACTACATCAACATCTTACTTAAGTAAAAGTCCTAAGTACATACTTTTAAATTTACTTTAAAGTATTTTTTTAAGTAAAAGTACACAATCGGTTGTCTCAATGTCTGGGCTGTTCAATTGTAATAATCACAAACAATTTCTATTGTGTATTGGAAAGGGTAGTTGAGCAAGCTCTCTGCAATACTGACACACTGTAAAAATCTGGTTATTTACTTATTATTACTCATTAAATAATAATTAAGCTAATCCAATTATGACATACAATTTATTTTATTTTTAAAATTGGTTTGATATTCGCATATACTTTGCGCTAAATTGCTATATATATATATATATATATATATATATATATATATATATATAAATATAAATATAATATATATATATTTGCAAATTCAAAAAAATGTCATGATATTGACGAAAAACAACTGTCATAGTGCAAAATTGTTCACAATCGAATCAAACCTAGATATAGTTTTAACTGCATGCTTACTTGCGAATGTCAACTAAATACCCAATGTTGAATGGTAAAGAAGCTAGGGGCCGTATAAAAAGTTTGAAAAATTTTTAATCGAGTCAAAACAAACAGCTATTTTAGCCAACTACGAATGTACAGATATAGCAGTAGTTTGCTCATCTCCAAAAATGTAACGTACTAGCAAGCTATCGTCCCTGCTGTGCTAATAACCAGCTAATGAAGTTGCCCTGTTAGGGTACCACTAACTTACGTCAAACAAATATTATACTGGTGTGATATTTTTGTTATGTTGACATCCGTTTTTCTATAACAGTCATAGCACCATGTCATAGCAAGTTAGTAACTTAAATATGAATAGCTACCATTGCATGTCTTACCTCTATATGTTTCTTCAAATTTGAAGGGGAGTTTTTAAACGCCAACAGTTCTTTGCGTTGAGGTAGGCACTTGACACATTGAAAACGCCAGGAGTCATTCTTTGAACCTTTAAATTCAAATAACTTGCTTAAATAAGGCCAGGGGTGTCTCTCAGAATCAGAGCTGCAGGGCACAGGCTCAAGCTCAGTCGACGTTGTTGGCTCTTCGTCCATGTTTGATATTTGGTGTCCTTTTCTTCGATTTACATCAGTTCTGCTTGTGTTGTTTCAAAACGTGAGCTCACTATTTTCGGCGTGAGTTCTTTGACCAATCAGATCTCTGATCTGTTTCAACGTGCATTGGCCAGCAACGCCAAAACGTCAGTCGACCAAAAAAATTTTATGCAAGATTTGGAAGGATGTAACGACACGCATTTTAATAATGTAGTGGAGTACAAAGTACAGATAATTGCTGAAAAATCTACTTGAGTAAAAGTATAAGTATGCATTATTTTTTTTACTTAAGTAAAGTATAGATACGTAAAAATTTACTTAAGTACAGTAACGAAGTACAAATACTTCGTTACATTCCACCACTGAAAACAACTCCCTTGCTCTGTTCACAGCGACTCATTTTGGGCCATGTCCCTTTAAATGCTAATGAGCTCTGCTCACCTGCCCCTTTCTTCCATGGAAGAGCAAAGGCGATTTGCAAATAATCATAAAAAATATAAAGCGTCAGACTTACTTCTTATGGAGGTGCAGCTGGATCACGAACAATGGATACTGATCTATCCTTGAGTTTAAACTTTTTAACAAAACCTGCATTGAATTGTCCCTCGTTCAGAAAGCAGTCTGGAGTAAAATTATTTGTGCAGACATTAACAAATTTAGGTGTATTCGGTGGTGCATTACAATTAAAAACAAAACTAATGCACTACGTCCTTAGTGGCTCTGATGTCAGGACAAAATTAAGATTCTTATGTTCTTCTACATCACAAAACTACAAAACACATGGAATGCTTACAAGATGTTGTTGCTAAAGCTGTTAGAGCGTGGAGAAAATTATGGACTTCGTACAACTGCCTGAGGGCGAAAATATGCTAATATTGGACAGTACTTCAGCGGTTGTGGGTGCGGCCTGAGCAAAATGACATCATACTGCTCAGAAAATCAAAACGGCTTGATAATTGAGACTGTTTAGGATTTTGGAGGATTAAAAAAAGGAGTGAATGGATTTTTATCACTGTAGGGTGGTTGTGTCCACACACTGCTAAGATACATTTATTTGCAAACACCATGTAAAAGTGAATTTTGCATCCAATGTCTACTTTAAAATTGAAATATAATCTTAATTCAAGAGATGAAGGATTTCGAAAGTGTTACAGTAATCAGTGTTGAGTACTACTGTAAGGTTTAACTTGCCTGGTTTACAGGTTTAATGTTTACATGAAAACATCAGAAATTTAGAAAAGTAATCAAAAAGTAATCAAATGTAATCAGTTACATTAATAAAGTAATTGAAAAGTTGCACTAATTACATTTTAAATAGAGTAACTTGTAATCTGTAACCTATTACATTTCCAAAGTAACCTTCCCAACACTGAACATTACAAAAGACGGCTGTCAGTCAATGGCTTCAGGGAAGTAGATGATAAAGCGCATGACGAATTCTTTGTGATGTAAGCAAGTTCGAATCCGCCTTTTGCCGAACTCATTCTTCTACCTTTACACATCTCTTATCACATCAGAAAGGCATTTGTTTTCAATAAATATGAAGAAAATAATCAAAAGAGAGGGTAGAGAGGGTTTTATTCTCCCAATAAGGCAACATCCATTTAATAATTCTAATAAAAATGATCATTTACACACAATACGTTATTACTGCATACTGTTTTACAATGTACTACAATACTGAGGTGCAGATATTTGCCACTGTTTGCAATTAGTAGTATAAATAGCAGAAAATACTGCTATTTTAACATAGTGTAAATAGCATCTATCGCTAGTGCAAATAGCCGCTGCCATACAATTATGTACACTCACATGAGATGAAGAATCCAGCCACGTCATATATTAATATTAACAACAGAAATACATTTACCTCGTATCACTTTTAGAATAAATACAGGGACATCAAGCACCGAACACAGGCACAAAATGCCGCAGCTATGGCAATCCAATCACGTTTCTAGACACATGAAAATGTATTATGACTGAATCCAAGAATGTCCATTTTGTTGATGTTTCTGAGACAGAGAAAAACAAACATGAACAAAACTAACATTTAGTATACAACTTTGGTGACAGCAGTTCACAAACAAATATCATACATCCATGCCAATAGGTGTCGATATCAAGTACAAATCACTGGAATGAAGAACAGCCTCATTTAAAGAAAATAGTTTGAGATTTAGATTTTTTTATGGTGAGTTTCTGATGTTAAAGTTTTGATGCTGATACATATCTTTCAATTACTTTTCCCATTTATGGGAAAACCACATCAGAAAGTCACCAGAGGTCATGAGAAAGCAGTACCGGAAAAGATAAAAGCAAATGAGCAGCGACTTTGAAGTGGAAGTTTGGGGGATGAGGCTATTCTGATTATGCTCTTTGGTAAGTCACTGTTCTGTATAATTCATGTTACACCTTTAAAATCAAAATGCAATTTAAAGGCTCTCTGTCAGAATCAGTAACTATCAGATGGCTAGATAGAGGAAAAGATCTGTTTTTGCACTAAAAAATACTGCCTAACATCACATACTGTACAGTAAACTGACAGGATTGGAAGTATGAGCAGGGAGACTCCAGTATTCAGTAAAAGATTTGTTTCTTGCTTCTTTGACTTTCTTGTCAGTTGACTGGGTCAGGCTATCTCAGAAAAGCTGCTTGCATACAATGTGAAGGCTGAGTTTAAAGATAAATAACCTTACCTATACAATTTCGTGCTGTTGTTTTCCCTCACTTTCAACCAAACAAATGTTATCAGGGATGAATGTTTTTCAGGGTATAAATATAGATAGGCTGCAGATGCGATGTGGCCTCGATATATTTCCTGTAATCTTGTGAAACTGTAAGTGTAACTTTTTCAAAGTTTGTTTTAAATATTTAAAGGCACTTACAGATGATCATATAGTCTCAAAAACTGACCATAATCTTTGACCAAGCAGCTATGGTATCAACAGAATATTCTTTCTGTGATCTAACAGCCTATTCTGATAGCCTGGTATGCATCTCATGTATGTTGTGTATTTGTGTGCGCAATGCTATCATTGATTCCCTATTTGTATAGTTTGTGTAGTTCTGTAAATTCGCACAGGCGAGCGGTGCTTATTAATGCACCGCATATACTTCTGAGAGCACAGATTCAGGCCTGCCACAGATATTTCCACTCGTTTCTGGAAGCGGAAAGCTTTTAAAGTCAAATTATCACACACATCTTCCTGTTTGCCAGTGAAGATGTTTGAACTCTGTGTGGAAGTTTGTGTGTGTGTGCACGTGTGTGTGTGTGTGAGAGAGAGAGAGAGAGAGAGAGAGCACGCACATATATATATATATATATATATATATCTCTCAAGCCGCACTCCTTCCTTAAGAAAACTCCAGAGCGCTGCTCACAGATAGCTTCATCCTCAACTCGACACCCCTGAAAAGGCTTCGGTAAGCCCTTCCGCACTCAGTCTGAGACTGACTGACTGACTCTGTCTGGAGGCAGGGTGCAGGGTGCAGATAACACTTCCTCTCTCAGTTTAGGAGCTGAAAAAACTCTGTAACTCTTGAGAAGAGGAAATGAAGCTGTTTTCCAACTGGATTCTCAGTGTGACAGACTCAACCACAATCAGGGGTTGAACTGAGTAAATCTGCCTAATTAATGCAACTAATGAATCATATTCATATGATGTATTTTACATATACACTTCATTCAAAAATTTGGGACCGGTATAATTTTTTTTTTTTAATTTTTTAAAGACTTCTCACCAAGACCATAAATACAGTGAACACTTTATTGTGAAATATTATTAACATTCAAATATATTTTCTGTTGTAATATATATTTAAAGTGTTTTTATTCCTGTCATGTCAAAGCTGAAATTTCATCAGCTATTACTCCAGTCTTCAGTGTCACATGATCCTTATTTCTTATTCTTATTATCACAATTGAAAAATGTGCAAATATATATTTTTTTGGAAAGCAAGATGCATTTTGTCAGCATATTTTGATTAAAGTTCAAAAGAACAATTGAAATAGAAATCTTTTGTAACATAAATGTCTTTACTGTCACTTTTACATTTATTCATTTAGCTGACGCTTTTATCCAAAGCGACTTACAATTGCTATATAGGTCAGAGGTCGCACGCCTCTGGAGCAACTAGGGGGTTAAGTGTCTTGCTCAGGGACACATTGGTGTCTCACAGTGGATTCGAACCCGGGTCTATCACACCAAAGGCATGTGTCTTATCCACTGCGCCATCACCACCATACTTTTGAGTAATTTAATGCAGCCTTGCTGAATAAAAGCATTAATATATATATATACACAGTCATGGCCAAAAATATTGGCACCCTTGGTAAATATGATCAAAGGAGGCTGTGAAAATTAATCTGCATTGTTAATCCTTTTAATCTGTTATTTAAAAAATTCACAAAAATCTAACCTTTCATTGGAAAATAAGAATTTAAAATGGGAGGAAATATCATTATGAAATAAATGTCTTTTGAAACCTCCATTTGCCAGTTTAACAGCTCTAAATTTTCTCCTATAATGCCTGATGAGGTTAGAGAACACCTGACAAGAGATCAGAGACCATTCCTTCATCCAGAATCTCTCCAGATCCTTCAGATTCACTGCTCCATGACAGTGCTTCTTCTCTTCAGTTCACCTCACTCATTTTCTACAGGTTCAAGTCAGAGGACTGGAATGGCCATAGCAGAAGTTTGGTTTTGTGCCCAGTGACCCAGTTTTGTGTTGTTTTTGTGGTTTGTGTTTGAATTATTGTCCGGTTGGAAGATCCAAACATGGCCTATTATAAGATTTCTAACAGAATCCATGATGCCATGTGTCTAAACAAGATGTCCAGGACCTCCAGCAGAAATATAGGCCCACAACATTAAAAATACAGCAGTCTATTTCATTGTACACATGGGGTACTTTTTTATCCCTGTGTTCACCAAACCCATCTTAAGTGTTTGCTGCTAAAAAGCTCATTTGTTAGTTTCATCTGACCATAGAAGTCAGTCCCATTTGAAGTTCCAGTCATGTCTGACAACTGAATATGCTGGAGATTGTTTTTGGATGAGTGAGGAGAATTTTTCTTGAAATCCTCACGATCAACATGTGGTGATGTCGGGAAAGCCGATTAGTCACCAGAAGAGACGGACGACAGCTCGCGTAAGTGTTTTAAATACTTGGTCGCAGTTCTATTGTTTAAATTATTTACTTGCTGCTAGGAAGAAATAGATCATTTCCTACCTATTTCTACTCTGCATTTTCGTTGGGGTTTTTATGTTTGATTGCACTTACTGGTAATTAGAATAATTTTGCCTGTGTGATTGTGCAAAGTGTTAGTTTCGTCTTGAGCTATTAGCAGTCCTTTAACCTTATTGGCTGGGCTGATCAGAAGCCGACCACAGCTGTTTTCACTCTAGTTTCTTAGACTGTATTTATTTGATGTCAGAGCGCTGACGCGGAAGCATCAGCGGAGGCATTCAGCCTCCTCGTGTGAAGACCAACGAGTGTAAAGACAGACGACTTTTTCCTGCGCGACTTGGAACGACACCGAGCACACACTTAAGTATCGTTTTTATCTTCCCTCACACTTTCCTATCCTCTATCCTTCCACGTCTATCATGTGTTTCCAAACCATTCCGGTTCTCTCTCAACCTCGCTCTAAAAACACACGCAGAAGGCTATGTAACCCTGCTAACCTGCGCCCTATCTCTACATCTTCCACTGTACCTCTTTCTTTCTCTGTGGGTCTTTGGAATTGCCAGTGAGCTGTCAACAAAGCCGACTTAATTTCTGCTTTTTCTTTACATTCCACACTCAGCATCCTGGGCTTGACTGAGACCTGGATTCGTCCAGAAGACTCAGCAACCCCAGCTGCTCTCTCTCACAATTTCTCTTTCTCTCACAACCCTAGGCAAGTTGGCCGGGGCGGGGGCACTGGTTTGCTCATTTCTAACAATTGGAAATACTCTACCCACTCTCTCCTATGCAATCTCAACTCATTTGAATCTCATGCCATTACTGTAACAGCTCCTATAAGACTCCAGATTGTGGTAATCTACCGTCCCCCTGGCCAAATTCTAGCAACCTTCCTAGATGAGCTGGACGGACTGCTGTCCTCTTTCATGGAGGATGGCACTCCACTCTTAGTCTTCGGCGATTTCAACATTCCCCTAGACAGACCTTATGCTACAGACTTCCAGTCACTCCTAGCTTCATTTGATCTCAAATGCCTCACCACTACTAGCACGCACAAATCAGGCAACCAACTCGACTTAATATACACACGCAATTGTTCTACAGATAACATTCTGGTCCAGCCACTACATATCTCTGACCATTTCTTCATTACATTTACTTTACATTTTGCTACCCAGGTACCACCATCTCCCTTACCAGTAATTTTCAGACGCAACCTACGCTCCCTTTCCCCCTCCCTTCTTTCTGCTGTAGTATCCTCCTCTCTTCCCTCGCCTACCCATTTCTCTTCTCTGGATGTGAATGCAGCTACTGACACTTTATGCTCTACCTTAACCTCTTGTCTAGACGACATCTGTCCTCTCTCCTCCAGGCCAGCACGGGCTGCCCCTTCTAACCCCTGGTTATCCTATATTCTTCGTGAGAATCGGAGTGGCAGAGAGAAAATGGTGCAAATCAAACGATCTGTCGGACCTGAGTAGGTATCAGTCTTTGCTTTCATCTTTCTCTACTGAAGTCCACACTGCCAAATCCTCACATTTCCACAACAAGATCAACACCGCTCCAGACATGCGTAATCTCTTCAGAACATTTAATTCTCTCCTCTGTCCCCCTCCTCCACCTCCCACCACTTTAATAACCGCTGACAACTTTGCCACTTTTTTCACAGACAGAACTAGAACAATCAGTAACCAGTTCTCAGCTCCACAGGACCTCCAATCAACCACATCCACTGCTCTAACTCCCATCTTCTCCTTCTGTCCCCTCACCGAGGCAGAAGTATCCAAACTTCTCCTCTCCAGCCATCCTACAACATGTCCTCTCGACCCAATCCCCGCACACCTTCTCCAAACAATCTCTCCCACACTCTTACCGGCACTCACACACATTATCAACACATCTCTCCTCACAGGCATCTTCCCCACAGCATTCAAGCAGGCTCGGGTAACCCCACTGATCAAAAAACCTACATTAAACACTTCTCTTTTAGAAAACTACAGACCTGTCTCTCTCCTTCCATTCGTAGGGAAAACACTCGAACGAGTTGTCTTCAACCAGCTCTCACGATTTCTTTCACAGTACAACAAACTGGATGCTAAACAGTCAGGTTTCAGGAGTGGCCATTAACAGAGACTGCGCTACCCTCAGTCACTGAAGCCCTGCGAATTGCAAAGGCCGATTCCAAATCATCAGTCCTCATTCTGCTGGATCTTTCTGCTGCTTTTGACACTGTCAATCATCAGATTCTCCTGTCTACCCTCTCATCACTGGGCATCACTGGGATTCCACTTCACTGGTTTGAATCCTATCTCACCGGTAGATCTTTCAGGGTGGCCTGGGGAGGGGAGGTATCCAAACCACATCAGCTGGTCACTGGAGTTCCTCAGGGATCGGTTCTTGGACCCCTCCTGTTCTCCACATACACTACATCGCTGGGTCCCATCATACATGCATATGGCTTCTCCTATCACTGCTACGCCGATGACACACAGCTCTATCTCTCTTTTCAACCAGATGACCCAACGGTAGCTGCACGGATCTCAGGCTGCCTGGCAGACATCTCGGCATGGATGAAAGAACATCACCTACAGCTCAACCTGGCAAAGATGGAACTTCTTGTCTTCCCTGCCACTCCGACTCTACAGCATGACTTCACGATTCAGTTAGGCTCATCAATGATCACCCCATCAACTTCGGTCAGAAATCTTGGTGTAATCTTTGATGACCAGCTGACCTTCAAAGAGCACATTGCAAAGACTGCTCGTTCCTGCAGGTTTGCACTACACAACATCAGAAAGATCAGGCCCTTTCTGACAAAGCATGCTGCACAACTTCTTGTCCAGGCCCTTGTCGTTTCTAGACTGGACTACTGCAATGCTCTTCTGGCTGGTCTGCCACCAAACATAATCAAACCTCTACAAATGATTCAGAATGCAGCGGCACGACTGATCTTCAACGAGCCCAAAAGAGCGCATGTTACACCTCTCTTCATCTCCTTGCACTGGCTACCAGTGGCAGCTCGCATCAAGTTCAAGACACTGATGCTTGCATACAGAACTACCACAGGCTCAGCACCCTCCTACTTCCACTCACTATTACTAATCTACATCCCCTCCAGAAGTCTGAGATCTGCTAGTGAGCGACGCCTTGTGGTACCATCACAGAGAGGCTCAAAATCACTCTCCAGAACATTCTCGTTCACCATTCCTGGTTGGTGAAATAATCTGCCAAATGACTCAATGTAAAAAAATTTAAATGTGATGTAGGGGCTGTTTGACAGGGTTTTTTTTTAAGGTTTTCTGACCCCGAAACTCAACCTTTCTCTACAATTCTCCAGCTTTGGTCCTTGAAGAGAAATTGGCCACTCAAACTCTCCTCCTCACCGCGCATTAGGACGATATAGACACATGTCCTCTTCCAGGCAGATTCATAACATTTTCTGTTGATTGGAAATTAATTATTGCCCTGATGGTGGAAATGGGAATTTTCACTGCTCTTGCTCTTTTCTTAAAGCCACTTCACTAATTTGTGAAGCTCAATTATCTTTTGCTGCACATCAGAAATATATTATTTGTTTTTTCTCATGGTGATGGATGATTAAGGGAATTTGGACTTTGTTTTCCCTCCTATTTATATTTCTGTGAAACAGGAAGCCATGGCTGGATAATTTCATGTTCATAATCCCCCAAAATTGTAAATATGAATGGGAATATACTTAAAACAAGAGAAAATTGGGTACCAATAATTCTGTTCAACGTGTATTTGAGAAAAACATTTATTTCATAATGTGATTTTCCCCCATTTTCAATTATTTTAGTTCCATGAAAGGTTAGATTTTTGTGATTTTTTTCAAATAAAAGATCAAAAGGATTCATAATGCAAGTTTATTTTCAGAGCCTTCTTTGATCATATTTACCAAGGGTGCCAATAATTCTGACCACGAAAATAATATAATGTAAATATATATATACCACGCACTGTCTGCTAGTGAAATTAGTTTATTTGTCAGTAAATGTTATTTTAAAATGTTCTCAAAGCACATTAGCACAAATGTATTATTTATGCACTGTTCATGGAACGTTCTTTTCTGAAACCTTTTAGCTGAATGTTTGACATTCATGTTTCAAAACATTCAAAGATCATTCAAAAGTTTGCAAAATGATAAAAAGCAATGTTCCTTTACAATTCGTATAAAAGAAAAAAATGGTTTTAAAACATTTTTGAACATTCAGAAAACATTCAAAATGAACTTTTTCATAACTTGTTGGGAACATTAGCAAAATCTAAGAACATATTTTTGTTAGCTGTGCTACTGCTTAAGGGAAATAAAAGAGCAGATCGTTCAGCTTCTAAATCCAACATAAAGTGCAGTGTGTTTCATTTCACAAAATACACATTCAGCATGCAAGTCACTGTCAACAACTCCAAACTCTCTCTGTGATGGACAAAGTGGATGAGCAATTACACAAATGAATCACAGGATATTACACTCCAGTGTGCCACTTTGGCTCAAATTAAAACCCTCTCTGCCCTCTTTCGCCTCCAGAACTGATGTAAATAAGCCAAGTATAATGGATCCAACAAGTAAATGTGTCAAACTTATTTCTAGAATCAGTATCCGGGCTCTTAATACACATACAGAGGGAAGTTGTTCACAGTAGACTACAGCAGCTACAAAATATGAGGTTTATCATTATGAACTGTGTTTTCTGTCATCTCATGACAGAATGGCATCTCATTCTTATGACTGCATGTAATGCTTGCTAAATATATTTTGTCAATTATGGTGACAAATTTCTCAGCGGGTATGTCACAAAGTCATCTCATCATTATTCTTGGATGATCTTATTGAAGCGTCATCAGGTTGATGACTTCAATAAGCTCTGTGTTTTCTGAGTAATTCATGTGAAAAGATTCAGGAAAATGCCCACCCACGAGTCTGCCCTCTGCCCGGAAATTATAGACCTTAGACACATGAGCTTGAGCCTTGAAAACGTGTGGAAAGACTGTGGGAGTTTTGGGGAAATGCTTTTTGATGAATGTGCATGTCCAGAGCAAAATTGCTTAGAGGATGTTCTTTCATATCTCAGGAGACTTAAATGACCTCTCAATTTTCATATCAATCAAAAAATAAAGGGTGTTGGGAGCGACCTCCACTGGTGCTTTTGATGAGAGTTCATATTGAAATCTCTGACTGATGATTGATTGCAAACTTTGATATCTAAAACTCTAGAGGAGACTCATGCAAAGTCACTGGGGTATTTTACTCAAGAGAAAAATCTGATAAGCAGGAGAATTAAGTTCATGCGTTTTATCTTATGGCTGTCTAAAGGAGATTGAGACATTAAAGAGATCTCCTTCATGATTTTTTTTATTATTGATGAATTCTGCATGCAACCGTTGAATGATCTTTACATTGATTGATAGCAATTTGCAGTGGCAAAACAACCAGAAACTTATTCTCAGTGAAAACAGAAATGTTAAGCACAATCTTACTTTGTGAGATGAAATGCTACAACAACCAATGGTTGTGAATAGAGCTCTCGTGATTGGCCTTATGTCAGATACTCTATTCAAATGAAGGCATCAGTAAAATTAATAGTAACTGTGAACAAGTTGTTTATATAATGTTTTCACACAAATATATATATTAATATGATGTCGGAAAAAATGTTGTCAAAAACTGAAGGCAATTGCAACTGATGCATGCATTATGCACAGTTCAAATTTTCACTTTTTCATTATATAATCAAAATTTATTTTAAAATAAAAAGCAGCAAACTATTAAAATGTTCTGATTGAGTAAGTACTGTTTACAACATTCCTTCACATAAGTGGATATTTTATGAGATTTAAGAAAATTTCAACACTGCTGAATCAGAAATAATTGTAATTTTAATGATGGAGAAACAAACGGGGGGGTCAGCTGCGACTCGGATAACCGCTGTTTGAGAGCAGCTGTGTGAATGGAAAGTCTGATGGGTCTTTTACACATTTTTAAAAGTTGAACTTCTTTTAACTTGAGCCATGCTTTTAGAACTCCATGCTGCAAGGGCAATGCGCCTGTCTAGCATGTTTAGCTACATAGAAAACAAAGAAAAAGTAGCGAAGTGGAAAAACGTGCTCAAATGAATGGCCTGTTTATAGCCTGTTAAATATGGTTGTCAATCCCACGCACAGACTGTGTGACCATAGACAGAGTCAAAGTTTTCTGTTTAATAAACTGGTATTTTTAATTAAAATATTCAAAATCTGTTAATTGTTAGCCATGGCAGTGGCAGCGGGTGAGTGCAGTGCAGTGGGTGAGCAGCAGAGTGGGTGGAAAAAGAGAGTTAATGCCGTCATATGTTGAATCATCTGATAAAAAGCCCCAGGGAAAGTGATGGACAGCTCATGATGTATGAGCCTTAAATTATGCAAAATACACGTGTGATGACTGCAGATGATTTAGATCAGCTCGAGGGGGGAAATAGGCAGAAAGTTTAATTTTATTTTATACGAGACAAATAAATGTATTTTATAAATGTAATACAAAACAGTGGCATTTACTGTCAGATTACTTATAGATTGTAATGTATAGCTGTCACATTGCACCACTTTGGTACTTTGTGCTCCCAGTCGCTAACATGCAGCTTCAGTCATTTATAAATATGCCATAAAATAGTTCAAGTTAAGTGCTATTACTCTATATCTTGGTAAAAAGGACTGACAGTAACAAGAGCTGATCAAATTTCTTTGTACAGATGGAGTTTTGAGGCAGCGAGTGCATGTTTAAGGCCTGTTTCACATTGACAGCACAATGTGAGCCTGCTGTTGCAGTTCCAAGCCGTGTTTTTCACATATGTGCTGCTTATGTATGCGTTGTGAATCAGAGGAAAAGTTAGTCATGTGATTCTTTACAAGTGTTGTTCTACAGGTATGCACCTGTTCATTTAAAGCTAGTCATTACTTGAGAATATGTGTTTTAAAGGAAAAAATATTAAGATATAAGTATTTATGTGTGGGTTTGTGTTTTCTCTATTAGTTCACTTGAAAACGAAAATACTGTCATCATTTACTCACGCTCATGTGATTCCAAACTTGTATGACTTTCTCCCACAGAACACAAAAATGATATTCTGTCCATGCAGTGGAATTTAACAGGCTTTTGAATGTTGTTTTGAACTTCATTTCATAAGGTGCACAAATGTGTTAAAACATCCATCAAAATATCTTATTTTGTGTCCTGAAAAAGAAAGTTATGAGCAAAGTTTTGAGGGTGTTTAAATTATTTATTTTACGTTTCTTAAATTTTCTATCTTGAACCTTTGCGAACCTTTCCGAACTGGAAATCCCTGCACACTTTCCTTTCTGAACCTTTCCATACCTTTTGAACAAAAAGGAACTTTCTTCCATTTTGGATCTGAACCTTTCCAAACCGTTCATAGCTGCACATTCTTTTTCTCCTCTCTTCTCTTCTGTCTATCTAGGGCAGGTCGTTGTTTAACCGTTTGATCAGCTGACTGCGTGTCTCCTCCCACGAGCTCAAATCTCATTAAAGCATGCAGTTCATCTCTCTCCTCCAACAATCTGCTCTTCACTCTTTTTTCTTTACCTTTTTCTTTCTCCTTCTCTCACTCTCTCTCGTTCTGCATCCTGGCTGTATCCAGCACATTACAGTATCCACCGAGCATGTGATTTTGGGTAGAGGACTTTGAAAATGAGAATGTGCACTCTGGGGAGCCAAGGGGTAGCAGGAAAAGATGCAGGACAGTTTCATTGTGTACGTTGTTCTCAGGGGACTTTAATTGTTTCTGATTTATTTTAATGGAGAGCCGAGTACAGAGAGAGAGAGACAGAGAGAAAGAGAGACAGACAGAGAGAGGGAGAAAAAAACACAAGAAAGAGTGATGCCCTGTTTTTGTCTGGTTCTTTTGTCACAGGCACTGTCAGCCATCACAGGAATGAAAGATTTTGTGACAGAACAGCACTAATCACAGAGCTCTCTTTGAGGTGTTTCCCTCTCTGTCTTCCTCTATTCACGTCTGTCAGGTTTCTTTCTAACTTTTAGCTTGGCCAGCTATCTAAGAGCTTGTCAAAACAAGCAATAATTATGACGATATGTGTTTTTACTCTTACTGATATCATAATTAACTGTCATTGTAATAAACCACATATGTGTCTCCTGCTTTTAATCGCATGATTGACAAGAGCTGTGTATTCCAATCTCAGATTTTTTAGCAAGCTATTTTGGTCTTCATGACAGTATTTCAATCAAACATGTCACCGTCAAAAAGATACAAGAGTTCTGAGCAAGAAGGGAGGCTTGAACTTTGAGTAATGAGACAGCCGTGGACAGATCCTTCACAAACATCAGGAAGCACTCAGGAGCTGATTTGTTACCTATTGAGCTGATGTTAGATGCTAAAATGTCACAGGTGCGGGGGTTGTGCGTCAGGGTACAGTTGAAGAGGAATCGTGCTCTCCAGAGCAATTTCCGAATTTCATCAGAGCTCTGCCCTTACATTGAGTTTGTTCACACTACCATCTGCTGGCCTCAAGTGGTACAGCAGCCGCTACCAATTGTGCTGTTCATGCTGGTTGTCAGATTTTTAAATAATACAATATAAGAATCTATAGCTTTGAGTCTAATTGATAAGAATACATTCTGAGAAAGTTTAACCTTCCAAAACGTTTAACCATACAAGGCACTTTTTTAAATTCTGTAAATTAAGACAGATTTACAGATAGACAGACAGACAGACAGACAGACAGACAGACAGAGGAAAGATAGATAGACAGACAGACAGACAGACCGATAGATAGACAGATAGACAGAGGAAAGATAGATATACGGAAAGACAGACAGATAGATACAGTAGACAGACAGACAGACAGATAGACAGATAGACAGATAGACAGATAGATAGATAGATAGATAGATAGATAGATAGATAGATAGATAGATAGACAGATAGATAGATAGACAGATAGATAGATAGATAGATAGATAGATAGATAGATAGATAGATAGATAGATAGATAGATAGATAGATAGATAGATAGATAGATAGATAGATAGATAGATAGATAGATAGATAGATAGAATTTTCAGTAAGTGCGAATCTAATCTATTCCTGACAGCTGGATTCTATAGCCTCTCCATCAGTCCATTCTGAGTGTTCATGAGAAGGATCACATGAATCAGTTCTGCTCCCTGGATTGCTCTGCTCAAAGTGGACAACACAGATCCTGTAGAACTCCAGCAAAACAATGAGGATGTTCTTGCATGTGAAGAAGATCATCAACTGGTTCAGAACATTCTCACGTATCATGAGGTACAGACGGTAAATCAGGAATGGTCCATCCTGCAGACCCACCGTTAGCAGAAGGCTCCAGACTTCACTAGAGCAACAAGAAACGGTCCAGCCAGCTCGCCCAGGCTGGGCGGTCTCTGACTGATCCTCCACCTGGACCTTGGGACGGCTGGTTTGGGTAAGAACAAGAGGAAACTGCATCAAGGCCCAGGAGAACAAACTTAGTCCAACAATGATCACGGCCTGCTTGGTCTTCACTTGTGGCTCCTTAAACGTGTCAAAGATGTCCAGAATATCAGCTCCAAGACCCACGTAAACCATGAGGAGCTGGGATAGCTGGTCACGTGACATGTCTCCCTTCGGCATCAGCCAGCGGCCCAGAACCAAAACGATCAACATGGTCTGCTCCAGAGCCTCCACCCAGTTCTCAGGATCAAGTTCTGCCAACCCCTGTCTCACACACACACAAATAGGCTAATCACCATGGTAACAGACCAGACAGTGAGAGCACACAGCGAGACTGTTATAATTTGAATGGATGAATCAAAATTGTTGTTAAATTGTTATTGTAGCACCAGATTAAAAAGGTTCAAACAGTTTCTAAGGAAAAATTATTGCTTTGACTCATTGGAGTGCCTGAACAAAAGATCCATTGGAGGATTAACTTAATGAAAGAGGACAACTGAGATGACACGGTTTCAAAAAAGCTTTTCAGTAAAGTCACTGATGAGCTTTTGCAGCATATTCTTACAAAATACTCAGCTTTACTCCCACACAAAGTCACGACAAAAAAACAATTATCACAGTCATCGATATTTAAAAATATTCTGATTATTCAGATACAAAGCTGTCAGAAGGAGAAGGTAAAGTCTAAACCTTTAAAAACTTCAGACAAGTTACAATGTGTGACCATTTTATGTAACTATATAAAATATTAAAACACTGGAGCTTGGATATAAACCTTAAAGAATAGTTCAGCCAAAAATTTTAATTTTTTCATAATTTACTCACCCTCATATCGTTCCAAATCTGTATAAGTCTCTTTCTCATGTTGAACACAAAAGAAGATATTTTGCCTAATTTGGAAGAACCAAACAGTTGTTGGTCCCCATTGACTTTCCCATAGTAGGGAAAGTAATACTATGGAAGTCAATGGGGACCATCAACTATTTGATTACCAGCATTCTTCAATGTTCAAAATGAGAAAAAGAATTTGGGTGAATTACCTCTAAATTTAAGAAGTTACTAATAATTTGTATTTTCAAATATACTTTTTTAAGAATGTTCTTAGTATTTTTCTTAGTATTGTCTAATAGAAAAACTTTAATTAATAAAAAAATGTGGGGGGGGGGAATGCCCGTTAAAATTATATTAAATTTAAACCAATTTATTGTTAAGATTTACCAGTGTATAAATATAATTTGTTGTATTAGACAACTTTTAGTTAGACAACATTAAAGCCTGTCATTTTATTCTTAAGACAAAAATTAAGATAAACTTAAGAAAATATTTGAGAACTCAATTTTTAATGAGATTTTGAATGCAATTTTTAATGCTAAGAAATGTCTTAATTTTAAAAAGATTATAATCTGGTCTAATTCTTAGAGGAAGCTATTGGGCATGTTTCCATATTTTCATAGTCAAATTCTGCAATATAGACTTCTATGCCTGAATCTACAGGCCCTGATAACTGCTGTAGACGTTGGGCAGTGTTACAGGAAAACGGCATGCTCAGATCCGTGGTGCCGGGATTATTAGTGTGTGGGTTTGTGCTTTTTGTACAAGGCCCACAGGTCAAAGATGAACCTGAGCTTTCTACCACTCCTAATCTTATGTATTGTTTTGTTTTTTCCCAGAATTGCAGACATTTTACAGAAAACAGTGCTTTCTGTGCATTCATTAATTTCCATTAATTTCAGTATTTTATGTTTATTGCTTTCCCAGAAATATGAGTACAAAACGCCCAACACAGCAAAGAGAGACAGAGATCCTGAGTGATTTTGTTCAAAGCTGAACTTCTTTTTTCTGGTCAAGTCATAGTTTTATTGTTAACGATTGTTTTCCACCCACCATTGTTAGCGGGATCTGGGAGAAGAATTGCGGGTCAGAGTTTGCGCTCGAGTTGATGGGCAGATTGGACTGTAGAAGGTTCAGTTCCAGGAACCAAACCGAGGGAATCACAGTGCTCAGATATAGAAACACCATAGGTGAGAACCTGCAGAAGAGTGGAACATCACATTAATGGATGGATAAACATGCCTAAACTTTACTTTCTACTTTGTAAAACCACTAAACTGTGTATGTGTGTCAGATTCTTCTGATTGGGTGGTAAAGCTGGATCACACCCAGAGTCCGGTGCTGCAGGCACATCAGCCCAACACAAACTGCAAATTACCCTCATTAGCTATGCAAATCCCCACTGACACAGGCAAGCCTCTCTAAAGAGCACAGAGACTTCAAAGTGTAGTGTGCAGGAGAGAGATAGTATGCATAGAAAAGTAGTACGGCAGAAAAGGAGAGATAGAAAGGTTCAGATGGAGATCATGGTAGAGCGGCGGCAAGGAGGATGTCCTCAGCAGGTCCTCCGTCCATGTCAGTGGGAGGGCAGAGTCTCATTAATGAATTTCCTAGCACAGCGATCTCAATGTACATACCATTTTTAAAGTCTGACTGAATGTGATGATGTGCTGCTCTGTGTGAATGCAAAGGTTGTTTTTTTCTGTGTCGAGAGAAGGGGTTATTATTATCACCCGTCCCTGCAAGACAGACTGAAGTGTTGAGCTTGAAGAAAAGAGTGTAATTTCCCACATTCTCGTTAGCGTTAATCATTATTATGGCACCCTGCTTCTGAGCCCTACATCTTTTTGTACCAGAACGTTTGGAGTAACTGAGTAAAGTTATTTTTAAAAGTTAAAACGGATTCTCTTTTTTCTGAGACTGTTGAGACAATTGGTAAAGCTATTTTTGCAAAACACAACACGTCCTACACAGTCAGCGAAAAGAGTCCTTATTAGTTCACCAAAAAGGAAAATTCGGTCATTGTTTACTCACCCACTTGACATTGATAGATAAACTGTTGGATAAATTATATCTTTTAATCTACAAAGCAGATATAATGTGGCTGGTCAAGTCAGAGACCTCAAACATGTGCATTGCCTTTTAATTTTCATCGTTTAACAGATAACATCGTTATCATAATCTTCAAACGTTTTGCTTGTAATTTAAAAGAAATTCATTCTTTAACTCAGCAAAGATTCAGTGAATCAGCAAAAGTGATAGTAAAGATATTTAGAATTTTACAAGAAATGTCTATTTAAAAAATCTGTTCATTTGAACTTTCCTTTCATTAAAGAATCCTGAAAAAAATGTATCATGGTTTCTCAATGGTATCTTCAAAAGTATTAAGCAGCAAAACTGTTTTCAACATTAATAATAATAATGTTTCTTTGCCATCAAATAAGCTTATTAGAATGATTTCTGAAGGATCGTATGCTGAAAAT
Source organism: Barbus barbus (assembly GCF_936440315.1). Taxonomy (NCBI): domain Eukaryota; kingdom Metazoa; phylum Chordata; class Actinopteri; order Cypriniformes; family Cyprinidae; genus Barbus; species Barbus barbus. The sequence continues at coordinate 19,307,374 of NC_136757.1, forward strand.
CCAGCTTTGCCATCACAGGAATAAATGTAATTTTAAAATCTATTAAAATAGAATACAGCAATTTAGCTTAATTGTAATAATTTTTGACAATATTACTGTTTTTATTTTATTTTTGATCAAATAAATGCAGGCTTGGTATGCATAAGAGACTTCTTTCAAAAACATTTTTAAAAAATCAGTTACACTTTATTTTAAAGACCAACTCTCGCTATTAACTAGTTGTTTATTAGCATGTATATTACTAGCATATTGTTATTAGTTCTTATAAAGTACATATTAATGCTTTATTCTGCATGACTGTATTTTAGATCCCTTAATCCGACTCCATACCTAAACTTAACAGCTACCTTACTAACTAATAAGCAGCAAATTAGAAGTTTATTGAGGGAAAATAATAGTTAATAGTGAATATGTGTTCCCTATTCTAAAGTGTTACCCCAAACTTTTAAACTGTAGTGTGCTATATATCTGGACTCCATGATAAAAATATTCTATATTATTATTATTTTTTATATTATTGGAGAATCAAATTTTGCAACAGATAGGATTCATTTACAGCACTACTTTTATGTAAAATTCAGTGAGTCAGGGTCATAATATTTATGTCTATGATAGCATAGCCTCACCATTTCCATTCAGCGTTGCGTGTGTATTTGATAGTGATGGCCATCTCCACTCCCAGCAGTGCCACACCCGTCAGCAGCAGCCAATAGGAGGGCTCGCCTGTCACCTCCACCACACGCCACACCGTCAGGATGCCATGCACCGCAAACAGGAAGCGACTCAGAAGAGCCAACAGGATGTTCAGAACCCGACACATTGTCCAATTAACGCAGTTCGAATCAGGCAAACAGAACTTAAGGGCAAAGAATTATTTTTATTTTTTTTTAATACAATGCATTTGTTTTTTGTATATAAATGGAGTATTTTAAATACTACACATGTATGTGCACCTAGTGTGGATTATGTATTCATTGATCAGTTAATCATCGTATATATAGTTCATAAAATAATGCAAAAATCTTATTTAATAAATCAATAAATAAAATACACATCTTATACTCTCCTATGAAAGATTAAAACTTGATAAATAAATGCTTAGTAGCCTATTATACACGTGAGACTCTACTGCTAAGACAACTTACTTAGAATTTCCTTAAATCTCAATACAACAGTATAAAATTATACCAGACTTACTTTCAGTGGGTTCAGCCAAAGGATCCAGATTCAAATACTCAAGTGACTGTTATAAAATATATTCTACTTGTTTTCATAGATTAACAAAACAAAAGCTTCTACCATATCCACAGCCCTCTGTCTACCCCTGAGTTGGAGACAGTCCTTTTTAACTGCAAACACAACTTATCCCCCCTGAGGTTTCAGGGACTGCTTCTGGATATGAATGGGTGTGTGTGTGCAGATAAAAAGCAGTCTTTTGGGAAAGAGTAGGATGGAGTGTGTGTGCCTGAAAATGTGAGTTTGTGTGCATTTGAGGTTATTGTGACTGAACATGTCACAGATAACACTTCCTGCTGTCGTATGATCATCTATTATGATGTCATCCTTAAGGGCCCAAAGAACAAAGTTATCTGCAAAGAGGAGCCAGTCTTTCAGACGGCATTTTCAGACACATACACACCCTGATTCCACCATGCCACAGTAGTACCACACAGAAACATGGACCTTGATAAGACACCACCACAGAAAAACATAGGCAATGCAACCTCTACAGCTGACATGGGATCATATGCTATTAAAAATAAGATTCAGAATCAGTCCTTTTGATTTTCGTTATAGGTTCTCGGACATGACAAGAAAAAAAATCATTAAAAAATGAATCAACACTGTCGAAATTGGCAGTCTTGTAATGTTTTGTACTGTTTAACTCACACTACGCACATTTATACTAGGTATAAAACATACTTTTTTAATGGTCGCAAAGTCAGTTTTAAAGCCAAAGCACTTAGCCTATATCATGTATACGATTTAGAACGTAGCAACAGATTTACCCATGTTTTGAATGATTCTGTTGAGTAAATGATTCAGTGAGACTAACTTGAATCAGAGTTTGTAAACGAATCGGTTTAATGAATGGTTCAAATGACTCACTCATAAAATTCACCTACTGGCAAAATGATGCGCAGAGAGATTCACAGAAAAATCCCCTCCGCTAATGCACAGACTGACTCTATATCAGTACTCTGATGAATAGACACACATGATCAAAATGTGATAAAATTACATAATTATGAAATGTTATAAACCATATAAAATCTTTTGGCAAAAGAGATAAAAATTCCTGATCTCAAATGTGAATTAATGCAAGTGTACCCAAGTGTGAATACATGCTACAACAATTCACAACCCTGATAGCACACGTACATCATGGAGACGTCTATTTGACATATTTTTTAGAGCGTCTGCTCATCTACAATACGTCTATAGGATGTCTCCTATCAGATGTCAAATGGACGTCTATTAGATGTCTTTAAGCTGTTTATGGTTTAGAATCGGTGTAAAACTGGCATCTTACAGACATCTGTCAAATGTTTGTACACAGAAGATGCTGTCCAGATCAAGTGATCTTTAACAGACATCTTACAGATGTACGTGTGCTATCTGGGAAATTATTTAGATGGTTCTTTTTAATGAATCACAAACATGCTGCACAACCACTGATCTATAATAGAGAGCATTTATATAGTTCAGTGAGCACAACCTGTAGTCCAATTCGCTAATGAATGACTCCTATGAGCCGATTCTCTTTAGTGAATTTTAGTGAATGTAGTGTAGCCCGATTCCCGATGAACTGGGACTTTCTAGTAAATCAGAGCCGTTTATGAAGTAATTTGACTCACAGTTATTACTTTTACATTATGTCCAACTCAAAATGAACCAAAAACTGTGCCGTATGTGTAGCAAGATGTGCTTGAGGCTCGTGACACAAAGCAGAATTGGCACTGGTGGAGTGAATGACCGAAATATATAACACATTTAGAATCCAAAATCAAACGTATTCAGCTGAATTAATATGAAGTAGAATAACTTACATTAACTTTCACATTATAAGTGTCAGTGACATCTATGTGTTACTGTATGTGGTGCCACCTGCAGGAATGATATGTCTATGACAGGACAGACTAACTCCACACCACACAATAAATCTAGAGCGTGGAACACTACATCAGAAGTGAACATTTGTTTAGGGAGGACAGGCTGTCAGAGGAGAATTCAGGTGAAGACAAACTGTGTTTGTGGATGGATTGAGTGGCCATTTATTTTGGTCATTAAGGAATCCATCCCTACTCTTAGCTAGGCCCATCAACCTCACCACCCACTGCTATTTATGGACCCTCTCAGAGTGCTTCTGTCATTGTCCTTCATGAAATCATCAGCATTTTCATGAGGGGAGAGGATGGGAAAATGCCTACACTTTCAGATCTCTCTCAGGGGAGCACCGGATATCTGTGAATGATAGAATAGCTTTTGATGAAATGGTCCATCAGCACTCAGTTGCCTTTATAGTCTCCTCAGCAGAGGCTATCTGTGATGTAGGATGCTGTCAGTGTCTTTATATACGCTATGCCATAAAAACATCAGACATTAGACTTTTGGATGTTCATGAATGTATGTATACACAGAACACCCAGTCAAAGAAACACAGCCAACAATGGATAACAATGACAAAAACAGATGGCGCCTTATAATATAATTTTTCCAGTGCTTAACCTACCCTGACATGACCAAAAAGTAACAGTAAAGACATTTATAATGTTGCAAAATCTTTCTATTTCAGCTAAATTTCTATTCATCAAAGAATACTGAACAAAAATATTTTAGGCATTGATAATAATAATAAGTGCATCTTAAGCTGCAATTCAGCACATTATAATTGACTTCTGAAGCATCATGTGACATTGAAGACTGGAGTAATAATGCTGAAAATTCAGCTTTGCCATCGCAGGAATAAATTGCATTTAAAATTATATTTAAATAGACAACAGTTATTTTAAAGTGTAAAAAAATTTAATTAAATAAAAATTACAGTATTACATTTGTTGATGTATTTTGAATCAAATAAACGCAGCCTTGGTGAGCAGAACAGACTTCCTACTAAGAGCCTTAAAATACATAAACTGCTCTGCAATTGGGGAAAAAATCAAACTGTAAACCATTTAGTCCCAAGATAAACTATATAGTAAAGTCGCACTATATCTGACACTATACTGGGCTTTTTGGGCCGCTGTATTTACAGTTACAGGCATCAAACTCTATAATACCAGCTAATAATGCAATACCAACATATTGCCACAGGGAAGCAGTCTCTTATCGAAGGAGACAGTTTGGGGAGCATAGCACAGCTTGTACTATTTGAATTACCATGAACAAAGAATTAGTCCCTTTTTCAATAATTGAACTGATTTTTCTCTCTTGATCTTCTAATGGGCTGGATTGATGCCAGCAGTCTGAATGGAGCAGATGCCAGCTGGAATTCATCCACCCACTTCATATAGTGCTCAGCACTAATGAGGAAGATGAGGATCATTTCAAATATTACGTGGGGCCACTGGTATTTTGCTGATAATCTGATTCTACATTCAAAGAAAAAAATTCAACAAATATAGATAATGTAAATTGGGTACTTCAGAAGGATTCATGTGATCCTATCTGCTTGTATAATGAAATTTAATGATCACTTCCAGGAGCCTTCCTTTATTGAAAACTGTCCATTATGTTCTTCTATACTCCTCTACCCACAACAAGCAAACAGAGTTGTGTGACAGTAATTCAGACAAAACGATGAGGAGAGACTTACCCTTGATGCCTGTCTACACAGCACTGAGTGTATTTGATTAACGTAATACATCACCGTTTTTTCTGAATCTCTACCCTGTTGTCAGATGGCTCTGTAAATGAGGAACAGATGTGGGGAACAAAAAGTGTTAAGGTAATTCTTCCTTAAAAAAGAGACTATGTGTGGAGAACAGTTGGGAAATGATCCCACATAATGGATTAATGTTAAATCCAAAGGCATGTTTGTTGTTAAACACCAGATTGTTGCACTCTTTTATATAACTGGCAACAGGAATGTCTTTTAATACCTCAGATAATATCTATCTTTAAAATTAGATATGTAGAGATTTACTGGTGGTGACATATTGATATAATTCCAAACCACCATATAGTTGCCAATGCTGAGTGATATAAATATATTAATTAGCCTAATATTAATATTAATTCAATGTATCTTTAATGAAACTCAGGTTTGTTACACTGGAATCTGGAAGTGGGTGCAGACTAGCTGAGGACATACTGCTTGGTTTGTATGGCTGTCCATAAGCTATGTGTTTGTATTTATACAACAGTTCAATAAACAATAAGTTAATATTGAGTAACTTACATTTTAGGCACTTGTCTGTTTTTCCTCCGTCAAAGAAAACAGTGTCTAAGCAACAGCAATCCTTACTTTTCTCTTGCATCACACAGTTAATGTGTTTACTTCCTAAATGGATTATCATTTTTGAACCAAAATTATTTAATGACTTAATAAACACAGACATGTTTTAGTCAGGAATTAATCTGCATTTTTGAACGAATCGGTTGAGGAAATGATTCGGTGGCTCACTCATTAAGGCAGCAGTTACTTGTGTTTGTGAATGAATCGGTCGAATGAATGATTCAAATAACTCACTCATAAAAAACAGTCACGTATCTATATATAAATGAAGAGTTGCCATGTGAAAATTTATTCTAAAATGAGCATTTTATCAGGCTCCTATGTGTAGATTCAGTCATTTTACTTAAATGGTTCTTTTCATTGGCATTAAAGTTAAATAACTGAACATAAACGTAGGAGCCTGATAAAAATGCTCATTTTAGAAGAAAATTTCAAACAGCACTTAAAGGCTTTCACATCTGAACTCTTCATATATAGAGAGAGAGAGAGAGATTTTATATGATATATATATATAATGAAATGACAAGAATTAAGAAATATAACTTTTATTATTATTATAACATAATTCAACATGCTCGTTAGTTGTGTTCATGTCAGTGTGCCTCAGTGAGCAGGGGGTGTTGGGAGCTCTCGGGAGCTTGCAGAGGATTGGCCAAATCAGAGACCATTGAACAGATCTGCTGTTTCTGCCCCATTTCTTTCTTAAGATTATCCAGATCACTCTCTCTCCTTTTCAGTCTCATCCGTGAGGTCTGTTTCTTCACTGCTGGGGTCTACGAACACACACACATTAAAATATAGGGCTGTCAATCGGGCTCATTTCAATAAAATTAATTATGCATGACATAGCAATTTTTTATGAATATTTGCTAAGAAAAGCCCCCAAATGGAGATAATTCAAATTCATAACATTATTGTGGCAGACGAAAGTATTAAAAAGATGCATTCTTGTATTTTGTCTGTGCTGTTTTTTATAGGTCTAACATCAAACGAACAGGAACAGATTCATGCTCCATTTATAGCAGTGAGATTATGAGCTCAGGAAAGAACAAATTTGGTGGTGCTGCTGAAAAATCTATTAATTGCACAGTGTGGAGTTTCTCTGTAAAACCCCAGGCAGCCTGTAGCAGACAGCATGGATTTCGACCTTACATATGTTCTGGAGATCAAACACACACACTGTGGCATCGGGGCACTGATTCAAAACCAATCCACTGTTGCCACTGCCACGTACCTTTTCATAGCTTTCATTTGGTATACAGTTGTGATGGCCCACTCTTCCACTCTTTCGGTCCGTTCTCTCCATACTAAGGCTCTGTAGAGAAAGTGTTTATTATAGACGGCACTGGGTGAACTACGAAACCTATGAAGGTAGCTCTCTATAGAGACACAGGAGACAGTATGTCCGAAATGTTAAAAATGCTGACTTATCATGTCTTTAAATAGGCAAAGAAATCAGTTCATTTGTGAGTAAAAGTATTTTTCCCGATTGTTTGTTTTTACCAACTAAGGGACAAGTCAGAATTGTTTGTCTGCAAGTCAGAATTGCAAGCCGCATGCAAGTTTGTTCAGCGAAAGAGCAGCATTGTGATGTTTTATTTTTTCTCTCTATCACAAAGTTGGTGTCAGTCAGACTTTCTCAATTTCTACATGAGCTTGTATGTGTGATACCCTATTATTTCTGTTGGTAACTTCCTGCTGGCTTCTCTGCAGCTGGTTGATGCTGTCCTGTAGAGCCTGCTGAAGCTGTTCTGTCTCTTGTCTCCGAGTCTGCAGTTCTGCCTTCACACTCTCAAGCTCAGCCTGCATCTGGAACCCCAGCACCTGGCTCTCTCTGAAAGATAGTTGTTAGATAGTTATCATCAATATAATATAATATAATATAATATTATGTAATGTAATGCAATGCAATGCAATACAGTATAATATGCATTATTTGTTTTTATCTTATTTTGTGAACGTAACAATAAAAACAGGTAACAATTTACAATAAGGTTCATTAGTTAACATGAACTAAGAATGAACAATACTTCTATAGCATTTATTAATCTTAGTTAATGTTCATTTCAGTATTTACTAATGCATTATTAAAATCACAAGTTTTGTTTGTTAACATTAGTTAATGCACTGTGAACTAACATGAACAAACTGTATTTTTATTAACTAACATTAACAAAGATTAATAAAGAGTGTAATAAATGTAGTGTTCATTGTTCGTTCATCTTAAGTAATACATAAACTAATGTTAACAAATGACACCTTATTGTAAAGTGTTACCAATATTACAATATAAAATAAGAATTGTATGCTATATTATTATACTATTAAAATGTATTGAACATGTACAATAAATATAATATAATAACATGCATTGTTTTTGACAGCAAACACAAAAAAAACACTGAATACTGAGGAAGAGAGGTAGTTTTTTTCTTTTTATCTTATTAATCGTATTAATCGTATCTTATTAACATTGTAATATAAAATAATAATATATCATTTTATGTTATATTATTGTTCATTTAACATAATACATTATACAACTATAAAAATGTATATACAAATGTATATTAAATATAATATGTATTGTGTTATGTTATATTCTTTTTTGACATGAAACACTCTAAAAAGGAAGAGAGGGAGTTTATAGTGTCTTTTCGTAATATCTTAATATAAAATTATGAAACAGTGAGAAAGAGGAATGGAATTATTTGTCATGAGTGTGCTTTTTTTTCTTTCTTTTTTTTTGCACCTGAGTGTGTGTAGCTCTCTATGGTTCTCCTGCAGCAGTAGTTCTTGTTGTTGGCTTTGTCTGTTCTGTAGATCAAAGCGGGTTCTCACAAACTCCAGGTCTGTTTGTCTCATAGAGACTATGTGCTGTCTCTCGTCGGGAGGTAGGTGCTTTAAACTAGCACAGCCTGACAGCTCACCGTCACTGAGCTCCAGAGCCTCACACAGCACTCGCGCTAGCTCCAGGTACTAAACCAAAGACCAAAAATAATTATTCATTAATGATTCACTAAAACAGACTCAAAATAGAGCACAATCTCAGGGCCACAGATGCATGTTTCACAAAATTTAGTTTGAATGCATACTGCACTCACTGTTCTCTCACTGAGCTCCAGAGCATCAGACATGTCCAGTCTGGCTGTACGCTCTCGTGCCGCCTCGGTCAGAGCTTCAGGGAATGCAAAACCACTCTGTTTGAATAGAATAAGCACATGAATAACACACTTCACAGTAACATACAGGTACATCTCAAAAAATCTGAATATCATGAAAAAGGTCAATATTTTTTGTCACTCATTTCAGAAAGTGAAACCCATATATTATATAGATTCATTACACATAGAGTGAAATATTTCAAGCCTTTATTTCTTGAAATTTTGATGATTATGGCTCACAGATAATGAAAGCCTAAAATTCAGTGTCTCAGAAAATTAGAATATTACATAAGATCAATAAAAAAAGGATATTTTAAACAGAAATGTCAGGCTTTTGAAAAGTATGTTCATTTCTATGCACTCAATACTTGGTTGGGCCTCCTTTTGCATGAATTACTGCATCAATGCGGCGTGGCATGGAGGCAGTCAGCCTGTGGCACTGCTCAGGTGTAACAGAAGCTCAGGTTGCTTTGATAGTGGCCTTCAGGTCATCTGCATTGTTGGGTGTGGTGTCTCTCATCTTCCTGGCACTTGGCACCTGGCAGTGTGGGCAGGTGCCAAGTCCTGCTGGAAAATGAAATCAGCATCTCCATAAAGCTTGTCAGCAGAAGGAAGCATGAAGTGCTCTCAAATGTCCTGGTAGATGGCTGCGTTGACTGTGGACTTTAGAAAACACAGTGGACCAACACCAGCAGATGACATGGCAGCCCAAATCATCACTGACTGTGGAAACTAAACACTGGACTTCAAGCAACATGGATTCTGTGCCTCCCCACTCTTCCTCCAGACTCTGGGACCTTGATTTCCAAATGAAATGCAAAATTTACTTTCATCTGAAAAGAGGACTTTGGACCACTGAGCAACAGTCCAGTTCTTTTTCTCCACGGCCCAGGTAAGACTCTTCTGACGTTGTCTCTGTTTCAGAAGTGGCTTGGTAGCCCTTTTCCTGAAGACGGCTGAGCGTGGTGACTCTTGATGCACTGACTCCAGCTTCAGTCCACTCCTTGTGAAGCTCTCCCAAGTGTTTGAATCAGCTTTGCTTGACAGTATTCTCAAGCTTGCGGTCATCTCTGTTGCTTGTGCACCTTTTCCTACCCAAATTCTTCCTTCCAGTCAACTTTGCATTTAATATGCTTTGATACAGCACTCCTTGAACAGCCACACCTTTCAGTAATGACCCTCTGTGACTTACCCTCTTTGTGGAGGGCGTCAATGTTCGTCTTCTGGATCATTGCCAAGTAAGCAGTCTTCCCCATTATTGTGGTTTCAAAGAACAAGAGATACCCGGAATTTATACTGTAGAGATGGTCATTAATTGAAACTCAAATATAAATATTCTAATATACAGATTTTTGACTTTCATGAACTGTAAGCTCTGATCATCAAAATTAAAACAAAAAACTTTTGAAATGTTTTACTTTACATGTAATTAATCTAAAATATATGAAAGTTTCACTTTTTGAAATAAGTTACAAGAAAAAATGAACTTTTTCATGATATTCAATTTTTTTTAGATGTACCTGTAGACATACAAAAGTCTGAGACCATTTATATATTTATAAGTTTATGAAACAGATGATAATGTTCTTGTTCTTGCTCTTCAGTGCTTTTCTTTATGGTTTCATGAAAGATATAAAAAAAATTTTTTCCTCTGCTGTCATAAATTTTTGACTGATATGTTTATTCTGATTTTGTAATCAAATATTCTTATTCAGTATGTAAATCTGAATGTGTTAAGCGAATACCACAGAACTGACGGATCCTCTCCGAGCTGCAGATCTCTGAAGTCTCTGAGTCTTCTTCTGACCCTGTTTCTCTGGCTCCCCCTGTTGGGACAGACTCTCTGTAAACAGTACAGAAGAAAAGTGATAATATAGGTTAATGTTGGCCTGATATTAGATCAGATAAGGATCGCTAGATTCAAAGGTTTGATCGTTAGTTATAAGGGATTATAAGACTCACTGCTAGGCCACTTCTGTTCAAGAGCTCTGATTCGCTCTCTCATGTCACGCAAACCTTCCTGCTGTTGAAGAATCGCTTCCTCGCCGCGATGACCTTTGTGTTTTGACCCCTGATTGATGACATCATTAGGAGCTGTCATGAGTGCCACATCCTGAGAAAACAACATCCATATAACAGTTAGCAAAGTGTCCGTTTGTGATCTATGAGTGTGTTTGTGTGACTCCTTTCTTTGTTGCCCATTTTTTCTTATGAATGTACACTACTGTTCAAAAAATTTGGGGTCGCTAAGACTTTTTAAGACTTTGTTTGTTTTTGAAAGGAGCCTCTTACAAAGGCTAAATTTTTTTAAAGTAAAAACAGTAATATTGTGAAACATTATTACAATTTAGAATAACTGTTTTCTATTTTAATACTCTATATTTTAAACTGTAATTTATTCCTGTGATTGCAAAGCTCAGTTTTCAGCATCATTACTCCAGTCTTCAGTCACATGATCCTTCAGAAATCATTCAAATATGCTGATTTTGGTGCTCAAGAAATGTTTCTTATGATTCATGGTGAAAACAGTTGTGCTGGTAAATATTATTTTCAGGATTCTTTGATGAATAGAAATTTTCAAAAAAGCTAATATCAAGCACATTTTGTGCCTCAATGGGACTCATTCAGCGAATTTGTTTCAATATCATGTTATCATTCAATCAGTTTTCTATTCAGAAAAAAACAAAACAAAGAAAGTGTATTCACCCTCTACATGTCAAAAGTGATAAATCATTTAGATAAACGATTGTCCGGTTTGGTTGCAAACTCACTTTAGTGTTTCTTGTGGTTTGAAGAGGAACAAGGCTTGTGTTCTCCATCTCTCTAAATGCTTCTGCTTTCCTTTTCAAATCCTCTTCAGTTTGTCTAACAAAAATAATTTAATGCGTCAATTTATATCAAATTTTTTGTGAGCCCATTGTACTGTGTCATACCTCAGTTTTTCTCCCAATTTCTTTGTCTCTTCATCTTTCTGTTGCACTAGTTGTGACATCATGGTTAGCTTCTGTGTGAGCATGCTCAGTTGAATCTTCTGGTCTACCACCAAAGCTTTATGACTTTCCAACTCTAACTTCTGCCGTTCACTAAGTTCTCCTACACAGAGAGACACACGCTCAGAAACACAAAAACTACAACATGTTGATCTCGTATTGTGTTAAATGTGCAGCACCTGTCATATCAGAGAGCCGAGCATGAGCCTGGGCCAAGTCACGACTTAGGGCATTGATGATCCCACTCTGGCTGACCACTTCCTGTTGAGATGAGACTAGAGATGCCCTGCAGGACCAAGTAAAAACATCCTTATTCTGAATACAGTTTGAGTATGGTATAGATTGTTTAATGAAAATAATGATATTCATGAACACTCTGGATAATTTCTAATGAAAAAATATCACTAAATTAATCATTTAAAAAAGCATGTATACATTGTCTGTGGTTATCATTATAATTTAGGAGATTTTAGCATTTTGACAGTAATTGTATAGTAAAATTGAAAGGAAATAGAAAAAGAGACATCTTTGCAGCTACAATTTAACAGTACCTGATCTATGAGATGATTTAAAGAGAGAGACATGGACTGTGTAATTAGTTATTAAGCAAGAGTTTCATAAATAATGCATGAATAAATAATGAACCTCATGCATTATTCATTAACAAGAGCACCGTGTATGGATATTATCCTTCTCACGGTGAATGTAATGACAGAGTAAGGGAATTATACAGGTCGGTTTATACAGTAACTTATGCTATATATAAATCGCTAAGCTACAATCTTATATACACCAAGAGCTGTTTTCCGAAGCAGGCCTGCTGGCTAAATGGGTGAAATATTTACCATAAAAAATATATAACATAGATTTTTAATGATGGGTAATGCAGTGATGCTATTCATGAGAGCTTTATTATACCGGAGGGATGTTATGGTTTGATCCGGTTCCTGTTGTTTTTCTGATGTGTAAGATGTGCTGTTGCTTTCAAAGCCCTCCAGCCTACCGAGCGCCTCTGTGGGACAAGTACAACAAGGGTAAACATGATAATGAACACAGAACACATATGTAGGACACGTAAAATCTGTTGCACAAATTAGTTTTAATTAGGAACCTAAGGCTGTTGAGAAGCTGCCCTCAACAGGTAACATATGAAACTGCAGTATATAAAAAAAAAACAAAAAAAAAACTGGTTTCTATATAAGCTGATTTCTTATATTTCTTGTATAAGCTAATACTTCGTATTCATTTTAAATCAATGTTTCTTTGTTTTAAATTTATTTATTTAAATTTAGTTTCAGTTCAGTTATTTTTGAACGTTTATGAGAGGCTGTGCTGTGCTCACCTTTGAGTTGCTCCTTCAGCGAATCTCTCTCCTCTTCCATCTCTTTCCATCTTTCCTCACTCTGCTGAGCTTTGTTTATTCGTGTCTCCATGGCAACAATGGTGTATGCATGTTGTCGCACCTGCTCCCTGTACTCCTCTACCTCAACCCTGTGTTTCTTTCTCTCCTCTTCAGCTCCTCTCTGCAGGGCCTCGGCCTCTCTTTCCTCACACTGCTTCATCTTCTCGCTCCTCTTGTCCTCTTTGAGATGTAATTCACGCAGCGTTTCTTTCAGCTCTGCCTCTCGTATCTTTGCTTCTTCCATCTTGGTTTGCCACTCAGCCTTGCGTGTCTCAATCTCCCTGCGCAAGGCACTCTTTGAAGGTAAAAAAAGTGACAGTCATGGAGTCGAACAACTTACATTGTGTGGTTCTGTATCCAATGGAAGCCCATTTTCGCCACATAAGAAAAAACACATGCTTTGGTAAATCATAATTATGAGATAAAACGTCATAATTGTGACATAAAAAGTGGAAATCGTTAGTTACTAAGTCATAATTCTGAGATGAAAAGTCTGATTTATGAAAAAATATATAATTATGATACAAAAAAAAGACCAATTTTGTTTATGACTTTTTTTTACTTTTATCTCATAGTTATGACTTATCTCATAATAAAGACTTGTTATGCCATAATTTGACTTTTATCTTGTAATATCAGAGATAACCAATATAGCCATGTGCTGGAAATTGGGGAAAAGTAAAATTATGAGATATTAAGATACAATTATGAGATGGAACATTAAAATTATGACATAAAAAGTAAAAAAAATATTTACATAAACATCATAATTATTAGATGAAAGTCACAAATATGCGATAATTGTGTCTTTAAAAGTCATATTTATTATAGAAAATGTGACGTCATAATTATGACTATGTCTTAGTCAACTTATTTTGTCATCATTATGATTCACCAAACCCTTTTTTTCATATGTGGCAGAAAAGGACTTTCTAATGTGTCAAAAGGGTAGAAGCAAATAAACTATATGGTTATGTGTTGGGAACTAACACATATGGGTAAATATTTGACAACTAGGCCCTTAGAAACCAGATCAAATATAGAAACGGAGCATGTGTTGTGAGTTGAGGTCAGTTGTATTTCATTTAAGAAGATAAATTAAATTCTTAGTTTTAACTCACCTCAGTTTGTCTCACTGACTGTAGATCAGCCATGACCTCTTCCAGCTGTCGCATTAGTGTGTTTTTCATCTCTCTCTGTCCCTCTGCTGCCTGAATCAATAACAGGTCAAAGGAGAAACTTCAGTGAAACCAAATCTTATAGTGAGCTCAATTCATGAAATGAATCTAGTCCATCAGTTTGGAGTCAGTTCTCTGAAATACTTTCATTAATATACAAATTTCCATTGGAACGGGGATGAGTTTTATCTATAATTATAAAAACTGAAAAAGCTAAATGACAATCTAATTGAGACCATCCCTCAAGAGGTCTACGCCTCGGAGACTACATGAAATTAGTTTAATTTGACTTGGTGTTTTTAGAGAGACAACAGCACCTGAAGTTTCTCCATCTCAGCCTGCTTTTGCATGAACTCCAGCCTGCTGTGAAGATCTCTCCTCTGAATCTCTGTCTCCTGAAACTTCTGCATCTCTGACTTCAGTGCAAGAAAGAAAGACATGTTTCTTTAGAATCACTTTCTGATTCTTTCACTGATTTTGAAATACTTTGCTGTAATACTTTTAGTTTCCTTAGCTCGGATTGGACACCCATGTAGTCCTGGCACAAAATCTGTAAGGCACCTGATACTCCTAGACAAAAGAAATAATAAAAAAATTCAGACTACTTTTCTGTAAAATGCGCTGAAATTTACATTTAACATTTCAACTTAATTTGTAATCCTGTACTACTGAAAGCAGTATCACTTCTATTCTTGTCAGACCCAGTTCTCCTAAATCTCTCTAAACGTTCTGTTTCTTACCTCCAGTCTTCAATGACACATCAACCCCTGCTGTCTGTAAGCTCTGAGCAGTATTCTGCAGTACTCTGTACAGGAGGTTCAGCATAGAAAGTGAATGCTCCTGAATCCAGCTGAGCGCAGGACTCAGATTCATATCCTGCAGCCCAGATATTTCCATCAGAACCTTATCCGCAACACATGCATCTTGTACTCGTCTCTATATACAAATGGAAAGAGATATTATATAGCTGTGCAACATGCTGTGCAATGCTGAAACACAAACATACAAAATTACATGGCATAATCAATGTTTCCACCTACTAACCCTTACCAAAAAGTAATATACTTCAAGTTTATTTTATTAAGCATACTTAAGTAAAGTTCAAGTATATTTTTAAGTATACTCTATGTAGTAAGTATACAAATATCAGTGTACTAGTAGTATACTTGTAAGTGTACTATTTCAATACTCCTTGGGACTAAATTGGCCCACTTTCTAGTATTAAAAGTATACTTTTAAGTATAACAGTAGTAAACTTTGAGTACACGACAAGTTTACATCAATGTTTTAGCTTGTGCTACAATTATACTAAAAGTGAACTTATAGGTATACTGATAGTTTACTAATTAAATACTTGTAGTAGCAGTTTTAGTACACTTTGAAGTACAGTCTCAGTAAACTACTGGTTTAGTAGTTTTATAATCATAATTTTTTTGAAGTGAACTTTACTACTATGCCCCTATTAGGTATTAATGTGTATATATTTTGTAATATGAATATCTGAACATACAAAACATCAAAAGAAAGAACAGAGTATCTGCTTGTAAACAGGAACGTTTTATTCTAGCTTCATGCATTCTTTTTTTAACATTTGAATGTGGGTAAGTTTCATAAAATAAAAAAGTAAATAAACAACATTTTGAACAAAAAGCTGAAAAAAGACTATGAATTGGATTCAGAATGATTTAATCAAAATGTAGATGGAGTCGATCAACACCCCAAAGCTTGACAGTCATTATTACCTCTTCATTGGTGACATTTTATTCCATAGCATTACACAGTTTTGATGCTGTTTTATATCTGATGATCGTTTTAGATTACATGTGGAAGCATCTGTTGTTTTGGTTTCTTCTTCACTTGTGTTTTTTTTTTTGGGGGGGGGGGGGGGGTTGGGTTCTGTACAGAAGATGTGTACTAGCACCCCTACCATATAACAATGAAAACACGGATTCTAGGAGCACAAGTATAGCTCAAATATATTTAGATATTATGTCACATATACTTAAATGTCATTTTAAGTATATTTCTGAGAAGTACATAAAGCCCATTTCTGAGAAGTACATGAAAAGTAGACTAAAAGTATACTTTCCTATTTTATAGTTTAATAATAGCACACTTGAATAAACTTCTTTTCCGTAAGGGAATACCTGACATTCTTGCAGTCTGGCTCTAAATTTCTGGGTCTCATCCAACATTTCCCTCTGTGTGTGAGCTTCCTCTTTGAGTTTCATTTCAAAGTCATGCACTTTTGTTTTATACATCTCCATCTGTTCCATTAGCTCAGTTAAACAGTCCAACACCTGCAAAATAAAAACAAATATTAAAAAAGTACATCCAACAATGAAATTTTGGCACCGTTTTCTCACCAGCATGTCTGTCCAAACCAGTGAATTTGTTTTATATCCTGGCAACTCTTTTCAATATAATGACCGAATATGGACTGAAGCTGGCAAGCTATAAAAATGTCCACAAAGATATCATAAATGTGGTCCACCTGACTATATCTGATTCTGGAGTTCAAGTTAAGTCACGTTCATTTATGTAACACTTTATACAATACAGATGTTCAAAGCAGCTTCACATTAATAAAACTAATTATTTCAAAGCAGCAACATTAATCAAACAGGAAAATAACAGCTAATGTCAAATTCTTTAATCAAGAAATGAATTTCAATGAAGCTGCAAAGCAGCTCTACAGAAGATAACAGTGTCATTATTCAGCTCAAGTCGGTTTAATGCTGATTTAATTCAGTTCAGTAACAGTGTTGATTTTGCCAAGCAAGTGTCATTATCTAGCTCAATTATGTTAAAATTTTGTTCTCATCTGATAGTGGCAGTGCCATTAAATCAATAATATGACAGTAGAGGAGAAAAAAATCTTGGGAGAAACAAGGCTCAGTCTGCGTTTAGAGGCGCTTAAAACGTGCTTCCAAACTAATTTTACGCAACATAATTTGTCTAAATTTAAATGAAAAAGATTTTGTTGACATTTGTAAAAATGTATTGATAATTACCATTTCCATCACCTATACTGTAAACACATTGACACCTTTTTTGCAAAAACTTGGCTTCTGATTGGCTTGAAATATTTTCTTACCTTTTGGTCTGATTCTTTGTCAGAAACATGCACAGTCTTGACAATCCGGTCACGAAAACTGTCAAACTTTGAAGAAATTTCAGATATGTTAGCATAATAGATACCAGAGTAGTCATCTTACCAGACTGTTGTTGCTGTCTTGAGCTCACTCACCCTTGACTGGGTGTGTTTGAGTTCTTCATGAACTCTTTGTTCTCTCTGCTGCGTCTGCTGATGAAGCTGCTTCAGTCTGTCTATCTCTGTCAGCAGAGAAGCCTGTTCCTGCAGCACACATCACACATGAAAAACAGACACATGATACCAGATTTCATAAGCTGCATTTGCCTGGCCCAGTGGCCTAATGGATAAGGTATAAGCCTCCGGAGCTGGGGATTATGGGTTCAAGTCCCACCTGGGTCGTTGTTTCTAAGAGGCTGTATGTTTATTAAATCATGTGGAGATCAGGACTGAGTTTGAGGGAAACAAAACATACTCACTTTCTTGAGTGATTCTACTTCACTCTGTCTGGCAAGTAGCTCATTCTGATGCTTCTGGGTGTCTTTCAGCTTTTAAAACAACACCAAACAAAATAAATAGTTATCTTTTATTGATAAAACATTTTAAAACAGCATCATTAAAACATCTACAGAGCTCGATGGCTGTAGAAAGAGAGGGATGCTGGAACCTTGTCCATCATGCTTGTGAGCTTGGCATCTTTGTGTCTGACGTCTTGCTTCAGCTTTTCCACCTCAGCTGCTAGTTTAAGAGCTTGTTTCTCTCGAGCAGACACATCTTTCTTCAAACTGGCAACCAACACTAAATAAAAAAATAATAATAATAAAACATGAAATAACTAACTGCTCAGATCTAAAAGGATGGTGCTAGTATGCAATATGCTATTGATAATTCCACTACAACAATATAACAATTCATCTCAGAATTGCACAAATGATCAAAAGTTTGGAGTTTTTTACTATTTTTGAAAGAACTCACCAAGGCTACATTTATTTGATCATAAATACAGTAAAACAGTACTATTGTGAAATGTTATTTCAATTTAAAATGATAAAGCTGAATTTTCAGCAGCCATTGCTCCAGTCTTCAGTGCCACATGATCCTTCAGAAATCAAACAAGCAAGATTTCTGGCTCTCACAGGCCTGTAACTTCTTCTTTAAGAGGCTCCTCTGTCCTCCACTCGTTACCTGTATTAATGGCACCTGTTTGAACTCTTTATCAGTATAAAAGACACCTGTCCACAACCTCAAACAGTCACACTCCAAACTCCACTATGCCAAGACCAAAGAGCTGTCGAAGGACACCAGAAACAAAATTGTAGCCCTGCACCAGGCTGGGATGACTGAATCTGCAATAGGCAAGCAGCTTGGTGTGAAGAAATCAACTGTGGGAGCAATTATTAGAAAATGAAAGACATACAAGACCACTGATAATCTCCCTTAATCTGGGGCTCCACGCAAGATCTCACCCCGTGGGGTCAAAATGATCACAAGAACGGTGAGCAAAAATCCCAGAACCACACGGGGGGACCTAGTGAATGACCAGAAGAGGATTGGGAGAATGTCATATGGTCAGATGAAACCAAAATAGAAATATTTGGTAAAAACTCAACTCGTCGTGTTTGGAGAAGAAAGAATGCTGAGTTGCATCCAAAGAACACCATACCTACTGTGAAGCATGGGGGTGTAAACATCATGCTTTGGGGCTGTTTTTCTGCAAAGGGACCAGGATGACTGATTTGTGTAAAGGAAAGAATGAATGGGGCCATGTATCGTGAGATTTTGAGTGAAAAGCTCCTTCCATCAGCAAGGGCACTGAAGATGAAACGTGGCTGGGTCTTTCAGCATGACAATGATCCCAAACACACCGCCCGGACAACGAAGGAGTGGCTTCGTAAGAAGCATTTCAAGGTCCTGGAGTGGCCTAGCCAGTCTCCAGATCTCAACCCCATAGAAAAACATCACTGCTCTAGAGGAGATCTGCATGGAGGAATGGGCCAAAATACCAGCAACAGTGTGTGAAAACCTTGTGAAGACTTACAGAAAACGTTTGACCTCTATCATTGCCAACAAAGGGTATATAACAAAGTATTGAGATTAACTTTTGTTATTGACCAGATACTTATTTTCCACCATAATTTGCAAATAAATTCTTTAAAAATCAGACAATGTGATTTCCTGGATTCTTTCCCCCCATTCTGTCTCTCATAGTTGAAGTGTACCTATGATGAAAATTACAGGCCTCTCATCTTTTTAAGTGGGAGAACTTGCACAATTGGTGGCTGACTAAATACTTTTTTGCCCAACTGTAGATAGATATTACCATCCTCATACCTGCAGATGAATTCTTTTCATTCCTCAATTTATCTATCTGTTGTAAAAGATTGCTGATCTTCTGATCTCTCTCGGTCACAGCCTGTCCGAGCATCTCTCCAGAATATCTCTGATGTTCCAGCATCTATATCCATTAAAGAGACAAAGCAGTTATGGTATTAATTAGCACGTGAAAGATTTCTGAAGGATTCCCAAAAGAGAAGAAACATCTTCATCAAAATAAATAATGAAACTTTAATCACTATGCTACTTTTCAATCAACTTTTAAAAAATATGTCTCTATACCTTGCATTTTTTTCCCCATTCCACATTCTGCTTGAACACATTCTAAGACTTCAGCCTGTATAGCAGTCTAGATTGTGAGTCCAAGTCCTACCTGAACCATTGCAGTATGTAAATGAAATTTTCTGTTTCTTTTTTGAGATGGAGACAACACGTTGTTTCTTCATCACAGATTTACCATATGTAAATGTATACTGTGCTGCAATATGAACTATGTTGCAAAAAAACTCAAATGGCAAGAAAAAGTGCACTTTATTTGGGTTGTATCATGAAATCAGACCTGCAACTTTTGTATTTGTGTATGACAATGAATCTGCTGCTAGCACGTGGTTGCAGAAGGTCTCTTCATACACCCCTTCAGGATGACCCAGGTAGGACTTGAAGCCACAGTCTTCAGCTCCTGAGGCTGTTGCCTTACCCATCACAGTCATAAAACTGTAAATAATGTAAAATGTAAAGTAACAAAGGAGACTGTAATACCACACCTGCTCCTTTAGCTGTTGTATCTGATCTTTCTTCTCTTTGATGTCATTCTCCAGGCAGTGAAGTCTGTGTGTGACATCTGGATCACCCTGCTTCTTCTGAGACAGCTGGAGCCTGAGAGCTGACACTTCCTCCTTCAGGGCCATAATCGCATCATCCTTCCTTTGGGACTCATCCTCAAAGCACACAGACACACGAACATGTCCATCTCCTAGCTGATGCAACCTCTCCTCCTGAGAAAGAACACAGTTGTCAGTGTATTGTTTAAGCCTTTTAGCTCTACAAGATGGCATAACAACAGCATGAATGGTCCAGCAAAGGGAAACTAAGGTGTTTTTAACGGGATGTTGAACTCACCTCCTCCACTGGCAAGACTTGAATGCTTTGAGAATTGTTAGGTTGAGTCTTATTTCTAAGATAACATGCTCTCCCTGTGTTACCACTCCAGCTTCCTGCAAAAAATAAAAAATTGAAATTCACAAAAATAATCTAAAATAAATTATATTATTATATATTATTCACTTTCCCATCAGTTTGGTACAGTGTTATTTTAGAATAGCAATATATTGTACTATTATAGTTTTTATTAATATTTTGAATGAGCTTTTATTTTTATATTAATTTTTTTTTCATTTAATTTAATGTATTTTTTAATATTAAAGATTTATTTCCGTTTTAGTTTGTATTTATTGTCAATTAATCATCTTAGTGTTTCATCCTAACATTTTTTCAGTTACAAGACAACATTTCTCATTTTTGTTTATACAGTATGTTTTTCATCTAATATTTATATTTTGATTATTTCAGTTTTATTTCTATTAACGAAATTATTTGAAAAGTTTTAGTTAAAGATAGCCCTGGTTTGGGAAGTCTCTAATTAATTTGATTTCTTTATTTAACCAGGTTAAAAACTCGTTGAGATTAAAAATCTCTTTTGCAAGAGTGACCTGGCCAAGAAATAAATCTAATAAACTTTTCAAAACCTGCACTTTTTCATGGCTTATTTTTAACCATTTTCTTTATACTTGGGATAATAAGAAAGGTCGTATTCAATTTTGACTGACAAAAAAAAAATTTGTGTGCTGAAAAAGTCTTTACCAGGTCTGCTAGATTGGGTTTTGCGATCAGGTGCATTTGGCCCCCGTTTAGATCCGGCACTCATGGGGTGAGGTCTGGTGGGAGGATGGGGTGAAACAGAAGGGGTCCGAGCTCGTACCCAGGCCTGGGGAATAGGAGACTGGGCAGCTAGAAGAGGAAACTGTTTGGGAGTGAGACGGAACTTTTTGTATATTTTATATAAAGGTTAGATTGATAATTTTATGTATTATAGAGGATAATTTCATATAAATTTGAATCTGTGTATTGCAGGTCTCATTTATGATAATGAATTACCATATTTTCTGTGTCTTTGAACTTGAACTTAAGTCAATATAAAAATGCTACTGAAAAAAATATCAACGAATAGACACAATATAATTTATCTGTTGAAACACATATATTTTACTGATTTCTCGCTGTCAATGCAGAGCTCATAGGTTGATCCTCCGTAGCCAAAGTGAAGCTGGTCTCCTGGAGAGAGACGCACAGTGGCATTGTGTATCCGGCAGTCATTGACGTAGGTCCCGTGGGCAGAGTTTAAGTCACGGATAACATAGCAGCGGTCTGCTTCACAGTCAATAGTAGCATGACATTCATCCACCCCACTATTCTGAGCAGGAGATGAGAAACACAATGAATGTGTGAAACGCTTGTGTGAATGTCTTCTCCATGTCTAGTAGGAGTCCATATGTCGTCATAGGCTACTCAATATAAGATCATCTCATCATGATGAATAACTAAAAGTTGAATCAATAACGGAGTACATATGTGTGGACACATTGGGAAGGAATAAGGCTTAATACCTGTAGACAGAGGTCAGAGTCTTTGTGTCTTCCTATAGTGGTGCTTTTAGGCTGGAGTTTAAATACCCAGTTTAAAGTTTTGAGGTAACCCCTCATTTCAACCTGCTGACGAAATACAAATTGTAATCTGGTAAATAATATTATATATATATATATATATATATATATATATATATATAGCGCTGAATGTAGACTGACACTTTCTGTTAAACTGGCATCATGTCTCCATATTCGTGTCTTTTTTATAACCTTACTTGCAAGAAATATAATAGGTACCAGCATATTTATAGATTGCGATGAATTTCTTTACAACTCACCAGTATGAGTTTTCATCTGTCTGAACTGTGTACAACCGGGCTGCTCATAGGCATGTTTCTTGCTGTCCGAATATGTTGTGTACAAGTGTCATGGTAACGTCAAGGAACTTGCACCGCCTGTTGCACTGTTCACTGTCTGGGTGAACAGACGTCAATCTTCCGCCGTGGAAACCTGGCTCGCTGCACGTCTTCAACATAAATGAAAGAATTAAAGTTCTTTATTTAAAATATGCAGTTTCAGCACTTATTATTTGATCTCGTTCTATTAAAAAAATATCTTTATAGACTTTTTTCGAGAGGAATTTCTGTCAGTAATTATCTGTCGCCCGAAAGTCAGTGTGGCTATTTTGGTGGTGCGAGGTAACACCTTTACGAAAATTAACAATGTTTTTACTACAAATAAAACCAAAAATCCATGCTTAGGCTGCTAAAGTTAAACTGTGGTAACCACAAATTAAGGTTTTGCTACACTAGTTTAACCATGGCATTTGTGGTAAAACGGTAAACAAATGTAATCAATACGCCAAAAAACATGGTTATTACACTTTTATTGTTGTAAAAGCGTGGTTAATGTTTGTAAGGGTAGTTTTAAACACAATATGTTTGACGTGTAAATGTATAATGAAAGTTACTTCAGACATTTAATAAAACTGTTTTAAACGTTCAGACTCTCCCAAGCCAACAGTTTGTATACAAATTTTACTAACTAGTTACTGGACTACACTAGGCTACAAACCCAGCACATTTAGCTCCTAGCATAAAAGAACTATCTAAAATAGATATAACTGGGAAAATATCTAAGCAAATAATACAAATACAAACACAGCCATAACAAAAAGTGGAAAAATAATGCTTTTTAATGTTTTTTATTTTAGGTCAAGAGCAGACAAAAATAGTTGAATAAATTTGTTTGATTCCACATTTATTTAGTTGTTGTTGTTGTTGATTTTGAGGTAACCACACCTTTCACACTTTAATAAGAGGTCATCACCTGAAAAAGAAGAGGCTTGTTTAAATATCTGAAATTTATGTCAACAGGATATGTGAAAAGATGGCATGTGTTCAGAAAAATACCAACAGGTTTATAAAGTATACTCACATTGTTGATCCAGGAGATGTAGCCAGACACACGGGTGAAGACAGAGGGCTTCTTGGGGTAGTTGCAGCCCAAGCTGGAGCCAAAACTCACAATACCGTGAACATCCCAGGTGCCGTCACTTCTCTGGCAGTTCAAAGGGCCACCAGAATCACCCTGTACAAGTGAGGTAACATCATTAGTGTACATTTTCACACATACTGGTTGTTATTAATAATGGAATATCAAAATATAAACACTTATAAGTAAAAAGTGTGCATCAAACCCACATTGCAGCTGGACACGACTCCACCAGCACACACCATGAGGTTGGTCACAAGGTTGCCCCACCAGTCAGACCTAGTGCAGGTATTGTAGTCCACAACAGGGAGCAGAGCCTGCTGCAGGATATCAGCAATGGGGCCATTGGCTGAGGAGAGAGAAAGACAAAAGGGACCACTTTAAGAAAAAACATTTTTTTGAAAATAGGTAAATAGCAGTGGAATGGTATCTACTCCAGAGGCGTCCCCAGCCAGTGACGTAACAGGGGAAGTTGTGAGGCAGAATGTTGCCAGAAGTAGGCAGGCAAGCAGGTGAAATCTTGTCACTGAAAATCACTGGACTCGACAACTTGATCAGGGCAATGTCATTGCTGGAAAACACACAAATAAATCAAAAACACGCTCTCAGATTAGACTTCTTGTTCCCCTACATTAAAATGAGATGAGAACCAACCGAATATTGTAGGAATCCCAGTTCTCATGCACTATAATCCTGGAAGGAGAGATGGCGAGAGAGCCAGATTCACTGCCAAGTGCCAGGTTGTGCTTGCCCAAGTAGACTCTGTAAGTGCGGCTGCTGCTTGGCAGAAGTTTAAGACATAGTTTTAGTCCATCTCGTAATGTAGATCAACTCATGGAAAAATTCATTGCATTCTTTTGATTTTTGACCTTACCCAATGCAGTGAGCAGCAGTCAAAACCCACTGCTTATCGATCAGGGTGCCACCATAAGTGTGGTAAAAGCTGGAGCCGCTCTGGTACTGGAGAGACACCTGAAATTGAGAAGGTAAAGAGTGTTGAACTGAAGTTCCTTTCAGTGAATTTAGTAATACAGTAGAAATTATTTCAGAATTATCATTACATATTTGTCTTGTGTTCGCAAGACAAAATGTTGTAGAAATAGTTTTCACCCAGAAATTGCTAGTAAATTTAGTTACGCAAAATAGTAACACATTTAATTAATTAAAAGTAATTTCTTGTAAAATATTCTACAGTAAACTTCAAAAAAATTATTATTTTTTCCAGTGCAATATTCACAATACATGCCATGGCCAGCTGGTTGGTCTAACATCAGTTCCACCCACCACCCTTGAGGCGACAGGTTTATAGGTGGGCTGCCCACAACCGTAGGCTGTTTCAAGACAACACACATGCACACACAATGATAAATGATATGTCTGCTCAGGTTCCTTAGCTGTAATGCATATCTATGTGAAATGTGAAAGATATTCCTGCTCATTCCACAGCTTAGGAGTCAAAGTATAAGAAAATGTCTCGTTTTAGAGTTTGAAGTAAACAAATGTTCATCTTACCGCCAGCAATGAACAGAGCCAAGATCACAAATTCCATTATGCCTGATTGCAGTGGTTGTGAATAATATATTGTGAAGCCTTAGATATGAACATACAAAAAATCTTGAAAAATCAATGAGATCATTATAACAGTAATAATTATATAGAATTATATATTATTATTATTATTAAAATACAAATAAATATCAGTTGTGCATTGTCTATATATCTCCCAATAATGTGTCTTAGTGAAGATATTTAGATACGTAATTTTTATTGTTTTATTTCTTGGCAAAATATATAGCCCAATGCAATGCAATACAAAGATGATTGAGAGATGTACAAATAAACATTCCTCAAAAGCCTAATGTGTCATATACAATATTTGATACATTTTTCTAAAAAATGATGTATGGATAATCAAGTAAATCTAAGTTGCTTCAGACCAGTATATATATATCTCGATTATTAACAATAAAAATGTTATTCTTATGTACTTGACAAAAATCAGCAAAGATCATTAATAACTAGCCAATGGACCCCTTGCTGATAACCTGCAGCAGGTTCTCCTGCCTGTGGTGGATTACGCCACCTGCTCTAGGTCTGACTGGTGGGGTTCTCAGGTCACACAAAACATGTTCTGCGCTGGTGGAGATGGTGTTGTTGCTGGATGTAACGCAAGGAGTTTTTGATAGACTATTTATTCATCAATCATTATTTGTAATCTCTGATTACAATTAACATTAATTGGTGTAGCAATTTAAATGTAGCAATAAGGGGCCATTCACACAGAACACTGTTTTCTATTCTACTACGCAACTTTTCCCATTGTTTTTCTATGGAAAAGAATGTGTCTCGAGACCTTAAGATTTTACCCGCAAACCACTGTCCATTTCGCGTTTTTAAAAGCAAAATTGCATTCTGTGTGAATGGCCCTGGAGTCTGTAATGGCCCTGTAAATTTAAAACACGAGAAATCATGCACTTGCCGACTTTGTAGGCTACATGACTACAGAGAAAAATGGAAATCAACTGAATGCAACCAACTCACACAACAAGCCTTTTAAAATCGTTTTGACATCGGTTTTCATTAAAAAAAAAAGAAAAAATTGTATGATTTTTATATCATTCGAATGGATGGAATCATAGTCTGGAGCTAAAAAAAGAAAAAAGAAAAAAAGGGGGTTTGTGTACAAACTCAAATCTGCAGACTGGCTCTGCCTTTTGGCAACTAGTGTTGACTGGTCCAGACTTTAAATCTTGGCAAAATTTGCCAATAGCCCCTCACAGCAGAACAAAGATCCAGGGGGCGGGGTTGGATCCACATCTAGGGGGTGGAGATGGTAGGTTTAGGGGTGGAGATGGGTAGGTTTAGTTAAATGTAAGGTGGGAGGAGTTGGATCTAGATCCAACCACGCCCCCTGGATCTTGTGTTCTGCAGTGAGGACCATCTCAAATTTGCGCAGTGTGTTGCAGCCTTTAGGTAGACTAAATTTAGATGTCATATTAAAATAAATAATGTGAATAAAACATCATGAAATTTTTACAATATTTAAATGATATTTAAGTCAAAAACTATAACTGAAACAACAACTATTAACACTGCCCCATCACACAACACAGGGTGACTCTGGTGGCCCCCTGAACTGTGCTGGTAGCGACGGTGCTTGGGAAGTCCACGGTATTGTGAGCTTTGGTTCAGGACTGAGCTGCAATTATAACAAGAAGCCCACTGCTTTTACTCGTGTGAGCGCCTACATTGACTGGATCAGCAAGGTAAGTGTATTACATTAGCAGACATGTTATAATAACATGCAAATTAAGCTTCATGACAGTGTTTGTTATGGAAACTTCTTTAATGCTAGTGATTTTTCCGTTAATCTCTTACAGAACATGGCCAGCTACTAATGAGCAAGCAGAAAATGTGTTTTGTATCATTGATGCCTTGAACAATAAAAATATTAAAATGGCACATAAAGTTGTGTATGCATTTGCTCATTACTATAATAACTGAATACTATAAACACCTGGTTTAAAGGCACTTATGACCTATATGATTTAGTAACTTTAATAGCCTACAAAGTTGTTGTTAGTGGTATTCAAAATGATAAGATCTCATAAATCAGCAAGTGACACTTCCATTACAGTCCGGCAGGTGGCAGTGTGATGTTTTAATTGAAAGGGGCCCGTCCAAGACAATTTTATGAGCAGACACATTTGACTATAGTTTTGTTGGTGTTTCGTATTAAAAAAAAAAATCCCTAAGTTAAAATATATCAGATTCAGAGTGCAAATATAACTTTTGCTTTTTGTTGGTATTTTTAACCAAGTGGTTATAATGAGTTAGCAGAGGCATTTTGTTGTAACTGACCATATTTATTTCATTTTTACATTCATCAATTTGAGTGTAAATGGTCCAAAATAGGAAGACGGCATGTGGCATAGTTTCAGTGTAAGCTGTTATTAAAAATACTCTTGCATGCATACATATACATACAATAATAGAAAACTACCAAAATGTGCAGGTTTGTCGTCATGCAGAGGGGACACATAATTAGTGTATAATATTGCCAAAGTCTCATTAACTAATTTTAGTGGTACATTTATACGAATATGTGAAAACAAATTCTCTTTTTATCATTAAGAGCCACAGCAAACAATACAGAAACACTATTTTATCACATATTGCCACAAACAGTGCTTTAAATTAAGGACATTTTGAGCACCCTCTACATTTATCTTACCATAAAAATATTCTGGATTGGAAGTGGATTTAGAGTCAATCTAATCTGATAAAACAGATTTTCATCTTGGTCTGCTGATACTGACTCACTGTGCAGCCACAGTGATGTATCTCGGCTCCATGTTTCCAAAGTAGGTCTTCTCCCACTCGCTCATGAGGTCAAAATAAAGAGGCCGATCACAGAAGGTGCAGGAGGCCATAGCTGGTCCATTCAGCGGAAGTCCAACCTCCTGCCAGACTTCCAACAGTTTCTCTGTCCAACATAAAATGTTAAAAATTCAGACTCGAATCATTACCAGTTTTAAAATGTAACCAATTACATTTTCTCAAATCTGGATATTCATTTTCTCAAATCTCTATGACAATGGCAGATGTCAGAGAGTTGCAGAAAATGAAAATGCTGTACTGTTTAGTGGCACTAGCTGTACAGAAATTAAACTATTCACCTTTAAAGTGAAAAGAAAGAGAGTTTACCTAATTGCATGACCACTCACCTACAAAGTAGTTCATCATAATGGGATTGTGGAAAGGAGAAGGAGCCAACCGCAACAGCTCTTCTCCACGAGGCACTGTTGGGTAATTTATGGCCTGCACATAGATGTTGTGTTTCTCCAACAAGATATCACACACCTGAGAGTTTATTGCTGCATTCCCAACCTGTAACACCAGATTTAAGGTGTAAACATTTATACCTGTGCAGACAAATTTAATCCAAAATATAATATGTATCTTCATATTTAATAACTTGAGTGAACTGTTCACCCCAAAATGAAAATCATCATAATTTATTCACCCTTATGGTCGCTAGAATCCCATAAGGCTTTGGTTAATCTTAGAAACACAGATTAAGATATTTTTAATGAAGCTGTGAGGTTTCTGTCCCTACATTGAAAGTCCTGGTAACCAAAACTTAGAAGATCCAAAAAGGTCATAAAGGCATTCTAAAACAATTCCATATGGATCGTGCGGTTTGGAATGACATGAGGGTGAGTAAATGATGACAGAATTTTCATTTTTGGGTGAATTATCCGTTTAAGGATGTAATGTTTTTGCAAACACTGACCCGAATGGGAATGATGTGGCTAGGGCAGTTGACCACAGGCAGCCCAGCATCCAGCAGCAGCTGTCTCATGTGTTTGACATTTCTCTGATGGGCTCTGCGCAAAGCTTGGCCTTCTGGGCTCTTCAGCACACGCACCGATTCCAGAGCCCCCGCCAGCACCATGGGAGGCAAGGAGGTAGTGAAGATGAATCCGGCGGCGTAGGAGCGCACAGTGTCCACCAGGGCGGCAGTGCTAGCTATGTAACCACCCACACAGCCAAATGCCTTACCTACCGATATTTCCAACAATATCAGCAAACTTGAGAAGCAAGAACACAGGGGAAATTACAGGATAGAATCATGCACTTGATATTGACTATATCTGTCTTACCCAGAGTTCCAGAGACAATATCGATCTTGTGCATGACGTTGTCTCTCTCTCCTACACCTGCTCCGTGAGCCCCATACAGTCCAACAGCATGGACCTCATCCACAAAAGTCAAAGCTCCATATTTATGTGCTACATCACATAGCTCTTCTAGAGGGCAAATTGCACCTGAGAAACAAGTTATTTTTCAGTAAAGATGAGGTGTAGAAATGCACTATTATCAATGACAATGATTAATTTATTCCACAAGCCAAAGTGTCTGATAAAAGGGTGGTTGCGAAGATAAAGCAAGTAGTATTTGGCTGGATGCGTAATTTAAAAAAAAAAAATGAACAACCAATAAGGTGACTCGCTCCACATAAAAAACAACAGCATATATTTGGCTATTGATATGACTGAGTCTTAATTTCATGTGTATGATGCTTTTTGATTAATAATTTTTTGCATTGTTTAATAAGGAGAAAGTAAGTGCACTTGCTTTCCCTTAATGTGTTTTTAGTGCAATCAGAAATGTTTTTTCACTAATCAATATTAGACAAGTTGCCTACCTTTTATTATATATATATATATATATATATATATATATATATATATATATATATATATATATAGGTGCTTCATTTTACATGTATGCATTTGACAGATGGTTTTATTTAAAGTGACTAAAATTGCATTAAAGGTTTTGCACAATATCAGTTCATTTATTCCCTAGGAATCAAACCCATGACCATGCCGTTGCTAGCGCCAAGCCCTATTTTACAATACTAAGAAAGAATCTCTTTTGAGTCAGTTATGTGGTAGCTCCTCCTTCTTACCATCCATTGAATGAACGGTCTCAAAAGCCACGATTTTTGGTGTGAGTGGATCTGAGCGGCTGAGCAGTTCCTCCAGATGACTGGTATCATTGTGTCGGAAAATGAAGCGTTTGGCCCCACTGTTCCTGATGCCCTGGATCATGGAGGCATGATTACCCATGTCTGAGTAGATCTCACAGCCTTTGCAGAGAGAAGATGTTTTAGTGGAATTTCAGAAAATACATTACCGTTCAGTTTTGAGTCAGGGAGTTTTTTTTTATTTTTTTTTTATACATTTAAGCAAGGATGCATTAAATTGGTCAAAAGTGACAATAAAGACATTTCTAATGTTACAAAACATTTCAGATAACTGCTGTTTTTTTTTATTTAATAGCAGTATAGTTAATACATTTCATAAACGTGTTTTGTTGGATACCTGGGAGCATTTTAGCCAAAGTAAAGAGAGTGGAATCATTGGCTACAAAGCAGGAAGAAAAGACCAGTGCTCCATCTTTCTGGTGTAGACGGGCCAGTTCACTCTCCAGGGCCACATGATAGTTACTCGTCCCAGAGATATTTCGAGTGCCACCTGCTCCTGCACCATGCTTCTGCAAAGCCTCTCTAAGAAATGTTAAAAGGTTGTGATTACTCAGTTTGTTTTAGCAGCTATGTATATCCAAAGTCAAACAATAAGAAACTTAAAAGCATACTGTTTTATGAAATACACATACAGTATTTAATAAGACTTATAAGTTAGTGTATTTTGCAGCACCTTCATTTGTTCTTCTCTATGTATAATAACATATGATGGCAAACATTTATTTCATTGTCTGTTTTATGTACTGACCCTATGGCATTGACAATGCGGGGATGTCGACTCATGCCAAGGTAATCATTACTGCACCATACAGACACCTGGGAGCCCAAGCTTCCAGGGATGGAATAGTCCTCAGCAAAAGGGAAAACCTCTGCAAAACGGTTCACCGTCTTAAAGATACGGTAGGTATGGTCATTCTTCTTTTCCACAATCTTCTGAGTGAAGAAGTCATCGTAGTTGAAACTGGGTCTGGCTGAATTATTTAAAAAACAGATGGGCAATCATCAGTCAATAAGTGAGGAAGAAAGAAGACCGGCACTACTTAAGTGCTGCAGATACAGTGAACAGTATAATATATTAACAAATCCAAACAGTCTTGGATCAATTCGATAATAACCTACCTTTTACTCAACATCCATTATTCCTCATTATGTCATAATATTATTCCATTAGTTCACACAGATATTTTCAAATAATAATAAGTAAATAATAATAAGTAAAAAACAGATGTTCAATATGCATACTGCGCACAGTGTACATAATACCCAAAGGTGCAAAAGCTACAATTCTTTGTACCTTATTTACCCCTAAATGGTACTATAGAAAATATGTAAATGTAATATTAGTACACTAAAAGGTACATATTAGTACTTTAAAAGTACATATTAGTGCCTAAACCTTTTGAAATGGTACTGCCCCAGCGACAGTTTGGTATTTGGTATTTTCTGAGAGGTTTATACTACTGTAAATCTTAAAGAAAAATGCAATCAAACTCACTAAAGTTGTCTTCAAGAAGGTGTGTAGGACCAGTTGACTGATAACTTTGCAAGCCACTGAAAAGCGAACTCATCAAGCCTGGAAAAAAGGGCATCAATATGTGCAAAAATTCATCAAACAAACACAAAATTCAAGATTTTCGCTTTGTTTCAGTGTGAAATAAAAAAACAGAGCGAAAATCAAAAGTGTTTTGTATTTAATGCCATTGTTTAAGTCATATATTTTCTTTAAATTACAGGCTACGCACATTAACTGTCAAACCGTGATAGCTATAAAACCCAAAAACTACAATTATCCAATTAGATGTTATTTTCTAGTACACATGAGTCTTTGTAAAATTTCATCTGTAATGTGATTGTCTAAAAACTGGCTTTTGTTACATCAGCAGTCTGAGTCATCTGCTTACTATTCACAGCTGAGGAGTCTCTCAAATTGGATTTAAATGGTGCAAATTGCAGAGAGGAGAATGTGCTCCAAGCTGGGTGTTATTATGTAAAATGCATCCAACCCCTGCATGATACAGCTCAGACAAAAGAGACTCTTCAGCAGTAAACTAATTATACTGTGGTGGTAAAAAAAAATAGACAGCTGCTGCAACACATCAGCCAGTCAGCCAGATGATATATGCTTCTGAAGCAATATAAACATTACAGTTCCACAGTACATGAATCTATCACACTGAGAGGGATTGTTTTACCAGAAGTGTCTTGATTCTCAAGATTGGGCTGGACATCCTCCTGCACTTGTGGACTGGCTTTAACTAGTCCAATCTTAGAGGAAACAAAGGGACAGCTCTGGGACATGGAGATCGCCACCTGAGTGGCTGTGGTCGCCAACTGCCGCTTTGGCTCCTTATGAGGGAGGAGGCCTGAACACAATACACACATGAATATAAAAAATAGATGAAGATAATCTGAGGTACTGAATGTTGACTTACAATATTTGGTGTCAATGAGATTTTAGTTAAAAAATTTTTTATTTTTTTTTGTATTGTCCCTGGTATAGAAAACCTTAAAGTAATATAGGCTAGTATGGAAAATACAAAAATAACAACATTACCTGTTTCCTCAGAGGACTGGGTGGCTTTTACAGAGATCTGGCGGACAATGATCGGACATCGGTTAGCCAATCCAAAGTACGCTACCACATTCCTTAGAGAAGGGCCTGGAGTGGACTTCAAGAAGGGGCAGTGATGCAGAAAAGCAGACATGATTTTAACAGCTGTAAACAATGGAAAAGATGGTCAGTGGGGCAAAAATTAGGCTATATGTGAAAAAATAGCCTAGGCTACTTTTCCATAATTTAACAACATTGTCAAGTATAGATTTCTGAGAAAGATGCCCAACTAAATTAATAATTAGGTTACATAATATCAATAATGAAGTCCTTAAAGAGCCTCTAAAGTGACCCTAATCTAAATTTTGCGCAGTGGGTTTCAGGGCGCGGGGCACCCGGGTGCGGCCGATACCGCGCTTTATCTGGAACCCGCAGACTCACGCTTTCCTCAGCACCCCGCTCTCAAAGTTAAAACACTGATAAAGGCTAGATTATACTTACCGAAAAGTATCAACCTTATAAAACGTATAAAGATAAAAAGAAGCCTATTATTTATGGCCAACAAAAACGTTGCGTAGTGAATTTTCGAAAGAGTAAACTAAGTAATTCCACTTGCTTCAGTAGCCTAAAGATGACATTGTTGTTAATATAACAGCAATAATAACAAACACAAACTATTATAGGCCTGTATTGTAACTATATATTAGCTTATATAATATTTTATTATATATTAGAATATATAATAAATACACAAAAACACCTATATATCTTTCAGAGGTCTAACGTTAATTGTGGTACCAAGATGTGGTTTTCCTATTCAAGTGGTTTGAGGTTCATTAAACTTCACTGATCAGCATCAAAAAAAGAAAACACTTCTATATTTCTATAAAACAAAAGAAAGAAGTTTGACAAATGACTTTAGCCTTGATTCGGAGACTGATCTTCTGTCTGTTGGAAAAAAAGTAGCTAATTTACATAACTACAATTTCCATTTCCAGAGTGACGGTTTACCTGTATTAGCTGTCAGCCTATTCGCTGTAAATTTATTTCACACACATTGTTCAAATGTAAATATTGTGTTAATATTATGAAAAACATTAGCCTACCTGTTGACCTGCACTGAGGACGAACTTCTGAACGGCACCCGACGCTCAAACAGAGAAGGAATTGATGCGGTCAGTCACTCCGCTCACACCCTAATACTGTCAAGCGTACGTGACAGAGGGACGTAATCTAACACAACACAAATCAATGGACATCCACGCGACTGTTTACTTTGTTTCATTTGGAAGATATTTTTATTTTATTTTGAAAAGAATAAAAAGTCATTGCAATGTTTCAAATATTCAAATTTCTATTGATTTTGTAACATTTTATTATAGTAGCCTAATATCGTAGTAATGTGACTCATTCGTTTCTCTTACGGTCTTTCAATGTTTAATAATACAAGACGTAAAATAACCAAATGTTTTATTTTGAATTTTCTGTGTAAAGTTGGCGAGGCACTTCGTATCAACATATTAACAATAATAGCAATAAACTGATGATTATTTGATGTCAATAGTATTGATGAATTACACACTGTCTGTTATTAACGAAGCCAAAATACAAGTATGTTGCAGCATTCTTTTTGTGGCCATAAAAATGCA
Source organism: Barbus barbus (assembly GCF_936440315.1). Taxonomy (NCBI): domain Eukaryota; kingdom Metazoa; phylum Chordata; class Actinopteri; order Cypriniformes; family Cyprinidae; genus Barbus; species Barbus barbus. Next base: position 19,341,886 of record NC_136757.1, read on the forward strand.
ACTGACTTGCAACTTGATCCTGGTCGCACAATAAATAATTAAATAGACACAAACATAGATCTACATGTCTATTAAAACCACAATCGGCATGTCCTCACTTAAGACTATTTTTATGATAAGATAAATAAGGAACATGTTAGTTTCCTGAGCAAAAGTTGTTCTTTTGAGTAATTTTTAGGCACTTTGACTTTTAAATTCAAGCTGTTTGAACTTTAAACACACTTCTATGCTATTTATACTCCCCTGATTCAACTATAGTGACATGTTAGCCTCTCGTAGTTCATCATAAGACTGGTCATGATATTCCCCTTCATGCTTCCCAAATCATCGTGCTTCATGACTATCCCTATAAATACAGCATATACAATCTCATCAGTGCACATTAAAACAAACCATCTGACTGTATTAACCTACAATTACTCATTATCTATCTAAAACACATCCGCTTTACTTACAGTAATGCTACATTTATCCATGCATCCAACAAGAGTTTTGAAAAGAAGCTTTCAAATATCTTAATCAAAAACGGCTTAAAAAAAAAAATAAGCATACTTTAAATATATAACTTTTGTGCATACTAAAACCATCCAGGTAATCAAAGGCCCCTCAAAGAATGACTATTTAGTCAGTAGTGCTTTTGTGGGAGTGTAGATCCAATCCGTCTATCCGTTGAACGCAAATTTTCCACAATGGGAAGTACACCAGCATTATTGCTTCTATAAAGTCAATGCAAGGTTAGCTGGAGAAATTAGGTCTTGATGACCTATGGATTTCCTCCAGCAGCACTAGGAGGTATAGGCATCCCAGGGTTTGAGCCAGACTGAACATCCACAAAACCCATCCTCTGCCTTCTCTTCCTCTGCTCGGTCATCTAAATAAACAAATACACAACCGTTATTTTAGAATCTAAAATCTGAGAGATGAATTCATTTTAATGTACCAACATTATTAATGCTGGACAAACAGTGCTGACATAAGTACCTGTTCTTTCAGCTCTACTAACTGGCTTGTGAGTTGTGTGACTACTTTCATGGTGGAGGTGAGACGATCCTGCAGGTTCCTCATCTCATTCTGTTCTCCATCTCCATCAGTTACAACCAGAGACATGGCCTGCATGCGTGGGAACCAATCCAGGTTCTTGTTCTAACAAGAGGCGACAACAAGACTGAATCAAAACCCATTGCAAGGTGAACCAAGAGTGAAATAACTAAATTAAAGCAAAATAGAAAAAATAATAGTAATAATAATAATAATGACCAAAGAAACTAACAAAATAACAAAAAATGTATTCAAATAAAATGAAAGCTGAAAATACAAAATTAATCCTAATAAAAGTATTCATCAATAATATAATAACATAATATAAATAATACTGAAATAACATTGGTAACAGCTGTTAATATATAGAATGTGACCAGTATCCAAACAGCTGGAATTTTTCATTTTTATGAATTTACCTTTATCATATGGGCCACGTAGCTCTCTGGGCCAGTGTAATCTGTCTTGTTTTTCTCCCGTACCAGCACAATGAAATAGAGGTAGTGCCAGATGTTATGCTCAAATTTAATGTGTTCCTCGAATGATACAGTCTTATTATCAAACTTGTCCCTCTCGAGACCTGTTGAAATACAAATACAGATCAATTCCTTTCTGTGATGTTCTCTGATGATTTGTATAAACAGTACTCACAGTCATAATGCCTGTAAAGAAATACTAGGGTCATTTTTCAGCCACAACAAATCAATTAAGAAATTATATTTTGCAAAAATAAAATGAAGCCTATATTAAGAAACGTTAAAATTGTTTTTTTTTTAATTACAGTAATGAGAATATCATATTGCATTGCAGTAAACAGTGTTGGAAACTTGCTTAATTGTCAAAAATAAATCAATGCAAATTCAAAAGTTTGTGGTCAGTAAGATAAAAAAACAACACTTATTCTGCAAGGATGCATTACGTCTATATGCATTACGAATAATGAAATTATGCAATCCATAATTTCATTATTCCTTTTATAAATTTCTATTATTTACTTTCTATCTATAAAAAAAAGTTTCCACAAAATATTAAGCACCACACTGATAATAATAAGAAATGTTTCTTGAGCAGCAAATCAGCATGGTAGAATGATTTCTGAATGATCATGTGACACTGAAGAATAATGATGCTGAAAATTCAGCTTTGCATCGCAGTGTTTAAATCTAATTTCATACCACAAATGAAACAGGTGGTCTTCAATATCTCCTCTTTCTTTTGTTTTTCACTACGCAGGTCAGCAAAGGTGTCAATAATCACACCAAAAATCAAGTTGAGAACAATGATGATGACAATGAAGTAGAAGAGAAGGTCATACACCACACGAGCAGGGAACAAAGGCTCCTGTAAGTTGAACAACATTCTATCAGTTTGGTTAGGTTTTGTATTCCTGCATGCGCACATTTCTATATGGTTGTGAGTCTCCATACATTCTTTGAGGGTTTGCGCAGGACATCTCCCACACCTCCTCCGTTCCTCAGCCCATGATTCAGCACCGTAACGATACACATTAGAAGAGTGTCACACGCTCTCTCTGTATTGTCCTCTTCTTCTGCAAAGACATTAAAAACATTCACAGCTGAGTTCTGATGCCAACACAATAATATTAAATATTGTCTTTAATGCTAAACTCACCTTCTGATGGTGCAACCAACCCAGTTTCCTCTGTGCAATCCACTCCATCTGCACTGCAGCTGCTCATAGAGTTATCTGTACCGGTTTATGGGACAAGAAATGCCATTAAGCCTGTGGCATCAATAAATAATAAATGGTATGTAGTAGTTCAAATTTATCATGAACGCTGGATTTGATGCCAAATCTGCAAAAAACTATTCAGATGGCCTTGTGACACACCAGCAAAGATGAACAGAGGTGTATGCAATTTACCTGTATCTGCGATAGCAAGACGGTCCACTTCCATGATGAAGTCATTCCTGAGGAAGAGAAAGCCCACGATGGAGAACAGGTAGACCAGGATGATGGCCAAGACAGCAGTGAGGAGAATGGAGCGGCCGTTACGTGTCACACTCTTGATGACATTAAAGAGCGTCTCCTCGCGGTAGATCAGATCAAACAGCTAAAGGAGGTAAAAGAGAAGTGAGAAATGATTAGCAGAATATGTATGTCTTTTTCAGTCATACAAAATCATGTCACAGTTTCTCAATACATTTAAAGTACAGTATCTCCATTTTATTTATTCACCAAAAATATTTTTACTGGCATTTGATGCTTGGCAAACGTTTTGTGGCATATTTACAATATTGAGGAGTGAAACATTTCAGAAATGCAAAAAGGAAACCATTAAAAAAAAGCTACAGTATACACTACCGTACAAAAGCTTGGGGTAGATTTTTAAATGTTGTTCAAAGAAATCTCACCAAGGCTGGATTTATTTGATCAAAACACAGTAAAAACAATATTGTGAAATACAGGTGCATCTCAAAAAATTTGAATATCATGTTTTTTTTTTTACTTGTTTCAAAATGTGAAACTTTCATATATTCTAGATTCATTACATGTAAAGTAAAACATTTCAAAAGTTTTTTTCTTTTAATCTTGATGATTAGAGCTTACAGCTCATGAAAGTCAAAAATGCAGTATCTCAAAATATTAGAATATTTCCTAAGATCAATCAAAAAAAAGGATTTGCAAAACAAAAAAGTTCAAGTTGTTTAAAGTATGTTAATTTATGCACTCAATACTTGGTCGGGGCTCCTATAGCATAAATTCCAGCATCAGTGAGGAATGACATGGAAGCGATCAGCCTGTGGCTCTGCTGAGGCACTATTGAGCCTTCAGCTCGTCTGGATTGTTGGATTGACTGTTTCTCATCTTTCTCTTGAAAATATACCATAGATTCCATATGGGGTTCAGGTCAGGCATATTGGCTGGCCAATCAAGAACAGTAATATCATGGTCAGCAAAGCACTTGTAAGTGGTTTTGACACTGTGGGCAGGTGCTTAAGTCCTGCCGGAAAAGGAAATCAGCATCTCCATAAAGCTTGTCAGCAGATGGAAGCATGAAGTGCTCCAAAATCTCCTGGTAGACAGCTGCATTGACTTCAGACTTGATAAAACACAGTGGACCAACACCAGCAGACGTCACAGCACCCCTAATCATCACTGACTTCCAAAACTTCACACTGGACTTCAAACAGCTTGGGTTCTGTGCCTCTTCAGTCTTCCTCCAGACCTTGATTTCCAAATAAAATGCAAAAAATTACTTTTATCTGAAAAGAGGACTTTGGACCACTGAGCAACAGTCCAGTTCTTTTTCTCCTTAGCCCAGGTAAGATGCTTCTGATGTTTCGGTTTCAGAAGTGGCTTGGTAGCCGTTTTCGTGAAGATGTCTGAACGCGGTGACTCTTGATCCACTGACTCCAGCGTCAGTCCACTCCTTGTGAAACTCTCCCAAGTGTTTGAATCGGCTTTGCTTGACAGTATTCTCAAGCTTGCGGTCATCCCTGTTGCTTGTGCACCTTTTCCTAACCTATTCTTTCTTCCAGTCAACTTTTCATTTAATATGCTTTGATACAGCACTCTGTGAACAGACACGCCTTTCAGTAAAGACCTTCTGTGACTTACCCTCTTTGTGGAGGGCGTCAATGATTGTCTTCTGAATCTGGACCATTGCCAAGTCAGCAGTCTTCACCATTATTGTGGTTTCAAAGAACAAAAGACACCCAGAATTTATACTGTAGGGATGGTCATTTAATGAAACGCAAATGTAAATATTCTAATATTTTGAGATACTGGGTTTTTTACTTTCATGAGCTATAAGCTCTGATCATTAAAATTAAAACAATTAAAAAAAATTATTTAAATGTTTTACTTTACATGTAATGAATCTAGAATATATGAAAGTTTCACTTTATTAAATATTTTCACTTTATGAAAAATTCACTTTTTTTCTATTTTAATATATTTTTAAAAAGCTGAATTTAAAATCATTCCATCTGTCTTTAGTGTCACATGATCCTTCAGAAAGTTTTCTAATATGCTGATTTGGTACTCAAGAAACAATTATTTATTACTAAACTGCTTAATATTTTGGTGTGAATTGAATATTTTCAGGATATTTAATGTATAGAAATGTAAAAAAAAAAAAAAAAAACAGCACTTGAAATGTTAAACAGCATTTAATTGAAATTTGATCAATTTAATGCATCCTTGATTAATTAAAGTATTTATTTCTTTAAGAAAATAAGAAAACAAAAAAGAATAAGTTTAATCGGTAGGTAGTGTAAGAGTGATTCAATAAATTTTTTAACACCCACCAATATGCTGTAGAAGAGCTCGTGGACAAAAAGCCCCAGCGTGCTGGTTAACACATAGGCCAAATGGTACAGGAACTCCACGTCCATCACCATGGCTTTATAGCCCATGATGAAGGTGCCGTTGTTTCCCACAAAGCTCACCACAAACACAATCTTATTAATCAGCTGGTTAAAAAGAGAGATTTAGAATTAAATCCATTCGTTTTTATTTACGCAAACATATAGTATTATGGTAAGCAAGACTTACATTGAGAGCCCCCAGCAGGATGAGAGTTGGCCCGATGCCAAAGTGATAGATGCAGCGCAGGGTGATGGCAACAGTGAGGGACTGGAACCCATAGCGCTTGGATAACAGGCCCAAAACAGCCAGTCCAGCAAAACACCAGAACAGCATAAGCAGCAACGAAGTGTCTATACTACCTGGAAGCACAAGAGACTGTTAAAACTACATGAAAAATCATATTTGGAAAGCCAACTGTTGGCCCATAATTGTGTGCTTTAAAATTGATGGTAGGTAAATGTAGCATTTATACAATTAATACACTAAAGTTACCAACAGATAATGCACACATAAACATACCAGGATGACCAGAGTCATGAGGGTAGAACAAAGCGATGATCAGATTGATAAACACAGCCAGATTGAATGATATGGTGCCCCAGAGAGACATTCGACGAGAGAACCAGTACAGCACTGGCATGCCTAAAAAACACAAACATCACAATAAACCTGTGTTAAGGATCATTTGTGGCAGTTTGAACTCACTAAGCCACAGGCTAAGCCCAACACTTACTTCGAAGTTTTTTCTGCCATTCCATTTCATTGTGCAGGAAAGAGGTCTGATCGAAGAAGTGTGTGACCTTGCTGCCCTGCTCATCCTGCTCTGTGGTGTTAAACACACGGACCTTTGAGTCCTCCGTCAGGAACTCACAGATGGGGTGAACAGGAAACACTATCTGCTCCATACTACGGTCCTCCCGCACAATCTGCATGTGACATGCCAACAGAAATTATTTCACAACTTCTCATAATTACGGATGAATATTATCACATCAACCACAACATTTAATTTATATTCTGTTTGGAGACATTGGTAGAGCAGAAATTACAATAAGAGCATATATTACAACTAGGGATCTCCTTACATTTTATCGATACTGCTTATCGATACCGGTACTTATCGATACTACTCTATAATTTGGTGCAAAATAAATGATGTGAAAAGACGTTGAAAATTTCAAGTTATTTTATTTGAACTTTAGCTGTCTCGAAGCAAACAGAAAAGGGCACATAAAGCACATTTTTAAAATAAACACAGAGAGAGACAGAGAGAGAGAGAGATTTTCTCAGCATACCACTCTACAGAACAACATAATAGAACATCATGTGCATAGGAGCACAACAGAATATAATAGAGAATTCTGGCATCTCTAGCAATTTTCATTTAAGAAAATTTACATTTTCGCAGGAAGCACAAGTGATCTCTCCTTACAAAGAATGAATGAATGAGGCATTTATATAGCGCTTTGTGTATTATTGTACACCCAAAGCGCTTTACAATCATGTGGGGGGTCTCTCCTAAACCACCACCAGTGTGCCGCATCCACTTTGATGATGTGATGGCTGCCACAGTACAACGGCGCCAGTGCGCTCACCACACACCAGATACAGAGTGTCCCTCTCTGTTTTAGAGGGACTGTTTTTTAGGGATGCACGATATGAAAAATGTTAACCGATACCGATAACTGATAATTAAGTCCTTCTCATGGCCGATACCGATACCAATAAATTCATATTTTTATATTATAATTTTCATATAATCTGCAGTTTGTGCACCCAGGAGAATACAAAATCTTTGTAGCAATTTAAAGCTATCTTTAGATATATTTATCATGTCTGTAAGGCATGTATTTCGGTTCATTTTTGTGAACGACAGTCGCGTATCACAGATCAGATTTCATTTATCACCTGAGGAGAGAGTCGAGCTGACTGACACGAGTGAGGTGAAAAAGACAAGACGATGACAGAAGAGTTTCAAAACGAAATGTAAAAGCACCTGTTTTAAAAATATTTTTGGATTTTGAAAAGCCTGTTGACCAGCCATTTATCTAAGGTGATATTGGAAGGTCTATTTATTTATTTATTTTTTAAACATTCGTTTCTCATTTAGCCTATTTGGTTCCACAGTATTTGCTGATTTTAATTTTATTTAAACTGTGATATTTTTCCCATTATTTTACATCAAGATGTATGCAGTCCGTGCCTCAAAACTTTCTATCTCACTAATAAACGTTCTACGTTTTATAATTATTTGTTCCTCAGTCTTTACTGATTTTCAGTTTTGTATAGGCCTACCATGCATATTTAAAATTTGTAAGTTATCTGTTATTTTATATTAGGCATATAGCATGGTGCATTTTTATTCGTTTTGTAAATAAAAGTTAGCTATATGTTCTATGTTGTATTTTGTTTGATGCCGAATTGCCGTTAATATAAAAGTGAAAAAATACAAACGGTGCCTTTACAAGCTATTTAAGCAAAGGAAAGTGAGAAAACTCAAGCGAACTAAAAACAAACAACTGCTTGACGCCGAATTGCCACTAATTTAAAAGTGAAAATAAAACTCGCACAGAGCTTACAAGCTATTTAAAACCGGAGGAAAGCGAGGAAAAAAGAGAGAAGACTCAAACAACGTCCACCACCCCCCCCTCCCCATCCACCGAGGTGATACCGGTAAGGTGTTGACACACGTCAATTAACCATTGGGAAAATTTCCGCACCGTCACAACCCTACTTGATACCTTTTTTCCTCCTTGCTGAACATGCGTTGGAAATAGCAATGGCATTGCCCTCCTCTGCCACCGAGAAAAACTTCCAGACCGCCGAAGACATGTTCGCAAATGATGACGTAATGAGCACAACACATGCTGAGAGTCACTGCAGTTTAAAGCTTCAATCACTTGCACTCGGAAAGAAGATAAATCTCAGATAAATCAGACTGATTGATTGATTTACCAGCAAGCATACTTTATCGGATCTAGTTATCGGATTTAATTTATTTATCGGAGCAATAAAATTGATGTAATTTTCTCTCATATCGGTCGATAATTTATCGGTCCGATAAATATCGTGCATCCCTACTGTTTTTAGCTATATGATAAATTATAGTGATGCTCCAATCAGGATTTTTTTTTTGTGTTGGGAGTCGCCCAACTCGCAGCTCTACAGATGTCTATCCACGTACTGTCACAGTGCACGTACAGGACAGAGCAAAGTTGCCTCGGATTGGGAGTAGAACCAGTGGGCGGTTTCCGGAGATGCAAACAGGTCTCCCTGAGCAACTCTGAACCAACTCCAAATCAGCTGGGCTGCCTGGGGAGGGAGTCTCCACTCCCCAGGAAGTGGCGCTCGAGACAGCTCGTCGGCCGCCTGATTGAATACTCCTGGGATGTGGATGACACGAAGGGACCTCAGATGCTCCTGACTCCAGAGGAGGAGGTGGCGGGCGAGTTGTGACATGCGACGGGAGCGTAAACCGCCTTGCCTGCTTCAGGGGCACTCCTGCCCGAAGGAAAAAGGGATCCGTCCAAGGGCTGAAGGTCTTGCGGCAGGCCGGTGTAATTTGAACCCGGTGAGTACTGCGTTTCCACGCCCACATCGGGATTTGGCCATGGAGCCAGTGCTGAAGCGGTCTCATATGGAGCAGACCGAGCTGAACTGTTGCCGTAGCTGCAGCCATATGCCCCAGGAGCCTCTGAAAGAGCTTTAAGTGGGACCGCCGTCCTGCCTGATAAAGTCTTGAGGCACTTCAGCACCGACTGAGCACATTCCTGGGTGAGGCGTGCTGTCTGGTTGACCGAATCCAACTCCATGCCGAGAAAAGAGATCCTCTGCATTGGCAAGAGTTTGCTCTTTTCCCACTTGACGCGAAGACCCAACTGGCTGAGGTGCCTGAACACCAGGTCCCTGTGTACGCACAACTGCTCTCGAGATTGTGCAAGTATGAACCAGTCGTCGAGGTAGTTGAGGATGCGCACACCTTGTACTGATATGCCTGACCCTCGAACGCGAAATCGCAGGAATGGCCTGTGTCGTGGGAGGATCGAGACATGAAAGTACACATCCTTCAGGTCGATCACTGTAAACCAATCTAGGGGACAGACACACCCAAAAATGCGTTTCTGCATCAACATCTTGAACGGCATCTTGTGAAGTGCACGGTTCAAAACTCGCAGATCCAAAATCAGTCGTAACCCACCGCTTTTCTTGGGTACAATGAAGTAAGGGCTGTAAAACCCCGACCTCATATCGGCTGGAGGGACCGGTTCTATCGCATCCTTCGCCAGCAGGATTACGATTTCCGCACACAAGAAAGGGGCATCGATGGCCTTGACTGAAGTGAACAGGATGCCCCTGAACTTGGGGGGACGCCAGGTGAACTGAATCGAGTAGCAGAGTCTGATGGTCCGCAGGAGCCACCGAGACGGACCAGGGAGTGCTAGCCAGGCTCTGAGAGACCATGCCAGCGGGACCAACAGGGCCACCGACGTACCCACAGTGTGGCAGCGAGGTGGACCACAGGGACCCGGCCCGGGGCCTGTAACTGCAGGGGTGTGCAGTGTAACACTCACCCTGATTCCTCCTCGTGTGGGAGAAAACACAGGAACACGGCTTGAGGCTTGTGACGACTTGAAGCGGGGACTTGAGTGCTACCGCCCTTACCTGGTTACACGAATGGGCAGGAGGGGTGCTCTTGGACAACCACCCGTTGCCTGCTGGCGAGAGAGGAGGAGGGAAGTGATCCCTTGATGCACGGTTCACCACTCTCATCCTCTTGAGACCCAGAGATTGAGGAAACCTCTCTTTTATTGATGTTTTGGGTACAAAAACAAAACCAAAGATTCTCCACCCATCTCCCGACGAGCACTCTCCTCCATCTCTGGGTCGCCCGTCTCAGGGCCCCTTGCACTTGTGCTTGCCGCCAGGTTTGGCGGGGGCCCGGACGGGCTGGGCGTCCTGCCTGCGACCGGCTCCACGACGCTGCCTGGTGGAAGGCTGCTGCGTGGGAGCGGGGGCAGCCGCAGGGGGGCGCCCACGGTGACAAGCAGGCTGAGGGGCTGCGGCCGGGGTGGAAGCAGCAGGTTTCCTCCGGCGCATGATGTGTTTGATCGCCTCAGTCTGTTTCTGTACTGCTGGGAAAACTGCTGGGCAAAGTTCTCGACAGCGTCGCCGAAGAGGCCGGTCTATGACACGGGAGCATTCAGGAACTGTACCTTCTCCTGCTCCTTCATGAAGGCCAGACACAGCCAGAGATGGCGCTCCTGGACCACAAGCGTGGACATCGCAGAGACTGTGTGGTCAAATTCGTTGCTCGAAGCGCGAGGTCCATCGCAGCATGCAGCTCATGTAGAACCGCCAGGTCATGATCACCCTCGTGCAGGTCTCTCAGGGCTTTGGCCTGATGGACCTGCAGTAACGCCATGGTGTGGAGGGCAGAAGCCACCTCCCCACAAGCTCTATAAGGTGCCTTCCACGATCTTGTAAGCTCCTCATGCACCTCCGGGAAGAATGGCATCGGAGGGGGGCGCGGAGAACCAGCGCAACCCCCACCGAGAAACCACTCGTCCAACCTCGAAGGATCGTGACACGGTAGAGGATTCCACACGAGCCCGACATTCACGGCGGCCCGGGAAAGCATAGCCGTCATCGCTGGGTCTGGCTCGGACAACACTATCACACCCGAAGGGGGCAACGCAGCCGAGTCATCATCCCCGGAGAACGAGAGCTTGTTATGAGACATTATATGACATAATAACTCTATATTCAGGGCTGCTTCATCATTGTTCCTGGTTCTGTTGACACATGTTGACTCACGTGAGCCATCTGCTGGTGTGTACCCAAATAACACGCGTCTACAATTATTCTCCTCAAATGTAGCCTTAAAATAGACTAATATGTATATGGTTTAAATTTTTTAATGTTGTGTATAAACTATATAAATTTTTTACTTGTAGGCTACATGTAAAAGAAATAATAAAATAATAATAATACAAATAAAACTGTAAAACTAAACTGTATAGCCACTAGATGTCTGCATAGCCTTTTATATAAATATATATATATACGGGCTGTAATATCTAGATGGTGAAACAAGATGCAATTTTCAAATAGTTTTTCCTATATATTTTAAAATAATAGTTAAATAAAAGTAAGCTACTTAGATATTGCTTTTTTTACTTTATTTACATATGTAACTAAAATGGACACAAAGGTAATCAGATTACATTACTTTCATATTGTGGTACTAGGATTATGTTACTGAATAATTTTTTGATGAAGTAATTTGTAACTGTAATGGAATACATTTTAAAAGTAACCCTCCCAACCCAGCCAATATTAGGCCGGATGTATTTTTTTACGTCCAAAAAGAGGACATGTCCGGGAAAAAGAGGACATCACCCTACGTCACCCTACCTGAAGCTTATCGGTAGTCCGATATTGACCCAATTACGTACCAGTCCACAAAAAGACCAGTTCTCGGTACCCATCCCTAATTACAACACACAAAGAGAAAATAATATTATTTTTTGTATTACCTCAATCTGAGCCGTTTGACGATCATAGTACTCTAATGGATCCTCCTGTAGCTCCTCCTGCTGCTTGTTCAAAGTGAGCTGCAATAAACACAAGCAAAAAAACTCAAAAACAGAAAATGTCTTACATACTGAATGCATGTTCTAGGAAATAGTGAAAATATGCTTCTAGTCCTTAAAGTAAAATTCACAAGTTACCATAGAAGAGATGCTTTCCTCTCCTTCCTCAATTGTCTTCTTTTGTGGTTTAAGCAGTGTGATGAGCATTTTGTTGTGCCGGGCAAGCTACAAAAAAAAAAAAAAAGAGAGAGAAAACTGAAACTTGATGGTCTTTAGAAGTAAACTACCAGTAATAATAAAAAAAAATTATAATAATGACAATAACAATATGCATATGTTTTAATTGTTGTGGTCTATTGGTTGTTTATTGACTGTTGTGTTAAAATGCAATTAAAAATCATCTCTACATATCAGGTAATGAACACAAAATAAGGCAAAATAAAAATTCAGTAGGGGTCATAAAAACAATTCTCCAAAGTATATCTTTATGATGTAGTTGTCCACCTGTAATGCCAGGATGTAGATGTTGTGTCCAACTTCCCGTGGCGAAACTTCTCCCTCCTCATTTTCACCCTCTTGCTGGTAAGCCTTTTTTATCACCTCCACCTGAAGACATCCAATACAGTACTCAGTAATGATAAAACACTACGGTTACACTTCATACACATAATACACAAGACACAGCAAAACTGACCAGTTCCCGGGGTCGAAGGTTAAACAGGATCCTCTCTGCATTCTCACTGTCATGACGACTCTCCATCAAAGCAAGCAAGAGCTTAGAGGCATTGTCCTGACAATAATCACATATAGTTGAAAATAATGATGAACATGATTTATTTATGATTAAAGTAGAGCCTCTGTGTTTGTGTCAGGACTGTATCCTCACCTTGAGCTGCAGCACCAGCTCTATACGGTAACGACAGAGAGGACTGATGTCATTAAGAATCAAGGCTGTGATGATGTCAATGCCGTTGCACTCATGAGAGACAATGCATGTCTTCAGAGAAACAAAAAAATCAATAAGAATTTCATGAATTCAATTTTTTTCTGAATTTAAAAAAAAAAACGTAATTTGTCTCGTGTCAGTAGCACACAAGTTGATGTTTTTAGAATAATCATCAGCTTGTGTGCTTTATAACAGTTGGTAAGTGAACCTCTTTCTGAATCTGGTGTTTTCTGATTCTGTTTCTGAATCTCCTGTAGTAGAAATCTCACCTGGTTCTCTTGGCATGGTCCTTGGCAGTACTCTGTGAGGGTCTCCAGGGTCTGTGTGATCAGCTCCACGTTGTTCTCATTGATGTAAAGGCCCAGCAGACCAAGCCCTCCTGTTGTGCTGCCGCACATGATGTCCAGAAACTGGAGTGTCTCACAAACCAGGTTATAATTTGTTTTATTGCTTTGAGAGCGAAGAAAATTCTAGGGCAAAGAACATGGAATTTATTAAATGAATAGACTATAATAAAATAAATACTATAGTAAATTATAATTTTGTTTAATTTCTCAGAAGAGAAGACTTCATATCTTCAACTTGCATCTCCAATAAATGTATCTTGATTTAGGACTTTAGATATTTGTATTGGAAAACAAGACAATAATACTGAGGAAGACTTTCTGCTCTGATTTAAGACCTTTTTAATAATAATATTAATAATAATAATAATAATGCATTTTATTTGTAGGCGCCTTTCTTGACACTCAAGGTCACCGTACATCATTAACAAGACAATCACAATATTAAATTAAATAAAAACAACAAAAAAACACACAATGCAGTTGTGAGCAGAGGGAGTAAGCTATTCTAAACAGATGGAGAGAGTTGATGTTACGAGTTCCAGAGCTGGGTAACAAGTAGTAACAATACTACTTGTTTTAAAAAAAAAAAGAGGGCAGTTGTGGCCTAATGGATAGAGAGTTGGACTTGTAACCTGAAGGTCGTGGGTTTGAGTCTCAGGTCCGGCAGGGATTGTAGGTGGGGGAGTGAATAACCAACACTCTCTCCACCCTCAATATCACGACTGAGGTGAGACCCTTGAGCAAGGCACCGAACCCCCAACTGCTCCCCGGGCGCCGCAGCATTGGCTGCCCACTGCTCCGGGTGTATGTTCACTACTCAGTGTACACTTGGATGGGTCAAATGCAGAGCACAAATTCCAAGTATGGGTCACCATACTTGGCCACACACCACTTACCTTTCCCTTTCTATTTATTAACAAGGCGGACAGGGGGAACAGTGAGATGGATGGAGGAAGAGGATCTGAGAGTGCGAGCGGGTGTGGCAATATGGAGGAGGTCAAAAAGATATGGAGGGGCGAGATTTTGAATAGCTTTAAAAGTGAGGAGAAGTATTTTGTAGTTAATACGTTAAGTGATGGGGAGCCACTGAATCTGTTGTAAAATGGGTGGGATGTGATAAATAGAGGGGGTGCAAGTGATAATACACTGCAAAAAAAAATGCTTTTCTTACTTAGAATTTTTGTCTTGTTTCCAGCCAAAATATCTAAAAAATTCTTAAAATCAAGAAGGATTTTCAAGACAAGTAAAAATTATTGTCTTGTTTTCAGAAAAAACATGTCAAAATTAAGAGAGTTTTTGCTTAGAACAAGCAAAATAATCTGCCAGTAGGGTAAGCAAAATCATCTTATTTCAAACAGAAAACAATATTATTTTGCAGATTATTTTGCTTGTTTCAAGCAAAAACTCACTAAATTTTGACATGTTTTTTCTGAAAACAAGACAATTTTTACTTGTCTAGAAAATCCTACTTGATTTAAGAATTTTTTTACATTTTGGCTCGAAACAAGACAAAAAAATCTATGTAAGAAAAGCATTTTTCGCAGTGTACGAGCAGCTGAGTTTTGGCCCAGTTGTATTTTATGGAGGGTTTTATGCAGGAGGCCAAACAGAAGGGAATTGCGGCAGTCTAAACGAGAGGTGACTAGGCTGTGAACGAGAAGATGGTTGATGCTTCAACAGTGGAAGTAAGCAGACCGGGTAACATTATTAACATGGGAGGTGAAAGATGGGGTACTGCCGAAGATGACACAGACTCTTAACCTGAGGGGAGGGGGAGATGAAGGAATTATCAGGGAATAGAGAAATTATGGAGTTTGTTTAATGTTGATCTTGTGCCTAAAAGAAGTTGTTTTGTTTTATTGCTGTTTAATTTGATTTGTTCATATAAATTATTGCAGGAGATGGGCAACTATAAAGCAACTATTTTTTCAAGGATTTTGTAGATGAATGGAAGATTTGAAATAGGATGAAAATTATTAAGGTTGATGGGATCTGAACCAGGTTTCTTGAGAATTTTAGTTACAACAGCTGTTTTGAGAGAAGAATGAACAATTCCAGTGGTAAGGGAAGAGTGAGAGATGTCTGTGATAAAAGGAGAGAGAGGGAAAGGTGGCATTTACAAGAAAAGTAGGAAACCCTGATCATTCTCAAAGCATGCTAGATGACATGATCATCATAGCTGTTCCTAAGATGATTGTTGATGTGGGGTTGTTCAGACCTGAAGGTCCTGATTGTGGTTCTCACAGAGCAGCTGTAAAAAGCGCAGGATGGGTTTCATTATGGTGACAGAGGGGCCCATTTCTGTATCTACTTCCTGCAGCTCAGGTTGAGGTGGCTGCTCAGGTTGGCCAAAGGAAGGCCCTGCACCTATAGAAAACCATTGTTAGAGTCAGCAATGAATGTAGATTTAACTGTTTCATTTATTAGAAATGTATACAATGTTCCCTCTATTTTTTTTTTCTTGCTGAGCAAAACTTTTCTCTATTTTGCGGACATTTCGGGCACCTGAGCAAAAACATTCTTTATACCAGACCTGTACAGCGCGCGCACAAAAAAGTGTGTTAACTTTTAACTTTAATGTGCTATTTATATATGATTTGACCCTTGATGTAACTAAATGATGTACATTTTAAGTTATCCTTAGAAAACATTTTTACAGTACAATACAGAGCCGTTCAAAAGTTAAGTAAATTTTTTAAAGAAGTTTCTTATGCTCATCAAGGCTAAATCGATTTGATAAAAAAAATACTGAATATTATTTCACAAAATAATAGTGTGAAATATTATTGCAATTTAAAATAAAAGTTTTCTATTTGAATATACTTTAAAATATAATTTATTCCTGTGAAGCAGGATCAGTGTCACATGATCCTTCAGAAATCCTTCTAATATGCCAATTTATAATAAATATTTTTCAGCATTCTTTGAGAAATAAAAAGTAAAAAGAACAGTGTTTATTCAAAATATACATTTTTACAATAACAAAAAAATGTACAATATACACTACTATTCAAAAGTTTGGGGACAGTACCTTTTTTTTCCTTTCTTATTTCTTATGATTTTTTTAATTAATACTTTTATTCAGCAAGGATGTGTTAAATGGATAAACAGTGATAGTAAAGACTTATATTGTTAGAAAATATTTAAATTTTTAATTAATGCTGTTCTTTTTAACTTTTTATTAGCCTAATCAAAGAATCAAAGAAAAAAGGATCCAAAAAATATTAAGCAGCACAACAGTTAACACACTGATAATAAATCAGAATATTAGAATGATTTCTGAAAGATCATGTGACACTGAAGAGTGGAGTAATGATGCTGAAAATTCAGCTTTGCTTTACAGGAATACACTATATTTTAAAATATATTAAAATAGAAAACCAATATTAGAAATTGCAATAGCCTAAGAGTTCACAATATTACTGTTTTGTTTTCTCTCTCTCTGTATTTTGATCAAATATTTATTAGGTGTATAATATAGGCCTAACATAATATAGGCCTAATATAATATAAAATCAACACAACAGAAGCATTTAAACTGATAGAATAGAAAACAAACTGAAGCATTTAAACTGAGATCTGTAAGTTAAATAAAAAAAAAAAATTAAAAAATTCTTATATAACTATCTAAACATACCTATAAAGTACAGTTTGTACAATACACCTGTGTGTGACTGTAAATGTCTCAGAGTTTTGTTACCGTTCTGTGCCCATCATCCGCTATTTCCAGCACTTAATCAAGCCACTCTTCTTTAATTCATGAGGACGTTTTATTTCACATGTCATTGCTCTTGATTTGAGCTATTTCGTCCGCAACCATTGAAGTATTTGGTTTCTACAGTGACTGATTTGGCGCACATCATTCTCTTTCTATGAAACCTGTAAACCGCCTTCACCGGTTCTAAATCTATAGCGGTTTACCCGAGCATTGTAATTATTTCAATTTTTACTAGAATACAATCAAATGGCTTTCCCAACTCAATTTTGTGTGTGCGTGGCCGCAGTGTAAAAATAAGATGTAGCATTACTTCATTAACTAACTTAATAACAGAATAATTTTGAACCTTTCCTCTCACAATGTCTGCACTTCATACACTTTTTGTTTTTCAAATTACCTGTCTCTATATCTTTGTCATCTTTGGCTTTATTGCTCATTTCCCCCACGTTGACAGAGATGGTGGATTTGATGTCCAGCTGTGCATTCTTCATGCGGTCATTTAGTACTTTAAAAAACCTCTCCGATTTGTTGTCTCCCATCATGAGTTTGTAGAAGGAGTTCTGTTATAAACAGGAACCGATTTATATATAATAATGGGTACTTTTCCTTGAAAATGCAACAATTATGACCAAAGCTATATTTTTACTGAAGCTGCTTCCCCACCTGGATCTCTGTGTTGCCTCCTTCCAGCAGACAGATAGCGAGCTGAATGCTCTCCTGAAAGATCTTCTCATTCTTAGAACTGGTTATGAGGTCTATGAAGAGTTTGGTGCCACCTTCTTTGTCCAGACGACACTGTAATGCTGCAACTGCCAGCCAGTCTCTCTCTCCCTCTCCACCTGCACATACACACACCACTATTTTACACAAGACATCCACAAAAGTTTTTTGTGCTGATCTGGTTAACAATTACAAAACTAGTCAAAATTAAGCACTCTTGTTTGTGTGATATTACTAAATTATTCTATGATTTTACATCAGTAAATAACAAATTACCTCCTCCATGTTCAACAAGCTCTGTTTTGATGTTCTTTTTGTTGTTGTAGAGGTAGTTCTGGAGCAATACCTTTCTTAAGGCAAAGCCCTGCAAAAGACAGCACTTTTACTGTTATATGAAACCAATTGCAATGACTACAAAACCCAAACTAACCCACCCAAAATAAAAAGTTTTGGCATTAAAAGACATTTCCAGAAGTCCCTTTTTACTCTGGAAATAACACCAAGCAATATTCTAGGTTAAATACAACTGTCCATAGCATCTGTGACACTGTAAATTCATTTCAACTCATTCCTCAATTTGTAAAAACAAAGGAAAATGCACGAATGATGTGAAAAGTAACAATTTAATGTTTCTAAAATGTTTCTAATTATTTAGGAATATACCTTAGAACAGAATGTACCTTGTATTGTAAATATGATATTCATATTAAATATTTATTGTTTAGAATATTAGGTTAAACTAAGAATATATTTCGGAAAGCTAAATGATTAGAATGCATAAAAAATAATTAACTTCACCCAGTTAATATGTTAAGTTAATCATTTACATTTGAATGAGAAATTGTTTGATTATGCGGTGATCTTATTTATATTATTATCTAATCTCACCTTCTCATCAAAGTCCAGTTCACGAATGAGCATTTCCTGTAGAGTTCTGAGCACTTTGATACAGAGCTTCTCGTCTGAATTCATGAGGGACTTTGTGTGCTGGATCAATCTGCACAAAGTAAAAAGAGTAAGGTGATGATGACGCACCCTCACAAATAGTAAAACAGTATTATGCAACATAAATTCTGTGTTTATTTGACTGAGTAAATGTCCCAAATTATGGTAAAAGTCCCAGTTTAGACAGAAGTGACTCACTTAGATATGAAGCCTCCTGATTCACAGCGTGATCGAGCATCTGTGCCTTCCAAGAACAACAGCTCGGGCTGGTGCAGCACATCCACCAGCACTGACAGCTCTGCATTAACCAATGGCATCACACGCTCCTCCAGTGTGTTGATGATATCCTAAGTGTTACAGAAACAGTAATACACTACATTTACAGTATACATTATTATTGATAGAAATATGACTACAACAAACTAGTTAACTCTGTATGTAAGACAGTCACAATATTTTTGACAAACAACTTTAATAATTTCTATTGGAATCACTAGGAGATTAAGTAGGCACACATGCATATAGGCACCTGCAGTTTCTCAATGATGTTTTTGTAGTCCCAGGGGTTGGTGGGAGCAGCAGGCCGTGTGAGGCGTGACAGGTTTTTGTTGTTGTGGCTGGAGCGAGACAGTGTGAGGGCATTACTGTGACTCAACATCATATTGACATGAGCCTCCAACTCTATCGGCAGAGGGATGGAGCGACTCTTTGCTGTGGGAACAGTCAGATAAACAAATAAGTTGTCTGGTCATATTCCAAAAACCTTTACTACAGTGGGGGAAAAAAATATTTGATCCCCTGCTGATTATGTACTTTTGCCCACTGACAAAGAAATTATCAGTCTATAATTTTAATGGTAGGTTTATTTGAACAGTGAGAGACAGAATAACAACAAAAAAATCCTGAAAAACGCATTTCAAAAAAGTTATAAATTGATTTGCATGTTAATGAGTCAAATAAGTATTTGATCCCTTCGCAAAACATGACTTAGTACTTGGTGGCAAAACCCTTGCTGGCAATCACAGAGGTCAGACGTTTCTTGTAGTTGGCCACCAGGTTTGCACACATCTCAGGAGGGGTTTTGTCCCACTCCTCTTTGCAGATCCTCTCCAAGTCATTAAGGTTTCGAGGCTGACATTTGGCAACTCGAACCTTCAGCTCCCTCCACAGATTTTCTATGGGATTAAGGTCTGGAGACTGGATAGGCCACTCTAGGACCTTAAATGTGCTTCTTCTTGAGCCACTCCTTTGTTGCCTTGGCCGTGTGTTTTGGGTCATTGTCATGCTGGAATACCCATCCAAGACCCATTTTCAATGCCCTGGCCCTTGACGGTACATGGCCCTGTCCATCGTCCCTTTGATGCGGTGCAGTTGTCCTGTAAAACAGAAAAACACCCCCAAAGCATAATGTTTCTACCTCCATGTTTGATGGTGGGGATGGTGTTCTTGGGGTCATAGGCAGCATTCCTCCTCCTCCTCCAAAAACGGCGAGTTGAGTTGATGCCAAATAGCTTGATTTTGGTCTCATCTGACCACAACACTTTCACCCAGTTCTCCTCTGAATCATTGGCAAACTTCAGATGGGCCTGTAGCTGTACATGTGCTTTCTTGAGCAGGGGGAACTTGCGGGCGCTGCAGGATTTCAGTCCCTCATGGCGTAGTGTGTTACCAATTGTTTTGTTGGTGACTATGGTCCCAGCTGCCTTGAGATCATTGACAAGATCCTCCTGTGTAGTTCTGGGCTGATTCCTCACCGTTCACATGATCATTGAAACTCCACGAGGTGAGATCTTGCATGGAGCCCCAGTCGGAGGGAAATTGACAGTTATTGTGTTTCTTCTATTTGAGAATTATCACACCAACTGTTGTCATCTTCTCACCAGCCTTGTGTAGGTCTACAATCTTGTCCCTGACATCCTTGGACAGCCCTTTGGTCTTGGGCATGGTGGATTTTTTCTGGATTTTTTTGTTGTTATTCTGTCTCTCACTGTTCAAATAAACCTACCATTAAAATTATAGACTGATAATTTCTTTGTCAGTGGGCAAACGTATAAAATTAACAGGGGATCAGATCATTTTTTTCCCCACTGTATATATGAGAACTGAAACTTTAGGCAAATTTTAGGCCTGTAAAATAATAAAAAAAAAACTTTTCTTTTTCTTTTTGTATAGCTTAGAATCCATCTACTCTCTTAGAAAGCAAGTTGACCTACTTGTCACTGCCAAAGTTCGGATGCAGGACTCTACTTGGACTTTTTGTTGTGCCTGTAGCCAGGGACAATCTAACAGACGCATAGTAGACTGCAGCAGCTGCTTAACAATGGTATGATGAGCCTGAATGAGAGAAAAGAAAGAGAAAATGAGAGGGAGGAAGAGAAACCTGGAGAATTAAATGTGAATTTTAACTTAATACTTTTTTTCAGCAATGGCATTAAACTGATCACAAGTAAAAGTAAAGGCTTTTACATGGTTACAAATTTCTTTTTTAAAATAAATGCTGTTATTTGAACTTTGTTAATCAAAAATGTACCACGATTTTGACAAAAATATTAAGCAGTACAACTATATTAAACATTGATAATAATAAATGTTTTTTGAGCACCAAATCAGCATATTAGAAAGATTTTTGAAGGATCATGTGACACGAGTTATGAGTGCTGAAATGTTAGCTGTGCCATCACAGGAATAAATTTCATTTTATAACATGTCCACATATAGAAAAGTTATTTCAAACTGTAATAATATTTCACAGTATCACTGTTTTTACTGTAATTTTGATCCAATAAATGAACTTTCAAAAACTAACAATCTTCCCCAAAATTTTGAACAGAAGTGAATTTACCTTAACATATTTTAATTAAATGTGAATAGTGTTGAATCAAGATTTTTTTTGGCAATTCCTTTGACTAAAATTCTAGTTTTAGTAGTCATTTCTAAAATGCATCAAATCATTATTTAAAGCATGACAGAAACTTCAATCAAAAAAAATCTGTCGTATTCACAATGAATAAAGGCTGATGTGGCAGAGACCAGAAATATGACTACTGATGCCTCACCTCTGTGCTGGTGCTGTTCTCTGAGAAGGGAGAGCTGAAGAAGGCATTTATAGTGTCTAAAACCACTTGAATCACATACTTCTCCAGCACAGGGTCTGACATGCGTTTCTCACGGTTGGAGCACACCTGGAATTCCAATTAAACAAAGTTAATGAAACTATTTGTTCTTACACACATCTTATCTAGCGTCAGTGGACTCACCCTAGCCATATCTACAGTGAAGTTGTCAAACAGCTTCCAGATGTGGTTGCTGGTGTAGATCTCTTTCATCTCCACTTCTGTGTCTACATAGCAGTGGTTCACAAAGTTTACATATGCAATTTTCACCTACATGACACAGAGGAGATTCCTAAGTTTTCTGATACATCATATGCAGCAGGCGTTTCTTTTTTTTCCCCAAATATGTTCACGCTATAATGATAATGCGATTTAATCATTTAACTGGCTCTTGTAACAAACAAGTGGTGAAAAAAAGAACATGACGCATTGTTTAAGAATAAGTGCTTTCATCTCTTGTTTACCATAATCTGATTACCTCTGTGATACAGTCTTCATGTGTGATTACTTTCACCATGTCCTCCAGGGGCAGCAGAGATGTGCACTTGATTTCAGTGTAGACGTTTTTGCCCTCGGCACATGCAGACAGCAGCTCTACCAGAGAAATATGGTAGCGCAGAGGGCTGTCGTCCTTCACCCCTTCCCGAGACTGTGTCATCAGTTCCACCATGGTGTCAAATGACGTGCCATCGTTGTAGAAGACAACCACATCATCACCCGCACTTGTAAGCTAATGGAGAAAAAAAGATTGGATACACATTTCCTTGAATTCATTATATAACTACCATACCAATGATACAATAAAAAACATCTCAAAATGAATAACAAAAAAGTAAAAATGAAAGTAATTATACACAATTTCTTAAAATGTTTACAAGTGGTTGAAATCAATACATGCTGTTCAGTAACACAAGGTTACTTTAATTCAATCACAGTAACAAACCTCAGTCATGATCATGTCTTGACATTTTTTCACATATTTCCCCTCTGCCTTAATGATGGTGTGCAGAAAGTTGAGGTACTGAATGTGGCGGCCGTGTGTGGCCAGACAATGAATGAAATGATGCAGCACAGACTCGCTGATCTCAGAACAGAGCTGGTAATTACTACTGAAAATGTGCTGCATTGTTTCTGCCTCGAGGAGCTGAGAGAGACAACACAAAAGCCAGAAAAGAGAACACAATGAAAGCATGATAAGCATCTTTGGCTATTTTAAGCACCATGCTTTGCACTCACCCCAGGTGTGAGAAAGAGGTTGAGGTGTTTATGGAGGAGGTTTTGGTTCTCCAGATTCCCTGTGCAGAACTTCTGTAAGAACAGGTGCGTGTACTTGATGATCTCCAGCATTTTGGTGTCATTCTGTTAATAGAAAAAAAAAAAAATCACGTGTTTAGTGAGGGACAAGACCAAAACCATGCTTCACATCGACCACAGATTTTATCTGCTTTAATAAGACCACAAACCCGATCATAGGAGATCTGCAGCAGGTCAAGCATAACTTTGTGGGCACCCAGGTTCTTCAATAGCCTTTGTTGTTTCTTAAATACTCCCGAACTGCACATTTTATTTAAACGCTCTAAAATCTGGAGATCAGAGAAAAGATTTCATTATTGCAAAAAATACTAGTTTGTTCATTTACCAAGTTTTAATCCATCTATAAACATTTATATATACTGTATACTGAACACAAAATATAAAAACTGCATATGTGTGTATGCAAAAAATTAATAACTTTAATTATAATAATATACTGTTCAAATGTTTGAGGTCAGTAAGATTTGTTTTTTTTCTTGATGTTTTTGAAAGTTGTCAAAGCAGGTATTTAATCAAAAATCCAGCAAAAGCAATATTATTGTGAAAAATTATTACAATTTAAAATAACTTTTCTATTTTAATACAAATTTAAGCAAAATTTTTAGTAGCCATTACCTTAATATTAAGTGTCACATGATCCTTCAAAAAAAAATCATTCTAATTTGTTAATTCGTATAATTACTATTGATGTTGAAAACAGTTGTACCACTTAATATTTTTGTGGAAACTATGATCCATTTTTTACAGGATTCTTTGATGAATAGAAAGTTCAAAAGCATCTGTTTGCAGCATTATATATGTCTACTGTCACTTTTGATCAATTTAATACATTCTTGCTGAATTAAAATATTAATTTCTTTAAAAAAAAATCTTACTGTTCCCACTCTTTTGAACAGTAGTGCAATATACTATCTCAGACTTTTAGACCCCACGTCTAATATATTATTGATCAACAGACAAATACACTAAGAACATATGCAAAAACATCACCTCTTTGACATTCTGGTAGCTTTCATTGCTCTTTTCAACCTTCTGCTTCTTTGTATCGGTCTCCTCCTCTGGAGAAACCTACATGAAAAAGAAAAGAAAAATAAGCTTTTTTCACCTAATTATCCTGTTATACATAATCCCACATGCATGACTCACTGGTGCAGCCTCTTTTTTGTCTTTCTTGTCTTTCTTGTCTTTCTTCCCATCTCCCCCAGAGCCACTTTTTTTTATGATCCAAAGCTCAGACTTCTCCACCATGGTGCGCAGAAGATCCAGATCTCGTTTTATGTGTTT
This sequence comes from Barbus barbus, assembly GCF_936440315.1. NCBI lineage: Eukaryota > Metazoa > Chordata > Actinopteri > Cypriniformes > Cyprinidae > Barbus > Barbus barbus. Next base: position 19,366,239 of record NC_136757.1, read on the forward strand.
GTAGTTGTCCACATCCTGAGTTGAAATGAGAAGCTGGACCTGAGAAGAACAAATATACACTTGAAAGAGTACTTTTTAATTTTGTGCCACAGGAACTGTGATTTGCTGCATGCAAATGAACAATATAATGTAAATTGTATGGTCAGCAAGTTTTGCACATCTAGGGATGTGCTTTACCTGCAGATGTTTTACCTGGAGGTGTCTAGGCACACATTTTTACCAATAAAAGCTATTTGTTTGTGTATGTTTAATTGGACTGTATGTTCTACCTGTTTAAATGTATGGAGGACTTCTTGTCTTTGACTGAAGTGCTTGAAGAGCAACTGCAAGGACCCAGAAACCAGCGGAGGGTAGTCGTGCATGATAAGGTGGACCAGAACACGCAGAAACATTCGTCCCCCTTCATCATCCACTTCCAGAATGCTGTTTCCTTTACTGTACGGTCAGAGTAAAGTCAAAGACAGGTCATATCTCACAAGGGTCACACACATGATGAACAGTCATGTGGAAATAGAGCTAACTGTTCATTAACATACCCAATTCCAAACATGGCCTCTGCCTGCTCTCCAATGTGCTGGAGGTTGATGGAAGCTGTTTAAAATATTAATTAATAAATAAATAACACAAATGTACAATCAGAAAACAAATTCAAGCATGATTACTTCTATTTCTAACCTAAATTTAATTAATTTAAAATGTTCATCCAGAAAAGTTGAAGTGTGTAATTTCTGAGCCACTAGCGGCATCAAATGAAACTGCAGAAATCAAACCGTATTTTTCAATGTAAAATTACTTGCTAACAGTTGCTTTGCATATTCAGCATATATTTAGTGATAAGAGAAAGTATTTTAACATCAAAAATTACACTCTACACCTTTAAGGAATTAATTGAAATAGAATTAATAGAAATGATGAAACATTGCCACTCTCACCAGAACGAGGCTCTGAGACAAACACAAAAACGAAGATGAACAATAGAGTAGAGGGATTAGTACACACAAGAATGGAAGAATTGTTAAGTTGTTATATGAAAATAATGCAATTTTATTGATTGTTAATTGATTATATGAATATTATAAATGTTATTTGATTAGTAGTTAGGTTGTGACACTTACAAGAGTTTAATTTTGAATATTTATCTAAACATCATTACCCTCATGCTCCGTATGATGCGTTGCATCTGCATCACCCATAGGATAGACATCCACAAACTCCTTCTTGAAGACGGAGAGCAGGAAGGAAAGCCGATAGTCCAGGCGTACACTGAGGATGAACTGCACAAAACCATTAGGAGTTTCAGATATTGACAGCACTGACAGCATGAAGCTGTTGCCATCTTCGACAACATCTACCTGTAATATCTCCAGGATCTTCAGTTTGGTGTCCATGACAGTGATGTCCTGTGTGTCTATGCTATCTTTACTGCCGGCCTGGCTGTCTAGAGCACCAGGGCGACCAGGGCCGGAGAACAGGGATGGCTTGCGGTTTAGCACCATGGTGGACATCATCTGCCCCATGCCATGAATAGATCGCCTGACGTTCTTACCTAGGAAGATGAAATGGTTTTATTGTTCATTTTGGACACTGGGAAGTTTATTTATGTCATTCAGTCTGGAACCTTGTATATATATATATATATAAAAGAAAAAAAAAGTTTTTGAATACTAACCACTGCCATCATCGCTAAACATTGGGTTGATGTTAGCATTGCTCGGAGTGCAGTCTATGATTCCCAGGAGAGTGCGAGTCAACCTCAGAAGCTCAAACAAACTGTAGAACCCAAAGTAGATGAGATGTCTCGCCAAGCTCACCACCTACACACAATGTAAATAAAGCAAATATGTGAATGTCATTTAGGAATATTAGTGTTACGGTTAACATTTACATATTTATTTACATGTTAAAGCAAGTCGTCTTGACATTTCATTTTAATGAATAATATATAACTGTACCTCATATGTGAGCTTGTTTTTCTCCTCATTGGCAAAAGGTAGGTCATCAATGAGAACATTGTTGAGGTACTCCTCCATAAAAGCCATCGTATTGGCAAACTTGTTCTTTTTATTGTCTCGTGAATAGTCCAAGTGAGAGTCATAACTATAACAGAAAACAGCATAATTACACCTCTCATTGTTTAAACGGTGACTGCATACTGCAATATAAAAAGTTTAATGTCTTTATATACACTACCGTTCAAAAGGTTGGGGTCATTTTTTTCCAAAACAAATAAACATGTTTATTCAGCATATTAGATGACTTCTGAAGGATCATGTGACTTGAGACTGGTGTAAAGGCTGCTGAAAATTCAGCTTTACCATCACAGGAATAAATCACATTTCAAAATATATTAAAATTAAAAAATTAAATAAAAAAAAAGCATCACAATACTATTCTTTTAATGATATTTTGATCAAATAAATGCAGTTTGGGTGAGTTTAAGAGGCTAAAAAAATCTTACAGACACTAAACTTTTTAATTGTAGTGCAGCTGAGTATGCTTTAAAAAATTGAATATTAAGGTGATTGCGTGGGTATATGAACACACTCTTTGATGCTGATAGATGTGGGGATCTCGGTCCATAAACGAGCAAACTTGATGGGTGTCACAAGCTCCTGAGGGTCACGGTCGACGTGTGCATGTAGCATGAGTCTACAGAAAGACGCCCGAAGGTCAAAGGGAAGAGTCTCATCCATCATGCAGAGGGAAATCAGCTCCACATCTAGCTGCTTTGAGATCTCATCTATGGCCAGATACTGGCGATCAAAACACATTCGTGCAAACAGTTTGAGCTGGTACCTGGAAAAAAAACAATATATTCGTGCAGTTGTAAACAGATGATTTTTTAAAGAATTATTGCCAGCAATAATAAAATAGTGACATAATCTGCTGTCAATTTAACATGTTCATTTAGTACAATCAGCTATAAGTCTATACAGCTGACTGTACTACTTTATCATGTTAAATTGACAGCACAAAAAGATTATTTAATTATTGAAGCATGCCATTTATGATAATAATTCAATAAAGGGTTTAATTAACTGACCATTTATTTCTCCTTTCATTACCTGTAATATGTCAGCACATTTTCGTCATGCACATTCCCTTGCCGGGCCTCTTGGGCAAGCTGTCGAATGCTCTTCTCATGGGTCTCGTTCTCCTTCTCAGACCAGATCAGCCAAACTTCATCCTCCTCTCCAAACTCTTCCAAATACCCAGAGGTGTGCTGTGTGTCTTTAGCAGCTCGCCGCCTTCACAAACACACACAGAACTCACATGAGCACATAACCCAAGACAGACACACTACACAATTTTTTCGTAGACTTACTCAGTTTTCATGAGAATATCCTGGTTTTTGGCATCCAGCACACATTTACAGATCAGCTCTTGAGTTACTGGGATCGCAACATTATTGGACACACACAAGTCTGATAGATAGTCCAGAAATCTGGAAATCAAAACATAAACATGGAATAAGCATTTACCAACACAGGCCTGTTATAAGCTGCTATGGACAAAAAAAGAAGGAAAACTTTACAAGATTTACAGAACAACAGTAAAAAAAAATTTACAATACTAATTGTTTTGGCTGTCAAACTTTTTGATTTCAAATGTTGAACCATAAAGCTTTTATATTAGCAGAATCCACAGGGAGATCTTAAAGGGATAATTCAACCAAAAATGAAATTTCTGTCATTAATTACTCACCCTCATGTCGTTCCAAACCTTGTTAGACCTTCATTCACCTTCGGAACACAAATTAAGATATTTTGGATGAATTCCGAGAGCTCTCTGACCCTCCCATAGAAAGCAAGGGTCCTAACACAATCAAGATCCAGAAACGTAGTAAGGACATTGTTAAAATAATCCATGTCACATCAGTGGTTCAACAATTCGTCTCCTACGCATCACCCTGGCGCCATTTTGGAGAATATCACATATGTAAACAATGTATGCAATGCATGTACGCAGATACGTTGTTTACGCTTTGATCTGAACGTAGATCATAGGTTGCATACATTGTTTACGTCTGTGATACTCTCCAAAATGGTGCTATAGGGTGACTCGGAGGAGACGAATTATTGAATTATGAATGAAGTATAATGAAGTAGTTATTTTTGTTTTCTTTGCACACAAAAAGTATTCTTGTAGCTTCGTAAAATTTACGGTTGAACCCCTGATGTCACATGGATTATTTTAACAGTGTCCTTACTACGTTTCTGGACCTTGATCGTGTTAGGATCCTTGCTGTCTATGGGAGGGTCAGAGAGCTCTTGGAATTCATCAAAAATATCTTAATTTGTGTTCCGAAGATTAATAAAGGTCTTGCAGGTTTGGAACGACATGAGGGTGAGTAATTAATGACAGAATTTTCATTTTTGGCTGAACTATCCCTTTAAAGCTTCTCTTTTATTGACAGCAGATTTATAAAAGATTCTCACTACAAATTTGCAAAGACGGCCGTGCGTGTTGCTTTTTCAAATGCACATTATAAGCAACTTAAGCTCTATCCATACATGAAATAAACATTCATATTTAAACAATATTTATTCTGTATGTGTAGTGTAAAAACAAAAATAAAAATCTCTGCATTTTTTAGACACAGCAAAAGAAATAACGCAGGAAATAGGGAGGAGCTTCAAAATGTACCAATAAATTAATTACCATGCAATTTACTTTTTATACTTTTCCAGTCAATTTAAACTTTTTCATTGACATTACACTCAAAATGAGCATTTTTAACCCTAGCAAAATAAACCTCTATAACTTTAAAGATTGTATTCATTTCCACTACTTTTTCAGACCTTTAAACCACAATTTTAAAATTCATTATTTTAAGGTTCATCTGATGGAAACACAAACCTGGGCTCCCTGTTCTTACGAACCAGACTGACGAAAGTCTCCACCTCGGTTTTAGTGATGTGCTTCTCCAGAAGTTTGCGGTTGTTATGTAGCAGGGCTGTGATGGTGTCCTCAGCCAGAATATCATAGCCGATCTGAGACTGCATCATTCCAAACTGCTTGGCTATGTGTTCCTGTAAGACAAATCCCATCTCTGAATGCTGTCTTGTGGCTCTTTCTAGTGTGACAGGAAGTCTGAATGCCATTCATTCAATTTACCATTCTTGAGCACCTGTGTTAGTATGGATTGGAGTACCTGATTCTTACGGTAGTCATCTTGTGAATGACGCAGCACCCTGTAGCACAGTCTAAGCATGTATTGATAGGGGGCGTATTTCTGGTCAGACAGCTCATCCAATGTTAGCAGAGGTGGATCACCGTCCCTCTGTTTAAATGGGGCTTTAATGATCCCAAATATCTAAGCAGAAATAGAGACAGCAAGATCATTCAATAGATCATTCACCAATGATGATGTTTCAACAGTAGACAACACTAAAATTTTCCAATTGACCTGTTTGAGAATGTTCTGCTCTCTCATAAGTTTCTGTCTCTCGCGGTTTGGCTTGTTCATCATCACCTCCAGGGGTGGTTGGCCATTGTTAAACTGATCGACGACAAAGAAAACCACATCCTCCAGCAGTTTAATGGCATACCTGTGCATAGAGAAGGTGCATGAAGCTTTGACACAATACATTCTACAATAGGTTTACTTTACAAATATTTACAAACTAAAAATTTAGGGTCTAAAACCTCAGGCTGAGACTTTGGTTTGGTGCTTGTGTGTCGTGTCAACTCTACCTTCTGTCATTAGGACTGAGGAAACCGTAGTTGAATCTGTTGACGACGGTGCTCAACATGAGGCTGGCATCATTTGCAAAGTCTAGATCTCTAATCTCCATGACCGGCACAGAGACAATGGCAAAGGCTTCCTTGTCCTCTTTGGTGGGGCAGGTGCCCAGCTAGCAGAAGAAGAGGAGGAAGAGAGGAGAAAGAGAAGGAAATGAATACTAAAATAAAGCTATATAGAAATAAATGCAGTTCTTTAGAGCGTTCTATTCATCAAAGAATCTTGAAATAAATATATCTAATTTCCACAAAAAATAAATAAATAAATTCAGCTTTGCCATCACATGTATAAATTACATTTTAATATATAATTACAATAAATATAATAACATAAAATAAAAAAAATTACATAAAACACAATATATTAAGATAGATATACCAAAAGGAAAGAATATTTCACAAAAGTATTATTTTTACTGTAAGGTTACAAATAAATGTAGCCTTGGCATTTTTAAAATATTACTGACCCCAAACTTTTTAACAATAGTGTAATAAAATTCATTAAATTATTTTAAATTACAATTATTAAATTATGTGATATACAACACTTAGCAATGCAAAGTAAATAAATAAATGCTGCAGTAAAACATGCAACATATATTTTAAAATTGACCAGGTATAAAATTAAGAGAAGTCAGAATTAAATGTTTCAGACATAAATATATACAGAATTCTCAACATTAAGAAGTGACGGTTAGACAGACAGACAGTACAGAAAAAGTTCTTCACCATTAATCTAATAGGCCTCTCCTCATCAATGTCGATGGGAATGTTGGTGCTTTGGATCCAAGTGTTTGTGCACAGGTGACGGAATCGAACATAAGAATTTCTGTTGGAAATTGAGAAGAAGAATATGCAGCAGGAATCCTTTAATCAAGTTTTTAATAAAACAAATTCCTTTATCCCACAGAATGCAGCAAAACAAATAGAGAGAGAGTAAAGCATAGAATTGAATACCGTGGCACAAATGAATCAGTCTTCTGCAGTGTGGTGGGGTCAAGCTCAAATAGAGAGGCAATGTCATTCCCATGAGACACTGGAGTTAGCTTGTATTTTATCCTCTCTCCTAGGCTTCTCTTGATACGGCTACTATCCACCTATGGATAAAGCACAAGAGAGCTTTTCAGAACACATAAGATAGGAACAGTCTTTGCATCTAATTTTTAACAATTTCATGAACGACTGATCTACAGTCTTACAGTCAGATGTCTACCAGAAGGTTTTTCCATTAGTTACCATGCCATATTGCAATAAGTCATACAGAACATGTAATTTTACCTACCTCTATAGCATTGCTGTTTTCTTTATAACCTGGGTTCTCCTGCAACACAAATAAATAACGTAAATAAGTCCTTCTAATATTATCAAACCATTTATGAGATTACTATAAATGCAGAGAGTTTTACTTCAGCAGCAAGATAGTTTCCTGTGGCCAAGTGTTTGAATCGGTACAGGCTGTTCCAATGTCCTGCTCCTCCACGGCACGGATCATGGTGAACCACCTGCAACCAACAAGCAAACATTATGTCACTATGGAGGCACCTTTCCACCTCCAAATAGTAAAAAAGAACCTTAAAAATGTATCCTTAAAAGTTCAAATTGATTACTTGCAACTTCATCATCAGGTAATTGGCTTCTAAAAATACTACATTATATAATATGTAATTCAAAAATGAAAAACAGCTAATATACTATCATTAACCTATTTTGAATACATTTCTAGTTGTAATACAAATTAATTTGGCTTTTTTGAGGATACGGTCCCACACAAATCCGAATCTAAATCCAACCAGGACTTAGCAGGAAATCTGCTAAATCAATCTATGAGGAGGCTCTTACCTCAACCTCCCATAATGCATTGGAGCTGGTGGCTGAAGTAGCAGACTGACGCAGAGTTGTGCGCAGGAACACATGCAGCTTAGACTTGTACTCATCACAGGTCAGAAACTTCTCCTGTTCTGCATGAAAAAGCCTCACCACATCTCCCTATGCATGGATAGCATGAATATGACTTTTATTAAGAGATATCAACATAACTGGCTTGGCTTTGGATATATATCATAAAACTGGTTTGAAAATGTGGCTATTGTGTATGCACAAGCTGAAAACATGCAATATGGCTTAGCATTTATTTTAAAAACAGCAAGACAATGGCATGGATTTGTTGGTATGAACTACAGCACGGGTTTGTAATAATGACTTTTACATGTGCTAGTTGCACTTACTCCCTTAAGGACTTCATCTTTATGGTCACTGAACATCATAAACAGACTGATCTTCCAGCTGGTGTTGCTGTTGACTGAATTGATCTGTAGGGGGCAGTCTTACATTATTAAAAGACAGTGGAACAGCACTTATTGCAGCTTATTTTGCGGACTTTCCTTCACAGAGCCATTAGTAATCTCAGAAAACATGTACATTTTGGAGAAATGACAACAACTAGTTCACAGTCTCAAGTTAAGCCACAAGTAAATGTGTCTATCGGGCTGCTTGCAATCAACCCCAATCCATCTGTCTACTTCACAGGCATGTTGACAAAGAACTTCAAGGCAAACTGATCATGTCTTCTCAAACAGGCCCACCTCTTTGCACCCTGGGTGATCGGGAAGCTCGTAACTACTGGCATGAAGAGGCTGTCCAGCATTCACAGGATTCATGATCACCTTATCTCCAACTACCACCTGAAATGGAGTACACACGATTCAGTGAGGGGCTCAATATGACTGTCACAGCCACAGATATCTAAAAAGCAAATATGTACATCTCTATCAGTTTACAAAAGGGAGAAGCAATCTACAAACATTTCAAGTCGGATTAGCTCGGCAAACCTGTTTATATGTGTATAGGGTCATTTGCATACATTTTACCTACCTTTGCGAGTGTGTATGTGGGCTGTGTGTGCGCTGAGTATGTGTGTCAACATTTGTATAGACTATGATATGTAATTATTAGGTGTGCGGGTAAATGTATGACGTTAAAAAAACATAGCTGCATGTGTATATAGGTACATAGTGAATATAGGTATAAAGGTGAATCTCATAAAAGCATGTAAGGTTATACTGCAGCCCAAAGCCAAAAGAAAAATATGTAAAAAGCATTTTACATACAGAAAACGGAGCTTGTTTAAAAAATATATTTTCTACCTTGTGACATAAAAGGCATTTGGATGTTACTTTCTTTGATTTTCATTTAATTATCTTTAATACAGTATTTTTAAATGTATTACAGTAAAAAATATTACAGTACAGTTCAGAACAAATTAAACAAATACTGAATAATGTAAATACCCGATTTAAATAATTGATATTTTACAATTGTAAATTATTTGTATAATTTGTTTATATTCACATTAGTCACAAAAGTTATGGGAGGGAAACAGTGTTATTTTAGTATCATAGCAAGACTATTATAGTTTTTATTAATATTTTGTGTTTTTGTTTTTTTATTTCCCGTTTTCTTTTTTAAATTTGGTTAAAGTTTCAGTAATTTAGTTTTTTATTTCATGTCTATATAGCTATAGTTAGGCCTATTTTATTATATAAAGTAAAACTAAATTAAAATGGGCAATTTTGTATTGGAAACTAGCTGAAATAAAACGTTTTTTATATTTTATTTCAGATAACATTTATTTTAAGTAACAAATTATGAATGTTTTTTCAATGGTTTTAATTTTAGTTTCAGTTGTAACTAACTAAATAATGAATTAATGGATCTAAAACTGGCTTCAACTTTATGCAAATGTTTTTGTTTAATCTGCTTTTAGAGTAAAAAACATGACTCGGGCATGTTTTTGACAAGTTTCATACAATTTACCCATATAAGCTTGTTCATACTGTGTGACTTGTGAGTTTCTTGTGCGCTTGCATATGCATGCGTGAATTACATTGTCTCCATTGGCCCTGAGCTTCCAGAAAGGTTGGATGAAAAGCCAGGATCCCTCATTCCCCGTCCCATCAAGAGTGACACGCATTGCGTTCTTCTCCAGCAATGCTGGAAGACGCTTATTCACCGTCAAATATTTGTTGCTCTTCATGTGCAGTAGCTGAAAACACATCAACATTTATTACAATAAAAGAGTTTACCGAGTAGAAGTTTTCTTATAGATAAAAAGGAAAGTTTAGGTTCTATAACAGGGTTGGGTGAGCCACACACGGTAACACATTTTATTACCTGGCGGAAGAACTGTTATAAATTTAATTATTAGTTGAACATTTGCGTGTTAAATCATATTGTTGCTGACTTTTTATACATGCAAGTCACTCGAGACCCATCATGCCAACAACACCCTCTCACTTTACCGCACAGTCTTTGTGGTTTATTGCCTTTTTCCACAGCGCTGCACCTACTACAGAGCTTATTAGAAAGAAAGTACTTCCTTTTTTTCTAAAAAAAGATCTTGCAAATATCTTGTATGTGTACGTTATAATATGGTTGCACCTCCTCTGCCACTGTGTGTCTGCTGAATGAAAGTAAACAGAGCTGATCACTTTAAACTATTCAACAATTCCTAGACTACAACGTTATTTCAATGAAAAAAAAAGCATGTTGGCTGGTTTATTAAGAAACCGCTTTAACCCAAAGGAATAACTGGATATGGGAAGCTCTTTTTTATTTTAGGATACCCTATACTAACAGGAAAAGGCACCGTTTCCTATAGTGTGGCATTGCTGTAGGCAATTATCTGTAACTCACGTCATTAACAAGGAGGAAACACATTTCTTTTTTGCCTTTCTGACTCAGATAAAGATATGCGGGATAGTTGTGACCCCATTAACATACTCAGTGTGTCTACATAAGTCAACATAAAATCAAAAGTGACTGTTTAGTTTGTTAATACACATACTGTGCAAGATTCATTGATGCATGTTATTCCAAAGAAACTAAATATTTGTCTGCATTATCTTTCACCAAAATGGCTTTCATTTCATTCATTGCTAATATTACTAACCCAGCTCCAAATGTCACATACAGACCTTGTCCAGCCAATTACATTGATCTATTTTGAAAATGACCACCCAATTTTCAAGATCCAGTCAAGTTTCTATGTCCTCATATTACAGAAGCATCTTTTTTTTTAAAAGCTAAAAGTCATATAACTCATTTTAGAGTCCATAGTTGGTGTTGCACCTTGATTCTTGAATCAAATGCATGATTACATTGGGTGACTAGGATAACTCTTAATCTTTTGTTTCTAGAAACAAGATTTATGTCACAGAACTGCACATTTCTACTCCTCTATATAAGGAATTAAATGGTTTTACACTTAGGTCTAACTGTTTGATAGAGCATGGCATAACCTTACAAAACCTTGATTTTGTAAGTTTTAACACAATTATTAATTGGAGTAATGATGTCCTGAAGAAATGTAGTGGGAAACCTTTCTAAAGTGAAATATATAAAAATAAAAAAAACAATCAGCAAAGATGTATTTATAGACAAACAACCCGTAAAAAACATCAGATCACATTGACTGCATCTGCAACTAATTAACAAGTGTCATTTTACTAAATGCAGATTCTCACCTGAATGACACTGCCATATTTTACCACATCCCCATGGACCTTTTTGTTCTCGGCCTCATTCTGCTTTTGTTCCAAATTAGCTGCATGCTTTGGTGCAAACCAAAAAAGAAAGAAAAACAAAAAACAAATGAGTAACTAAGGACTGCAAGCAGCTCAAATGTCACTCATCATATGAAATGTGTCCCAGCAAACATATTAAATACATCAGATTCCTCTTTGCTCACAGCTGTAATTAAAAACCAAAGGTGGATTCTGTTGATTTAAATTCTGTAGAATTGTTCGTGACTTACTTGCAATTTCTGAAGAAGCACCATATCTCCAATCTTATCCTTCTCATGTTTTGCCTGTTTAGCCTTCCAGAACTGTTTTTGGGCAGAATATCGGTTCATGGGATAAACCTTAAAGAGGCAGTCTAGATTCACAAAATAAAAAAAAATAAACAACATTTGCATCAGCTGTTTGTGTGTCTGTTTTTGGAAATTGTAATGCAATTTAAAAATAAATAAATTTAAAACAATTGTAGACACTGAGAGACCAAATTTTGAGAAAAATACTGAATTTTGGGAAAGAATAAAATACATTTTTAAAATTGGCTTTCAACTTTCATAGGAAAAAAGAAAAAATAATTTTGTATTCTCTCACATTTGATCTCAACTAAAATTTTGTATCATCTGCATATCAGATCTGACCTTAATGGGTTAGGGGGGTTATGGTTTGAGGTTACTTAACTGCATTGTTGACCCAGTTAGTTACCAACAAACCAACACTAACGTAAATAGCAGCTTGCTTAACAGGACTAAAGTAAATATAACCTAGCAATACAAAGTAACTCAAAACTAGCCATACGTATTTTACCTGCTACTTTTCACTTTTTCACATTTGTGAAATGACTGACTGTACCACTCTTGTTACCGCTAGCTGAAACCCATAAAAAAACAATTAAATTAAAATAAATCTGAAATAAAAATAAAATATAAATATTAGGTTAAAAACATAAATGAAACTTAAAATTTAAAAAAAATCAAATACTGCATTTTATTATATTGCTTCTTACCAAATAATTTTATATACTGTGTGGACATGAAATAGATTTGTACTGAAAAAATTTATTACATTTAGTTCATTACATTTAGAAAACAATTGGCCTCGCAACCAAACACTGGAACAATATCATATTTCTTCATACATTATGATTATTCTGCAATCCAAGTTATTATTCAGATTAGTTAGGTAGCATACTTAACTAAAATATAACATTTAGCTGTGTGAAAGATTATTTTAAAAATATATAAAATACCTCTGAATTTTTTGGGAGGGCTGTCTAGATCTCCACCTGCTGGCTCCACGACACAACGATCATCCACCAGCCTGGGAAGGTAAACACACAGAGTCATCTCAATAAAACGATTCTTCAAAAGCCTTCAAGAGGCACACCGGTATCAGCGGTCATAAAGAGTTACGAGTCATGAACAAGAGCTTCCGTCCTGGCCTGAAACATGAATTTCTTAGTTTCTAGACTTTTGGTGGACATCCTACTAAATACTTTAAATCATAAGGTCCACACTCTGCCAAAGTGTCTTTAAGGTCTAATTATATTATATATCCAGTTCTACTCAGTAATACCCCTAGAGTAGCCTACAACTGCAAACAGCCTTTGAGGGTTTCTAAGAAACAGGTTAAAACGTGTTTATATGTTGCCACGCCAGTACAATAAGCCACTCATTGAGCCTGAATGGCTGAAATAGCCCAAGTAAAAACCCTGGACACTTCTGAATGCCGTTTCAGAGAGCTATTCCTGCAAAACATTTGCTTTTTAAGATGACTGTCTCCATCTTTTTGTTCTTGCATCTGGCCTGGATCCAAAACAAGGGTGGTATTTCCTCCTGACATTAAAACAACAGTAAGGTTTGGGCTGAAAAGTTCATACAGTGCAAATAACGCTGAAAAAGGTCTCTCCCTTTCAATAACTAACAGGCTTCATTGTAAATGTAAACTCAAGATTGTGCTTTTATTTAAGAGCATGGACATCAAATTAAGCTGTTTGATGGATTTTTCTTAAGTTCTGTATAAAACCCAAAGAGTTTGTCATGTCCTTACTATATATATAAAATATGCATAATATACACATACATGGACATATTTACACTATATATAATTGTCTGACAGTCTGCCTATCAATCAAAATGTGAATCAAATTATAATTCTAGGCAGTTAACTGCACACCTGTGTGCAGCTCTCGATCTTTTTGTAACCCATAAACACATCAAAGCACAGAGTAAAAGAAAGCCACAGTACACCCAACTAGCAAAGAAAAAGAACAAAGCTTGAGTTCTCAAGACTAGAACGCCAAACATTTTATTTAAAAATTATATAAATTAACATAAAACTGTATTTTGTGCAGGGTCTTGGGCTGAGGTGAAGGCAGGCAGGAAGACAGAGAAGTCAATGAAAGAAGACACTTAATGTTACCCCAGTGTGCTTATAAAGCCATTGACAGTTCCTTCTGCATACAGGGAGACAATATCCCCTATATGCAGAAAACTGGACGCTGAATCAGCCATCTTTGCAATTTACAGCACGCAGGAGTCTGGATGTTTCAGTCTGATCTTGAGAAGCCCGGACACTCTTCTTACAAACTCTTCCTGATATAAAGCGGGTGTAGGCATGCGCTTCACCCACAGTTGAAGTATAAATGCATCCCGGTAGAGTTGGAAAACGTGCAGAGGAAAGAAAACCAACAAAAATTAATCCGTGGTTGGATTTATAGCTGGGAATGTCAAGCGCAGAGGTCCGAGAAGCAGAAGTGACTCGTCGTTGGAGTTTTTCAGCTTAGCCTACCTGAGGTCATAGTGCTTCAAACCAGGAAGCACGCGTAACTTTGTCAAGTCAAAACACGCCTGCAGGGGAGGCACCGCGTGGAAGAATACAGATGAGACTCGCTAACTCTCTCTCTCCGCATGCAACAGAGATCCCTGACAGAAAGAGAAAGCTGAAACAATCAATGACACTACTGGACAGACAGCTCTTTTTGTTAGAATATGGTGCGATTATTTTAAAACTACATAGGCCCACCTGTGTGCCGTTTATTATATAGCCTACCTAATATATGTGTGTAAAAATGTTTCATATAGTTGTATCTAATAAATAATCTGACTAGTGTTATGTTACAACAACAAAATAAAATGTTAAGGGTCAGAGTATGAGAAGGTTCCTCTATGAGAAAGCTGTTCTATAAAAACAGACCCACCCAACCTCTCATTTTATAAACTTGGACTAAATTTCCTGCTTTAGTTCATAAGACAAAACATGATATTCAGCAACACAATACAATGGGGCTTTTGGTTTAAATATAGATGCACAATCTAATTTTGTTATCGTTTTAACAGGCCAGTTCAGCTTCAGCAACCATGTTTTTTTTGTCATATCAATCTGATCCATGTCTTTGTATATACTGGCAATAATGAAGACTTAGTGAGTATTATGAATATTTGATGCTCCAGCAGCTCTATATTCTTGAATGTAGTACTGACAGTTACTACAGCAAAAGAGTTTCACACTTTGATATGTTGTGGTTTATGCTGAGAGATTCATAGTTGAGAAAAGTGCCATCCATTTTTCCATTCATTTATGTATAAAAAGGTCACAGTATGTCAAGTTGGTATATAAAATGATGATTCACAATAAGGAGCCATGGAAACACCACCATCAGCAAGAAAAGATACCTACGCACAAATCTGTGACATGCAAAATCACATCTGTACACAACTACTTGCTCTGAATGTCGAGTTGTGTTTCCACATATTCAAAATGCATGTCCAGGCAAATTTGCATTCAAATCAAGCTTCAGGAGAGATGGGATGCAATTGTGGCTGGATTTGCATTGCTGGCTGGCGCTGAAAGTCAATTAGAAGTTTATTACGACTTTCCCACTCTCTCTCCTTCTGCAACCCCATGTTTTTGATTAAAATGGGAAAACTCTAGTTGAGTAATTACTTGCATATTTTGGGAATGTAGGTGCACAACACACAAGTGAGACATGTTGCTGAAGTCACAGAACTGAGCAACATCTTCTCAGATCTGGAGTCCTGAAATTACATTAAAACCACTTTACACATTAGCAAAGCTTTTAACCTTACAGTTATTATTTAATATACAATAACTAAAGTGCTGGCTTTTCTAAATGCTGACTCTTTTCTAATTAGCGCTTCCGTTGGTGAATACATCACATGCAGCCACAACAACATTTCTGACACCATAGAAGGTTTTTTTCCTAGCCTTAGCAATGGCCTCATTTGGAAATATTTTTATATTCACATAATCTCCAAGCCCAGTATTTTACAGGTTTTTTGCTGCGCTCCGTTGGCTCATTAAATCTCACTTTTAGCTCAGATCTCCCTATAAGGGCAAGGTCATACACAGATTTTGACTGACTGCATATTAATAACTCTTATAGGGAAGTCGTGGCCTAATGGTTAGAGAGTCGGACTTGTAATCCAAAGGTTGCGAGTTCGCGTCTCAGGTCCAGCAGGAATTCAATACCCACCTTCAATACCACGACTGAGGTGCCCACTGCTCCAGGTGTGTGTTCATGGTGTGTGGGTGCATTTAGGATGGGTTAAATGGCCACATATCACGTCACTTTCACTGTCACTAACAGACAGTCAGGTGAGACTGACAAAAACTTGCATGAGCCGTAAATGACTACATAATACAAACATTCAAAAATTAGTCAAATAACAACTGTTGGATAGTCGGAAAAAAACTAGGAAGTGTGTGTGCTATGCTCACTTAAGCCACATGACCAAAGGATCCTCCAGCTTTACCTAGTTTGTTCCTCATATCCTTATTGACACAGGGAGACGTCTGCAACGCCTCAGCCCACTTATCAAACAGGAGGAAAACTATATTACCACAAAAAAAAAAAAAGTTTTAAAACATCAGTTTGTTGACTTAATTTAAGTTCAGAAAAGCTGTCATTTTAATAAAAAATTTAAATGCCTTTAGCATCAGCATTTTTCCCAGATATGAAACATCATGCATTTCTTGTAAATGGAGCAGAGTAAAACCCAGAAAAAGTCTCTCTCAGAGTAACCACTAATGATGCCCTCATTAGTATTAGATGACATTTCCTGTTGGTGTCAGATATCTTAAAGCACTTAGATTTTATACGTTATGGCTTTGCAGTCCCTGCACCAAAAAATTATAATGCTTTGTGATGTGATTGCATATCATTATAATGATAGGAGTAATATATAAAATAATAGTTCACCCAAAAATGAAACTTGAAGCTTTTCACTTCACAAAATGTCAATTAATGGACGGGAAGTAGTGTGGATTAGTGTAATGTTTTTATCAGATGTTTGTACTCTCACTCTGACGGCACCCATTCACTCCAGAGGATCAATTGGTGAGCAAGTGATGTAATACTAAATTTATCCAAATCTTTTCTAATGAAGAAACAAAATTAGTCTAGGATAGCCTGAGGGTGAGTAAATTTTACACAACATTTCATTTTCAACTTCAAATTTATAGTATCCAAAAATTATGACAATACAAATACAGTATATGCATATATATACACAGTGGGTACGGAAAGTATTCAGACCCCCTTAAATTGTCCACTCTTTGTTATATTGCAGCCATTTGCTAAAATCATTTAAGTTCATTTTTTTCCTCATTAATGTACACACAGCACCCCATATTGACAGAAAAACACAGAATTGTTGACATTTTTGCAGATTTATTAAAAAAGAAAAACTGAAATAACACATGGTCCTAAGTATTCAGACCCTTTGCTCAGTATTTAGTAGAAGCAGCCTTTTGATCTAATACAGCCATGAGTCTTTTTGGGAAAGATGCAACAAGTTTTTCACACCTGGATTTGGGGATCCTCTGCCATTCCTCCTTGCAGATCCTCTCCAGTTCTGTCAGGTTGGATGGTAAACGTTGGTGGGCAGCCATTTTTAGGTCTCTCCAGAGATGCTCAATTGGGGTTAAGTCAGGGCTCTGGCTGGGCCATTCAAGAACAGTCACGGAGTTGTTGTGAAGCCACTCCTTCGTTATTTTAGCTGTGTGCTTAGGGTCATTGTCTTGTTGGAAGGTAAACCTTCGGCCCAGTCTGAGGTCCTGAGCACTCTGGAGAAGGTTTTCGTCCAGGATATCCCTGTACTTGGCCGCATTCATCTTTCCCTCGATTGCAACCAGTCGTCCTGTACCTGCAGCTGAAAAACACCCCCACAGCATGATGCTGCCACCACCATGCTTCACTGTTGGGACTGTATTGGACAGGTGATGAGCAGTGCCTGGTTTTCTCCACACATACCGCTTAGAATTAAGGCCAAAAAGTTCTATCTTGGTCTCATCAAACCAGAGAATCTTCAGGTGTTTTTTTTTAGCAAACTCCATGCGGGCTTTCATGTGACTTGCACTGAGGAGAGGCTTCCGTCGGGCCACTCTGCCATAAAGACCCGACTGGTCTGTGTTTTTCTGTCAATATGGGGTGCTGTGTGTACATTAATGAGGAAAAAAAATTTACTTAAATGATTTTAGCAAATGGCTGCAATATAACAATGAGTGAAAAAAAGTTTTCCGTACCCACTGTATATATATATATATATATATATATATATATATATATTATTAATTGATATTAGGATGGTTTATGTGCACACATAACTCTTTCTGACTGATATGGATGGGATGCTAATACTTGATTTGTTGTAAATTTTACATGCTCTCTGCATGCATGTGAGTGTAGAGCCAAGAGATAATATCATCCATATAGATAATCTATCCACCACCCATACCCACAAAATGTGTAAATGTTCCACCCCTTCCTGTTTCATAACATTACTGCCCATGAAGTATCAAATTTAAGATTTTAGCAGCCATGTCTGCTGTGACTCTTGCAAAGAACTGTGTGATGACACTTATGCAGAGTATCTTACATTTTAATGTATATAGTATACAATCTATTAATTACAGTCACACACACGACTATTACAGTACATTAGCCATTTCCATGAGAACCATTTGCTGAGCAGCCATCAAGAACAAATATCACAGAGAATAATATTAGTGACATCAGCTTATCTTAAATCATACTGTAGGCCTATCTAGAACAAATAATCGTGAGCAAACAAACTTAGCTTTCTGCATGTGAATATAATTGGTTAACTAATGGATTTCAGTATTAGGCATATTTAAAAATTAATGAATGATGCCATGCAAATACATTATGCACAAGCCAAAAGGGAAGAAAATTCTGAATCACTAGCAGCATGTCACACTTACGTTGTTAGTGTTGCTTTACTAAGCATTATATACATGTGAACTGTTAAGGATTCTGAAAGCGTGTAGCTGACACATTTTGGCACACACAGTGCATTTGACTGTGGTCATTTAACATGAATTACACATTTTAATACTCTTGTGGTCTGTGAAAAGCCAGTACCATCTTTTTTTTTCGAAAACTGCGAAAACTTTCTGAAGAATCATTGGAGTAATGGATGCTGAAAACACAGGAATAAATCGCAGTTTAAAAGATCTTAAAGCCTTGGTGAATATAAGATATTTTTATCAAAAACATTTAAAAAAACTAATTTATTCCAAACTTCTGACTGGTAGTATGTGCATTTATGCATTTTGTTTCATCTCTTTAATTCGCCACAGCTTGAGAACTAGTAGTTTTTCTTTGACTTTAATAGTCATGTTAAAAACTCTCAATTCAGTAAATTATAGTGAAATTATAGTGCTTTAAAACAGAATTTTAATTCCAGCAGAGGGCAATCACACCCATCAGTCAGTGAGGGAAAGCAGCAAAAGGGGGTGTGACTCCATAGACCCCTATTGAGAGGGAGCAGCCATCCATAGCTTTGATAAGAGAGCTGCTCTCTGGTCTACAGGACTGCAGAAAACAGAGCCTTTTGGCACAAGGGATCCCAAACTGCAGCAGTGCCTTCACCAGGGTCTCTACCTCAGCATCTGCTGTCTGTTTTTAGTTACTGATTTTGAAGCAATTTACTCTGACTTGTATATTACTGGACTTTGCCTTGAAGATGGGAATACAAGATTACAAACTGATTTATCTAATGACACTGGCTTTGCTTCTGAGTGCTTGTGCATCAGTAGCAAAAAGTGGAAGTCAAGACACGACACCTGTCGAGGAGGATAGTTTTAATCAACATGATTCACAAGAAAGCACACAGCAAGAAGTGCTCGATGTGGAAGATGAAGATGAAGATAAAGGATCCATGGGCACACAAACTACAAGTCCTTTGCCCTTCACAGAGATGGCCAATTCCTCACTGGCTGAAAATGGAAACAGCACTGATGTGACTGGTGAACAGGTTCCTAATAGCGATCCAACAAAAAGGAGCATCACAAAAATCCACAATCCTTTGTTTCCCATTACTGACAGCTCTTACAGCGCTTATGGGATTCTCTTTCTGGCTTTTGTGGTGTTTGCCTTTGGCGTCGTGGGTAATCTGGCAGTAATGTGCATTGTGTGGCAAAATTACTTCATGAGGAGCGCATGGAACTACTTTCTTGCAAGTTTGGCTTTTTGGGATTTTCTGGTGTTGTGCTTCTGTCTGCCTGTGGTGGGCTTTAACGAACTGACCAATAAGAGGCTGCTGGGAGATTTCTCCTGCAGAGTTGTGCCTTACATAGAGGTGAGGCCCTTCTAAGGCATAGTGTCAAGTTTACATTTTCTTGATCAATTTCTCATGGCCTAAATTACCTGAAAATTATATTGAATATGTGGCCAAAGTTTAGATAGTGCCAATATTTCTTTAACACAAACTTTTAAATTCAGACTGACACAGTATTCTGGATTTCAAACACTACAGACCATGTAACATAACCTTTCAATTTTAACGTTAATGTTTTCATAAAACACACAGAATTAACAATTATAAACACCCATGTAGTAGTCACCTAAAATGCTTACAAATCTCTATGATTACTATTTATGACAATCAAGAGGGACGCACAATGTTTTGCCTCCATATTGATTATATATTATTTGGCAATTGTGCATTTCCATTTATTATAACATAACGATTGCCTTTGTCATCATGGGCACTTAAAAGTTTATCTAGTAATATTAGTGAGCTAGTAATTTAGTAACATTTTCAAATGTAAAATAATTTAATAGCAATATTACATTTTTATCAAGTCTCAGATGAATATCAATTTTTCATACTTTATATTATACTGTTCTGATTCCTAAATTCACTTGTAGCATTTATTTTTTTGATACATTTTTGTAACTGAATCTTTATTGTAAACGATTGTATTGTATTGTAAAAGATTCAAAAATTAAAGCTAAAAAAATAAATCTCATGAAAAAACATCATGAAAAACACTAACATATATTATATCAATACTGATTTTTTGCACTCCCTCCAGGTAACCTCTCTTGGTGTGACAACCTTCAGTCTGTGTGCTTTGGGCATTGACCGCTTTTATGCTGCCACAAGCTCCATGCCAAAGGCCCGACGAGTTGAGCGCTGTCAGAAGGTTCTGGCCAAGCTAGCGGTGGTGTGGATTGGTTCCATGTTGCTGGCGGCTCCCGAGCTGCTCCTGTGGCAGCTGCATCAGGTGACACCACCTGGTCTGGGTGACCAAGTGGACACCTGCATCATGAGTCCATATCCAGATCTCCCAGAATCCATCTATTCTCTCGTTATCAACTACCATGATGCACGCATGTGGTGGTACTTCGGCTTTTACTTCTGTCTACCCGTTGTTTTCACCCTGCTCTGTCAGCTGGCCACCTGTCATGTATCCGGTGGGAGCGGAAGTTCACCCAAGCGGCCCGAGGAGCGATCTCCATCCAAAAAACAAAAGCTTCAGCACGCTCAGCAAATCGAACGGCAGCTCAACTGCACGGTCATGGCTCTAGCGGTGGTCTATGGTGTCTGCACGCTGCCGGAGAATGTTTGCAACCTGACTTTGGCATATGCTCCCATTCAGGTGTCTGAGGAGGTGACTTCTCTTCTGGCCCTCATAAACCAGTTCTTTCTGTTCTTTAAGTCATCTGTGACACCAGTGCTGCTGCTTTGCCTGTGCAAGTCTCTAGGCCAGGCCTTCATGGACTGTTGCTGCTGCTGCTGTGAAGAATGCCAACCGAGCAACTCTTCATCCACCCAAAACATCGCTGAAGGAAAGCTCAAGACCACCAATGATGTGTCCTCCATTTTTTTTGACAAAGCCAAGGACAGTTCAACCATCTTGTCCATTGGCAGTTGAGTAGGCGGATGTGATGACAAGTGATGACATCATGAGATGACATGGAACCTACAACCTACCTTCTTCCCATTATCCACAAGTGGCCATCGTTACATTAGCAGTTCTTACTGTTATGTTGGAGCAAGTTAGCATTGTTCAACAAATCTGAGGCCAAATTGCAATTTTGGTTTTGGTACAAACTTTGTGGGAAAAAAAAGTTTTTAAGATCTAAAGCATTCCATAATATCTCAGGATGGCTCAATGTACCTATAAAGTCTTAAAAGGATAATTCACCCAAAAATGTACTTACCTTCATGTCATTTCAAACCATTGACTCTTTGTCATCTGTAGAACACAAAAGAAGATATTTTATAATGTCTCCATATTTGTGTCCATACAATGGAAGCCCCATTGACTTTCATTGTATGGACAAAACAATTCTTCATTATATCCTCTTTTATGTTCCGCAGAAGAAAGGAAGTCATACAGAGTTGGAACAACATTAGGGGAAGTAAATGATACCAGAATGTTGATTTTTGCGTGAACTATCCCTTTAATATATCGCCAGGGTCTCCACTCAAGTCACTGTAATTTTGACTTCAAATGGCCCACATTCATAGTTCTACTGTTCTGAACAGACAATTATGATTTTTACACATAGCTCAGAGTGTGAGATCAGAACTGCAGTGAATACTACCAGATCACAAATAACACATCATCTTGTTCATATAATAGGAAAACTTGCAAAACTAAAATGTAATGAGTATTTGTCTGTTACTCAGACAAATGTTATTTATCACTAATTTTAATTAATGCCACTTTTTTCATAACCACTGAACATTCATCTACACCGTTGATTGTCAACTTCTGTATATAAGCACTGTATTAGAATGTAAATAGATCATTTGTGAAAGCAAACATGAGCAAACTAGCTTTTTGAGCCCCTTCATGTAGTGTAGGACAAAAAGACAGAAATTTGAATGGTGTACCTCCTCAAGGGACTATTGTAACTTTTGCACATAGCTGCTTTCATGAGCAAATTCTTTTAAAAGTCCATAAACAGTTGATAAAACTCTATTCAATAAATGCCTTTAAATAATTTATGTTGTCTAATTCATCTTTGAAATTGCAAGAAATAGTGTCAAGAATTGTATTAATCTCTCAAACGTCCATCAGGGCCTGAGGGAGAAGACTTGTTCTCACAGACTTGGTCTCTTCGTTCCCATAAGGTTTCTATTGTTCTGAAAAGGAGATGGAAGCTTCTACTGTGAATATCAATAGCCAGACTACGGCTGAGTTGCCAAGATACCGTCTAAAAATTTGTGTGTTTTTCCAGAATGGACAAGTGTGAACAAAAACCCACTTGGATTTGCCACCTTTTCTTGTCAATGTAGGAATCAAAGAATTTGTCAATAGTACAACGTTTGTACGCTTGTCATGTCTGTCGGTGTGCTGACCAGTGTGTATGGAAGCTATTTAAGACACTGAAAGGAGTCATTAGTCATATAAAAGATGTGTTTTTCCAGATGGGCACTTGAAAATCTCATCTTCAAATTGATCATCTAACATTCAGCGGACCGTGAAACATAAACTAAATCAAAGATACATATGTTTGGGTTAGACTGAAGTGTGTTGTTGCTTCAGGGGTTGTTGGGAAGGGGCTGGACCTCTTCTGTCTTGTGGTTTTGGCTTGAGCTCAGAGCCTGTCAGAGATTCAGAAGACAAGTGAGAGAGGTAGAGAATGGCCTCATTAGAAAATTGAGCAGGGCTTTAAGAGAGAGCTCCACTGGCCATAATGACTGAAGGAGAACAGACGAGGCTCTGTTCCCTGTAATGAAGTTTGTGCCTCAAATCAACAAATCTCTTCACAACACTCTATGCCAATAGGACAGGAAGCATTATACTACAGTAAATCATAGAATTAAAAAAAAAAAAAAACATTAAGAGAGGTAGGCTAGCTAGTTCTGACGTTCATATTTGTATTTGGAAAGTACAATTGTGATTTAATTCAATTGCATTCAAATTTACTCTATTTCATTGTCCAATTACGCATGACAGCTCACATTAGTTGTTCAATGTCATGAGTTCTTTTTGAGGTCACGTCCAGGACAATGTTTGGAACTAGTTTGGTTGCGATTAATTAGTCAGCACAAAACCACCTAATAATTTTGGAATTGAATCCGAAACATTTTATAAACTCATTTAAACGCCATAAATAATAAAAATAAAAAATAAATAAAAAACATTTTGCTCGCAACGCTCATCGCGCGCTCTAAGACTGCGTCTGCAGGCGTCGCGTTTTTCTGAAGGACTAAAGAAACAAGATCTAATTTTAAAAAATGTAGGCTACTTCCAAACGAAGAAATCATTTGCAACTTAGCATTACTGTGTACAGAATTCACGGTTGAAAATCATTCGTCACTGTATCGCAAACAAACAAACCACGGAGTTATTAAATAGCAACATTAGGTAGCCTATTAAAACCGTAATAGAGTTCGTTTCAGTTCATAAGTTCAGCATCAAATGAGCATTTTTATCAGGCTCATTTGACATTTTTGAACATATCATTTCAATAACTGAATATTAACTAGTGAAATTACTAGGAGCCTGATAAAATGCTCATAAAAAAATATCTCAGAAGACTTAGAGGTTTTTGCATCTGAAGCATTGCATATTATATATGTATATGTATGTAATATAATAATAAATGACTAAAATAATAATAATATTAGACTATTTATGGGATAGATAGATGGATAAACCTTTTCGCAGGGGCAAACACCACACATTTTCTTCAGAAAATGTAAAAATATATGTTGCATATCAATGTCAAAACAAACCAATGATTTTGCAAATTCCCCTCAAAATATGAGTTTGTCTGAATGTATACTAATAGGCTACATCACACAACATTTCACATCAAACAAGAAATCCCAAGATTAATGTTGAGAAACAATAAAAAGGCAAGAAGTTTATATAATTGCATTGTTTGACTAGTGATGTTGATCTGTGCTACCTTGAGAGTCCACTTTCCATTCTGCATTGAAATGAGAGTATTAACAGACAGAAGACATATTTAGGGCCCAAGACAAGACAGCCCCTATGCCTCAGAACTCTAACTTTCTTCCTTTCTGAAGGATGTACTCAACAAATATTTGTGTACACCTTTAAGAGCTATCTTGGCATGGGTGAGATGGCAGTCTGGTGAGGTGATTCCAGGGCTTCCCGTTTCGAGTCACCCTCAGCAGACGTGAGAAAGTGGTGAGTGTCCTGTATGTGGGGACTCTCTTATTCTCAGACTAAACTCAATGAGGAAGGACTAATATGACCTGAATGTCCCGCACTTCTGAACAGAACGCTGTCTCTCCGCGCCTTGTTAAGGGACAATGTTTGTTTTGTTTCACAGAGTTCTGAGAGGAGAGGCTGAGAGAGGGTGGAAGGGGACGGGGGGTCCGTGAGAGATTCAACACAGTTGCTGTGGCAACTAGTTTTGGCCCCTTGAGTACACTAACATACAAATCAGGGTCTGGACTGAGGTCCTGGGCACAAAAAACAACACAACCGGAGCCATGGACCACCACGAATAGAGAACAGGAAGCGCTAGTGAGTTTCATTCTGATTCACTAAATCACGATGCCAGTTTAAGGATGGCAAAAAAGATTTCCATTGCATGTTTTGTCATACTTGTGTATTCAAGCCACATGGCAATCTAAAAAACAAGAGTAGGTGCTGCAATGGCTCCCGGAGAGGCCAAATTTCCCTGCTTTTTGAGGGCCCAGGACATCTCAACCCTTTTTTCCCCTTCATGTTGTGTGCCAAGCCTCTGATAAAGAACAAAATTGGGCTGTGTGAATGAAACTCACAGTCCCCACAGACTGACAATTATAGAAACGATGCTGAATTTAAATTCATAAGATATTTTATTGCTCAGTTTTCTTTATTTTTATCAGGTTCTCTTACTTTTTTGTCAAATGACCTACTAAAGTTAGCAAACTTCATTCACAGAACAGCAATAGCAGATGCTGCTTGAGAAAAACAGAGAGGAAAAATACTCAAATCTTATTTTCATTACTTTCTTTGTGTTATTAGGAAAACAAAACAAATTCTCAAAACTATGTGGAATCTTGTATAAATACAGCTATGCACGGGACAAACCCACGCAATGACCAATTAATTTTTACACGCATCAACCACGCCCTCCAGCGGTCGCAGATACTCATTGCATTCCCACAAAAGTAGCTTACTTTTACATTAAGCTGTTAAGTTACTTATGCAGGACCAAACCTGCAAAAATGACAAATAAATAAATAATATAACAATATAAAACAAATAATGAAGGATTTTTACTTGATACAGCAATTCAATTTGAATATAGTCATTCATTTCTTTGAATTAATTTCCCTTTTATTATTTTTCTTTATTTTTTAATTTTTAATCATTTATTTTATGATCAACTTATTTTTATACACATTTATTTTGTCCAGAACAATCTGGTCAGACACATACACACAAAAAAAGACTCAGAAAAACAAATCCAGTTTCAATCAGATTTACTTTTACAACTCTTTAGACTTAAGGACAAGATTTAGACTTGACGTCACATTTATTTCACAGAAAGGAAATAAAAACAAGATTCAAACAAATGAACTATTCAAATGGGGAGAAAACAAAGAAATGGTTCACTTCTTCCGCTGTGACAAAAAAAAAAAATGATATTACAGTCAAAAAGCACTGAGGTTTCTACAATTGTCATATCAAAACATTCACATTAGAACTGAACACTTCTCCTGGTCGGTAAAATAAATACAGATGTCACAGTGTCAAAGCAGATCCAGCTATACAAACAAATTCAGACCCAATAGCTTTAGTCAAGTTCAGTGAGAGGTTGCCAGATCACCATGATAAACAACCATACATGAACTCGAGGGCCCATATCTTTATATACATGGTCTAGTTATGCACAATAGTTGTCGTCAGAGCATCGGTGTTTGTGATACTGTAAACATTGTTGTGGATTAATCAGAAGTCTAAGTTGTTGTGGCTGATATTTGTTAGTACCGAGTATAAATAAATATTTTTTTTTTTTTAAAGAATGAGATTTTTGATGGTTTAATTTTATTTGATTTAACAAAGAGGCCTATATTTGTATTAGAAAACCAACAGCTAAATTAAATATTTGATCAGTAGAGGGGCATTTGGTATAAAGCATTTGTGGCTAAAAACAGAGGCTAAATATTTTCAGAATCCTAATTATCACAGCGAAAAAAAAAAGTGATTATTAGTCAAAGCTTTGCGTATTTTTGGAATGTCAGTCGATGTAAAAATGTGAGATTAATACTGTCAGATGATGCTTTTGCTTTACCTGAACATGCACAAACAGATGAATGTATTTAAAATATTTAAGAATTTTTTAAATAAAAGATGCCTGTATAATCCGCTAAGAAGTCTTAAGGGTCAGAGATACAACAGGGTGTCTTCATTTCATACATTTCCTTCCTAAAGATCTGTAAAGCTTTATTTCATAGATGTACTGTAGTGATCAATGTTGAGCTAGGAAAATGTTCTTTTCCAGTGTCATTTCCTGGCTTTGGCAGAGATTAGGTTGGCGTTTTTATCAGTGTTTAAGGCCTGACCGTGAAGATCAGCTGTCTGTGTGTGTCTGCCAAGCATGACAATGAGGAAGATACCATAGCTAATCTACAGATGCATTTAATGGGACATTGTAGCCCATTTAAAAACATTCAAGAACCGCATTGCACCACGGCTCTGTCCCTGATAAAATTTACAAATGGGTTCGAGGTTAAAAACATGAATTCAATATCAATATAATTTTATGTAGATGTTTTTAAAATCTAGAAATCTTTAAACCCTATTTTGCTCTGCTGGCATTTAATATTTATTTATATATGGATTTTCTGAGTAAACACTAATACATTGAACTGGCAAAGAACAAAACACCAATATATAAAATATACCTGTATACATTTTTCTGTTTACAAAAAGTGGCACATACACCACTCTACTGAGAATCAATGAAATTGTACAATGAGAAAATGTCCGAGAAAAATGTACAAAAGTGTTGTGTGATGGTTGTAGTTTGTGGTTCTAACCTATGGCTGGTGCTGGTGCCAACCAAACTGTAAAAATCCTCCCAAAATCCTCGCTGCAATGAGTGTACAATGAAGCTCAGCTTTATCATGCTTGGTAAAAGCTGATAAATATATCCCACTTGGTATGGTTCACTTGACAGTAAATAAAACCCTAACCTGTGCAAAAATGGGCAAAAGAGAAAGAGGTTTACCAAGGTAAAATCTTTGTCTTTTTCTGAAAATTCTTTTTGTCTGTCAATGGATGTGAAATCATTAACTTCAACTTCTGAATTTCATTAAATGATAAAAAAAAAAATTATCAGTTAATATTCATATCAATTGAACATGTAAGAAAAGGAAAAAAAGAGATGGGAAAAATGGAAGAAAAAACTAAAAATAAAATAAATTTAAAAAATCCCCAAACATGAGTTGTTTATTGGAAACCAGATTTAAAGTCAGTCCTCTTCAGAGTGCGTCATGCTTTGAATCTGTTCTTCTCAGTACGATAACATGTCCATCTAACTCTTCTGGAAAAAGAACAGAAAAATGTCAATCTTAAATACAATGTATGATTTCTTAACATTTATACATCAAGGATTAAAGCGAGTTATATTTACCATACTCGACAGGTTCCCTCTGGTAGCATGAACTGACGTGACCTCTGCAATTTGCCGTTGTAACTTGTGAGAGGAGGAGAGGGTGTCATCTTCACCGTCAAGATCTCGTTCCGACTCTCGCTCCCTCTTACCTGTCACACTTCCTCCTGAGTGCAGCAGGTGTCCTGCTGAACACCACACAGAATATTGTAAATACAGAAGACGTGTTGTGTTTAACTGTATGATACTCATGTAACATGCAGTACACATTTCCATGTCTGTTACCTGAATGTTGTGGACCTGCCATGTTGTGTGAGACATTACATTTGTAAAGTCGACTGCTGTGCCCTGTGTCGGGCATGTGGTGGTATCCTGGAAAACAAGCAAGAGAAAAAAAACTGCATGAGAAAGCAGATCTTATGCTGCTAATCATTCAAAACAATCACTAATCACTAAACAATCATTCACACCAGCAAATCTATTAGTGTATTGAAGTGTGAAAGGTGACACCTAATTGCTGACGTTGTTGTTGTTGATGAATTCCACTTGGTCCCTGATGCTCTTCACTGTCAAAGTTCAGCAGAATACTTCCACTCCTGTTACCACTGGAACCGGCTGATACAGCTGGTGCTTTTGAGATGTCAAAAAGTCCATTTGTCACATCAGTATAAAAATAGAATTGCTTTTAAATGAGCCAAAAAGTTAACCTTTTATTTATTAGCCTTCTAAAAACATTTAAGAAAAAAAAAATGCTGATAGGCTTAAAGTAATAGAAGTTGCCATTTCTTTGCCTGCAATCTTAAAGGAAGAGGGGAAAAAAAAATAAAATAAATTATATTCACTTGGTGTATTGGTTCCGGACTGCTGTTCCCCTGGGGAGTATGCCATCCCATTCCCATTGCCGTTGTGTGTGGATGGTACGGAGGCCAGAAGTCCTGGTAAAATAGAATGTAGAATAATCTTCTACTGCTACAATGTACCATTTAAGCATTTGCTACAACTTCCGACAATTTTACTCTTTATAGACTGAATGTGCGGCTTCTTTTCAATGATAAATATGATTGTATAATTGCTAAAAGAAGAAGTGAAAATCTTGCCAAGTCCTCTGTAACGTGAAAGCTGTTGGTAGATCTGCTTCATCCTCTCGATGTTGAGGCGGCTCGCTTCAGCATGGTTCACCATGGGTTTGGGGTAGTGGACACCGATGATGCACTTGGCAGCAGCCTGCACAGAGTCTGGGGCGTTCCATGGGTCGTAGATATATTTGGCAGGGAAACCTCGAAGAATGGGTAAATATCGTCTGAAAGAATAAAGAGAGATTAAACCAGTCTCATCATAAACATGAAGAAGGTTATGTGAGATGGTTATTGGGTTCCCATGTTTGAACAAGCAGGTACAAAAAGAACGAGTTTCTCGGATTACAACAAGCAGCTTGTGTTAGCGATTCATTTACAGGGATCTCAAAATAGTATTTTCACACATTAACGATGTAATATCATAATTCTGAATGTATAGATATGATATATGCCAATTCATACTACAAATAAAACGGTCAGCACACCACCATATAGTAACGACAACAAAATAACAAATAAAAAAAACCGAAAAATTCAAGCTCTACTGAAATCAGGACTTGCGTCTCTCCTCCAGGTCCCAGGGACAGAAAAGACCACCTACCTAAGGTGCTCCACATTACCAGAGCGTGGGGACAGAGCTCTGCAGGAGGCACGGCTCGCAGACAGGCAGACGCAGTTTAAACAGGACAACAGGTCACTACAGAGATTTCTACTACACCACGCATTAGAAAGCAGAGGCAGTGACCAGGCCCTCCCAATCACTAGATGACCTATGAACCGTGAGTGTCTTCGTTGGGACAGGGGTACGCTGAAGGCCAGGACTCTCATTCTCTTGCATAGGCAGGGCTGCATTCAACACCTAGAGGACCGCTAAACATTTCAAAGTGAGTCTGATAAGGAGTTGTCATCCAGAGCTAGACTGAAGTCATTGGCTCTGGCTTTGGGCCCCACCTCCCATCATGCTCTCTGGGAAATGCAATGTGGCTCTCTATGCATTGAAAACAGGCCAGGCTTCGTATGTATTTCCCTACCAAGCAGTTAAAACCCCTTTTTAACAGAACACTGCATTTCCCGCTGATAAAGCATCAAGATTCAACCACATTCACAGCTAACAGGTTTCCAAATGCTTTGGCTAAGAATGGCTTTCGTCTTAAAAGCAATCAACCACAATTCACAAAGGGGAAAGGGAAAGCTGAACTTTTCACCCAATCCCTGAGACGACCACACAGAAACACAAAAACATACAAGCTTTGGGCTAACATGCGTATGAGCTATGGCAAATACGATGACAGCAATGTTTACAAGCAGACATCCGTTTCTTGAAGGGATCTATAATGAGGGCAATGTGTTGGCAAAGTACCAAAATCCATGAACACCAAATTCTAGAACTGGAAGGCCTTAGATGGAAAAGTTAGAACACAAAGAGACTACCTGGGACAGACTTGATTTCTTGACTAATTCATGCTGGAATTCATGTCTAAACCTCAACTGATATTTTTCTGCATCTCAGTCATATATATATATAAAAAAACATGCTGTCATGTAGTACAATAAAAGTTATGCATATGACCCCAACTCTCTAAAATCTTCATGAATGTATGAATTCCCTTCCAAACGACCCCAAATTTCTTTACATTCCTTTAATGGATTTTTTTTTTTTTTTTTTTTTTTAAATGGCGTTTCTTTAAAAATGTCCTCATTCTATTAAACTGTCCTTCTGTTTAGTTAATCTTTAATGCATTCTAGCTTTTAAACAAGAGCCTTTTAGTGAAAGCATGATATTCGGCCTGGAATTAGTGTGCATTTTTAGGAATGTTACCAACCTAATGAAATCGCCGTTAGGGTCGGTGCGCCTGCCGAAACCCACTGGACAGTAGCAATGAAAGAACTGTTGAAAGAAAGAGCTACAGGAGAGCCACATCCAGCTGCCTGCATTTACACTCCAGTCAGCATCCAATAGGAGCTCCTCGAACACCTGTCAATCATAACTACCATTATTCTCCAGCCAATCAGAGATGGTGGTTATTAAGCAGTCATTTAGAACTATTAAAAACAGACCTTTACACTACAATTTTAAAGTTGGGGTCAATCCTTAATTTTCTTTTTCATGACATAAAATACCATATACATACATTTTCAATACATAAAATACCTCTACAACCACGACTGATGAAAAGTAGGTCACTCTATTGTCATTACTAGTGTGACCTAAACAAGGTCTCAAATCAATCAAGCATATTTTTATATTCCTTTATAACAGAGGCCAGCAACCTTTCGGATATGAAGTGCCATTTTAAATTCACCCTTCAAAAATTCATATACAATCCTTACTAAACATGCACTTCATGTACTCAAAGTATTATTCTGAGAACAAAAAGCAGACCACGCTGCATCACCGCCATGAGCACGAATGATACGGTGTAATTTAAATGATCTAGTCTCACTGGAACAGGTTGCACATGTAAATGGATCCGCTCTGTGCTATTCAGTTAATAAAAGAGGTTGTAAGAAGTACTTTGTCATTCAGATTGACAACATTTGTAATATTATATTTATAATAATATTTGTTTTCCTCATTTTTTTTATCCACAGACTCCCTAGCACTCCATTACAATCTCCTGGGGCACCCTAAACCCCAGTTTTAAAATCACTGCTCTATAAAAAACATTTTATTTCCCATGTGTTAGAGATGCACCTTCATGCCTTCTTCCCAACTGATCCACAGGTCTCCACGAGTGAGAAAACAAGCGACAGCATGACGGGCCAGGTGGTGGATCCAGCCCTCCTGCCTCAGCTGGGTCATTATGGCATCAATCCATGGAAAACCTGTCTTGGCTTCAGCCCATTTAGCCAAAGCCTCTGGGTTCTTGTCCCAAGGGATGCGCACACAGATTGGGTTGCTTTCCATCTTATCAAATCGTGGGTTGGTGGTGGCAGCAGTGTAGAAAAATTCCCTCCACAGCAGCTGACCATAGAGGGAGAGTGGAGGAGTACTGTGTTTCTTTACCTGTAAGAAGAATTTCACATATATCTAGACATTATATTCGTTTATACTAATTAAAAATAGACCTGAAATCCCAGCAAAAATGAACTGTATAATTATACAAGATGCAATATATACTATTATTGCCCAACCCTAATTGATACACCATCATTAAAAAGTGAAACAATGCAAGTATACTAGGTTTATACATAGATGGAAAGCGTAGAGTCATGTCTGTACCTTCCTATAGAGGTCTGTGAGTTTGAAATAGAAGAGGCGGCAGGAGAGGCAGCCGAAACGGAGGTAGGGACTCAGGCCAGTCGGACTGGCTAGCAAAGAGTTGGCATTCATTCTGGGTCTTTCAAAATTTGCAACCCAAGCCTGTAAAAACATTTAGGAGGGAAAGGGTAAAGTTTGGTCTGCTATTCAGCTGCAGGTCTGCGCAGGCTTGATAATTTTATAGATAAACACAAATTATTGAGTGATCATCAGTATGGTTTTATATCAAACAGGTCGACCCTAATGGCTGTGATGGTAGAAGAGATTTCTTCTTCATTGGATAATAATGAATATACTGTGGGGGTGTTCCTAATGAATATACTGTGGGTGTGCTTTTGACACTATTGATTATGGATTATCAATGATGAAACTGGAGAGATATGGTATAAGAGGGAAATCTTTTGCTTGGATAAAAAGTTACCTCGATGACAGATATCAATTTGTACAAATTAAGTTCAAGTTCAAGTTTAAGTTTATTTGTATAGTGCTTTTTACGATACAAATAGTTGCAAAGCAGCTCTACAGGAAATTAAGTTTCTGCAACATATTTATATATTGCAGAACCTTAATATATTTAACTTATGGCAAAATTTGGCAATTCTGTATGTTGTCTGAGCGTTGGCATCCTCTGAGGTCCTCTGAGGGGTTGGCATTATCTTTTCTCAGGTGTTCGGTCATCTCAGATCATTTAAGTGTTGGATCCAATACAAATTAATCATGTTAAATCAGATTTAATTAAAGTTACTTGTGGTGTTCCACAAGGCTCGGTGCTAGGCCCTAGGCAGGTTTTGTTTGCTGATGACACTAATTTATATTGTTCTGGGAAAAGTTTGGAACGGCTTCTGAATACAGTGGAAATCGAATTGAGGGTTTTCAAAAAATGGTTTGATGATAACAGACTTTCACTAAATTTAAGTAAAACAAAGTTTATAATATTCACTAACCGACAAGGTAACAATAAAGTGAAACCAATGATTAATAATGAGGAAATGGAGTGTACGAAAATACATTTTTGGGTATTATAATTGATCATAAATTATGTTGGAAATCACATATTAATCATGTAAAAACAAAGATGTCCAAATCATTGCAATATTAACTAGAATAAAACTTCATTTGATATTGATATTAATGAGCACATGATGCAGTACATGTTGGACTGACATTTTTTTTTTAATTTGCTTTTAATTTTCACTTTCAATCTGTCCTTTTATTTCTTATAGTTCTTTTGAAGATTGATTCAAAATTAACTTATTGTCTCGGCAAAAGGTCCATCAATTCATCAATAAGTGCAAAACTGGGCCAATAACTGCACAGTGTATTGTGAAAATCATGGTTGTAAAAACACTGTGTGTTGTATTTGTTTTAGCTGTTAAACATCAAGCATTTGGCTGCAGGTAATCCGAATTGGAGACCACTGCTCTGCAACTATATATGATCACACCTTTCGCTCCAGATGCCTTTCAATCCTTGTTAATGCTTCCGTTTCACCTCCTGGCCAGACAGCAGAAGGTAGTCCCTCGATGTCAAATCCTGAGTCAAGATAATGGAGGTTAAAAAACAATGCTAACCTTACACAACTTGATGCATTTATGTTAGGTCAAAGGAAATGGATACAGTGATATCATTCAGGTCAAGTCTACTTCATTTTAACAGAGTCACTTACTCACCCTCACGTTGTTCGAAACCTGTATAGGTTTCTTCTGCTGAACAAAAAAAGATATTTTGAAAAATGTTGGTAACCAACTTCCACAGTATGGAAAAAAAATATTATGGAAGTCAATAACTACCAGCTACTGATTGGTTACCAACATTCTTCAACATATTTTCTTTTGTGTTTAAATTCATACAGGTTTGGGACAAAGTAAATGAAGAAAAAAAAAAAACTATCCCTTTAAACTGGATAAAGCTCTTTTCAGCTCACCTAATTCCTCCAGCGATGGCACACCATATTTGTCCCCATGGTCTTCAGAGACAGGTGTGACGCAGCAGCCCATAATAGTGTTGGAGAGGGTTTCCACTGGCATCTCTGGTGGGTCCATTCGGCTGATCAGAGTCTGGAACCGTTTGTAAGTGAGGGGAGGCTGACCACCATTTAGTTCAATGATCCTGAAATGACGTGGATAGAGTGTCAGTGTCTTCCTGTATGCAAAAATCCTTCCCACAAGTACAGTTTACAAGCTTTAAAACTCTTATTTGAGATAGTAAGGACACAGCCATTTCTAGATGTTCTTTCAAGAACTTACATTAACTGACATTAGATATTAAACAGGTGGAGATCATTAAAGCTGATGTATGTCATTTTAAACAAATATAACATGCTTCCTGAAGTCTCCTCAAATGTCGTTCAGTTGAACAAAGGTTACTGTGTCAGGCAAGCAGGATGCTAGAGTGTTCACATTTTTTAGGGAAATCAACCTATAAATGGATTACGTATAGTTGCACATTAAGCAGGTATAGGAAAAAGTATTTAAAATGTAACTTTTTACATTTAAGGAAATGGGAGGAGAACCTAGTCGCTCATGAACTTGAGTAGAGCTCCATACGTTTGGCCTCGTTTTGCTGATTTTTTCGTTTTGTTTTCAGTTTTATTCATTGGTGGTGCTTTACCTGATGGCATGCAGTCGTAAACAGCAGGAGTTGTTTCCATCGGCTTCTCCGATTAAGAAGAAATCCAAGCCACCGACCGCGAGCGATATGGACGGACAAGATGGCGAACACGGTTACACACTTTGAAGACATTCTAAGAACCGAGTCGCTATGCTCTAAACTGGATCTTCTTACAGGGGAGATGAGAGAACAGAAGAAAGTTGTTGCAGATCACGATAGGCGAGTAGCCGCACTTGAGCAACAGGTTGTGGACTTACAGGATCGCAAGAGGCGCAGCAATCTGCGTCTGGTCAGATTGCCTGAAGGTTCCGAAAAGGATGACCCTATGGGCTTTTTGAAAAGATCGCTACCGACGTGGCTCCCGTCTCTGGCCGGCAAAGGGATTGAAGTGGAGCGAGCGCATCGTGTGTACACAAAGCTCTCCTCAGATCGCACTAAACCACGGGTTTTTAAACTGCTGCGGTACACGGACAGGGAGCTCATTCTGCGGGCCGCCAGACTTCATGCCCTGGTGAAAACATCCTATGGAGCAACGCTGTCTTTCTTTCCAGATTTTTCTCCGGTCACCGCAAAAAGAAGAAGTGCATTGGGGCCAATTAGGAAGGAGATGAGAGACGCTGGCATCCAGAATGAGAGATCCTGCAACGCTGAAGGTCATTCTCAATCGAGGTGAACCTAAAATGCTACACTCCCCAGAAGCAAGAGATTTTCTCAGATCCCATTCATCCACCAACTCTCAGTGAACTCCAGCTGGACATTTGCTGTCTAATCGGAGAAGAGATACTCTAAATGGTTAGGTGACTGTCTTTCACTGTTCACTTTAATGTTCACTTCTTAATTCATAGTTCATTGTGCATACAGTATCGCTTACTGTTTATGATATTTTATTTGTTTTACTTGTATTATTTATCTCTTTTTTTTTTAAATAGAAATACTACCTAGTCAATATGTGACTATGGGGCCAAATGTTGGTGCTACAGTAATGTGCAGGTGTTTGTTGACGTCACGGACCATATTAAGGGGTGCTGGCAGATCAAGGTTTGTTCTTGGTTTGCTCTGCCATAATTCATGGGAATGTATATATATATTTTTTGAATGGTGGTGGGGGGTGGTTTAATGGTAGACTCGACTGGTTTTATTTTCAAACTTTTGTCTTATTATGCAGTAATTCTGTTTGATACCTATGACTGACCTTAATATTCTGAGTTGTAATATTAATGGCCTAAATGGCCCTCACAAACATACAGGGTTTTCTGGATTTTTGAAGATTGATATAGTGTTAGTTCAAGAATCCCATATGAAAGAGGAGCATATACGCAGGTGTAATAATAAGTTTTATGAAGTGGTATCTCACTCATCTTCGGACACTAAAACCAAAGGTGTCCTAATATTGGTGCGGAGGACTTTAAATATTACTATTTTAGAGAAAGGTTCTGATACAAATGGTAGAATAACACGTATAAAAACAATAGTGGAGAATAGGAATATTGTATTTCTCTCAGTTTATGCATCTTGTACTCCTGACCCTACTTTTTTCTCTGTTTTGTCAACCTATCTCTTGAAGTTTTCAGATTTCGAAATTGTATTGGGTGCAGGTACAAATTCTGTAATGTCACATATCCTAGATAAATCTGAACCAAAGGAATCACACTCTCAAGCTGTTCTGACAAACTTCGGCAATGTGTAACACCTCATCCTCATTGGTGGACAGTTGCCGTTTATTAAACCCATCTGCTAAGTCTTTCACTTTCTTTGCTACTCATAAATCCTATTCGCGAATTGACCATATTTTCATTTATACTTCTTTATCTTCAGCTGATACCGATATCTGTTCCTCATCTCTGTCAGATCATAATGGAAATTTGTGCAGAATATCTTTGATCCTTCGGCCATCTCGTGCCACTAGATGGCGATTTAACTCTAAATTGTTACAGGATGAAAACATTTGCAGTCAATTCAGAAATAAATTTGCGGAGTTTATTGAAATTAACCAAGGTTCAGTGGATGATCCTCGAACACTTTGGAATGCAGTTAAAGGATTTATGAGGAATAACTCAATTTCATATGCCTCTTTCCTTCAGAAAAACCGACACAAAAAGATAGTTGAACTGGAATCACAGCTCCAGAATCTGACTAGAGATAATCAGCGTTGTTTCTCAGACAATACACTCTGTAAAATCATGGTGGTTAGGTCCGAACTCAGTTCATTACTGAGATCCAGGACAGAATTCCTGATTCAAAGATCCAGGCAGAATTACTATTTTCAAGGGAGTAGACCAAGCCACCTTTTAGCCCTAAGATTACACAACAATGAAAAGTTTGCTAATGTTTCAGCTGTGAAATCCCAATCTGGGCTCATTATGACAGACCCAAAAGACATTAATATCGCCTTTCACTCTTTTTACTCTAACCTCTATACTTCTTCCGCTGATGGTGACCCTGACTCTTTTGCATCTTTTCTGTCCAACCTTGATTTACCTAGGCTGTCAGATTCAGATTCGGAATACCTGGCTGAACTGATCTCTCTTCAGGAGCTGGAGTCAGCAATTCGATCTATGAACAAGGGGAAATCCCTTTTGTGGGATTTAGGCCACCTCATGTTAGATATGATAAATGTTTCAGTTACTCAAGGCTCATTTCACCCATCTATGAATATAGCTGTTATTTCTCTCTTGTTAAAAAAAGATAAAGAGCCGACTTCCTATTCTAGTTACCGGCCACTTTCTTTGATAGGGACTGATGTTAAATTATATGCTAAAGTACTATCTCGTCATCTAGAGAAATTCATGAATAGGCTAGTTCATCATGACCAAACAGGATTCATTAAATCTCGCTCAGCTTCGGATAACTTGTGCAGGTTATATCATATTTTTAATTAAAAGAATAGTTTGTCCTCTCCTTGCACAGTATTATCTCTAGATATGATGAAAGCTTTTGACCAGCTGGAATGGAACCATTTATGGGCGGTTCTACAGCATCTGGGTCTAGGATCGAGTTTCATAAATATGATCAAATTTCTGTATGCCAATCCAGCAGCTACTGTTCTCACAGGTGCTGTTCACTCTAACCTATTCTTTATACATCGAGGTACTCGTCAGGGTTGCCCGCGGTCTCCTCTGTTATTTGCCCTATCCTTGGAACCCTTAGCTCAACCGGTCCGACAATCTGAAACTATTTCTCCAAAATAGTTGCCCATATTTATGGGCAACCCATAAATATATGGAATACTCATCATCATATTTCTTTGTTTGCTGATGATATCTTATTGTTTGTCGAGAAGCCGTCACACTCTATTCCTCATGTGCTGAATTTATTTGACCATTTTGGATCTCTCTCAGGGTTTAAAATTAATTGGAGTAAGTCATGTTTACTTTCCCTCAATTCTAAAATTGATTCCATGTCCCTTTTTATATCTATTCTAGTCCACCCTTTAGCAGTTTGGTTTGATCCTGACGCTTCTGTGTCTTGGAGAGCAAGAGGAATCTATTGTTTATCCGTATAAATTGATGCATCTTGTTTTTTTGGGAGTTCCGCTTAGGCAGTGTAAATCTCGGTTTGGTCCCATTGTAACCCACCTCCTCTCCACATGGAGCGATGTTGAAAGACGTTCACAACTAGCTACAAAATGGCATAGGCATTCGCCTATTTTCCACAATAATAACCTTTTGTCAGGCAGTACTCCATTACTATGAGTCCATTGTGGACAATGAAAAGTAAACACTCGGGGTGACATCTATGATGATAGTGGTTTAAAATCCTTCCAGAATCTTAAAACTGGATATAATCTGCCAGGCACCTCCTTTTTTATGTATTTGCGTATTAGATCGGCCCTACAGGCATATGGGGTGCCTTGGAACTCTCAACTGTTGTTCACCCTTTGCGCAAACTAATCCTTCCTTCTGAGGAATCTCCCTCCTCTGCTTCAGTCAGCTATCGTTCTTCTTGAGCATTCATACAAACCTTTATCTATTACAACTGTTTGGGCTAAGGAGCTTAATGAAGATGTGCATGTTTTATTTTCCGATCAGGTATGGGGTATGTTTAAATTGTCTTCTAAAAACCGTAATCACCAAATTATTCATTGGAAATTGCTGCATAGGTTTTACTTGACTCCAATGAAATGTTTTTATATGAATCTTTCGTCTTCTCCTAAGTGTAATCGCTGTTCCCAATGAATTTTAGGCACGTTTTTGCATTTTTTTAGGGGAGTGTCCCTCTCTCTCACCTTTTTGGATTATCACTGGACCGATCATATTTGTTGGGTACTGAGATGTTTGACTCTGAGCCATTTTTTTTATGAATGACTTTTGGGACTTCACCTTGTCCGTCCAACAAAGATCTTTACTGTTAGCTGCTCTCACAGCAGCAAAAAAATTGCTGGTCAACCATTGGAATCCTCCTCACACAATGGACAGACGAACCTGGACTGTGTATTTGTTGGACATTATCTCGATGGAACTCTACTTCTCGTAAACATGGATCTAACTTGAAAACTGTTAATTCATGGCATTCAGCTTTTAATGTTGTGTCTTCTTTTCTAAAATCTTTGTAAAAATTATTTTATTGTTATTTGTTAATCTATTAATATATTTTTATTATTATTATTATTTATTTCATTTTATTTTATTTATTTTTTTAAGTCTACCAGGGGGTGCGATGGGTTGGGGTGGGTTCTAAATTTGTACAGCTGCTTTTTGCTTTGTACTACTTTTCCACAGAATAAAATTAAATAAACAGTTGTTAACAAAAAAAAATTAAGGAAATAAGTTCTTACTTATCAAGGTTGTATAGGGTGTGTGAGATCTTGACTATGACTTCAACCCCAGCCTCCATCGCAAGCTTTTTAATAGCTGCATCCCGCTCCTTCCCGAACGGTTCTGAGTCATACTCGAACGTCAACCTGGATATTTTCCATTCCTGCAGGAAAAGATCACAAACACTAGATAGTTGCTCAAAACCGTCAATGCAGTGGATTTAACTAAATTGGAATGCGTGGCTTTCAGAATGACATGAAATTAGACAAACCGATGAAATTCTTCTGTGATACCTAAGTGATAAAAATATTTTGAAAAATTCTACCTTGAAAAGGCGTGGAAAAACATTGGCTGGTTGGCCTCGGATGACAAAAAGGCGGGAATTTTGTTTTCTTAGATTGGAATCAAGATCCTCCAGGCACTGCAGGAGAAATCTGTCAGGAATAAATTTAAAACTTAACATTAATTCTACAGTAAAAGGGTAAGGTAAAATCTAGTAAAACATAGTAAAAAAAAAAAAAAAGGTAAAGTCTAAACATAGAGATACCCAAACGTAAATTTCTAAAAATAAAAAATTGAGCAGAAGAGGTTAATTTGAGCTTCACCTGAAAAAAGCATTACTGACCAATCCTAATATAGGAGCTATTGCCATACACCACTTTTATCAGAAAACTTATTAGAAAAGTCATGTATTTTTGTATTTTCACATCAAATGGACTAATTCTAATAAGAGTCAAATACACCAATAAGCACATTTGTTTATAAAGTGTTTTATTTTACATTTAAAGATTGTCTACACTGTCTCATATTCCGAATAGGGATGTCCTGATTTGACTTGACCAGGTGCGTGGCCTGAAAAGTTTGAGAACTACTGATCTAAAGCAAAGCCCTGAGGCTTTACCTGTTCTACAAGCTGTCCCTCAAGCCTACAGATGCTCTTTTCCATTCTACAGATGCTCTTTTACAGAGTTTCCATTCACAAATCTGTTCATTCATGACCCGTTTAAAACATTAGGAGCTTAACTGCTATTTCCTCTCTACAATTCTGCCTTACCAGCCAAAGGGACATTAAGTACTACAGCCTTAACCGAGAAACACTGCTGCATGAATAAACCAGCACATGACACTTGTTGCATTTGAATAAAGAGGTCAGATCATTTGTTTTCACATAAAAATACATTTAAAAATGTCAAAAGTACAAATATAGTATTTAGTTAAAATAAAATAAGAAAATTGTATTTAATCTTAGAATGTTTTTTTTTTTTTGTATTTGGATTTTTCAATATTTAACCTAAAGATGATCAATATTTAACTTTTTACATAAAGGAGTACATTTTGGTATTGTGACAGTCCTTGTTGCAACAAACAAAAGTGTTGCTTTAACTGCGCAAAGTCTTTTTTTTAGTGTATTTTACTTTTTGTGACCAATTCTGCGATTCGATTCGATTCTTATTTTTATGGTTTCGATTCGATATCGATTAGCTATCAATATTTCATTTAAAATGTTAGTTTTGCAGACATGGGATCCATATTTTGATATAAATGCTGGTAACTGCAACTCTCCTACTTAAGTTTATTACTGAAATACACATCTACATTAATAATAGGGTGCACACAGTTGTTTTTTTTAGTGGAGCAATTCGAAAGATGGTGACACCTTCAGGACGAGAGGTGAATATTCATATCCTCTTACGTGAAGCACGCGCATTAAGAATCGATTCGGGGATTTCCCGAATCGATATCGTTGCGTTAAACTGAAGATCGATTAAAATCGGAGAATCAATATTTTTTACCCAGCCCTAGTATCTATCTGAAAGGCCCATCCAACCTTCTACCTGTGTCTGTTATTTGGTCCTAGAGTCCTGACTGAGCCCAAAGTCTGAGAAACTGTCTGCTACTAAAGCCCTGATTAGAGACCAGACAGGGACAAAGCTCCCTATGCTCCAGATACTGGCTGTCCGGTCGACACACTCTCACACATAACTGCACAAACTGCACCAGCACACACATATAAACACACACACAGTCACCTCCATTCACGAAACCCAAAAGAATGAGACAGAACACAAAAACTAATAGCTACTGGGGAAACTAAAACCTAATTTTCAGAACTCTGCCCTGTCATTATTCCTTATGTAACTGGCCTGGCCTAGATTTGCAGCATGCATGGTTTCCAACCACTGGAGGACATAACATTAGTCCAGTGACCTCTTTTCAAGCACAACAACACTCTCTCAGCACCTAGACTGAGGAAAAAAAAAAAAAAAAAGTCACACTTATCCTTGTATTCCCTTTCCCCGGATCATGTGAAAACAGCTGTAAGACAATAAAAGGTTCAGTCTTTTAAAATAAAGTCTAGAACTCAATTTCTGGCCATGACAACTAGTGAAAAACTATCCGTCCAGCTTCTAGGAAACCAAGATAAGAAGTTAAGGCCTACAGTTCATGTTATCAGTTACTACACAAAATGGGTAACTAACTAGGTACATGTGCCTCATCCGTTAAGGAAGATAAAGTACTGAAGTTCAGCAAAAGCAAACAAATTAGGTCTGTTTGACACATTCTACAGAGTGTAAATAAGACAGTAACATTCCTTTTTCATGGTCATGGGTTCAATAACTAGATGAATTACTACATGGACTGATTAAATATATACTTTGAATACAACTGAAAAGTCAAGGCTGGATTTATTTGATCAAAAATACAGTAAAAACTAATGAATTTAAA
This sequence comes from Barbus barbus, assembly GCF_936440315.1. Lineage (NCBI taxonomy): Eukaryota > Metazoa > Chordata > Actinopteri > Cypriniformes > Cyprinidae > Barbus > Barbus barbus. The sequence goes on from NC_136757.1 coordinate 19,408,853, forward strand.
ATAACTGTCTATTTTAATATATTTAAAATGTAATGTCAAAGCTGAATTTCCAGCAGCCATTACTCTAGTTTTCAGTGCCACATGATCCTTCAGAAATCTTTCTTATATGCTGATTTGGTCCTCAAGTAATATTTCTTATTATTATCAATGAAGACGATCACAGTTGTGCTGCTAACATTTTTGTGGAAACCATAACACTTTTTTTCAGGATTATTTACTGAATAGAACGTTGTAATGAACAGCATACTTGATATAGAAATTATTATAAATGTATTTACTGTCACTTTTGGTCAATTTAATGTGTCCTGGCTAATTATAAGTTATAATTTCTTACTGACAAATCTATGAACAGTAGTGTAAAAGTAACAGAGCTCCTCCTTTACACTGAAAATAATATGATGTTATCAAATGTAATATATATGCTATAATATATATGCTATAAGATTGATCAATCATTAATTAGTAATAATAAGTATTAATCCAGTGAGATTTTTGTTTGTAGAAGGATTCTGACAACTGCCAGTGCTCCACACAGAGATCTGGGGCCTCATTTATAAAACGTTGCGCAGAAACCATCCTAAAATTGACCATACGATGATCTCTCAAATATGCGTACGTGTGATTCACAAAATGAATGTACGTACAGAAAACGCACATACGTGTGTCTTTCAGATGTGAAATCTATGAATTGCAAATTATCTTGAACTTGCGCACAAATGAATGGTTTCAGCTCTCTGCTTGTAATCGACTCCTAATTAATGTCATGAACACGTAACAGATCACAAGTCATCATCCATATATTTTAATTTAGAACAGCGAGCTACAAGAACAGCTTGCATTTGCACAATTGTACCTAGATTGTAATAGTTCAAGATTCCCTATAGGCCTATATATATATATATATATATATATAGGGAGGGTAATGTAAATTGGATGCTGGAATGGCAAAATTAAACAATGCTGCTGCAGACACAAGGATGTGTAACCTGGCCATTCCAGTTTCGCATCTCAAGTCAACACTAATTGACTTATATTCACATGTGTTATGTGAATGTCATTCCCATCCCAGAGCATGATAACAACTAGTTATCATTAACTTAATCAGTTACATCAGTTCTATCAGTGTCGAATTAATATCAGTTTATTGAGTGACTGGTAATTTTCTACTGCATGACATTGAGCATACTTCTGACATGATGCACTGACATGAAGTAACAAGTCTCTCTTGAGGATGTAATGATGTAGTGTAGCGTGCATGACAGCAGTGAAGACAAAGAATCCTAACAGCAGCTTACTCATTTACACCCCAATTTTTTAAAGGCGATTTAGAGCAGACAACACAGTGTGACCTGCAATCTCCCTGCATTAAAGTACCTAAACTTGGGGCTCAACAGGTGCTTTAAGCAAGACTTGCAGAGGCCATGTGAACACTGCAGCTGACAATGACTAATACAGTCACAGGTGCTTCATCTTTTAATCTGGTGAATTAGCTCTCTTAAACATTCAGTCAAATCCCACTGTATCCATTCAGTAGGAGGAGAGCTGAATGACAAGTTTGCTGAAAGCGAAGTATCTGCTGTTTGGCGACTTGGCCTACTTTCCTCTTGATTGACTGTTATGGCACTGGATCTGCATACATGGCCATTATGGTCAGATTACCTCATGTGTGGGTTTTCACTGGTTTAAAATAGAAACGCATAGACATATCTGACTGCTCAGTGCTCACATCCCATTGTAATGAAAATTTTAAATCACTTTAGTGAAAGCAACAGAACTCAAATGGAGCATTTCTTAATTTTAACCACTGTGTAAATCTACGGGACCCCAAATTTACATTAGGCATCAAATTGTCACCCAACACAGTACTAAAATTATTTGTAATGTTATTTGTAATATTACCAAGAACTTCATAAACCCAGCAATTCACAATATGCTGTCTACAATAACTCATTTTCCATTTTGGGCCATCACCCAACATTTCAGAAACACTGAGATCATAAGAGAATATGATATTTCTACATGTATAAAAATGAAACCGCATCAGCTGATAATGATATGCACCTTTATGATCACTGCAGGCAGGATGTGACTGTAAAATGAAGCAGAAATTTTACAACATGGTAATCAAATCTTTTAACCTTTATTAAAGCAACATGCCATGACTTTGCCCTTTCTTCTTTTACAGTTGGAACAAACTGCAATAGTATTCAATAGACTAGTGTTGCTTTTGTCAACGAAAATTATGAGTAAATATCGTCATCAATGAACCTTTATCACGTGACGTAATGCTGGTCATATGACGATGACTATATTTAAATGTATAATGCAATATTGTTGACAAATAAAAACGAGACTAAATGTGGTTTAAAATAAAAACTATGCTAAAATGTCTCTTCATTTTCGTAGACCAAAACGAGACGAAAAGAAATGTTATAACGTTATTTTGTCTTGTTTAGTCGCGTTATTATTATTATTTTGCAGTATTTCTGTTTCCTGTGTCTCAGTTCAGAGGCTGCATCTGGTCACACTGCGCAGACCCAGGCGACATCACTTCCTCAAGCCCCACTCACGGCATTATTTAGAAGACGACAACAAAGTTAAGTCTGACACAGAGAAAGGGACCGATGGTCGGCCAGCCGGGGTTCGTCTTTGGGAGATGTGTGTGTACTTCTAACATGTTTGGTTGGTAAAATAAATGTTGTAAATTCAAATCAGAGCGTCTTCCATGTCTGGAATGGATGTATTCTTGAGTCTATAAGGTAAAAATTATATAATAAGATAACCTTGTTTGAAATGGGTTTGACTAAAAGAAAATTTTGTATTGCTAAAAAGAGACTAAAATACAATTGTCATTGACGAAAACTAGACTAAATGTCATCAGTTTTCGCCGACTAAAACTAGACTAAAATAGTCATGGATAATTCTGACTAAAATAAGACTAAAATGTTCAGACTTTTAGTTGACTGAAACTTGACTAGACTAAAACTAATAAAAACTAAAAAAAAAATTCAACAACATGACCTCAATATCAGTTTTGACTGATATTTTGACTTACAGTTCTGACCCTCATTCAATCAAATGTAAACAAAAATGTGACATAAGATGGGAGATCAGTTGTAGTTGCTATATATGTCAAGGCTACTCAGCATTTTCAAGTTGCATAATATATCACACAATAAAACTAGATAGGGCTAGTTTTTATTGTTAGTTGCAACCACATTTTTGCATGCGTTAAATACATGACTATGTTTGTACAGTGTAGTGTAGTCCTATTAAAGGCACTGCGTTTGATGGCTCAATGGCATATTTTGTTCATATCAGGCACTTCAATGAGTACACAATGTCTTTCACTCATTTGTGGATACTCATAGCAAACAGATATGAAATAGGAGATGAAATTATGCTTTCTTATAACTTAAAACATCTGCACCCACCTCCACCTGTTGACCCCAAGGTTGGAGGACCCAGCGAACCAGGGATCCAGGAAGTAGACACATCGAACAGTGTCTGCCCCACGTACTGCCTCCTGAAGTGCAGGGTTGTCATGGAGACGGAGGCCCTTCCGGAACCAGTGGATGGAATTTGGGGCCATGTTCACTGAGTCACCTTTCCAAAAAAAAACAAATACATTCATTCTAGAGTCCGCTAATTAAATGAGGATGTCATTGGCAGCAGTTGGCACATAAAAACATATAAATTATTGAAATATATACCTTATACACTTTTTTAGCATGCTCATGTTGCCATCATAATTAAACAGCAAACTGTTGACCATCTCCAGCACATCACCACCATTTAACAGAAATGCAATTAAATTACATACTGATGACTTTGTCTGTGAGACTTTTCCATTCTTATTTTACAGACATTAGCATCCTAATATCCTACATTAAGGCAGTAAATATGGATTGTCATTTTTAACTTTTGCTCATAGACCATTTGGTACGGTGGCCAAGAGAGCTCAATTGGAATAAATAGAAAATGCAAATAGAAAAAAAACACCTGCAAATTAAGAAAACAACTTCAATTTGACAACACATGCGCTGCAAATGCTCACAACACAAACAAATAAAGAAATGCACTGCAAAAACTCACAACACAACCAAACAAAGAAACGCGCTGCAAATAAAATTCTTTATTTGGTTGTGTTGTGAGCATTTGCAGCACCTGCTGTCAAATTGATGAAGATGTTTTCTTGATTTGCTGGTGCTTTTTCTATTTGCATGCGTTTTCTGAAGTTGCAGCGTGTTGAGCTCTCTCGGCCACCGTAATTTGGTCTTTTTTGTCCTCTTTCCCCTTCATGACAGAGGAATCCTCCAAATCTGGACTTAAAACCTGTCCATCTGAGCACTCATTCTGTGACATTCAATTCTTGGCTTTTCCTCAGACTGACTCAAGATCTGTGACGTGTGCATCGGACTGAATTCCGTCATATATGTCAAAGCCATACTGTCTCTTGTGAGTGATATGACACTCAGAGAAGTCTACCTGTCAATCATGGACATGTTTTCAAACCCTGCTTAAAAACAACCATCATACACACTCACATGCAAAGAAAACTGGTCTTCAAGGAGGCAGAGGATTTATCTTGATTTATCTACTGTATATGCAAGGTTAAGCCTCTGTCTCTTAAGCAACTTATCGGTTGTCTGTGCCCTGGGAATTACAGTAGGCCACCTCTACCTGGGATTGATCCAGCCACTTCTACTGATAACCCATCTGCTACAACTGTCCTGGATGTGCACAAAATTGTTAAAAGTGGCCTACTCATCACTATTGTTCCCAAAAACGTTTAGCCAACAAACCCACATTAATAATATCTGGAAGTACTAAAAGGACAAACACTCATACTTATGCATTCTGGAAAACAGAGCTCTAATGTTAAGCAAATGTGTAAAATAACAATTTGCTGAACAACAACAATAAAAACTATACAGTACGTGGTTTTCATCTATATATTACAGAATAATGTACCACTACATTTTAATTTCCATCCAATACCCGTTTATTACACGTTACCTAAAAACTGTGACCTATACACCAGCCAATAGACTGTCACAGCAGGCTTTGTTTAAGGCAAGACACTAAAGGCAAAACCATAGTTTTTTCATACATTTTTCAATTTTGAGATTTTTGGGCTATTTTGCTTCCATAACATTAGTGGATAGAAAAAAATCCAAAATACACATTTAAGTATTTATTACAATGTTATCTATTTGTGTCTGTAGATTTCAAATACAATACATATTTAAAAGCTTTTCTCAGGAGTCAGAAAAATCCACTTACACCAAACTTCTATATTCTCTATTCTTTTTAGAATCGGTTTGTTTTTGTATAATTTTCCTGTTTTACAGAACATTTTATTCCTTAAAAAAAATAGGTCGATTGTTTTCCCTGGCTGTTTTGTTTCCATTTTTCGCAATTGCATTTCAGGCAGAGATTTGATACAAATGTATGCCACTTATTAGTGCCTAATAAATTAGATAATGCAGCATGTGCATATTTAAACAAAATATTTCAGAAAACCTGTAATACAAAACACTTATACTGTGATGTACTTGTCTTAATGTACTAAGTCTATTACTTAAAAAAAATACCCTATCACCTGTGATATCTAGTCTAAAGAATCTATTTAAAAAGACAACTTTACTTGATGGTGTATTGCAAATCTGACCTACACGTTTAAGATGGTCTACGAGTAGTATACTGGTAACTGTCAATTACAACATAGATAGGACATCTCAGAAAAAAAGGCAGAAAAAAATAAGGATGCGGTGGGTACTGGGTAGGAGTGGGTCAGATTTTGATAATTGTACTCCAATTGCCATTCATGACAAAAGACACCACAAAGACCGGTACATATAATATCAGTAAGCAAAACAAATACATTACAGACAAAAATTCTGCATAAATCGTTTGTTTTTACACTAAAACACCTTTTACAGTGGCGCGCGTCAGTGCTCCACAGACACAATAAAACCAATCCGGACCAGAAATTAGGTCAATCCCAAACTGGTTAAACTGGAGAGACATTGCACTTATGTATAACTTACTTTCAGGTTCCCCACTACGTTCTCGAAAACTAAAATGAGATATTCAAATGAACAACATCGAGAAATATAAGGAAAACATCTGAAAAACCTCGATAGGAAAACAAACGTGGGAAATGGGGTCACCGGCGCACGTTATGTAACGCGTATTTAACAATGCAATAAAAAGCTTACAAGAACAAAAATACGCGGTTTTAACGCGTTACCTTTAACCGTTATGTCAGTCCCGAAGACAGGATCATCTCTTCCCACGATATAGCGAGATTCTCACAGCTGAGAAACTATACCGTTCCCCGAATTCGGTCCGGTGCACAGACGGTCAAGATGACTTCACGAGCCGCTCGTGCGCCGCGCCTGCTCCGTTCTGCTCTCTGCTCCTGTGTTCTCAATGTGGATTTCCTAGTGAGCGCAATAGCGCTTCTGATTGGTCGAGACGAGGTCACGGGGTACGCCGACGGTCACATTTGGGAAGCATGGAATAATGAGAGACGTGGTTGAGCAGATGGTGAGGATGAGTTGAACTGCGTTTACTCGACAGATAAACAGTTTGCAATTTCGAACATAAGAATTTGTGAGAATTTGTACATTACAGACTGCTTGCTGATCTGATCTGTTTGAAAATACGAATATTTGTGTTTATTTATTTCCATTGACTCTTTAGTTTTTTTGTTGTTGTTTTTTTGGTTCACATCATCCTAAACATTGCGTGCTGTCGATTATTTATATTTTTCAGTTTTGTTATGTTATGTTATATTGATTGGTTAATTTAATTGTATGACAACAACCTCTTCATCATAGAAATGATGTTTGATATTCTATATAGCTGTATTTCTGGTCACAGGTGTTACCTTTTAATATACATTTCTATATATATATTCTATATATTTCTAATATATCAACCGACTGAAACAGGTAATTTTGCAGTATTTCCATGTATTCTTGACATCTCTGTTAAAGCAATATACCCCTAAAAAATTCTAAAAACATACAGTGGAGAAAATAATTATTTGTTCCCATGCTGTTTTTGTAAGTTTTCCCACTTAGAAAAATAAGGGTTTATCATTTTAATGGTAGGTTTATTTTAACTGATAGAGACAGAATATCAACAACAACAAAAATCCAGAAAAAAGCAGCATACAAATGTTAAAAAAGATTTACATTTTAGTAAGTCAAATAAGTATTTGATCCCCTACCAACCAGCAGGAATTTTGGCTCCCACAGATTGGTTATGTGCACTTGTGGAACACCGATTAGTCCCGTCACTTTAAGAAGATACTTCTAATTTCAGCTGGTTGTGTGTATACCTGTCCATAGAATCTGTATTTTCCATTCCATCCTCTCCACTACCATGGGCAAGACCAAAGAGCTGTCAAAGGACGTCAGGGACAAGATTGTAGATCTGCACAAGGCTGGAATGGGCTACAAGGCCATCAACAAGAAGCTTGGTGAGAAGGAGACAACTGTTGGTGCGATTATTCAGAAATGGAAGAAATACAAAATAACCATCAATCGCCCTCAGTCTGGAGCTCCATGCAAGATCTCACCTCATGGCTAAAGTACATAGCCATTTTAGTACATATTCATGGTGTCCCAAAATAGCACAGTTGAGTACACTTAGATGATCTTAAGAAGTACTAAAGAATACGTTTTAGTATATTTAGTACAAAATTAGTGTGTGAAAGTAGAGCACTTTAAGTACATAATGGAAGTGTATTTTGCTGCACTTTTTTCACCTGGGATATTCTATCCTTGGTATGTAGCTGAAGGTACACTGCATTTCTCATCTACTTCTACTCAACTAAATCTTTTCTTAAAATGTTATAGTCAGGGTTGTTATGCATCTAGTTTTTTGAACAGGCACCCATGACAGTTCTTACTCCTTTTCCTAAGACTGTCATGATAGTCTAGTGGTTTAATTATAATATAATTTTTTTATAATGAACCAAGCAAAATGACAATTGAACTTCACATAGGCTAAATTACATAAGTTGGCTTCACCAGAATTCACCAAAAGGCAATGACTTAAGGCATTATTAACTACGTACCTACAAAAACCGTGGAATTTAATTATCAAATGTAAAAATATTTATTGTTTCTCTTTTGGAAGTTGGCTTAAACATCTTGAGGAGGCACGTAAAGAGTTTGAATGGGCCTGGTGATGCCTCTGGTCAGTGATCTGGTCTCTCTCCAGAGTTTGAAGCCCCTGGGACGTCCAAATATGTGATTGTAATTTTATACTCTTTTTTTTTTTTTTTTTTTTAAACGTGTTTCTTTAATTTGATTCTTAACATGCTCTTTAGACTTTACAGCTATTTGTAAGATTCACAATGTTTATGATAATGATTTCTCTCTGGAAATATGATGTTTTACTGACTGACATGCTGATCGTGAGACAACTGCTTCCTCATAATACAGACATATTATTGTCTTGTGAATGGCCACACAAGAAGTTATGTTTCTAGCTATTCCACACATTCAGCTTTGTGGAAAACTGACCACAGCATAAACTGTGTCTAAAATCAAACCTAAAACAGCTATCCTGCCAGTTAACTGTCCAGTGCTTCTGAAACATACTGAGTCATACATAATTTTATTTTGAAAAAAAAAAAATAATAATTCATACAGTATATGTGTGTGTGTGTGTGTGTGTATGTAGAGTTCAGATGCAAAAGCCTCTGAATGCCATCTGAAATTTACTTATAAAATTATCATTTTTCGCAGGCTCCTATATTTATGTTTAGTTATTTCACTTTAATGGCAATGAAAAGAACCTATTCATTCCCATTAAAGTTTTCATTCCCATTCATAAAAGAAATTACAGAAGCTTTTTTTTTTTTGTTTTTTTTGAAAATTCACAATTATATGGTACACACACACATATACACACAAACAGTGCATAGTTTCATACACCTATGCCAAATCCAAATATGCTCATAATGATTAAAAACACAATTAAAATCTGACTTCATAATTCCTTGTTTTTTCCTTTATTTTCAATTTACATTAATTAAAATCGTAACAAAACCAGAACCAAAAAGAGAGAACAAACAAAAAAGACCAAGATCATAATAATATTAATTATAACAAAAATATACACACCCTCACACACACACACATCCTGTTCAGCGATACGGCGATCCTTTGGGAGCAAAATTCCGGCATTGCCAAAAGAGTCCCTCTGTCTTTTGATCATCCCGCATAGTTCCGCATCCTCTGAGCAGGCTGTGTGTGTTGAATGAGGCTAGTTAGGGAGTGGGATGGGCTGGGAATTGTGGGAAATACTGACTGATAAATCAATACTAATAGCACCTTCTGAAGATGGACCGAGCCATGCCGGGGAGGTCTTCCTGACACCTCTCGAACCCCAAGCTGCTTTCGTTCACATCCAGATTTTAACTTTTTCCTGTGTGAGGTAGCTTTTCTTGAAAAATTAAGATCATGCAAATAAACAAAAAATAGAAATGGTTTCCAATTTTATTTGATTTTTTTTCTTTTTCTGCTGATATGTTATGTTAAGGGACCAAAACTTCCTATTTTGGGCAATCATGGAAAAAAAAAAGATTTACACAAAACAAACAAACAAACAAAAAATAAATGGAACTGCACTTTCCCCAAAATATTGTCGGTGTGTATAGGCACATGCTCACACACACAAACATATAATTGTGAAAATATATAGATCTGGCTGTTTCAGTACAGACTGAATCAAGATTTTTGTTACTATACACAGTAAATATTAACTTATTCCCTCCTCAGGTTTAACATTTCACAAAATCTTGCATAATGTGATGTCTTCTTCTGAGTCACAGTCAAGAGGCAGAGGGAAGGGTGAAGTGGGACTGGGCATGGCCTTCTTTCTTCTTTAGTGGGAGGGACTACTGTGGTATCTAGCCATGACGCTGTACAGCATCACCCAACCACCCACCCCCTGCAGGATGTGATGACATCAAGCCATGTTTCTGTCTTTCTTTGAATCTCTGAATCTTTTGGTTGCGCTCGCTCATTCTGTGCCCCTCTTGGCTCCCGGCAGGAGGAGGCGCTGCACTGAGGGCTTGTGGGAAACATGGCTGGATTTCAGAGGGAGAGACTATTTGGGGCAATCCCATTTAGCGCTGGTTTTCCTGCACACTAAACGTGGACAGCACGACTTTTTGTGTTTTAGAGAAAAAAAAACTTTCGTCAATTTTCAGATTTCTTTTCTTTTCTTCCATATTTTGTTACTTGGAGAGTGTATTGCATCCACACAGTTATTGCTCGTCATTGGTATTTTTCCATGTCTTATTTCATAATCCACATATGTTTTATTTTTTTTACAAGAAGCAGACTGCACCAATGTCCACTCCAAACTCCTGATCTGCTCCTCCGATGTCCATGGGAGCAATGTCCACAATGGGCAGCCTGGATGTCTTCTGAGTTTTGTACTCAATCACAGTCTTGGCCCACTGACCTGTGTGCTTCTGTAAGACAACAAAAAAGCCATGTAAGTGGATAAATATATACAAAGAAATATAAATGAAACAAAAATAAGTATATATGAATAAATATTTGATTATTTTTATTTGGAGTCAGTAAGATTTGTAATGTTTTAAAATAAATCTCTTATTGCTCACCAAGACTGCAGTTATTTGATAAAAAAAATGAAATAAAAAATAAATATTACAATTTAAAATAACAGTTTTCTATTTTAAAATATTTTATTTTAAAATATAATTTATTCCTGTGATGGCAAAACTGAATTTTCAGCAGTCATTACTTCAGTCTTCAGTGTCCCATGATCTTTCAGAAATCATTCTAATATGCTGATTTTGGTGCTCAAGAAACATTATCTTATTACCAAAGTTGAAATCAGTTGTGCTGTTTAATATTTCTGTGGAAACCATATATTTTTTTAGGATTTATTGATAAATATGAAGTTCAAAAGAACAGCATTTATTTAAAAAATGTTTTATAAAATGATGAATATATTTACTGCCACTTTTGATCATTTTGATGTATGCTTAAATAAATCATACTAAATAAAACACTAAATATTTCAGTAATGTTCAGTAATATTATTTTACTAAATAATTTTTTTTTTTAAATCATACTGATCCCAAACCTTTGAATGGTAGTGTATATAAATGTAATTTATTTTAGTAAAATGTACTAAAAAATGTATTAAATTATTTTTAATTCATTTTCAATTCATTAATTTTATAACTATAGCCAGTATGTTCGAAAATGATCATTATATTGTGTGACTCACCTTGCAGCCATCCTCAAGTACTCCATATGTAAAGCGGCTGTTGCCCTCTGCTCTGATCTCCACATCATTGGAGCCCTGCAGCAGAACGGCCTTCTTCAGGTTGCCTGTGGCTTGGTCCATGTAAGCAACGCTGTTCTTGCAGTGGTAGGTGATGGTCTGAGTGGCCTCAGTAGACAGCAGTCTCAGGAAGTTCAGCTGGATGCTGGTAGTACTAGGAGTCTGGCTGCTATCAGCATAGCTGAACTGTTAGAGAAAGAGAAAATCTCTTTTAATATCTATAAAATATGGCCGTTAATATTACTTGAAAAAAAAACAGAGCTTATTAAATGCAAGACAGTGACACAAGGGAAAGGAGAGAGTATTTTAGCACAGCTCCTTGTCCCCTGCTGGTTTACGATTGGATGTTACAAATATTTTCAGCACCATGGACCAACAGAAATTCAGAACCGTGAACAGCTCCCAGCTGTGGGAATTTACAGACACTCTGGCTGGGAATAAAAAAGCTGTTCATAATCACTTCCAGATGTACCTTTTATGGTACTGTCAACTTTTCAAAACTTTTTTATGATTTGCTTTGAGGTTTGTTGTGCTTGTGGTCATTTTACTAAAATTTAAAGTGCACATCTCAAGGATTATACTCACGTGGAATCCACCGTTCATGCTCTCTCCAAACCACACGTGCTTCTGTGCCTTGCTCTTGCTGCTCCACCAGTTCTTGCGTGGGATTTTGGGAGTGCTGGGCTTCACGCAGGTCTCTCCAGTCTCCATGTTGCAGAAAACTTTGATGGCATCAGCAGTGCTACCAAGGTTAGGATCCACCCAGTAGTCACCTGTAGATAGGGACCAAACATATTTAAGTAATAGCGAGTATCATACACACAAGTGTGCTTGACTGAACATTTTCTAATGTTAGATTGTTTCTGAATCTCTCACCGCTCTTCCATTCAGGGTGGCCGAGTTTCAGGTCTCGGCAGGAGCGTGCAGGGTTTTTGCGGGAGCCAGCTGGGCTGCGGATGTCTTCAATCTGGCTGTTGATGGACTTCAGTGTGGCGTCCACCTCCACATCATGTTGTCTAAGAGAGCTGGAGGCCTCATCGGCACGCATGTAACGCAGAGGATCGGGTCCCTTCTCGGGCTGAGCGAACCCAGCGAAGGCAGACATGTCAATGCCAGGGCCAGGGGGACCGGGAGGACCAGGGGGTCCAGGGTTACCAGGTGGACCCTAATGAGAGCAGATAGGAAGACAAAATTAATCAGAAATGTTTTTTCATGTCAATAGACCTAATGTCACTGAATATGTCAGGTTTTATGTGCACTCACACTTTGGCCAGACTCTCCGGAGCGTCCACGAGGTCCGGGTGGTCCAATAGGTCCAGGCTGACCATTAGATCCATCCTTACCAGCTGGTCCAACAGGTCCTGAAGGTCCCTATTGCAAGTAATATGAGTTAAAAAGACCATTAGTAATACACCTGAGCATTGAAGGAAGTTTCTAAATTGTATTTTGTCTCCATTTTTACTGTCTAAGAGCCACACTCACTTTAGCGCCACTTGGTCCAGCAAGTCCAGCAGCACCCTGGTCTCCAGGAGAACCCTTTTTTGAGGAGACACAACAGAAATGTAAGCATATCTAATATCTCTACTTTACCACTGTAACTGTTTTTATAAAAACTAAGACTTGTAAAAGAGACTCACAGGAGGTCCAGGCAGACCCTGCAGACCAGTGAATCCTCTGTGTCCCTTCAGACCTCTTTCTCCAGCTTCTCCTGCCTCACCCTTATCACCACGAAGTCCTTGGGGTCCCTGATACAGAGAAATGGAAAAAGTTCATCAACCTGTGAACAGCTATAAAGTAAGACACAGTAAAGCCACAAAATGACCTGATGTGACTTTATTTTTAACTTAAAAATATTCTAAAAAAAAATAAAGCAGTTAAATAAGATGTTACCACATCAAGGGCAATTTTTTGCATAGTAACAAAATGGAGTTTAGGTGTAAGAAACCCCTCTGAAGTCATATGGTCAATTTACTGGATTTTCTTCATAGCCATGTATTGTATGTGTAATATATTTTGATACTGACTATTTCAAGAATTTTAAAGCCTGATGTGTGTTTTTCAGTGTTCTGTTTTGTTCCACACACTTCAAAACATGTACTTACAACCATGCCTCTAGCTCCAGCGGGTCCAGGGGCTCCACCAGGTCCTTGTGGGCCCTTTAGAAAGGAAAGAAGATGGTAAATAATAAATAAATATACTTCATGTAATATAAGTTGTGAACACTGCTAAAACTCTTTGGCTCTGGGATTTTGATATTCATAAGGATGGTCTTGCTTATTATCTTACAGGTGACTTTTTTGGGGGGAGAAATGTTAATATTAGATCTGGTTTTAATGGTGTAACTAATGTGTTTTAAGTAACAGTTGTGCTTATTGTTGATTGTAATTATGCCGTCAAAGAAGACCACAAAATTCATATTCGTAGATGTAGTACATGGAAATCATGGCTATTTCAAGAAGGTCTTTATACTGTTGAAAATTAGATTTCTGAAGTTGATGTACTCACATTCTCTCCTCTGTCTCCCTGTTTGCCAATTGGACCAACGGCACCAGGAGCACCAGGTGCACCGGGAGCTCCAGGAGCACCAATTGGGCCAGTGTTACCACGCTCACCCTAGAAAAAAAACAAGTAAAACAAATTCTATATTACAGCTGGTTGGAAATTCATTTGTGCATGGACTGAGCAACATTTTAGTCCAAAATTTTAAACAGAGAAATTACGTAAAAAGAATAAGGAATAATTAACCAAATTATGTAAGCCATTTGGAAATTCTTTTTTTTTTCAGTAACATTATGTTGATAATAGACATTTCAAAATAGTAATACAAAAAAGTAATTTCACTAGAGGTCTCAGACTTTTGGACATCTTGGACTTTTGGAGTGTATGTGACAAATAGTAATATGTTGTTTACTTGTATGAAATTAAGATTGTCTGGTTATGTTGGAGTGTTTTTTGATTTACAAAGTCCAGAGGACAACAAAAGGATATTATATGAGTTTGTTTGTTTCCTTACCTTTACACCAAGAGCACCATCTCTACCAGGTGGACCATCAGATCCAGGATTACCCTAAGGACAAACAGAATGGATGAGTGAGATCTGGTCTTGATATGGTTGTATAATACATATAGGAAGAAAATGTTCAGTAAAGTGTTCACTGACTTCACTTTAGATCTGTATCTTTGTGAGTCAGATATTTGCAGTCTAGTTTTGCTTCATTTGGTACTGATTTTTTTTGTTTTGTTTTTACATGTTATGCATGTATGTGATCTTTACCTCACGTCCAGTCTCTCCAGCAGGTCCAGTCAATCCAGGAGGTCCAACAGGGCCAGGGGGTCCACGGTCACCAGAAGACCCAGGACCTCCCTGTTTGCCAGGCTCACCCTGTGGTACAAATCATTTTCGGGCAGAAGGTTAATGTCAGATTAGGGACATTGCATCAGTATCAGATTTTCTGGGCAAAAGATATCCTTGCGTAATAATATAAAATTAATTTTAAGAAAAAAATATTTAGATATATGTGAGAAAAAAAAATAGGAAAGTGGCTCCTTAAAAGAGCCATTTTTAATATGCATATGTAATATTAATCACATTCTTCATCAGATAAATAAAAACACAAAAATCTATGCTATATTTTAACATCAATTTAAACAGTGTTTGAATGAAGATGAGATGTTTTCATATAGAAATGATGTTGCTGGTGGGTTCGTTTACTTACAGAGGGTCCTGGAAGTCCTGGGAAACCTCTTTCACCACGCTGACCAGGCAAACCAACAATACCACGCTGACCAGCAAGACCAGAAGGGCCGGCAGGACCATGAGGACCCTACACAGGAAATATTGAGAGAAGAAATGTTAAGAATACAGTACAAAAACAATGAACCTGTACAGAATACACCTGTGCATTCAATGCTAAAATAAGTATATATGAATGAATCTGAGCCTTACAATATCACCATCCTTTCCAGGCTCTCCCTTCTCTCCAGGAGCACCAGAAGGTCCACGCAGTCCAGCATCTCCTGGTCTGCCTGGGGGACCGGCATCACCACGAACTCCCTTAGGACCATCTTTACCAGCACCACCTATAAGGCCAGGAGGACCAGGGTTACCCTGGGAAGAAATAATAAAAAAAAAGTTTCAGATTAGGATAAGTTTATGATAATACAGTCAATCAGTTTAAATAAAATATGGAGGAACTGCAGAGATGTGTCTGTTATATTGAGGGGCTTACATTGGGGCCAGGTGGTCCGACTCTTCCTGCAGCACCTGGGAAACCAGTGGCACCCTACAACAGGGAAATACATTATTATTAAGAAACAATTTAATTTACTGCAAAGTAGCTCAAAGTAACTGGTAATACTTGAAATGAATTAAAAATTATTACTTATGTATAATTGACTTATTATGTAACTCACAGGGGCTCCTTGGGCTCCACGTGCTCCCTTAGGTCCTGTAACACCAGTTGGGCCCTGAAATCAAGCAGTGAACACTGATGAGCCAAATATAATCATTTAACCCGCATAGAAACAGCACGAAGTTGATGTGCAATGCTAAACTCTTAATTTATGTAGACAATATCAAAGATGTTAAAGATGTCATGTGGCAATAACCAAAACCAAGCTGCTTTCTAAAAGCCTGCCTCTTTTAACTGTAAAACTGTGTAAAGCTGATTGACAAAATGCCTCAAAGTATGAATAGATAGTTAGGCAGAAACACTTACCACTGGGCCGGGTGCTCCTGATGGTCCTTGGGCTCCAAGGGATCCAGCCTCACCTTTCTGTCCTGAGTCACCCTGCTCTCCTTTAATTCCAGGCTGGCCATCAGCACCCTAAAGAGTGATGGTGACGAAAGGTTTTAATCAGATTGAGCTTCCTTATGACTAAATGCTCTAATTTCAAGTTTAATACTAAAGACACTCCCTAATCGATTATTTAACCACATAATTTTTACATTGTACCAACAGAGAATTGTACAGTGAAACTATTGTGTACTGACTTATGTACACATGTATTGGGATTTCAATATAGGTGAAAGTGATTAGATTAATGATACAATGATTGCTGATCATTTTATTTATTATCTTTAAAATATTCAACTCCTGAGATATTTCACTTACAAGAATATTCCATTTAAAAAAAATTATAAATAATGTATAATGGTGTTAGTGCCCATAGTTGTATTGTAGAATACCCTTTACATTCACAATATTATCAATTGGTTGTTTTTTTTCCTGCTTTTTAAAGTTCAATTTAGTCTTCTGTCTACAGAATTGCTAAGCCATTATAGCAATGTTGCCTTATTGAAAGACTTTTTTTTTTTTTGTCAAAACTGTAATGGAAAAGATCTTTTATAATATTATCACTGCAGTAAAATGGAGGCTTTTTGTAACTGTGTTTCTACTTACAGGAGGTCCAGCAAAGCCAGCCGGTCCGGGTGCACCAATCTCACCACGATCGCCCTAACAGGGTGATGAAAGAATACAGAATAAGAAGAAGTCTAAAGATAACCTTTAAAACCTATGAGAAAACCTCAAACTTTCTTCTGTTTGCTAATCACATTAAAGAAAAAACAAACAAATGTTTTGCTTACAGGGGCACCACGAGCACCAGGAGCACCAATTGAGCCAATTGGACCAGTTTCACCCTGTGAGAAAAGAAAAAGAATTAAACAAAAGAATTAAACAATCTCCTCAAATAATTTTAGCATGCAACCATTGGATGAGGAAGGATGAGACATTCACCTTAGCGCCATTTGGACCAGAAGGACCAGGTGGACCAATTGGACCAGTTAAACCCTGGTAAAAGATGACAGAAACATCATTACTTATGACAAGCAAGAAAAAAAGCAAGCAATTTCTTTACATCTGCTGTCTTTATAGCACTTACTCTTGCACCATCTTTGCCAGAAGCACCTTCAGGTCCTTTCTCGCCGCTGTCACCCTAGTAAAATGAGACAGTCAGGAAGTCATTCAGTAGGTTAATACATAAGTATTTGAAATTAGGTTGATGTAACCACTGAGAAGAGGGATCATACCGTTTTTAAAGACACTTACTCTGTCACCTTTAGCTCCAGAGATTCCTACAGCTCCTCTCTCACCAGGCATGCCCTGCAGACCAGGAGGACCCTGAGATCCAGCAGTACCAGCTGGTCCGATTGCACCCTGTTGGAAATCAAGCAGAGATGTGAGGGGGAGTTTGAGAGATGGCTCATTTAATTATTACTTTTCAGTGAGGATGCATTAAATTGATCAAAAGTGACAGTAAAGACTTTTACATTGTTACAAAATATCTATTTCAAATAAATGCTGAACTTTCTATTCATCAAAGAATTAAAAAAAATATATCATAGTTGCCACAGAAAATATTAAGCAGCACAACTGTTCAACATCAATAGTAATAAGAAATGAGCACCATATCAGCATATTAGAATGGTGGCTGTTAAAAATTCAACAAAGGAAAGAAATTACATGTCAAAATACATTATAATATTTCACTATACTGCTGTTTTTACTGTACTTCTGATCAAATAAATGCAGTTTTGGTGAGACTTCTTTCAAAAACATTTTTAAAACTTACCAACCACAAACGTTTGAACAATAAGGTATTCATTCATTTGACTATTTAAGGATCTTAAGAATGAAGAATGGACAGATTTGAGATGGAATAGTAGAGCATAATCTCAGTCAGATGTGATGTGGATCTCACCTTAGGTCCATCAGTACCGGGAGTTCCTGGAAGTCCTCTTGGTCCCTGGAGACCCTGAGGGCCACCGCTTCCTCTCTCACCAGGGAAACCACGTTCACCCTAAGAGAAGCACAGACAAGAGTTATTTTTGTGTAATGACACATTACTACTGATTTCCAGTAGTACTTGGGAGTCTTGTTAATTAAAGATAGGAACTCACTCTTGGTCCAGTGGGACCAGCAGCACCGCCCTCTCCAGGAACACCCTAAAGAGAGAAAGGAGAGAAATTCAGCATAATTGGGATACTTAAAGTCACTAAATACATCTCAATAACACAAATGAAGAATTAAAATAAATATCTTAAGTGATCCTCACCTGGTCACCAGGTTTACCAGGCTCTCCGGGGGCTCCAGTAGGTCCTGGAAGACCCTGTGCAGAAACAGAGTAATTCTTAGAAAACCCTGATCCCATATAAATAATTACTCCTTGAGTCCTGACTCCTTGTTCGGCTTCAGTAATTTAAAAAGAGAGCAGTTTTCTCTGTCACAATTGAATAATATATTAGAAAATTAATTTGAATCTACCTGGAAGCCAGATGGACCAGGTTGACCCTGCTCTCCTCTCTCACCAGCGGGACCCTAAAAGCACATCAAAATCATGATTTAGTCTTCAAGGAAGTGTTTCAGACCATGGTCATTTATTGGCTGACTGAAAGAATTGAGGTCATAAGACATTGTGACTAATGTGATGTAAAACTCACAGAAGAACCAGGTGGACCAGAAGCTCCAGTCTCTCCATCTTTACCAGGCAAACCCTAACAGAAGAAATAATAAAGAGAGAAAGAGTACATTTTCTTGGTGCTTGTCTGTACAAAAACTCTGCTAGGTGTTGTGGGTTGTTTCCAAGGTGTTGATATATGGTTGCTAAGTTTAGTCTAGTTCGATCTGATGCTTACTGACATACAAGGCCAAGTAATCTGGACATTGGAACATTACTTACTCTAAGACCAGTGCGTCCAAGAAGTCCTTTCTCTCCAGGTTTTCCAGGTTCACCCTGTGAGAGAGAGATATACAATACAATGAGGTACAACACATACACTTTCCAAACAAATTTATGGACCTAAATATGAACACTAGTAGTAGGAATGCCGAAATACTCTAATGGTCTCACATTGGCTCCCTTAGGTCCAGGGAATCCCATCACTCCAGGCTGACCACGAGCTCCGAGAGGCCCAGGAGGACCAGGGCGTCCATCTTCACCAGGGGCACCCTATAATGAATAAGACATGTTTAGTACTGAAGTTTGCCCTGTACTGTGATGAGATGCAGCATTTATTATATCCAAATGGTTTGTATCCAGTAGATGCGGAGTCTCTTTTTGGGTAAAACATATGCCCCCAGTTTCACAGACAAGGCTTAAGCCTAATCCCCAGACTAAAATCAAAATCTGAGCTGTTTCAACTAAAAGAAACTTGCTCTGATTGATCTTAAAATATATCAATGCCTTTATTTTGCCTCAAAATGCACACCAGTAATGTTTTTGTAAGGCACGTTTATTTTAAATTACTTAAATGTCCTAATTGAACTATGGCCTAATCCTGTTTTAGTCTAAACCCTGTCTGTGAAACCAGGCCATATTGTTCAGTTTGGGGTTGGTAGATTTTTTTTATGTTTTGAAAGAAATCTCTTATGCTCACCATGGCTGCATTTTTTTTAATCAAAAATACAGTAACAACAGTTATATTGTGAATTACTGTTAAAATAAGTCTTTTCTATTTTTAATACATTTTAAAAAGTAATTTATTCCAGTGATGGTAAAGCTGAATTTTCAGTATCATTACTCCAGTCTTCAATGTCACATGGTCCTTCAGAAAGCATTCTATGTTGATTTTTCCGGCAATTATTTGAATTAGAAATCTATTTTAACATTAACATTTTTGATCATTTAATGCATCCTTGCTGGATGAAAATATTAATTTCTTTGAAAAAAATCTTACTGTGCCCAAACTTTTGAACAGTAGTGTATATCTTTTTGCAGGCTGTAACATCTTTAATGTTGAAGCAAAACTAAAAGTGCTTTAAATTTCATAGATACTCACAGTTGATCCAACTTTTCCTTGTGGTCCAACATCACCAGGGCGCCCAGTGAGACCCTGTTAGAAGAGGAAGCAGATGAATGGTGAAAAATGCTATGAGCCTTTAAATCAATGATCATAAACGCTGATTTTAGATTGTAATGTCTGTTATCTGCAGTTATGATGATCTAAATTGCTCTGAATAATCAGTTTTCAGGTAAATGCCAGAAATACCACAATCACTCACTCTGGCTCCAGGAAGACCAGACTCGCCTGTGCGACCAGAATCTCCAGTTGCTCCTTTCGGGCCAGTCACACCAGGAACACCACGATCACCAGGTGCGCCCTATCATAGTACAGAACATATGAGTACAAAGGAAATAAATGTGTTGATTAGATGAGTAACCAACTATTAGTCTAAATCACCAACCTTTGCTCCTGCTAGACCATCCTGACCAGGGAATCCACGGTTACCTGGAGCTCCCTAGCAAAGAACAACACATATCGGCTTATTAATGTGGTTCTTTATCATTCAGTGAATCAGCAAAACTAATTACGATAAGAAACACACTCTTTCTCCAGGAGGTCCGAGAGGTCCGGCAGAACCAGGCTCTCCTCTTGGTCCTCTCTTGCCTTCCTCTCCAGATGGCCCAGGGGCACCCTGAGGTCCTGCAACACCCTGTGTAATTAGGAAAGAAATATGACTGATTAGTTTGCTACAATATTTCATATGATTGATTGATACAACAGAACAGACGACTGCTGATAAGTATAATGTGGGTTACTTACATGCTCTCCCTTGGGTCCAGCCTCGCCTTTAAATCCTGGGATACCAGGGTCCCCCTTTATAAACACAAGAGTATTTTCAATTAGCGCAATGGTGAACCTCAAATGGCAGAATAATCAGTAACCTGTGCAATTCATCAATATGAAATTATTAATCGATGTCTGGGAGACACTGAAAGCTTTTTAAATAGATCAGGGTGTGATTACGTACAGATTGTCCTTTAGGCCCAAGAGGTCCAGTAGCTCCCTGAGGTCCTGGTGGGCCACGGGGTCCTGGGAAACCAGGGGCACCAGCAATGCCAGAAGCACCCTGTAAAAGACAAAAATGTTTACAATAGATTCACTGCAACTGTGTGACCAGACTAAAAATTATTTTAAAATATACAGAGAAATGAGTGAAAGAGAACGATAAATTATATGGATATACTCACAGCAGATCCTTTGGCACCAGGAATACCATCAGTACCAGGGTTACCCTGCAGAATGTGAACATTTAATTTCAAAATACTATATATAGTGTTTACACTGATAAAGAAAATGAAATCATATTTTGCTTGTTATAACATCTGTAATTTTACTCACAGATGCACCAGCGGGTCCAGGTGATCCAGGTGTACCGGCCTCTCCACGGGGTCCTTGTGCGCCCTCAGGTCCACGACCTCCAGTAGGACCAGCTTCACCCTGCAGGAGTGAACATCACATCTCATTATCAAGGATAATGTTCATCTGTGCAAATTAAAATGCTTAAAATTGAAAATAGGTTAAGAATTGACAGTGAAGTGCTGTAGATGACTGGTTTTTTACCTTAGCACCAGAGGATCCTGGGAAACCTGGAGCACCAGCAGGACCAACAGGGCCCTTAGGATAGAAACATCAACAAATGATCAATGAGGCTTGCTTACATCCTCATGCACTTTATACAGTACATCCCTGTAATGTTATTCTGTGATTTGTAAACAGTTGATGCAATTGATCTAATTTTTAAATATTTTTTGAATATTTTTAAGAATTGTATGAATTTATTTGCTATGATTAAGTTAAATACATATATATGCAATGTATTATATCGACAATCGTCCACCTTGATATCTCTAGGCATCCCATATGGGTTTACCATTAGTTAGCAACAGCATAAGCACAAGTCAAAGTAGATTGGGAACCATAATTCAAGATTACACAGACTTCCTGCACTTGAGGAAGTAAGGAAATGCACTTACAGGAGGACCAGCAGGACCAGGCAGACCATCATTACCACGGGCACCCTGTGGACAGACATGAGTAGATCATTACAGTCTGAAGCCACCCTTGCTGCTGCAATTTTGATCATATACAGTATTCTTTATTAGGCCAGTTGTCTAAGTGTTCACTTACAGCAGCACCAGAAGGTCCAGGACGACCTCTCTCACCGGGCAGGCCACGTGGACCCTGAAGAGGAAAACAGGATGGATTTCAGTGTCAGAAAACTACAGCTAAATTAATCGTCAGGCCATTTCTGACTCTAGGTACTGACCATTGGTCCAGGAGCACCGTTCTCACCATTAGCACCAGATTCACCCTGAAAGAAGAGAAAGGAGACTCATTAGACCTGACAGTTGTATAATATTACGTCAAATCAATTTGCTCAGAACCTAATTAAAATGAAATGGCACATTTAGCACTTGGTAATACATGTAACTATATATTTATCAAGGTTCTGGTCTCTTTATATGAATCTTTATAGTTTAGAATACTTTTATCTGTAGAAATTAAATTAAATTATTTAATAATATATATTTTTCCAAAGCAGATTTGCAGACAATAATGCTTTACAACTACATAAACATTTGATAAATGTGTTATAATTCTGATGCCCTGTGAAATTTATGCTTTTTTGTCAAATATCAGTATAGGCAATTTGATGATTGGTACAGTTGGGTGAAAATGAGCAGGTAGTGCATATTATTATTATATAGTCTGTTTGTCAAAGGTCTGGTGTTTTTATAGGAGTATTTATAGTATATCTTTCTAATTTAAAATATCTGTGGATATTAAATCAAATTCAATAATATATATTGTTCCAAAGTAGATTTTGGAAACAATAATGCTGTACAATGTCATAAATTGGATAAATATATGATAGAATTCTGAAGCCCTGTGAAACTTGTTTGCAGTTTCCTCTTATATGCTGTTAGATATGATTATAGACACTGTGTTAGGATGAATTTTTCATAGTTTATCTGTCAGAGTTGTGTGTTTTGGCTCGCAGTTTTTATGTTGCTGTACCTTAGCACCGGCAGTACCGGCCTCTCCTTTAGCTCCATCAAGACCTGGGTGTCCCTACAAACACATTCAACGATTAAATCCATGTATTTCTACAGAAATAAACAGACAGAAAAACAATTAATTCCAATTGAAACTAACTCTGTGTCCCTTGATGCCAGGAAGGCCAGGGGTTCCGGGGAATCCACGGGCTCCCTGTCATATACATAAGAAACATATTTAGTAATTATGTTGCATATTTGTAACAAATTGATTATATTAAATTATATGACCATTATCAGAACACAAATAAGTGACTGAAACAGGTCTTTATTTGTGTATGTTGTTTACCTGAGGCCCTGGGGGTCCACGCTCACCGGCCTTACCAGGTTTGCCAGCCTCACCCTGGAAGAACAGCAAGCAGAGACATTGTAGTTGGTATCTGTCAAGCATTCAGCATCTGGAAAAGGTTGACTATCAAGCCAGTGGCAAAAACTACTCACATCACTTCCGGGTTTTCCAGGGGGTCCAGGTGGGCCACGGGGTCCAAGAGGACCCTATAGTAAAACAATTGTTATTAATTGATTTAACTGACCTAGTAAAGCTGTCTCTATGTGCATCTGAATGTGTCATCTGTGTGGGCCATGTAATATATGGGTTAATAAAATGTCATATGTATGTGTACGTAGGCAAGGATCTGGATACTCACGGCAGGGCCGGGTTCACCAGCCTCTCCAGGGTTGCCTTGGAAACCTTGTGGGCCCTGGAAAGGAAACAAAAGACAGTGAGAGCTTAGGAATTGGCATTGGTGGGTGCTAACATATTACTCATATCAGTCTCATCAATGGTAGCTTCGGCTGAGAATAGAATCAGCATTATGTTGTATTTTTCAATTAACTGGGAATATAAAAGGATTATGAATGATGTGTTTTTACTTACAGGTGCTCCAGGGGGGCCAGGAGGACCACGGGGGCCCATTGGACCCTGTAGATAAAACAGATGAAACTGAAATACAGCATGGCAACTTTGACCCAGATAAATATAAATAGCATGATTGTTGTAATTTCCTATCATTTATAGATCATATTTCGCAAGTTGAAGTTTAATTATAAGAATTATTTGTTTCATTTTGTGTGATTTATTGTTAGTAACCCCATATATTGTAAGTATATGTTCATGTTACAAGCTTAGAATCCATGAATCACTGTAACTTTTTGAGAACAGGTGGCATTTGAAAATGCTATTGTGACAAAATCAGTCAGTAGGGGGCACTAAATATCAGAAAACAGGTAACAGCATTTCATTCTCAAGATATTATTCTGTATGATGCAGAGTTCAATCATTTACTTAAAGAAAACCTTTTTGGCACTGGATTTATTCAGTGTTTGGATATCTTAAACTACCATTCTAAAGCATTTTATGCATTTAATGCATGTAGTTTTTGCTTTTTATGTTATGTTAAAAAAATTCTTGGCCCACACGGATGTAAAATATCTGTCATACAGACTAAAATTGAACAAATGAAACTACAGCTTGAAATGAAATGGCATTCCAGAGCATTCTGCAAAACCTTACAAACTTTTCATATAACAGTTTCTGAATTACAGAACTATATATACTATAATAACTATTATTATTTGTATTATTCTGACAGATCCATATTAGCCAAACTGAGTACTTTACTGACTTGATGAGAGATTCTTTCAAAATTGTTTGCCGTTTAAAACAGAAAAATGTATTTCACACAATTTTAAAAGGTATTTAATATACATATAGATATGTCTGTGAACACTGTTTTTTCTCACCATTGGTCCCTGCATCACACCCATCGCAACAGTTCCTGACTTCTCATCAAAACCACCAGCCATCTGAGCAGCAAAGTTCTGCACACACATAGAAAAACACACTTACAGTAACCCCATGATTTGGAGACACAAATTTAGTGAATAGATGAAAGGAGAGGAGAAACATACTCCTCCAAGTCCAGAAGGACCATTAGGTCCTGGTGGTCCAGGGGGTCCTGGGTTTCCAGGTGTACCAGGCTCGCCATCTCTCCCTCTTGGGCCGGGATTTCCCTAAAGGGTGAGAGAAAAGTAAGAGAGCATATGAGCGGAAAAGAAAAGAGATTAACTAAAGCCTTTTCACATGACAGCGTCCTGCAGAGTGTGTCCACTGCCACCTTAATGTACCCGGATAACTGCTAATAAGATCTGACATCACTTTACCTAACAAGTCTGAGAAAAAAAGTTTGAAAAGGCAAAATTTCTTACCTTTTCACCCTGAAGTCCTCTCTCACCACGTTGTCCCTGCTCTCCTGGGGGTCCCTAAAATCACAAAAAGACAAATATAAATAATTTTTAAAAAAAAAGTTTGAGGTCTCAGAGATGAAAGGGACAACAGTATATTCAAATAAACGTTCTGGAGAGCCCCATAGTGAAGAAAAGCAATGATGTGAGGCAAATTATTCAGAAACCAACTACCAAAGTGTTTATGATTCATCTCACCACTGGGCCAGCAGGTCCTCTTGGTCCTACAACCTACAGAAACAAACAAATAAATATTATTTTGCAACTCTAGTTTTCTAAATTTGGTAAAATCAGTCTAAAACCCAAAGCTGTTTACTGGTGAAATGACTTACATCTGCAATATCGCCTGGTTCTCCTTTCTGTCCCTGTGTAGATTACGAAAGAACATATTTAAGACTTACTATACAATTTATATAATTAATTCTATTCAGTATTCAATCTAAACTTTAAAAATATTATCCATTTCTTAAATAAAGACACGATAAATAAGTCTAGATCTCACCTTTGCACCAAGTGACGCTGTTGAATCATGTCACAGGATGAAGGGAAGATAAAGATTGACAGTTAGACACAGGAGGAAGTAGTTTTGCATGTATTCAATCAGTTAGCAAACATACAAAAATCAATCAGTGTTGCAGAATAACAGTCTGTCTGGAGTCACAACATCTGAATCATACATTCATTATAATACTGCTGGCTCATCATAAAAAATTAGAGGTCAGCAAAGGGTCAGGGAAAAACGGACTGTGAATGAAGTAATCAGCTAATACTGACTCATAATGAGGACGGTAAACTAGTCAGACACTCTGTGTTACTGTCAGAATTAATGAACTGCTATTCCCTGCTGAAACTACATAGCTGAAAAGACCAACTCAGCGCCACCCCACAAGACCGTGTACCAAAACAGCATCATTCTCTTCCCAATCTGCTTCAGTTAAATTGTTAAAGGCAGAATATGAAGGTGCAAGCTCATGAGCAGTTTAAAACATGATTATGCTTTATGCATTATGCTTTACATTAGAAGCAATATTAGGCCATATGCTGCTCAGCAAATTAACTAAAAATAAATAAATATTTAGTGAAAACTCATTCTGTATGAGTGCCATGAGCTGATTACAGTGAGAAGCAATATATTAAAATGCTTAGGAAAACATTTCTGCATATTTTGATAACTATGTTCATCTTATTATTGTGTGTATCTGTGCAGGAACAACACACAAAATTTTGAAAATGAACAGTATCAGCTGTCAAAGTGAATGAAGTTGAAGTGAAAAAGTTGAAAGAACACTTCTAAATGTTTTGTTAATTAGGTTGTTTGAATGAGGTTGTGCCATGACCTCCCATTCAAAGACTCGTTTTGTTTTTCAGCTTTTTTCAACTAAACCAGTCTATGGCCAAGGCGAATCCACTCTCAAGAGATTTATTGCATCTTTTTTTGTGTTAAAAACTGAATATCTGTCTGTTTAAACTATTTATATGTCCCACAATGAAAGTGTGTATATAATATAATACACTCATTCTTTTACCTAAATAAGTAAAATCATCCTCAGAATGAAACACTATGGGGCTGAAGTATAAGTTAGCTCAAAACTTATGACCACTATACAATTGTATTTATTTTTTATTTAAATAGTGACTAAATATCTTGTCTAAAAATAATGGATTTCACAGCAAACTAGTGTCAAGATTGTGCACATTCTATATTAAAAAAAATAAAAGAATAACAGTTTTTAACTGAAATTTGCACTATAATGCAAACGTAAGTCTTAAAAGTGTTGCTTTCTTCCCTTTAATTGTTTGCTTTGAGTTCTGAACACAATCACATGACCATCAAGAGTAGTCTAGTGGTATGTGACACTTGTCATAGTTACAGAACTCAGAGCAGACTGCAAGCAGAACAGGTATGATAAGCAAAGAGAGGTGTATGAGCAGAGAGCGGACCGATAGGTTCGTCGGTGTCAGCTGGGCAGATGGGACAGCACTCTCCAGGTGGAATGATGGGATTGGCACAGTCTCTCAGGTCCTCACAGATGACCTCGTCACATAGCACTGCCCCTGCATCGCATACACAGACACGGCACGCTTCTGGCTTCCATACTGCACGGTCTGCATACTGCTGTCCATCTTGGATGCAGCCACCAAAGTCTTCCTCTGTAGCCACCAGAAGGGGCGACAGAAAGGAGTGTATTGGGGTAAGAGACAGGTGAGCGACATAAAAATATCAACCTCTTCCTGAAAAAGCAAGTTGTACGGGTCTCCTAATAATTTAGAAATATTTTATAATATATATATATATATATACATATATATATATATATATATATATATAATTCACATATATATTAGTATATTTCATAAAATATATTATTTATGATATTCTAAATTATATACATACATACATATATATATATATATATTTATATATATCTATATATGGATATATTTATATGCATAAACAAAATCCTAATTTCTGTTCACCTGGTGGCTGGTATCTAGTTACATTTTGATTATACATTCACCACAACGCTGGCTAGTAATATTTGCAGGGTGCATATCTGACACCCTGGTGTAAAATGTGGGCTTCTGTTTTTGTAACTGAACCCCAAATCTACTAAACTAGCCATGAATGGGGCTTTCTCAAACACAGACAGGGCTGCATTGACAGCGTGGTGCCTTATGCAAACACACCCCTCTCGAAAGCCCCATCTGGATCTAATGGTCTCACTTACCACCAGGGCAAACACACCCTCATGGGTCGGAAAGGACAGCCCTCACACACACAGAACCCCTTGATGTGTTTGCTTTTCAGATATTCATATGAAAGTGTAATTTGACTTTAGCTTCCAGCCCTAGTGCATATGAATGCGGCAATTATAGTTGTTTAACTCTGAACTGTAAATATGGAAAATCCACTTTTCTTGGATGCAAATATAGGCCAGCCTAAGCAAGCGTTCTGCGTGATTAATATTTCCTTGTTTATTGAGGAGTGAGAAATATAATAAGCACAGTGAGAACACAAGGAGATCATCATCTGGGTCACTATTCGTCTATCGCTTCACAGTTTACCAAATATCTCACATGACACTCTTCCAAGATACTTGTGCCTCATTGAGGTTGCCAGTCTGATGTTTTGGCGTTTCAAACATCATTCCACAGACCCCCTCCCTATCCACCCACCAAACCTAGTTCCCCAAATCTCCTTCTAATCGACGTAAAATCCCCTGAACTAAACCCAAAATAAACCCTTTGCACGTGTACTAATGGTGCACCGTTTGAACCCTTGCAGGAACCTTTGCTCCTAATCTTGAGTGAAACAGTGCTCACACTACCACTAGTGGATGTATTAATGGCCTATAGGCCTATGGAGATCAGTCATTATAATGCTGAAATGGTTACACATAACCCTTATCTTTACAAAACTTGAGGCATCGGTTCACCACACTCCCTTAAAAGTTCCTCTGAGAACATTAAAGATGTCAATATTTTCTGCAGGTATCCCAGTATAAAGAAAAGGAGCACTTTAAATAGACTACTTAATGAAAATTGCCTGGAAATGTAAAAGCAAAAACTTAAAAGTTTGTTTTGTCATCTTGGAACTTTTTCCTACGTTAAACAAACTAGGAAATAATACATCTAATAATTCAATGACTCTTGTTTTTTTTCTGTCAGTAATTTTGTGGTGTCTCACAACTCACTACTAGCACAATTATTTTAAAACATTAAATGTATGTTAAAGTGATAAATAATGCGAGAAAGAACATGTTTTGTCACTATGCCGTAATGATACTGATCCTATCCAGCTCAAAGTGCTTGAACATCGTACTGTTGCTATAGTAACCTCCTCGGGAGAAAGTTGCTTGGCGAGCATCAGTTTTGCGCACTGATTAACATTCTAACTTTTATGGTTGCTGAACCGATGTTGAGACACGTTAATGCACAATGAATACGTAGCTACTTTAGCTGTTTTGTTCTTTACCTTTTAGCTAACTTAGAAATCTAATACGCACAAGAGTCTGAGCGCGTTAAGCTGTCGCGCAGCCTCAGCATCTGTCATTCTGTCTGTACGACGAGCGAAAACCGGAATGTTCAAATCAATGGAGCGCGATGCAGCTTAGACAGCTTTTGTGTCGCTTGTTTGCATTGTAGACTGCAATCAAACTTTGGATATCTGCAGACTTAGACTTAAAAGACAAGCATGCGGTCTTATATTTAAAAAAAAAAATGAGCCAAGGCATTCCCCATTCCAGAGGTGAAACGCGCAACACTAACCATTCCAAACTTTCTTCTCATGTCACCATGGCAACACCGTAGAATTTTTTTCTAGCAGAATACTTTGAATTTCAATGTGAAAAACTCCAACTTACGGTCATCTTCTTGTTGACATCTTACAAGGGATAGCAAAACGCAATGCGTTGCTACAAGTAGCAGGAGAGTCCGTGAATCCACTAATCTGAACATGTCTAAAGATTAGACATGCAGGTCCTCAGGGGTCAAAGTCGCCGAGGAACCGGCGGAGCGGCAGCTCTGTGCTCGCGGGGAGTGTGAAAGTGGATGTGTATGTATTTGGGAGGATCCGACGCCGGGCACACAGAGACAGAACCCACCGCGTCAGTCAGAGCTCCGCGGTTTTATGTCCACTGGCGCATTTATGAATCTTAGTATATCCCAAAAAGTGAGTCCAACCCCGACCCCCACGAGCGCTGAAATACGAGTAATATAGCAGCCCCCCAGCCCACCCCATTGGGAAAGAAGACCACTCCTCTGTCTCAAGAACAATTCCATCCAAACCCATCCACCCCCTCCCCTCATTGCCCTTTCCTGGCAAGTGGTGGGCTTTCTCTCTGTGCTTTTGTATAAAAATGCATCAGAATGGCCTTTGCTCAGAAAAGAGACTTGGAGAACCAAATTAGTTTAATTGTTTCAAAGATTTTGACCCACTAGGTTGCACATGACCAAAAAACCTCAAGACAATGTCATGAAGTATCAAAATACTGTGAGTATGCGAACCAAGGGTGCTCATAAATATAATGTGAACATCATCAGTCCTGATGTATCTGATATATTTGCAGTTTGCGTTTTCAATAATACTTCAACATTCTTGCAAGGCCAAAAATTATGTTACTGGTGGTATTGAACATCTAAAATAT
The DNA here is from genome assembly GCF_936440315.1 of Barbus barbus. Taxonomy (NCBI): domain Eukaryota; kingdom Metazoa; phylum Chordata; class Actinopteri; order Cypriniformes; family Cyprinidae; genus Barbus; species Barbus barbus. The sequence continues at coordinate 19,439,437 of NC_136757.1, forward strand.
TGAATAGGTTTTCACAATTCACTGTGAATAGGACAAGCAACATCATACAGCATATTGTCTTTTTGATTCAACAATTCCATCTTACTGAACTTGTATCAAGTTTATCAACTAAAAAACAACCAGCCTTCAATACTTGGAACAACCTGACTAAATTTAAACATTTTTTCTCTGGTAGCGTGCCAGCTGCTTCACAGAAGTTGCTATTACAGTACAAATAAATATCCTGTTCTGCCAAAGCAGTAACTTAACAGCAGCTCTTTGTTTCACAAGCAGTTGTGTTATTGTTAAAAGTAAAACTAAATCTAAAATAAAACCAAAGCTAAAACTATTAACAATCACTAGAAATGATGCCATGACAGCTAATGGAAGTATTTACGTTTTCCAGTTCACGTAATACAATTACTACAACTAAAACAGTTAAAAAATAAAGCTTAATAGAAATATAAAATATAATTAAAAAAATCAGAAAATCACAAAACCATATAAAAGTTACTTAAGTAAAATAAAATTAAAATTAAACCTGAAAATATAACAATAAATTACTATTTAAAATATTAATAAATCTTATAATAACACACAAAAATAACAGATACTGTATATTTTTGTCCTCAAATGTTTCACATCTTTTGAAAGAAAACTGATCTTTTGAATATCTAACTGTAAAGTGGCTTGATTTTAAAGTGGCTTAGTTTGTCTCCATCAGTATTTTTTGTTGATTTCCCAAGTGTAGTTGGTGATTTATACAAGTTTATGTCCTTTATATAACTGTTCCACAATCCAATCACAATAAAACATCTACCATATCATCTATCCCACTGTGGGAACAGAGGAGGAGAGAAAATCTGTAATGCTCAAGGGATTAAAAGATCAAACTGCAAAAAGCGAGTGGAAGCATAAAAGAAGGAATATGGATACTGGAATCTCGGCCTCGGTGTGAGACATCCTGTGTATGCAGATGAGTGTGCATACAGTGTGCACATATGAAAATCAGTGTGTGCATTTGTGGTCGTGTGCGCTCATGAATGCATGTCTATTCGTTTTATGAAGGAATATGTGTATGTGTGAGTACTCATCGGTGCGACTATGCACACACCCTGTTGGATGTGTGTGTGTCCAAAATGAGCCCTGACTGTGTGCTCTGTAAGACACACACACAATGTGGCTCTGTGTGCAGACCTGAGGAATGTGAGAGAGCACCGGGCAGTGGGGGAGAAGAGAGCCGCGGGTGTGGATGGAGGGAGGGTGCGGAAAGGTAGAGGGATGAGGAGAGGAGAAGAGAGGTGGCAGGAACACGGCGAGGCTCCAGGGGTGTGTAGGGTGGCTGGGTTGCTGTGGATCAGATGATGTGGGGCCTGCCGATTGGCACGAGGAACCGTGTCAGGAGCAAAACACTGACCGTGATTGGCATCAGGCATCAGAAGGCCGATACGTGCCTGAAGATTAAGCACCCACCAGGCTTTCTTCTAAATATGGGGCTTTTCCATCATTCTTTGAAAGCTAAAGGCAAATCAAGCTAAATTAAACTCTCAAAAAAAAATGGTGCTATATAGCACTAAAAGTGGTTCTTGGCTCGTAATCATAGGGGAACCACTTTTGGTGCTATATAGCACCATATCTTTAAAGGTGCTATACAGCACCTTTGTCAAATAGTGCTATGTAGAGCCATATTGCATTGTATTTCTTCAACAAAAATGGTGCTAAACAGAACCAACAGTGGTTCTTTGGCTCATAAAGAACCTTTAAAGGGGCTTAACAGGTTCTTTGTACGGTAGAGGTGCTATATAGCACCTTAATCACCCCAAAGAACCACTGAAGAACCATACAGGAGCTTAACAGGTTCTGTATATGGTAGCGGTGCTATATAGCACCTCAGTCATGCCAAAGAACCGGTGAAGAACCACTGAAGAACCACTGAAAAAAAAATGGTGCTATACAGCACCAAAAGTGGTTCCCCTATGATTACGAGCCAAAGAACCACTTTTAGTGCTATATAGCACCATTTTTTTTAGAGTGAAGGGATGGTCCAACCAAAAAAGAGAATTAATTTACTCATTATCATGATATTTTTATGAATGGGTTGGTTCCCATTGACTACCATTGTATTTTTTGTCCTTACAGTAAAAGTCAATGTTGGAACCTAATGAGAACCTAAAATGTTAACAGCATTCTTCAAAATATTCAACAGAAGTCATACTTGTCATACTTCTAAGCTTGGAACCGCACAAGGGTGGGTAAACTGATGCTAAAATCTTCATTTTTGGGTGGTCTATCCCTTTAAAAGTGGATCAAATCAACTAGATGGCATGCAAGACCCTGAAACATTCACTTTACAAAATGTTCTGATCCATGTGCCAAGATAAGATGCCCAACGGACTCACATGAGTGAACAATTGTGTCGTTTTTGTCGACACTACACCGTAATTAAAGTGCTGCACAATTGTTCTTTCAATACTCTCCCAGACAGGATATTTGACCTCTCATATTTGTAAGAGAGTGTATTAAAATAACATTTTCTGTGTTTTTTCACCTAATCAGACTGTGACGACCGTGGGAAACCGTACTGTTCTGTTTGATATTACAGTCCACATGGGGGGCCTTAAGTGGGGGAAGGATTCGTTCTGTCTTTGTTTGGTCTCATAAAGCTTTCTATTTATTCTCATAACTTCTGAGATAAGCTATGGCAAACAGAGTGGCTGGTGTCCCGGGACGGAGGATTTTCTGAATGAAGGGTCCCTGTTGATAGAGTGATTTAGGCCACAAATGGGCTTTATACATCCAGGACACCACTGTCTGGGTTTAACAGCTCCCCTTTGACTTTATCCAAAACTTAATGTGCTTTATCGCTGATCCAGCATTCACTATTTGATTTAATCAAAACTCTTGATCAGGGGTTTTCAAACGGCAGTTCAGGGGCCCCCAGGGGGCCGCAAGGGGGTGCTAGGGAGTCCACGGGAAATTTCAGGAAAAAGTGTAAATGCATCAAAAAATCTACGATAACACTTAAAGCATTAAAGCATTATAATGCATTATAAAGGGTTATTAAAGGGTATAACGCATTATAATTTTTCATAATGTGTATTGTAATATATTATATATTGTCTTAAATAATTATAACCAAATTTAAATGCATGGTGTAACAATGAATTGATAAGTGTTATAACGTATTAACTATGGTTACAATTATTGATGAGATTGTACAATACATTATAAGGTGCATTACAAAGCATAATTAATGCATTAAAAGTATTTTTATAATGCATTGCATAAAGGCTTTAAGTAAAGTGTTACAAAATCTACTAACTTCTTTTCAGATTTATACATCTAACAGTACTTTAACAGTGGGCAGAAATAGACACACAATTTAAATATTTTCCAGAAACAACTAATTATTCATAATATTCATATTAATTATATCCATTATTTTTTCTCACAGAGTAAAAATACTAACTTTTTATATTATATTATATTATGTTATATTATATTATACTTGCTTATCATATTTTGAGATCCTAGGCATCAAAAAGTCTTGCACCAGATAACTGAGGCTTTTGGAATCAGGTATGATTTTAGCTCTGTGCAAAGCCAGCGCTTCATGCAGTCTACTTTCACTGGAACCAATAATGTTTACTAATGCTGTATCTTAGAACAAACACATGCGCACACACACAGAGATTACTTAAACAAAACAAACAGTTCACCGCAGGGGCTCTGCATTTTTAGCAGCTCCCTGGTACACATTCGAGGGTGAGAGTTAAGTCCTATGAACTGGCCTGAGAAACTGACCCTGTTTGTGGACACTGCAATCCAAGAGCTTCACCAGGTTTTACAGCTGCGAAGAAGACAATAATACAGAACTGGTTTACACCGCATATGTGTGGGAAAACATATTGGATCCGTAGCCTCCTGCAAATAGTCTCTTGTGAATGTACAACAGCACGAATCAATGGGGCCAAGCCTTCTACCATTGATGCTTGGCAGTGCTTTCTCTTTGAAATACGTGACTGTATGGAGGAGTGACTTCCGTGGGTTTCTTTTTTCTGTCCTTCCTTTTCTCCCTCCTTTTGACTGGACTTTGAGATGTTGAGTATGTGTCTGTTGTTTTATTTTATTATTTTATTTTATTTTATTTTATATATATATATTGTTTTTTTATGTTGTGTTATGTATGAAAAATAAAAATAAAAAATGTTGATAACAAAACAAGAGCTTCACCAGGTTCTCAAAGCATCCAGGTGGAATGTGGATGCTTATTCTTATAAAGACACAAATAATGTGATTATACAGAGTGATTAACAATGAGAATCTTCGAATATTCAAAGAAAAATTTGTAATAATATTTCACAATATTTCTGTTTTTACTGCATTTTTGATCAAATATGCCTTGGTGAGCATAAGAGTCTTCCCTCAAAAGTATTAAAAACAACTGAACCAACCCCAAACTTTTAAATGTACACTCTATGTGCAATTTGTATGTTTGATCACAAAAAGTCTTACAGAATCAACTGATAATCAATAAAGTGTGCTTAATTAATAATTATGTTTGTCAGAATTTTTATTGGAATTCTTGATTTCCTGATTTCCTCAATTTCTCAGATTTGAGTGTCACCATACACACATAGCAGTTTTGGCCTGTACAGAGATCAGAGAATGTTAGGAGAGGCAGAAAGAAGGAAGACGGAGGGAAGAGAGGGGGTTTAAGATGGAGCAGGTAGACAAAGCCAGCATTCATGGACACAGTGAAGGAATGAAAAACATTCTCCACCAAGAGACGCATGCTCATCAGTAGGGCTTGGGTTAGGGTGTGCGTGTACGTGTGTATGGATGTATGTGTGCCAACACGAAAGGAAATTATATGAGGGGAAAGGGTGTTTGATCTAATGATAAGTGGGTGTAATTTTACTCCAGGCTCTGGTTAAAAGGAGCCCTCACTTCAATATCTACCAGCTGCAGTGGTGCTGGTAGAGGATAAGAGTGGGGAGAAAGTCAAATGGCACACACACTCTCAGAAAATAAGGAACTAGGGTGATACCTTTTCAAAAGGTGCCCCTTTGTACCTTATTTATCCCAAAAGGTGCATAGTGGTACCTTAAATGCACATATTAGTACCTAAATGGTACAATTTTGAAAAGTTGCCACACTACTGACAGCTATTGTACCTTTTTACTGAAGGTATAAAGTATAAAGTTTAATTTCTTAGTGTGAGTATGTGTGTGAAAGGTCCCCAAAGACAACAGTACAATGGCCCACACAGCCTCTCTGGAATGCATTCAATCAGAGTTCACGGGCAATTCTCTCAGTGCAGAGCTCAAAAAAAGAACTTATTTTTATGCTCTTCCACAAACTGAACAAATTCAGACTGTAAATAAACCCCCAGTGTAAGTGAAAGGATAATGTCTCAACTGACATTTGGCTGTGGAGAGGTGAGGTTAGCCGGTATGTTGGTGCTGAACTCGACTGATTCTCCGTGTCCGGTTATAGATGTGAGTTGGTGCGCTCTGCCCTCTACAGGCAAAAAGGGGTACTAACAGCGCTCCTGTTGGATACGGGACGCAAAGGTGGTTACAGCCAGCTGCCACGGCCACATTATCCTCATTTTATTCTAGTCAGGTTATATGGATGTTATGTGCCATAAAATTTAAATAAATGCATTCAAAAATTCACAAATATTATAAACATGTTTAGACGGACACACCTGTGCATCAGAGTTGATCCTAAACTTTGTAGCTACACCAATATCCACCAGAGGGCGCTCGAATCAAGCAAGCCGATTCAGTCAATCTTTTGGACGCAGAAATCTATCACTTTTAGGCTATTTGAACTCGTGAAATGGTTATGAGCTATTGCAAAGACTCAAATGTGAAAAACCCAGTGTGTGAGTTAATTGGATACAATGACTTCTGGTACCACAGTAAAGGGGTCACACTGGACATGGTAACTTTGACCCAAAGCCAAGGTTGACTCTAAGCCATGAGTCATGCTGACCCAAGTCTCAGAAATGAGGTCCCAGACTGCCTAGAATGTCAGTAGTATGATCAGGGCCATCATGAGATGAAAACAACCTGGAATGTTGTCTCGGGTCTGTTAATGAGGTGAGATGACTAAGTCCTCTGTAATATAATCAGGCCTACTTGTCAGGCATAGCAAAGTAGGGGGTTTAGGGGTCCAGTCGTGAAATTTTGTTCCACAACTTATGACCTCAAGCAACGGTTCTGTGATATGAGTATGACAGTGATGGAAACTTTTTCCACCCAGCAAAATCTTTTCAATAACTTTGCAGGAGTAGTAATGAACTAGTTGTGTAAATATAATCATAATAATAATAACAGTAATAATATAAAAAAAGAAGAAGGAAGAAAGAAAAGAAATTACTCATAAAAACAACATTTTGTGACATTCACAAAATTCTTAATTGTGAAAAGGGAAGCATCAACATTAATAAAGTATTTTGGGAAAATTTTAAATACTGGACAATGCATTACATAATCTCAAAGCAAATCTTCCAGCTGTAACAGGATCAGTCCAGTTATCTCAGCCACTCTCTGCCACTCAAAACCGCCTCATCTTTCAGGGAGACCCCACTGACCTCACTACCACCTAAAAGTGAGAGCATTGCTTTTTTATTTTTAACTGTTAAAATTTTACATGTGCAACCCATATAACACATTATTTAACTTTCTAACCGAAGATTCTTCTAGATTTTCTTCTCTTTTTTTTTCAATGTAATTTCCAGGTATACCTATCTGTGTATTACTTTCTGTATATTCAAGGTCCATACTTGCAGTGTTTTATAGCTATTGTTACAGCAATGAGATGTAAAAAGTGTAGTACCTATTTACATTTTTAGTTATCTACCTATATTCATTTGTAATTACACATTTATATAAATTGCTGCAAGTTAATTAAATGTATCCCATTTTTGTCCAGTTATGTGATCACGTGTATTTTACTCTTTGGATAGCCCAATGAAAAGCTTTCCTGACTTTTCTGCAATTTGTTGGAAAAAGGGAAATTATAATACAAATACATTTTTTTTTACTATATTATTTATTTTGTAAACATATGTATTTTTCAAATGTTATATATATATATATATATATATATATATATATATATATATATATAAATGAAAAGTTCATTTGCAAAAAAATCTCAATCAAACTGCAGTTGGATTATTTTGATTAGGTAAAAAAAATAACAAAATAATAAAGCTAACTAACACAATAAAACACAATAAAAACATGATTACATAATAAAAAACATGATTTTTGAAGAAAAAAAAACAATCTGTTTTTGCAAATAAACTCTTCATATAGGCTACAATTTTAATTAATGAATGGTAACTGAATGTGAATCAATCAGTTACTCATTCATAATGTTTTCCCACTGGTCACAAATGGTCTGCATTTAGGCCTACATTTATTTTTTATTTTTTACACTTTATAGACCCTTAAGCTCAAAAGTAAATTTTGGTCCCAAATCTTACTGGTGGGATTAAATTGGCACTTATTATGTCTGATTATGTGTCAAAAACTTTTAAGCAGCAAAAGTTTTTAGCTCAGTAAGTCTGCCCTAAGTTGCATACTTAGTTACTACTATTGAGCCATATACGTCTGTTCTGGGATCCACCAATTATCCCTCTCCTTTTTTTCTCTCACCATCACGCCCCTAACATCCGGCAGGGGGGGGGTGTCCTCACCTGCCTATGATTCCTCGGTTACCGGCTAAATTTGTCAACAGAAGTCACGCCCATGCCTCGTGGGACTATCTGGCACTCACTAGAAAGCACGCGATTCATAAGCATAAGACACGCGCTGTTTATTCACACTGGTTTAGAGCTCCTATAGGTCGCTGATTTAGAAATTCAAACTTTGGGCATTGATTATGCATTGTGTTAAGACCCTACGGGCGTCCAAAGCTGGCATTTTGCTTATTAGGAACGCTGGAAAATGGGAGAGAGTTGCGGGAAATTTGGACAGAAGACGCTCACCTGCTCGGCTGCACACGAGCGCATCTCCAGGCCAACATCCGCGCCATCAGCACGTGATCACAGAGACGGACGCCGCGACGTACAGGTAAATCCTCAGAGAGGCGTTACCTGCTGCATGAGTTGCCATAGAGATGATATAAAGGGCTTTTAAAATTTGATTATAGAGGGGTTAAGTTCTTTCTAAAATGAGATGTGTTGAGTAAAACATGTTTTCTGTATTGTTTTGTGTTTTAAGCAGTAATAAGGTGGTTGCTGGGTTGGAGGACCTGTTGTTCTATACTATCACCCAGGGAGAAGAGAACATCTCAGTGGCGCGTTTCCTGGCTGTGAGTTGCACTAATAGTCACAGAGTGCATGTGTGTGTGTGTGTGTGTGTGTGATTTAGTCAGCATGCACTGTAGTGAGAGGGAAAAGGAATAACATACATAAACATAAACATATATGTAAACATCGCGTACCCACATTCTTTCCATTTAGTATTATTCAAAAATTATTAGACACTTTTATTCTTACATAATAATCATAAATCTTTGGTGTTATGTAATGGTACTATAAATAGAATTCACGTGTGGGCCAAGTGGCTAGCTCCATTAAAGCCCATAATAAATATATCTGTTCCTAAACATGTGGATCCATATTTGGATGTTTGAGTTTATATTACAGGAAGGAATACATAAAATTATGGACTGTTTTAACACATTAATCTCTGTATTGGTGTGTGTGTGTGTGTGTGTGTGTGCGCGTGTGTGCGTGTACTTCAGTACACATGCCACCCAGAAATAGATACCTACTAAAGTGTATTGCTATCATTTATGTGCATGGGGTTGTTTTGTCTATATATGATGGTCATCTGCAATTTAACAGCTGAAATGCTATATATCATTGACTGAAGAAAACATGTTCCTACCAAATGATTGATGGTGAACTCTTTCATTTGACTAATGTAAACAGTGTTGCACTGTACTATAGGAGCTTTATATATTTAGCCATTGATTAAAGACATCCATATATGTCACAATCATTGCAAATATATAAGGGACACATCATAGTTCTCAGCATTTCCTTATTTTAATATACTAACAGCTGAATATCACAGTGGCATAAAGTTTAGTTTCAGTTTATGAAGTAAACATAAAATTAAAATGTAATTTATTTACAGTTTTAATATTTAATATCTAATATATTTCTGCTCTTATTGTTAACAATCCATCCATGTTATTCCAAAAAAGCTTGTCTTACTCTGTTCACAAGTACAATACTGTTCAAAAGTTTGGGATCAGTAATATTTTTAAATGTATTTGAAAGAAATCTCTTATGTTATGAAATATTCTTACAATTTTAAATATTTAGAATTTATTTAAAAATGTCATTTATTTCTGTGATGGCAAAGCTGAATTTTCAGCAGTCATTACTTTAGTATTCAGTGTCACCTGATCCTTCAGAAATCATTCAGATGTGCTGATTTGATGTTCACAAAACATTCCTTATGAACAATTTTGAAAACAGTTGTGCTGTCAGTTTTGATCAATTTAATGTGTCCTTAATAAATAATAGTATCATTAAACTAGTATTTCTGTCAAAAAAACAACAACATACTGACTCCAAGCTTTTGATCAATGGTGTAAATCAACTTATAATATCAAATCACTTATATTATGTTATAGCTTCCTGAACCAGTAGTTCAACTTTGAATGCGTGCTAAAATTTTCAAGCAATAATTGTTCACTGAACAATTAATCACTTCAACAATTCAATATTTGAAATATGAACAGTATTGCGATATGTGTTCTGGTTTTCTTAGGCACTCAAAAGCACAGGCTTGCTGACCTCTGACCCCCGGTTGAGAGACTGCATGCGGCAGATCCACCAAGCTGTCCAAGAGTCTGTTGGAACTGCAATTATGGACCAAGAACTGTTCAGAAAGTGAGTAGAGAATTGATTCAGCAATGCAAAGAGTGAGAGAGTATGTGTGTATGCGTGTTTTTGTGATATGCCGTGGCATCACTTATAGTTTATGACCTGCAGCTGTTATGATATATGCACACAATCATGCCACTTACAGGTAAATGATATCTCAATGTTCTTGGATGTCTGGAAATACAAGCAGTCTGTTCATCATGCACACATACGCACACATCATCACATACAAATTCTTGTTCTTCAGCAGAGGTAAATACAACTCACCACCTGTTGTGTGCGTGTTCATGCGTTCTGTGAAGCGTGTGTGAAGCTAAGCCATGTTAAGCAGTGATAACGTGTTTGCTAGTCCTGTGAGGCACCGCTTAAGTTGCTTTTGAACCAGCTCGGTCGGTGCTAATAAACATGGATCAAATTTCATTTTCAGTCATGTAAAACTCTCTTAGCACATTACAGATCACAGGTGGCTGTTAAGTCGCAGTTGTGTCACATGGGCATATGTGTGTTTCTGTTTCTAGATGTGTTGGCAGTAACATAGTCCTCCTGACTCAAGCTTTCCAAAGGAAGTTCATCATTCCAGACTTTGAGTCCTTTTCTTCCCTCATAAACCATCTGTATTATAACGCACAGGCTCAGAAAGGAGGGAAAGTAAGACATTGATTTTCCTTATCGCTTTTCTGAATCACCTTTACAAACATATATATCAACTTCTCATCTCCATATTTGTCTATTTGTGTTTGCGCAGGTTGCAAACTACATCCCTCAGTTAGCTAAGTTCAGTCCGGACCTGTGGGGAGTTTCTCTGTGCACTGTGGATGGTCAGAGGTAAAATATACTTTTAGACTTATCGTTATTATGAGAGAACTTTATGGTCCACATGTACATACATGTATGTGTTTGAAATTGTTTGACCATAAATACATTACCGTTGAAAATGTTTTGAATTTTCTTTTAAATTGTATTGTTCAGCAAGGATGCAATAGATTGATCAAAAGTGACAGTGAAATATATAATACATAATGTAGTATTTAATTATACAAATTGTCTGTTTCTGTTTTTTTAACTTTCACTTTATCAAAAACATTCCACAAATATTTAAAGCAGCATAAACATTTTCAGTGTTGATAATAATAATAATTTTTAATTGAGCATTAATTCGGCATATTAGAATGATTTCTAAAGGATCATGTGACATCGAAGACTGGAGTAATAGCTGCTGAACATTCAGCTTTGCCATCACAGTAATAAATGGCATTTAAAAAAAAAAAAACAATTTAAACAAGTTTTTTTAAATTGTAATAATAGTTCACAAAATTACTGTTTTTTGGGATAAATTCATTTTTGATCAAATGAATGCAGCCTTGGTAAGCATAAGAGACTTCTTTCAAAAATCTTACCAATAGTAATAGTAATTTTGTGTTCTTACCCTTTCCCCTCTCACTCACTTTATCTTAAATTTGATCTCTTCCTATTAACATAGGCATGCTATTGGAGACACCAATATGCCATTCTGTCTGCAGTCATGTGTGAAGCCTCTGGAGTATGCGCTGGCTGTGCATGAGACTAGCACTGAACTTGTGCACAGATATGTGGGGAAAGAACCAAGTGGCCTCAAATTCAACAAACTCTATTTAGATGAAGATGGTGAGAATCCATCACAATGTTTTATTTCTCTCATTGATGCTGTCACTCAAAGATACGGCCAAATAAAATGGTCTCAAATAGTATTTGGACACTTAAAATGACACATTGTCAGCATACTTGTGTTTTATCATCTTTCTCTTGTTTGCCCTGGACAGAACTCCAGAGATTCAAACCAATTGCATGACTCTAAATTACTCATTGTGTTCTATTGCAACATGAAGTCTGATTATAAGAGGAAGCTGTAAAACAGTTGTCAGTTATCAGACCTCCTTTCAGTATGAATCTTATCAATGGATTTCCTCAACTCTGAGAAACATTGCATCTGCAGACTACTGAATCTGATACGGAATCATTCCCAGTCAGCATGATGCCCCTTTGATACTGAGTTTTGACAATTTGACAACTTTTTTTTGTTTGTTTCCCAGATAAACCCCATAATCCCATGGTAAATGCAGGAGCCATTGTAATCAGCTCTCTCCTAAAGGTAAGAGATTACAATACAATTACATAAAAATTCTATCTTAACAGCCGGGTTCACCATTTTCCGCTCGCAGTATGTTTGAAATATCACAGTTATGTTTATAACGTATATTAAAAAATAAAATAAATAAATCAAAGTGGCTTATTATTGGAACACTGTGCGCAAACTTTTTTCCTACCTGATGACAAGCTGCTTGACAATTGCTGCTTTTTGCAGTGCAAATTTAGTTTGTGATGAAAAACAGTACGTTGGTTTTAATGGAAACTATAATGGTGTCTACTGGTATGTGATGGATTCTATTGGTGGGATGTTAAATCCTATTGGAAAAATGTCCAAAACACACTACAAAAAGGAATTTTGTAATGGTTTTACTGGAAAAAGCTAATGGTTTATAATGGCCGCCTGTTGCCGACTGTCAGGGTTCTGTCGCGTCTGTCATGTGTTCCCGCCTCATGTTTCCTTATTTGGTTTGTTTCCTGTCCTTGTTTCATGTGATTATTAGTTCATTCTGTTCAGGTGTGTTTGTCTCATTAGCGCGTGTATTTAAGTTCCTGCTTGTTGAGTTTCGTGTGGTCTACTCGTTACTCCCCGGTGTTCCTGTCTGTGTCTTGCCCTGCCTTGATGTCATCAGTAAAGACTATTATTTGAAGTTATCAAATAATCCTGATCCTCCCTTGTGTGTGCACCGTGACACCGACCACTGCTTTACAGGGACACAAGCCTTGAAAAGTTGCTTTAAATTCAGCAGCATTGCTGTATTGCACTGATATAAGAAATGATTGCTATGATAGACAAACTACTTTTAATTGGACAAAATTGCATTTCTGTCCTTTCCTTTTGACCTGGTTTTAAATAGCGGATAAGGTGTGCGTTTGTGTGTAAGAGTGGGAGTAGTTGGTCCTTATTGGAATGACAAGAGCATCTAGTGGTCAAGAGGTGTGTCTAAACAGCCAATCAGAAGATGTGCTGAGAAATACGCCTTTAAGCATGTTTAAATGGGGTCAGATTTTCTACGTTCAAACTTACTTAAAGGTCTATGACTACAATGGAAGATTAAAGGTTTCAGTGGTTTAAATGAACTGTTATAAAAACAATACCTAAGTAAATGTAAGCTATAATTTTTAAGGGACTCGCCACTTTAAATTCAAGTTCAAAAACGAGTACGAGTAAGTTTCTAGTTTGACCTATGCCCTTAAACATGTTACACAACATCAGTGAGCACAGACACACAGGAGTGCTTTTTAAGACGAAGACATCTCACGGCTGTGATCGCATTGCGCTGACCTTTGCACATGGGACTCCCTTTCGGACCTCGTGGAACTGGTCACCTTAACATCACACCTTAGTACATATGAAACTCAATATGTGGGGTAATTTTCCCTAATACCAGTTAGGGAATAACAGTTCATGTTGAATCATTTGGCTTTATATTCATCCTTCATGTTCTGTCATTTAACTTCATGTTCACTGCAACTGTGCAATGAAAAACATGACCGATCATGATCATGCCCACATTTGCAAAATCTTTTCTTTCACATCCATAACACATATTCACTGAACTCATAACCTTTATAGATTTGTATGCATATTTATAGGATAAGATATCATATCATACCACACTTTTACCACACACGTTTGTGCACACTGCCACCAAGTGTTTAAATACTGCACTGTAGTACTGTTTGCAGAGGAATCTTTGGATCAGTCCCAAAGTAAACTGTGTCACTGGAATCACTGTTTGCTATTTTTTGCTTGCCAACAGAAGCTAATTTTATTTATATGTAGTTCAATTATAGCACATTGGCTAAATTAGAGTTGACATTGTGAATGTTGAATGTGTTTTGACTGTCTGTAGAACTGTTCAGTTTGTTGTCTTAAAAAGGATTAGCATTAGCCATGGGTGAGCTGTCAGAAATTTCTAATGGGGTTTTTGACATTTTTGAATAAAGACACTATACATAAACTACATATAATACAAGAATGTAAGTTTAAATGCTTGATCTATAAACAAAACCTGTGTAGGCCTTATGAAGTAACTTGTTAGCAACGTACATTTTAAAGCAATTAATTCACATTTGAGGTATAACTGTGTGTAATTTATATTGTTAAACAGTATCTGAAAGTCCATTTAAGTCATTTTAAACACAGACCTTTATTTACTTATAAACCAGCCTTCTTCTCCTGCGTTTAGTTGTATTGGCTGGACGTCCCTTATGAAAAAGTGAGCTTAAATTGGATGTGTGAAACTTCACTTACAGATAGTATAATATTAAAGGGTTACTACACCCCAAAATGAAAATTTTGTCATTAATCACTTACCCCCATGTCGTTCCAAACCCGTAAAAGCTTCGTTTGTCTTTGGAACACAATTTAAGATATTTTGGATGAAAACCGGTAGGCTTGTTGTGACTGTCCCATTGACTGCCAAACTATTAACACTGTCAAGGCAAAGTATAAAAGTTTAAGAAAAGTATAAAAACATCATCAGAATAGTCAATCTGCCATAAGTGGTTCAACTGTAACGTTATGAAGCAACGAGAATACATTTTGTACGCAAAGGAAAAAAATGACTTTATTGAACAATTCGTCTCCTCTGTCAGCATAGAGCCATTTTGGAGAATATCCCCTGACGCAAACTGCGTACGCTGTTCTGTGTCAGCCGCGCCACAAGGATACATTGCTTTCGTTCAAATCAAAGCGTAAACAAACGTAGAAGACATATCCGTTCAGTGCGGCTTACACAGAACAGCGTACGCAGTTTGCGTCCAACGGATATTTTCCAAAATGGCGAATTGTTGAATAAAGTCTTCTTTTTTTTTTTTTGCATACAAATGTATTCTCATAGCTTCATAATGTTACGGATGAACCACTGATGGCATATGGACTATTCTGACTATGTTTTTTAGACTTTTCTGTGCCTTGACAGTGTTAATAGTTTGGCAGTCAATGGGACAGTCACAAGCCTACAATTTCATCTAAATTATCTTAAATTGTGTTCCGAAGACGAACGAAGGTTTTACAGGTTTGGAACGACATGGGTGTAAGTGATTAATGACAAAATTTTCATTTTGGGGTGGAGTAACCGTTTAAAATAAAAGGCCACTTAAGTGTACTTAAAGAAAGTACACTTTCATGACTGTTTCTTAACACACTTTTAAAAAGTGCACTTTGTAATCATGTCAAATGAAAAGTTTTACTTTTAAGTTTTAAGTCATGTTTTATTAATCTATTGACTGTTAACTAACATACTAAACCACATATAAAGTACTTTATTTGATATTGCATTTTAAGTTTATATATTTGAAATGCACTAAATTGCAACTTTATCAAGTTTCAATAGAAATTACATTGAAATATATTTTAATTTACCATTAATTTTTTTTTACTTTTAATTAGAAATTAAGTATCTGAAAACATGTCATTTCAGTTCAGTTTTAAACCTATGCTTAAGTGTACTTCCTTTTTCTGTCATCTTCTCTCACTTTCTCCTTTTGTGTCTCTATTACAGCCTGGTTCCAACAAGGCAGAGAAGTTTGACTTTGTGAGTAAATTGCAACATCTCCTCCATGTGAACTATCCCAGGTGTTTGCTGTTATCTGGCTTGTTATGAATATTGGTTTATATTTGTGTGTCAGATGATGGATTATCTGAAGAGAATGTCTGGCAGAGAATATGTTGGGTTCAGTAATGCCACGTGAGTTTTAAATACAACCTCATTATTTCTATCAAATTACACTCTCTTAGAGGTGAACCTAGTTTGTTATCTAACATGTACTGGTGATAACATTTTCTGGTGATAACAAATGTCTGGTGATATTTAAAGTTTCCAGTCAGAGAAAGAGACCGGTGACAGGAACTACGCGATTGGCTATTATCTCAAAGAGAAGAGAGTGAGTCTCTCTTTGGTCACTGTCATTTTTATAAGCATATTGACAGGATTTTTATTGCTTTCTCATCTGCTGCTCTGCATTTTTTCCTGTAGTGTTTTCCCAGTGGAGTTGACATGATGGCAGCCCTTGACTTCTACTTTCAGGTAAATAAGCTGTCATTCTGACACATAATTGTCTTTAATAATGTTACTTGTTAATGTTAATGTCACTAAATTTTCTCATTAATGTCTTTATTTCCTTTCCAGCTGTGTTCTATTGAGGTGACATGCGAGTCTGGAAGCGTCATGGCAGCCACATTAGCTAATGGAGGGATCTGTCCAATCACAGGCGAGCGTGTACTCAGTGCCGAGGCCGTCCGCAACACTCTCAGTCTCATGCACTCGTGTGGCATGTATGACTTTTCCGGCCAGTTTGCCTTTCACGTGAGTCACACACACACACAGCCGACTGATTGCTTGCAGAATTCCCCAATGTGACGAAGCACACAGACACAGTGGACTTTACAGCTGGATTAAACTATTTCAGTCATTTGCTTTAAACCTCAGCTAATTACTTAAATAAAATCAGTGTTATTGTTTGTGTTTCTCTTCCACAGGTGGGTTTGCCTGCTAAATCTGGGGTGTCTGGTGCTGTGCTGCTTGTGGTTCCTAATATCATGGGGGTGATGTGCTGGTCTCCAGCTCTTGACCGTGTTGGCAATAGCATCCGAGGCATTCACTTCTGCCAGGTACTTTTTCATGAGCTTTGGTTTTGTATCTCTTCCTATTTGTTTATTTTTTCTGTGAGACCATTAGCTGAATTTGCTTGTCTTTTAGGAGCTAGTCTCCCTCTTTAACTTCCACAACTATGACAATCTGAGACACTTTGTGAAGAAGTTAGACCCTCGCAGACAGACAGGCCACGAGAGGGTGAGACCACAGACCAAATTTCAGTCACACCGTGCTAACAAATTAAAGCTAAAAGCTAGAAGCTAGCTCAAAGTTGCGATCAATCATTATATTTATATTACAGAACAAGTCTGTGGTGGATCTGATGTTTGCTGCTTACAGTGGTGATGTTTCAGCTCTCAGGAGGTAATATTTTCTTTCTTTTATTGCAAATAAATATACATTCAAAGATTTTTATGAGAATGGTCATGATATGAGCATCAGTAAGATATTAATTTTGTTTCACAGAATCGCTCTGTCTGCAGTTAATATGGAATTGACTGACTATGACACCCGTACCGCTCTACATGTGGCCTCAGCAGAAGGTAATAAGGCCATTTTGGGATTTTTCTGGTGTGTTTACAGTATTGTTAAAATGTTTAGGGTCAGAAATTAAGACTTTTATTTAGCAGGGATGTGTTAAATTGCTCAAAAGTGACAGTAAGACATTTATAATGTTACACAAGGTTTCTGTTTTTATTAAATGCTGTTCTTTTGACCTTTTTATTCACTGAAGGATCCTGAAAAAAAAAATCCACAGATTCCACAAAAATAGCACAGTTGTTTTTAACATAAGACATGTTTCTTGAGCAGCAAATCAGCATTAGAATGATTTCTGAAGGATCATGTGAAACTGAAAACTGGATTAATGGCTTTTGAAAATTTAGCTTTGCCATCACATTTTAAATTATATTTAAATTTCACAATACTCCACTTTTGGGTGAAAATTAACAAGTCATTTATCTAAAACTCTGATTTCAGGGCACTTGGATGCAGTCAAGTTTTTAACACATACCTGCAAAGTCAACCCATTTGCAAAGGACAGGTACAGCAGAGCTCCCCACTCTTGCACTTTTTCGGGTCTTTTTTTGTCCTTTATTAAAATGCATCTGTTTTTCAGATGGGGGAACACACCTCTCGATGACGCTATGCAGTTTGGGCACAGCGCCGTAGTTAAAGTCCTACAAGAATACCAGAGCGTTTACACACACACACTAATGCCAGAAGAGCTCAGTGCAGATGCGTGTCCTGATTCCACCATGGACGCCGATGAACTGAAGAGTATGGAGACTCTGGAGGGTTTAGTATGAGCGAGAACTACCATGAACATCCCAAACTTCAGTCTTTCATGACATCAGGGAAGCATGTGGGTGTGAGATTTATGACAAAGCCTGTGTAAGGACATGCTGAGCAGGTGTGCGCAGGTGTTACTGAGATAGTGCTTCAAACCCAAAGCTCTGCTACACGTAGACCTCCGCTAGCTTCTGTTGATGGTTTAAGATGGTCATTACTGTAGTCTCTCAGACATCCATTCAGTCTACTGTGGGATTATGAAACTACCAGGTACTTCCAGGTAATTTCTCGTACAGCTCCTCAAGGAGTTTGGTTGTGCTTGGACCAAATTAGAAATGCAGAAGCTTCCTTTCCCTTCACATTTATCACAGCAGAAGGATTTTTATATTAAAACACATCCTTAACTGGAAGGTTAGCCAGTAACTAGGAGTTGGATTCAAAAAACTTCCTTCAGATTCTTCTTAAGTACTATTTATACTAGCAAAGTAGTATACAATCATAAAATATAGAAGGCTGGCATTTTAAGAAATGTTGCTCTTGAAGATGTTATTGAGAAAATATTTGAGAACTTCTTAAGAACTATTCAAAAATTGCTCATACCATCTTTTAAACCTATTGGAATTTATAATCCTAAGCACTTTCTTGACTTCTTTCATAGGAAGATTTTCGAGAATCTGCCTTGTTTACTAGGTACAAATGTAAATTTAGCAGGATATCTATCAAGAAAAGCATGCATGCACATTAAAAAGTAGTTTATTTATTAGATAACCATACTAGAAATGTCATTACCTCATATTACCTTTAGGAGTTTAACAAGCCAGCACATTGTGAACTTTGGCCCAGTTGTCCATATGGCAAAGCTGTCCATGTCATTTAGGTTATTAATAATCTTTGGCTTAACATTATTAGCACGTATTTGTATATTTGTACTATTTTTAATGTGTGAATTTCTTAAGCCTGTTAATAGACTTTTTTGTAAGGTATTACATAATTTAAAAGACATTATTTTAATGTAGGGCACAAAAGCTTTGACTGAACCTGCTTGGGAAGCATCTGGTGCATATTTTGCCAGAAATGAATGTATTTAAAACTTGGTACGTGGACACTTTATTGCTGGATACAAAACTGTTCAGAAAAGAAAGTTCATATTTAAAGGTGTATTTGTTCCATGTGAAAGTGAAAAAGTGTAAGATGGACTGAATGACATGAAATAAGACAAGAAAAAAAATGAATGTATAAACTGTAAATAAAGAATATCACTGGTGAAGAATGTCTTTTTATTGAAAAACATCTCTGAACACTGTACTTGGGCACCGATGCAAAATGAGAAATGACTTTCAAGTATTTATATGTGCATATATGGATTAATTAGTTCATCTGCATATCACAAATAGTACACTGAGAGGATGTTTTCACCAACAGAACAGACAAATATTGCTCAAATCTGGTTTAATGGCTGTAAAAACAGCTATGTTCCCACTGACTTCCTTAGTCTTTTTATAAGGCCCCTACTTCTCCTTTTCTATCCATTAAGAGGCATGTAGCATCCATGTGTGAATGAACAAGAGTCACTAAAGCCCTGGTGGGATCTCCAGTCTAGAGTGTGTGAGCAACTCCCCATCCCAGAGTGCAAACGCAGGACAGATGGGCGAGCGGAACTGTGTTTTTATCGTGTACACCACTTCAGCTTTCTGGATGTCCACCAGACTGAGCCGTCCAGCCTCGTAGTCCAGCAAGAGCCCAACCCGATCGGGTTTCCCCACCAATGCCACCGGGACCTGCTTGCCAGTGGTCATAGCAAACCATTTCCTCTGGACAAACGCGAACACCCAGGAACTGGAATTGGTGCCCACGCATTCATCACGTGATGTCAACACCTCGGCCACACCCACCCGGAATTCATGGGACTTTTTAACCGTCACCTCCCAGTAGTGCCGTCCAGAGTCAATGTGGGTGTCAGCGAGAACCACAGCCCAGTCCCGGAATCGGAGAGGGGTATCCTGCACGAGAGAGGGGTCCACACCAAGCATTCGATAGATCACACCTGTGTCCTTCTTAAAAAGGTCCAGGCTGCTGTGGGCTGTCCGCTCATCAAGCTTAAACTGCAAATCTGTCATAAATAATCATTCAAACGGTGGTTATTATATTGATAAACTATTTCTGGTTTACCAACATTTTCACAAAACATTCTGGAAAAATATTATAACACGAGTTAACCAGTGTTTTGTGCAATAATAAAATAATGGTAACAAAACAATATGTTTTCATTAGATTCATTAATATTAGTTAGCTACATTAGTAAATGTTAACGAACAATGAACAATACTTCTAAAGCATTTGTTAATATTAGTTAATGTTAATACATTTTTACAATCAGAAGCTGTATGTGTTAACATTAGTCAATGAACTAGAATTGTATTTTAACAAAGATTAATAAACAATTAATTTATAAACTCAGAGAGAGCTTTTTTATCAAGTGTGCTTGCATACACAAGGAATTTGGTAATGATGCTTCCAGTGCACACATATAAATACGACAACAGCAAGAAGACGCATAACATTATTGTTTGTAATAAATAATATATGACTCATTATCAATGTTAGCTAATGCATTGACAAATGGGACCATATTGTAAATTGTTTCCAAAATAATAAGCCATGCACTTTTCCATTTATTTTTACTGATAGCATTGTACTTCCATGGTTTTCTTGAAATACAATTTAGTGCCATGTAAATACCAAGTTAAATAAATAAGCTAATTATTCACTATCATTTCAGAACCCTACCTGCAAAGCTACAGTACTGTTAAAAAGTTTTAAACACTTGTGTAAAAATGCTGTAAAATAATAATACTGTCATAAATAATGTTATCAATAAATTTTCTTTATCAATTAACTTCTATTAACTATTTGGTGTGACCATCCTTTGCGTTTAAAGCAGCTTTTGGTCTAGGTCCACTTGTGTGTAGTTTTTCAGGTAGCTTTACAGGTAGGTTTCTTGAAGCATCTTGGAGACGTTGCCACAGTTCTTCTGGATTTAGTCTGTCTCAGTTTGTTCTGTTTCTTCATGTCATTCCAGACAGACTGGATGATGATGAGATCAGATCTCTGTGTGGAGCACTGGCTGTTGTCAAAATCTCACTGGATTATTACAATTAATGGCAAAATTAATGTTTGGAAATGTGAACTGATATTTCCTAATGACACACTACAGCAAAAGATAGAAATAACTGATTAATAAGTAATTTATTCATTTAAAGTGGTCAGTAGTCTATTGGCTGGTTTTAGGAGGGATGGGGACTTCCAAGTATTCCAACTGGTAGCTATGAAAGTACTTCATGTAGCCTAAACGTTATAAAAATTCCAGACATACTCTGAAAGCTTATAACAGTATGAAGGAGATACCATACTAATTAATAATCCCTGCCACAATCAGAAATAGCTGTATGTGATATTTCTCTGGTATCATGAAGAATTGTAATTTGTAAAGGAATTAAAGAAAACCTGTGAGTCTCTTAATTATTGATGTGAGAGAACATGATGTTCCCGTTGGCAATTTATCGAGATGACGATGGTGATGCATTTGCACTGTTATTTACGCTGACCTGCGCTACTATCACGAGCTTTATTAGCTCGTGCCAATCTACTGGCATCTCAGCTGAGACACGTGACTCTATCGCATATGCTGTCTACAACAGAACTAAGACCTGTGTTCTGCATTTCATATTATTGAGATTCCGTACAACATCAGGTGATAATACTTAATAAAAAGGAGATGTTTGGCGTGAAATTATAGCCTGAAATATTATCTCAATTCCTCTGACCTCCTGGTTTGACTCGAGTCAACATTGCGGTGCGTGAAAAGCATGCGTTTACTCACTGTTTCCTGCACTGGCACTAATATACCATCTCCGAGCTGTGAGAGATTTCCCACGGCCGTGACCGAGTACGGTCCCTAAAGATCTGCCCGTTAAACGACAAAAGAGTGTCATGCCCGAGGACATCGCCATGTTGTCCCATTTGTAGTGGGGTTTTGCTTCAGTTTCTGATTCTGTCGTAAGGTTGGGCTGTCCAAATGCTTGCGTGCTGCTGCCCCCTACTGTAAAAACAAGGTCTGACAAGGTTGTGTACATGAAAAATTGGGAGAAAATTACAAAATTGTTTGTTTTATTATCGAGAGTTTGGCAGTCAGACATACACAATGCAGTCAAAATAATACATCTGAGTAATTTGAATTCACTAATAAAACTATAGGGATGGGTGATTCAATAGAAAAATGTGTTGTGTGTATGTGTGTATGAAAAATAATGTAAGAACACACCTGTAATTAATCAGCTATTAATGATTATTGTTCTGTTTGGCACTAAAAAACAATCCATACAATTCATTGTGATGATGGTGAAAAATAACTATTTACTACCAAATTAGATGGCAAAGATTAAAATAAATACACTGAAAACAAATACACACTATCTGTATACTTTAACGTTTCCCATTTGTTGTTAATACATTTTTTAAAAGTTTAAATATAAGAACAAGCAAACGTTACTAATACTGTCTCATTTGAGTGTCTCAAAGTGTTTCAACTTTCAAAGTCACCCAGAAAATTACTGTCACTATTTCATACAATTCATACAAAACAGAGGATGTCAACTTTATCATATGTTTATTCAGAGCCCCGTGATGAGATTTTATGGCAGGGGTCCTGGAGGGCCAGTGTCCTGCAGTGTTTAGCTCCAACTTGCCTCAA
This sequence comes from Barbus barbus, assembly GCF_936440315.1. Classification (NCBI taxonomy): domain Eukaryota; kingdom Metazoa; phylum Chordata; class Actinopteri; order Cypriniformes; family Cyprinidae; genus Barbus; species Barbus barbus. The sequence goes on from NC_136757.1 coordinate 19,462,106, forward strand.
CACACCTGCCTGGAAGTTTCAAGTATACATAAGAAGAAGAATAGCTTGTTCAGGTGTGTTTGATTAGGGTTGGAGCTAAACTCTGCAGGATACTGGCCCTCCAGGAACGAGTTTGGCGACCCCTGTTTTATGGCATGTTTGTTGTTCATGATAACTGTGACGAGCAAAATCTGACTGTGAATCGCAGCATGATATGTGCTTTAGTGAATAAGCATGAGTATTAGTCATTATTGGGAAAAAGAAAAAAAAACGCAACAAACCAAACTTGATTTGTGCAATTTGAGCTTCTGAAACAAGCACTGAAAATATTTACCTTCTTTTCTGATTAAGAAGTAATTATCCTAAAAACCATGAAACAAAACCAACTACAACTACAGGATCTATAAGTCATCAAAATCTTGATCAATTCATTAACATTAATATCAAGTAAATGTTCACACTTACTGAGGATTGCTGTTTTTTTTTAGTCTTGATGCTTCTTTACTTTAGGTAGTTTAGAAAACTTCAGAATATCCAGTGGTCCAATGGTGTGGATCAATATTACCTGTACGTTAGTTTGTCCTGGATTCGAGGACCAGAGTTCACAGTGATGCCATAAACGGCCACAACTCCTCTACAGTAAAACCATATAAAATATCCAATCACAGTTATTGCTATCCTCTCCCCATCTCTTCTCGTCTATGTAGGTCTCAGTGTTTATAGAATAAGGCGATACAGGACCCAAAGGCCAAAGGTCAACCAGTGGCTTGTCCAGCTGAGCTGTGTCCATTTCTCAATGGTGTGGTTGGCCATGCCATCCTGCAGGCAAAATAAAATCATTTAAGTCATGTAACTAATATAAATAATAACTTACACAGAAGGCAGGGGCCATAATATTTCAGAAAAAGTAAGTTGTACCTCATCAGAATCCATGTCATCTGTGCTGGAGCCAAAAATTGAGCCCAGGTATGTTAAATGTAGCACTGCTAACATGCTAAACATCCCGTTAATTAAATATACCCAAAATTCCTAGAGAAAAAAAAGATGAAATATAAAAAAGTTAAATTTTTAAAGAACTTTTAACTTTTTAAATTCTAATATAAAATGGTAAAAAAAAATAATAATAATAATTAAAAAAAAGATTTAAAACAGTAAAAAATTTAACAAGTTAATAATTTAGTAAAGGCTTATCAAAAGATGGGGTTTTTATTTTTTATGATCTTTTTTGCCTTTGTTTAAAATATTCACAAAAGTTCTTCTACAGCCATAATGATGCATACAACACCTTTTTATGTCTGTGTTTGCAGTCAGATGGGCATCTCTTGGAGAGGACACATGCATTTAAAATGACTGACAATCTTTTCCTAAGCACTAAAACACAGAATAAAGACACAGTCCATTAAACACACAACCAATATCCAAGCTGAAAGGTGATTAATACTGTGAAAAGATGCATTAGTCAGCTGAACCGGTAAACGTAACTCTTTTGAACTGATTAAAACATTTTAAAGAATTATTACATTTGCAGATAATACCTGAACAGATACTCACCATGTTCAATATATGTTATGAAGCCTAATGTAAATAATACTGCCCAAATGTGGAAGCTTAAACCCTGTGGGCACAGAAATACAATATTGTACTTAAGCCCGGAGAACAAAATGCAGTCAATTCAAATGAAATAATCAATATAATGACAAATGAACAATAAGCAAAAATGCACTCACATGCAGCAGGGCGCTTGCTATGTATGTCAAGATAATAGCTGTGAAGCTCCCATATTTGAGAGCCTTCCTGAACACATCTTTAAAAAATAAGGTTGAGAATGTGGCTTACCCAAATATTTGGAGGTAAAAGAAGATACACAAATGTCTGCTCTAATTAAAATGCTATCATTTAAGTCTTTTGGGAGGTAAAATACATTTAATTAATTTTGGAGTGTATTAAAACCAATACAACACTATACACAAAATCAAATAACATAATCAAACAAACAAACACGCACAGGTGTTAAGCCAGCAGGACATGGGCAGGTTCCAGGAAGTCACCACTTCAACCACAGACCTGGGAAACTCTATATTTAGCGGCTTTGCTATTGTCAAGTCCCTGAAATAACAGAAATGGCATAAAAAAAAGAGCGTTTGTGAGATAGAAATGAGGGAAGATCAGGAAAAATTTACTAATTCTGAATTTGCCAGCAAAAGTAAAGGCCAATCATATACTTTCAGTGATATTAAACATAGTGATGTCAGAAATAACAACTTTTATAAACAAACATTTATATTACCAAAATAACAATAATTTCATTGATATTTAAAATTAATCTTTTATTAACAATATTTGCACCCTATAATTCATTTTAATGGTGTTTTTAAATAAAATAAACAGTCTCACAATTGGTGCTTTAATTGAAACAATATAAAATGATCAGTAAGTCACATCAGTGTCTTCAGAGCCAAGTAAAACCATACTAAACTAAACTTTAAGCCTATTTCATTAGACTACCAGATATATGAAAAAAAAGGAATTGATCATGAAGCATGTTTGTCATGTTTACTGACATTTTTGCCACAGGTATGTCCTCTATTTAATTTCTGACACTGACAGTGTTTAAATCTGTGTAATTTATACAAACCACTTAAGATTGTCCTTCTCCTCTGTGAAACCAGCACCTGCCAGTGTGGTGGTCGTCTCACCAAGGTAACTCACAAAGTAATTACTGAAATGGAAGGACAGGGTGTTCTCATAGGCCTGTAGCCACCTGATGAGGAGAATCACAAAGCTGAAGGTTATCAAAGATCAGAGACATTAAACTATTGAGGTGTAACACTGTGCATTGCCTACCTTTTAATAGAGCCCCTGCATTGAAATACAAAATAAAAAGCATTAATAAACTCAATTTATTTATATTTATTTACTAAATAGAAAGAATTTATACAGAAATCTCAAACCTAGCAGAATTCAGTTTTAATTCTTTTTACAAGTAAATTTAGCAGAAGCATGTTTTATGCTTTTATCCTCATAATTAAAATTTATGTAAATAATATAAGTAGGACAATACCTCATCTTTCGTTTCTTGCTGAGGAAAAAATATGAAAACAGATCTGTCAAAAATGAAAAACTAAGCCACAGATAGCAACACAACAATTAAGATTAACACGTTTGATATTAGAAGTAGAAGAATCAATCCATACTTTACATCTCATTGCTCATTGAATAACTACATACTATACTCACTTGCGGAGCAGCTTGTCTCCAAAGACTGGGATGAAATAGGGAAAGAGATAGGGTGCAATGCAGTTGGAAATTACCAGACAAAGCTGGCTCTTCACACAGCTGAAGACTGACTTCAAAATCCAGGAGACACTCTGAAAAAGATCATATAAACACGGTAAAGTGCTAGTGGAAGCACCTGTAATGCTCTTAAACCCCTTTAATTCTTATTTGTATTAGAATGAAATTTGAGACTCACAAGTTTTCGACTCTCTACCGCATCCATGTAGCTACTGAAACTGATCCAAGGCCCAAAGATGACCGTCCCCACAAAGTAAATGTAGCCCATAAACTCCACTGGAGAGGGAAATTTCTCCACTATGCCTTTGTCCAAATCAAAGGCAAGAGAAACTGCTTTCATGGCCACTACCATCTGGGAACCTACATGACCACAACAAGTATTTTATTTTAAATTTAGAATAAGAAACGTCTATACAGTCCTGGTCTAATGGTCACTAATGTCTGGTAATAAAACAGCATCAAAGACTGACCTCTCATTTTATGCCAGGTTGTTGTATCCATCATATGCAGTTCTCTGAAACAGAAAGAACAGAATCTTAAAACGGCATCTCTGACTCACCAGGTTCTATATCCTTTTAAAAAATGTAACAAAAATACAATATTAAAAATATAACTTAATTTGAAAAATAGGAGATATATAGTTAGTAAAGACATCTATAATGGCACAAAGAATTCTATTTCAAATAAATTCTGTTCTATCAAAGCTTCTATTCTTCAAAGGATACTGAAAAAAAATTATATTTCCACGAAACTACTAAGCAGCACAACTGTTCTCGACACTGATAACAATAACAAATGTTTTTTCAATACCAAATCAGAGTATTTGAATGATGTCTGAAGGATCATGTGACACTGTATGTACAGTATATATATATATATATGACTACCAGTGTTGAGGAGTAACTAGTTACATGTACTGTTTCTGTCAGGACCACTATCTTCAAAGATGATTGACAGTTAGCATACAGTTTGGATTGGTGCATGGTTCTGTTCTGGGCAAGAACTCCCTGTGCATTCATGCAGCCTAGCATGGATGAGAGCAGGGAGAGCAGCAATAACCCCCCAGGGTAAAAAGAACAGAACCTACAAAAGTATTGCAGATATTGTTCTGTTCTGTAATTTTATGTACACATTTTTGAATTAGTCTTATTTAAAAGAGAATCAGAGGCTGGATCCTGACTGACAGAGGAGGAGCTGGGTAATTCCAGAACTATCGCTATGATTTATGTATTTAACCTCAGAACAATCTCAAAGTAAAAAGAGGTGCTAAAGTCTAAATTTGTGCTGGCTGTTTTAAAATTAAAAATTATAATCTTGATTCAAGACTGAAGAATTTTGAAAGTCTGACATAAATCATTCTTTTGAGTACTACTGAAAGGTTAACCAAATTAATAAATGATTAACAGTTGAAAACTTTAATTAGAAATTTAGAAAAGTAAACAAATGTAATCAGTTACACTACTTTAATAAAGCAACTGAAATAGTTGCACAATTTATTACATTTTAAATAGGGTAACTTGTCTGTAACCTATTACTTTTTCAAAATGCAAAAATGAAGAAACAGATGAGCGTGAGAGGATGTATCTACATACCCCAGAAGGAGGTAGATGAGGATCGTGATGGACAGGAAGGGTCCTCGGCTGCTCGAATGGCGGCACAGGAAGAGGATGAGGTAGCAGAGGAGGCTGAGAAGCACCACCCAAACCATGTGCAGCTCGAAGAACAGGTAAAGAGTATAAAAACCACCTGCCACTGTACTCAGGTGTTTCAAGAAAGAGGGCAGACCTGAGAGAGGAAATACAGCTTAAAAATCATTTGTAACATAACATAATTTAATTACCTATTATTTTAATTGTACTTCAGTATTACAAGTAGTTCCCACAAACATGACAATTCTATAATTGTTTTCTCAAGGTCATGATATTTTTTTCTTCTTCTTTCCATGCAACACAAAATAAGTTTTATAGAAGAATCTCCAAAGTGTTTTATCACACAATGAAAGTGAATGGTGATCGTAGCTTTCCTCCCACAAAGCTATCATATGGCTTCAAAAGACTTGATATATTGTACATTGTACATGATCGACCTGCTGTTTTAATAGTATTTTTGTCCTTTTTGGTGCTTTAAACATCCGGCCACTATTCCCTTACACGAGTGGAACAGAGGAAAGGAAGTGTTTGGAATGACATGAGTGAGAGTAAATAATTTTTTATTTTATTAGAACTGTTACTTTAATAGCATTAAAAGATTACAGTACATCAAGTGTTGTATAAACCCCTCTTACCCAATCTCCACAACAGCCTACACACTAGGCAGATGAGTAACAGCTGCCATACTTGTTCCAGACCGTGCTGGACAGTCGGAATCAAGCAACCAGATCCCAGTTCCTGAAAGAACTGCTGTTTGCTTAGAGCTCCCATTGCTTTGACTGAAAAATAAAGACACTGAAAAATAAAATAACATAAATTAGATGTTGATGTTGTACCTTAAATAATCAAATCAATAATGTCAGTGCATTTGGTCTAAACAGTGACGGATGCTATGGGCAAGCCTCAAAGGTAAAGATAAGATCAAGGCTGAATTGAGGTCAGAACATAGTGTTTGTCAAATCCATCTCAGGGTTAATACTGAATCCCATCACAGTCACACATATTTGTGATGATTGCAACAGCTTTTAGAGATAGATGTAATGTTTTTAGGATTCCATTACAGAAATGTATTTTCATCAGGGAGGAAAAGAAAATCATCCTTGTTGGTACTCTGAATATATCTGTTATGATACCTTAATGCTGTGCTGTGTAGACATGCAATGTCCAAATAATCTTACCTCTGCAAGATGTTAAATACCCTCACACTGCACGGTCTGAACGGCCGAGATGTAAGCTAACTTATCTGTTATATCGACGACAGGTGTTTTATGCTCTAAATGAGAATCATATATTAGCTGAAATGTACAATTCGTTACAGAGCGCGACAGCTGAGGAGGAGGATGAGCGCTTCACCCCCACTATCAACTCACACAGCGATGAACCGCAGCAGGAATAACGCTACGCCTGTGCGATCCCAAAAAAGGGGAGGTTTTGCACACATTCTCTTATATTACTTATGTCAATTTTAATTTAGAATAAATCTATATAAATTCGACCAGGTTCTAAACAAAATATGGAGAATTATGTCGTGCTTCCAGCACAATCGGTCCAGATGATGCTGGCTATGCGCCTGATGGCTGATTCCCATTGATGCTGTCCGTCTTTCGTGATTCCAAAAGGAACATCCGATGACCAATCATCTTCCTGGGCATCTGTGGCTGAACCAATCATATGAAAGGATCAGCACAAAAAGGCGGAGCTTCTGGTCTCACGCTTTGATAGCCTGGGTGCGTGTTCAAAATATATGGAAAATGTAATAAATATTCGAAATGTTCAGAGATAGTTATTTTGAATACGTTAATATAATTAAATAAAGTTTTAATGTAATTTATTTATAGGGAACTTTGTGTTGTTTTGAGAGAGTTCCAATTTAATTAACCCAATGAAAAATGCAATTTAATCATTAGATACACAACTACTTCAGCCAACAAATGTTTTGTATACAAATGCCCTATTTATATAGATTGGACTTTTATTTTGAAAAAGACGATAGTTGGTGAGGCGGAAGTAATGAATCAAACATTAAAATCGGAAATTTTGTCTGCTTGTTAAGCAGCTATTGCAAATTAGCTTAGATTTTTTTTCTAAATAGCAAGGTAAGACGGTATTTTTGGCCGTACCGACAGCGACAGGATCTGTCAGACACACTGCATTCATTCAGTGTCTTCGCAGCTTGCAGAACTATTAAACAGAAGGTTTGAAATTGAAGTTGAGCTTTAAGAAAAATACGCAGATCATAACTCCTTAAATTACAAGTTGTATGATGGCGGGTTTGCTCTCTACGCAATATAATTCAACACTGAGCAAATTCAAGCTGCTAAGGAGTAACCCTGCCCTGTCAGTTCTAAGCACTCGGCGTAAATACAGCAGTAAGGATGGAGCTGGGATTGAGTTTCTTCACAAAAGTGTCGTCCCGACCATGCACTACCAGAAGAGTTTACCAAGGTAGGAGAATGGCATACAATACGATATATAAATAACGTAATATTTGCTGTGCTTTGATATTACATCTTTGATGTTGAATATGATTTAAGCTGGAAATGCCATTATTTATTTTTTTGTCTACGACCATTTTAGGTCATATTAGAGAATGTAGGTTAAAGTGCAAAGTCTACGCTTAGGTTGCAAGGGGGATGGGGACACGGTGTCACACGTAAATATACCCCCTTGTCTTAAATTTAGTTCCCTCACTATTGTTCCGTGGTAAACTGTAGAGGAAGATTTACATTCAAGCAATCTAAAATAGAATAAAATGTAATAATCTTCGATTAAAAATGTAATCTAATTGTCTTTGGTTTGTGATGCTGTGTATACTACCACCTAAAAGCTTTTAAATGTTTTTGAAAAAAGTCTGAAATGCAGTAAAAACAGGAATATTGTGAAATATTATTACAATTTAATCTAATATATATTATCCCAAAATATATTAATTTTATATGTTCTTTATAGATTACCAGTCCCAAAATTGGAAGATACAATAAGGAGGTATTTGGCAGCTCAGAGACCCCTGCTGATTGATGAACAGTACAGGTAACCCAAAAGTACCTATATCAATTTATTAATTTCATTTTCTAATTACCCTTTAATGTTTTAACATTTTTCTATCTACTTCTGCTCCCTCTAAATCTGTCAGTAATACAGAGAAAGTAGCAAATGATTTTCAGAGTGGTGTAGGCAAGCAGTTACATGAAGAACTTGTAGCCTTAGACAAAAACAACAAGCACACCAGCTATATATCAGGTAGGAGATGTAGTAATAAAAATAACAATTGCATATTAGTAGTTTAAATTGTAACATCATTAATGAATTTCTCCCATTTGCATTGCAGCTCCATGGTTTGACATGTACTTGTCTGCTCGGGAGTCTGTTGTGCTCAACTTCAACCCCTTCATGTCCTTTAACCCTGACCCCAAACCCGAGTACAACGACCAGCTTGTGCGAGCCACCAACATGGTATGCTCTGCCGTCCGGTTCATGAAAACCCTTCGTGCTGGTCTACTCGAGCCAGAGGTGTTTCATCTAAACCCTGCCAAGAGTGACACCGATAGTTTCAAGAGGTTGATCCGATGGGTGCCCCCCTCTATCTCATGGTTTGGAGCCTACATGGTGAACGCCTATCCTCTGGATATGTCCCAATACTTCCGCCTCTTCAACTCCACACGTATACCCAAGTACAAGCACGACGAGCTCCTCACAGACGACAAGGGCCACCACCTGCTCATAGTAAAGCGAGGCAACCTATATGTGTTTGATGCTCTAGATCGGGACGGCAACCTGATAAAGCCTGCGGAGGTGCAAGCTCATTTGAAATACATCCTATCAGACCCCACACAAGCTCCTTCGTTCCCCTTGGGTGTTCTAACAAGTGAGAATAGAGACACATGGGCAGGGTTAAGACAGAAACTACTGGATGCTGGAAATGGAGAAGCTCTGCATTTAGTAGACAGTGCTTTGTTCTGCCTCTGCCTGGATGAGGAGGTGATGAGAGACTATATTCACATTTCCCACAACATGCTTCATGGAGACGGCTGCAACCGCTGGTACGACAAGTCCTTCAGTATCATCTTGGCTAAAGACGGACAGGCGGCGATCAATTTTGAGCACTCTTGGGGTGACGGCGTGGCCGTTCTTCGCTTCCAGAATGAGGTCTTCAAGGACACCACGGAGAAGCCTTTGGTCGGGCCTGGATCCCAGCCTGCAGCGGTGGACTCTTCCTCTGCGGTGCGCCGATTAGAGTTTAAACTCACTGATGAGTTAAAAGCTGGAATCACAAAAGCAAAAGGGAACTTCCAGGCCGCCGTGTCAAAGCTCACCATCGACGCCATGGAGTTCAAGAAAGGTGGAAAGGAGCAACTTAAAAAGAAGAAGCTCAGTCCAGATGCCATCGCTCAGCTGGCTTTCCAGATGGGCTTCCTACGGCAATATGGCCAGACGGTCGCCACATATGAGTCGTGTAGCACTGCAGCCTTTAAACATGGGCGCACAGAAACCATCCGTTCTGCTACCATCCACACAAAGCGCTGTGCCAAGGCATTTGTTGAGCAGCCTGGACAACACACAGTGGAGCAGTTACAGGGGCTGTTGAGTGAATGCTCCAAATACCATGGGCAGCTCACTAAAGAAGCAGCAATGGGTTAGCGCACATTCATAAGGTGTCTTGTCATTCTAAGGGGGGAAAACTGATGTTTATCTTAGCAAGTATCAGTATTGAGCAAGAAAAAAGGGACAGTTTGCCTAAAAATGACAATTCTGTCATCATTTACTTATTGTCAGGTTGTTCCAAACTGGTATGACTTTCTTTTGTTCTGTGGATCACAAAGGAAGACATTTGAAATAAAATAAAAATGTTTAAACCTTTTTTATCCATATAATGAGTCATTGTGGTCCAAAACAGCATTAGACCCCACTGATTGTCATTGTATGGACAAAAATACTTTTTCATTTTTTTTTTTTTAATGTATTTGTTTGTGTTTCACAGAAAAAATGAAGTCAAACAGGTTTGGAATGACATGAGGGTGATGACAGAATTTCCATCCTTTTACATTTTGGGGTGAGGGTGGGCATCAAATTAGATCTTTAGTTCACTCTCAACTTGTCAACTTATTTCATCATTGTCCTATTTTTTTGTGCATTTTCATCTAGGCCAAGGATTTGATCGCCATCTCTTTGCCATGCGCTACCTGGCTAATTCAAAAGGAATGGCCCTGCACAGTCTCTACCAGGATCCAGCATATGCCGCCATAAACCATAACATTCTCTCCACCAGTACTCTTACCAGCCCTGCGGTCAGTCTGGGCGGATTTGCTCCTGTGGTGCCTGATGGTTTCGGAGTGGGCTATGGTGTCCATGATGAATGGATCGGGTGCAATGTGTCCAGCTACCCTGCCAGAAATGTTCATGAATTCCTTAAGTGTGTTCATAAGTCCTTGGAAGACATCTTTACAGTACTTGATGGAAAACCCATTAATTGAAAGTGCACTTAATGTGTCTGAAGTTCAGTGAAGCAGTCTGGATTTAGAGCATTTATTTTTTTACTTTTATTAGATAAGGACTCAGGTGTATCAGTGTAACATGTTTATCATTAAAGGCTAAAGGTAGAAGTAATAAGCTTTGCACTGTGTGGATAAAAAACTGACTGCTTGGTATTGAACTCATGCTGTTGAAGTGATTGATCCAAAAGCAAAACTTAGTAATTGTTTTGGGTAAATCTGTGAAATGCTGATGTCCTGACATGTATTGTATTTGAAATATTTGCCGTGTATTTCCCCCCAGGTTCAACAGGCAGCTTTAATCCACCTATACTTTCAGTGGGCAATCATCTTTGACTCAGTGCAACATGAATACAATGTACTTCCACACACTGCAAAATTCTGCATTGTTTGATTATGTACAATAATTGAAATACATGTCCTGTGCCTTATAAGATGTAAGAACGTGGATAACATGATTGTAAATATTGTAACAATCTTAAAGAATAAATTAAAATATCGTATTGAAAAATGTGTACATTTGTGAGGTTTGGGTTCCATAAAAATATTAAGCAACACAACTGTTTCCAACATTGGTAAGAAATATTTCACGTGACACTGAAGTCTAGAAATGTAGCAGTGCCAATACAGGAATAAATTACATTTGAAGATATTAAGTTATTTTAGAATAATATTCTTACTGAATTTATTAAAATCATCCTTAGTGACCATAAGAGACGTTCAAAAACAGTAAAGTCTTCACCAACCCCAAACTGTAAATCAGTAGTGTACATATTGTACATTCTATTTGAAAGTACCTATTTGGAGTGTGCAAATGTTGATATCACCATTAAGGTTTTGAAAAGATATTTTGCAGCTTAAAAGGTTTTGAAATGGAAAGTGAAGCGAATCAACAGTTGAACAAGTTTTTATTTAAAAAAGAAAAGAAAAAACCACCAAGCAATGTACAAATGTTGAAAATAGCTCAAGCAATGACTAAAATATTACTTTCATCCAGAATAAAAGCAACTGGGTAGTTAGATGGGCTTGATTTTGAAGTGGAGGCCGATGAGACTGAATACAAGGCATTTGAGATCCTGGACCAGGTAGTAGAAAACTCTGAGTCCTTCTGGGTCCCTGAAAAGCAAGAACACAAATGTTACCACTCTTATAATACAGAGAACACACAGTGAAACTGCAGAGTGCTGCATTGCTTGAGAATAGAAATGGGAAAGCAAAAGATTGCATGCCAACACTGAATAAATGAAGCAGAAAATAACTATTGTAGTTCATTTATCAGATGCTTTTATCTTAAATGATTTACAAACAAGATGCATCACAAGCAATTTATCATACAAAAGTCAATATTACTTGTGGTACTGTAACGCCAGATTTCAAGAATGAGCCAGTAGTGTGAAAAAGCAGTGAAGCAGAGAGAACAAGAACTAAAAAAAATAAATAAATAAAAAATCCATCTATGAAATATGCTTACTTGGACTGGTTGACATCAATTAAAGATCCAATTTTGGAAGTTGTGAATGAAATGTGTTCATCACCGATGACGATCTCCAGTTCCTATAAAGCACAAAGCAGAGCAATTATGATGCAGAGTATAACAAACCCCATGGTGCCCAGAGCAAGGGTAATATAAATAAAAAAAATAAAAGCAAAAATATATATTCCTACAAACCTGTCGCCCGACTCTGTCTGGAGGAGGCCACAAAGCATCGTCTTCTTTTGTGATCTCACTGTCATCAATGATTCTCTTCAACTCTTCCATCACGCTTTTATGAACATAAGCCTGAAAGAGGGGAAATATCTCATAAGCTTACTGACCTCATATTGAACGTATGTGACGTCATCACGCAGCTGACTTTACCTCTTTTCGGATCATGACGTCGTTCTTGTAGTTACTGTTGTTTGCATATCTCAGTTTGCCTGGATGAAAACAAAATTATATGAAAGCTAATTATGAGAATATTCAACAGTCACTGAAATATTATAGCAGAAAAACAATTTCTTAACAGAAATATTATTTATCAAGATAAATAGCTTAAGATTATAAGGTGGCCGTTTTAAGCAATTCAAACGTTAGCTAACGTGTTAATTTGTTTTTATACACAAACAGCCCCTCTATTTCACAATTACTAAACAAATTAAGCAGTAATTAAAGTTCAAACAGCTTTAGAAAAACGTTTCGGCCAAGTATAAAAGCATGCACAGATATCAATAGAAAGGCTGTTAGCATATTAGCAAGCTAAGTTAGCGCCTGACTTACCGTCTGGTCTGAATTCAAATTCCAGAAATTCGTGGCCGAATTTACCTTTATGGCCCACATAGTACCTCAAATAAAAGTCACTCGTGGACATATCTGTGCACGATATCTAAGTAATGGCCTATATATCCAAGTCACTATACAAACACTCTTGTTCGATGAATCTCTTGGGAAACGACCAATATGGACTCGCGTGCGTACTGCGTCAGACACCGGTCGCACAATAATGATGCTGCAACTAGGCCTACCAAAGCAGCACATCATGACCTCCCTTGATGTACAATGTATACAACTTAGTTATGTCTGCCTTGTATCTGCAACTGTGTTTTTTATATATATATGTCTTAATTTTGTTCATTTAAAGCCTGCTTTGTTTGTAATTTTTTTGATTTTCATTAATAAAAAAAAAAAAATAATCCCTAAATAAAAAAATAATTTTGATTGCATGTCTCTAGAGGAAAAATCTGAAATAGCAGATTTGCAAATTAAATTGGATGAATTGTACTTATCCAAGGCTAGGGGTGCTTATATAAGATCCAGGAAAAAATGGCTCGAAGAGGGAGAACTCAATTCCGCATATTTTTTTAAGCTAGAAAAGCGTAATTTTATCCTCTCAACAATTCAACAACTTTGTGTTGATGGCAAAACTGTTAACGATCCAAAGGAAATAGCAAACTACAGTGCCAATTTTTATAAGAATCTTTATAGTTCAAGGTATTCAGAGCAGACAACGTCCTCATTTCTAGACTCGGTTAATTATGTTAAGGTTATATCTGAAAGTGATGGATTTTTCTGTGATAGTATTGTTACTCCTGAGGAAGTACAAAGAGCAATTAAGAGTTTGAAAAACAATAAGTCCCCAGGGTGTGATGGATTTACAGCTAAGCTGTACGAATTATTTGCTGATACTCCCTTTTTAACTCAGGTTTTTAGAGAAAGTATTGAAAAAGAGGCTTTACCTCCTACATTGATGCAAGGTATCATAACTTTAATTCCTAAACCTAAGAAAGATCTTACCAATTTAGACAACTGGCGACCCATCACACTCCTTAACAATGACTATAAAATGTTCGCCATTATATTTGCTAAAAGACTTAAAGATTGTTTGGATACTGTTATAGATGAGACTCAGTCTGGATTTATGAGGGACCGACATATAATGAATAATATTAGATTAGCTTTAGACTTATTGGATTATAGTGATGTGCTGGAACATAATAGTTTTATTCTTTTCCTGGATTTTTATAAAGCTTTTGATTCAGTTGAACATAAATTTATATTTAAATCAGTGGAAAAATTTGGTTTTGGTGAATATTTTTGTAAGGCGGTAAAAACTCTATATTACAACTGTAGTAGCACAATTAAATTGAAATACGGTACTTCTCCTAGATTCTTCTCCATTTGTCACGTGGTATTAGGCAAGGGTGTCCATTATCCCCTTATTTATTTTGACTAATTTCCCAGATATTCGCTTCTTGTATTTCTGATAGTGGTCTTCATGGTATCTCTATTGCTGACAAACAGATACTCATCAGTCAACTGGCTGATGACACCACTCTTTTTTTTTTTGCAAGATGCTAACCAAGTTCCTTTAGCATTAAAGTATCCAGCAATTCTCCAAAGCATCAGGCCTGTTCTTAAGGTATCTTAGGTATCAGGTATCTTATTTTAGGTGTTATTATAACAAAATTAATTATTAATTAGAGAGATGCTCCTTAAATTTTAATCCATTAATTGAGAGTACTCAGAAAAAACTGAATATGTGGCTCCAGCGTGATGATCTCTCATTGAAGGGAAGAATCTTGCCAGCCAAAGCTGAAGGTTTGTCAAGGTTAACACATGCTGCTCTCTCTTTGAATGTTGACACTGCCATTCTTAAACAAATTGATACAATGCTTCTCAACTTTGTTTGGACGAATAAATCATTTTATTAGAAAATCTGTATTTATGAACACCATTGAGAAAGGGGGTTTAAACTTTCTTGATTTCACCACTTTAAACAACACCTTTAAAATAAATTGAATAAAAAACTGTATCAATAAGCCCTCATCTATGGAATCTGATCTCTAATGTTGTTTTTTTCCAAACTAGGTGGTTTAAGTTTCTTATTAATCTGTAACTATAACATCATGAACATATCTCTTTTTCATAGGCAAATGTAGTTGGCTTGGTCCCTCATTTTTAAACACAATTTTACACCTCACTCATATCTAATCTGGAATAACAAGAATCTACTGTATAACACAAATCTCGCTCTTTTTTTAATTGGTTTAAAAATTGTATTATTTTTGTGTCTCAACTTTTCAATCAAAATGTTAGTCTGAAAGAGTTTGCAATTGTTGCTGATGCAGTGCCACATGGGGTTCTCATGCTTTTCAGAGGTCTTTCTTTTCCAATCTCATGTCACTCAGTGGATCTTTGTAAAACATTTGTTGGAAAACAGTGCCTTTCATCATCCAAGTCAAAAAACAATAAGAAAATTAGAGTTTTGTTTCAGATGGAGTCTATTTCTGTGCCTTATGTAATCTCTTATTGGAATGGTTTAGTAAGTGATATTCCCTAAAAACTTTGGTCATTACCTCACAAATATTTAATTACTAACAAAATGAGAGAAATTGCATTTAAGTTGAATTTACCCGGATAAGTGCTCTCTTAAAAGACTTAAGAATGATATTAACACCAACTGTTCTTTCTGTTTAGAAAACAATGAAACTTCTTTACATTTATTCTGGAATTGCTCTTACACAACATCATTTTGGTGTGACATTCTTGACTTTATCAAATGTTATGTGAATCCTAATTTTGAGTTTACTTATAGAAATGTCATTTTTGGCTTTCATGAATGTGAAAAAAAATGATGCTTATTTTATAAACCTTATTTTCCTTTTAGCTACATATCATATTCATAAATGTACATTTTCTAAATGTAAACCATTTTTTTTACGATTCAAACTTGAAATGAAAACTTATTTTGAATCTACTGAGTTCTCTACGAACGTGAAAGCCATAAGAACAATGACTTTGTGGAAGGACTTGGCACTTCCTTTGGACTGGGTGTCCCCGAGCGGTTGTTGTGTTTTGACGATGACAATTGTTGTTGTTTGTTTTTTTCAGGCATTAAATAATAATAAATAAATAAAAAAACATCATGACCTCCCTGAACCTGTTTTACGTTGCTGTATGCTTTCATTTTATCTTTGTTCTAATCTAAACCATTGTGTAATTCTGTCCAGCTTGCAATAAAGTTCTTAAAAGAGAGGGATTTACTCTTTAAAGTCTTTTTTTTACAGAACTCAGGTATCCAGGAGGCTACGGACATGAGGAGTACAAAAATTTTATTTAAGCTTTCCTGTCAATCACTTTGTGATACAACTTTCTGCAATTCTTTACACATGTACATGATGATACAGTTATCATGGATTTATTAAACCACAGAAACACTTAAAAAAAAAAAAAAAAAGCCAATCCCCAGCATCAAGAGTAACAGTTGAAGATAAAGTGTTATTAATATTCATTGCAGTGTCACAGAAATGCTGTTTTAAAGCCTTGCAACTGTAGTTTGTTTGGTCCAACAACACAAGCATGCAACCTTTTCAGATTTTAATATAGTTTTGGCTTTCTTTGCATTTTGCACCCCTTTTGCAAGCACCAAAACTCAAAGGCATCAATAATTGAACATATAATGATACATCATGCAGAACATCATACTTTTGAAATCTGTTCCAGACTAGGATTTATAATATCAACATAAAGGTTGTCACATATTCTGGTAAAATCAATATTTGCTATATAATTACAGACAGTGTGGGAGTCAAACTAATTGATTACACATTAAACAATGCCAACAGCTTAAATCTTTGGAATCCCACAAATTTCAATAAAAACAATGTACAGTATTTGCATCATTTTCAGTCAAGTATATTACACACTAGGTGTGCAAGTTGGTAAATTAGAGATGATAAATGATGAAATCATGGTTTTATTCAGGGCTGAACTGTGTGATTGTGGGGGGAAAAAATGTTTGTAATGTGTACTGCATTTTAAAAGCTGGTGTTTAAATCTGTGCTAATATATCAAAACCCTTTAATGAGAGGTATGAATATCTTCAACATATATGTTCGACAGCCTGGATGTTTGAGTAACCAAGTGTTGTTTAGAAAAGTAATATTTACAATATTTAGCTGATGTAACATTGAAGGGAAGTCAACATGGAAATACAAGGAACAGTCTGTAAGTTCACATACAAAAACGTTATGATGGCACAAATGTTGTTGCAGTGGTTATAAACTGGTTCATTTTTTTTTTAAATGAATCTATAATCATACTGATTGAATCACACATTTAATACCCAAACGAAACCAAGTACCAGACGTCAACAAAAGATTTATAATAATTAATGCAATTTTGGCCAAATAAACAGCCCAGGGTTAAGAATGCCTTTAATAACCAAATAAATATTCAAGTCACAAAATGTGGCCCAGATATAAATAATGACAACTCTGATTAAATGTAAATGGCATTATCCTCAATACGACCGTATTCAATCAAATAAATAATCGATCATTTAGAATTTTTACATAGGATAGTAAATGAGTCACCCTGTATCATAGCAGCAATGCAAATGAAGCCAACCAGAAACTAAAATATAACTGATATTACAAACTATGTTAAATAAGAACAAATCATATATCAATGATTAACCAGTTTTAAGTTAAAGATGTCAAAGGGAAGATATATGGGGTCATTTTACAGACAGGGTCAAGTTTAAAGGTTGGATTGTTCAGTTTCACATCCCTGAATGATTTCAGAGTACCTTAAATGGCTTCTCTCTGGCTCTAAGATGCAGGAAAACTGAGCTCCAAGGGAAAATATGTATTGCGTATGGAAATTACACGGCTCAGACTACAAAAACATCTGTTGAAGAAAACTAAATGAACTCTTTGGTGAGTTTTGTCAAAGACTTACCAAAGTGGCATCATGGTGTATATTTTAAGTCACAACACTAGTAAAATTATGGGTTTTTAAAAAACATGGCAAAGGAGATTCTGAGAATTCATTTCAAGTAAGCATCTCCAGTTGTCTAAATGCCTTGCACAAGTCTAATAAAACTGAGTGTCAAATTGCATTATTAGAGTCAAGGGTACAGTGCATAGTATATGAACAAATCTCAAATAGATCACTATTCATGCTAGCTCTCCACAGCAACGCTGCACAATCAACCACTGGGCGTTGTTTTAAAGCACATGACCATGTTTAATGAGGATCACATGGCATCTCCTTAAATATTCTAGAAGTACAAGGTTTGTAATTCGGAACCGAGTATCAATTTGTGCAACAAATTTACTTCTGCTTAATTAGCCAGAATAATGCCCTTTCTATTTTAGAGGTGTGGTCTCTGATGTCTTCTGTATAAACGTCTCATTCCTTTTAGTGAGTTGTTGTTTTCATTTGTAGTAACTACACCCTGAGAGGCCTGTTGTGATGTAGCAACACTGCCTAAATTGTTCAAGTGAAAAGGAGGAATAAATATTTATCCTTCTGCAAGAAACATTGATCATAAAGGGACACCATATAAATAATGCCAGAACACTAAAAAATTATTCAACCAAAAAGAAAAAAGAATGTTTTTGGACTCTATCCAGTGAAGAGTTTCTTTAAATAAATACATTTGCAAATGTAGTCCTTTCTGACAGGGAAAAAAGGATCAGAGGTAAAAAATAATAATAATTTGAAATATATATATTCAATCCTCATTACCATGGAGTCATGTAACATTTAATTATCTGCATCCCCACTTTTAGTCAACAAACATGCTCTTAAAGAAGGACAAAAAAAAAAAAGCTAAAATAAATAGAGGAAATATCCATTTTGACCTTTAACAATCCCCGAACCAGAAGTTCCATTTATCTTTCTAACTCCTAAAACATCAAGTGTAGCCAGTCCAAAAACATAAAGGAGGAAGCAGAATGAAATTAAAGGCAGTCTTTGAAATTCTTGAATGTTTTCATGATTCTTTTTTGTTTTAAACAGTGTTGGCTAATTAACAGAATGCACAAGCAATCCTTCTTTTCTCTTGCATCCATCCTTCACACATTCATTCTCTCCTTCATCCCCAGACGTCCTGATGGAGAGCTGGTCAATGCGGCCTGCTGCTGGACTCTGAAGGATGCCGTTTACGAGGAGTGTTGTGGCCACTGAGGTATCCGTTCAAGCGTTTGGTCAAACCACCATTTAGAATATCCTGGATGTGTTGTACTATCAAATTTATGGCAACTAGAGAGAGAGAGAAGTAAACATGGAAGAACAAAAATCATGTAAAGTTGTCTTACAAGTTTTACAAGTCTTTGTTACAAGTAAATACATTTTTCAGGGCAGGTATTTTTTGTAGTTAAAGAATCAGTAGTACTAGAAGTAGGGAAAAGACTAAACATGCTGGAATGCTCACGATATCAAGACTAGAATTGTGGCCTTGCTTGGCACCTTCAAAACTGTTATTTTCAAAACAATGTATGTCTATCATAAACTGTTCCAAAACATTTCCGTATCAAAATATTTATGTCTTCTCTCTTCCATGGTAAAGTCTACACATTTGGATAAACACATTTAAAATCTCACCCAGATTATCAGCTCCCCTTGGAATGATCACATCAGCATACTTTTTTGTCTGAAAGTAAAAGTGAAGATTATGATCAACACCAACATTTCCAATGGGCAAATATTTCAACACCTGCTGCTTCTTGATAAAATGCCAGGAACATGTTCTCTTGTAAACTGAATGACTAATATTGGCTCTGCATTTTAATAACAGTGTTTAACAGTCGATAAATGGTCCTTATGTATATTCTATATAATTAAATATTTACATTTATATAAAAATAAAAGGACCATTTATGATACATTTAGAATATTTGCCAAACAGCACAACAGAGAAATTGACATGGAAAAACAAAAACCACATCAAGTTATTTTACAACGTTTTTTAGTACTTAGTTTTACTAAACAAAATGTTTGTACCAAGTAAAATTGTCAGTGTTGTTCATAATAATGAAAGTGTAAGAATTTGCCCACGTTCAAAAGTCCAGTACGATTTTTTTTTTTTATATTTAGCAAAGATACATTAAATCAAAAGTGACAGTACAGACATTTAAGACATTACAAAATATTTATATTTCAAATAAATGTTGCTCATTTATATTCATCACTGAATCCGCAAATTAGAATGATTTATAAATGACTGAATGAAGACTGGAGTAATGGCTGTTGAAAATTCAGCTTTGACAACACGGGAATGTGTGTGTGATTGTGTATTTTATGTAAAATAAAAAAATTAAATAAACACACACTGATAATATAAGGTAGAAAAGTGTAAAACTCACTGGCAGACAGAACTCCTCAAAGGCAGGCTTAACAAACGTTATGTATTGGCTTAGCACTTGCTCTAGGTCACGGCCTCTCTCACTGATGTCTCTCAGGACTATGAGTAGAGGGGAATGAGATGACATGAATCAAATTGCACTGAAATACATCATCCTATCACTACCACTTATGAATTATGAATATTTGTTGACATCCATTGATGAAGTCAACACACACCTCTGCGTGACAGACGTGTATCTGCATCCGTATCCACAAACAGCTTCATTTGAAACAGATCTCGGATTTCTTGTGAATAAAACATAAGAATGCCTTCAAATAAAACTACATCTGCTGGATAAACGGTGACCGTCTCTTCTTTCCTGCGAAAAGTAAGGAAAACAAAAGCGTATCAGGATGCAGGAAATACCTGAACAAACAGATAATGTGACACAAATCAAGATAAGGCTTGTTTGAAACCCTACGCTCAAGTAGCATGTAAGCAAATCAACAGCAGTTACATTCTGGCCTGCGTTTCTGATACTTTGCTGCAGGCGCTGAATATGGGCTCCAAAATAAATGTGCTGCTTACACACTGCTTTTGTGTGTGGTTTGAAACTTGAATAAACACAAAGATATCCACACATAGAAATAATGCAATGATAATAAGTTAAAGGGACCATTCACCCAGAAATGAAAACTACTCACCCTAATGTCGTTCCAAACCCATATAACTTTAGTTAATCTTCAATACACAAATTAAGATATTTTTAATGAAAACTGAGAGGTTTCTGTCCCTCCTTTAAAAAAAAAAATACCGTCCAGGTAACCAAAACTTAGAAGATTCAAAAGGTATGTATCAAGTGGTCTTGAATCAATCAGTAATGTGAAGAAATACAATCGCTTTAAACGAAGAACAGATTTAATTTAGTCTGTTTGTGTTTTGAAGATCTTACAGGTTTGGAACAACATGATGGTTAGTAAACGATGGCAGAATGTTCATTTTTTGCTGAACTATTCCTTTAAGTTATTCGAAATGTTGTCTGAACAGACCTTGAGTGGGTAACAAAGTCGTAGACGGGAATCTGGACAGTTCTTCCCTCCATGATATCACAAAGGGTTTTGACTATCAACTCATTATCAAATGCATCTGTGGGACACAGTAAAAGAGGATCAGATAGAGAGCACAGAATTTGTTCTAAGGTTTCTTGATCCACAGGATGTGGGAAATCAAGAACAAGCAAAAAGGTGATAAGCCACTTGTGCTGCTGCAGAATGAGTGTGTGTGTGAATCAGGCAAACACTCACTCCGACACACACACACACTCACAAAGAGCTAAAGTATACAGACTGCATTAGTGCTCATGGTCTGAGCTGTATTCTACTCATAATAACACACTGCAATAGGCAGGGGTGTTTGGCAGTACAAAAGCACACATAAAGAACTATAAATCAGGTCAACAAAAATAAATCTAAATAAAACAATTATAGGAACATAAAAACAAGATTTTCAGACTTTTTTACCTGGGTGGTCAAAGTTAAATTGTCCTTTTAGAGCCTTGGTCTTCTGTTCAGAGGTCAGTACCCTGTAGAAACTATCCTGACTGAGGATGGCCACCTGCCTCTGATGATGGTCAATCTTATTCTGGCCAAGAAGCTCCATAATCTTCCCACAAACTGATGACTGAAAAAACAAAACAAAACAAAAAACAGGATTGTAGTTACATATATACTCTAAAAGCAAGTTTCAGTGAGTAATCTAAATTCAAACTGAGAAATAATAACAAAATGGCTGATGATTTAAGGTCAAGTGTATAATTTATGTGGGTGGCCACTATCCTCAGGTTGGGAACAAAAAGCTGGTCCTTCTTTAAAAAAAAAAAAAAAAAATCAGATTTGAATGATTTTCATTGCATCTGTTTCTGTTCAGGTGTCATGCACTTAATTTTTTTGAGACTGACATTTTTGGCACTACTTCCAAAGACTGAGTCATGATAGTCTAGTGATGTCGTTTAAAAGTTTTCATGAGGGCTGCGTTCAAATATATAATATGATTTTTTTATGACAATGTGCTAAACAAAATTGCAACTAAATTCAATGTCAGTGATGGCTCTGTATTTTCATGTATGGAAAAAAACAGAATTGTTTTTTAAAATAGCATTTGTGTTTCATCTAAAAAAAAATTTACTTTAGAATTTTGGATGGATTCCCCCCACCACCCGCATGCATTCAGATTCTTGTGTGAATTACTCTTAAGTGTGATTTAAAAAAAAATAAAAAAATATTAAACACCACCAGATTATATTTAAGTCACATTATTTCAACATTAACTGCATTAACTTACATTTTAGTAGGTAATACTTTTAAAACATTATATTTTTTTCCAAAAGGTTTACGTAAAGTCAAGTATAAAATGTAAATTTTAAGAAATTCAGTTTGCAACAAATCAGTTGGATTAATTTGACACACTTACTGATCCACACATTATTAATTTCATCATGACAAACAAAGAATGAACCAAGAATTTATACAGTTTTCTGCTGTATTTATACAGTTTTCTTATATATATATATATATATATATATATATATATATATATATATATATATATATATATATATAAGACTAAACAATGGCATACATTAAATACAATTATCACTAAAAATGTCTGAAAGACTCCTTTTAGTCAAAATCAAATTGACACCTCCCCCACTCAAGGCATAAAAACAGAACTTTACATAACAGAACTGGCTCTGTGATTGTACAACAGGACTTACTATACTGTTTTCTGTGTCTCTTCAATCCCTAAACCACCTTGTTTCATAGTTACAATAAATATGTCAATTAAAAAACAAAACAAAGAACAAGGAGTATACTCAGGTGATGCACCCTGTACAAAAAAAACCCCACAAACCATGAGCAGTTATGAAGAACATAAGCAGGTGTTTGCTCACATCGTCACGGAGAGATTTCTGCTCCTCTCTGCAGCTTGACAATGTCTGGTACACTGACTCCCTTCATAAAACAATTTTTTTTCCAAAGACAGTCTACTAATGGGCCAAAAAACCACCCTCAATACTCTGTAATAGCTGACCAATATGGAGGACAGAGGCACATCCTGATGAGAGAGAAACAGCACTAAAATTCACAAGGTCTATGGTGTACCATATAACTGACTATTCATGATGATATGACAAATATTATTACTTTAGCACAGAAAGGATTCCTATACAAAGTCCAAAGAATCTGATTAAACTTACTGTCAAAATCACTTGATGTATGATATATAAACAGACTAGTAAAAGCTACTATTATGGAAGAATATCTCCACAAAGCAACACTGAAAACCACATGCGATGAGTTCAGATCAAGTTAAGAGTCAAGCACATGCCAATAAAAAGCGGAGCACAAGACATGCCACAGTGTAGGGATATGCAACTGAATCCTGCAACCTATGTGTGTGCTTAAATGCCTTACAAAGCTTTCCTTCACCAGCTGCAATGCTGCCTGCCAGTCGCTCAATCCATTTAAAGCATAATCCACAAACAGTCCAAGCTGTCCCAGACCCTTATAAGAAGCTACACACATATACACAAAGCATATGTTAAGCAAAAACAACCAGTGGTTTGCTTCAAGGCAACGCATTTCTCACTTAAGAGTTACAGAAATAATACGGTCTTCTGTCACACGCAAAATAATCACAGCCCAAATACAAGGATTGCAGTTTCTGTTACATTTAGTTTTTACATGCTACACAATAATGTATAACAGCCAAAAAACCTAAACAAAACAATGTTTTTATAATACCTGCACCAGGTTTTACACAAAGTTACACCAATTTGACACATTAAACCATAATGTCACCAAGTCACCAACTGAAGAGCAAGTCAAATGGACTAGCAGTATGTTGAACAATGAACAAGGCAGTATTTTGCATGATTTACTGGTAACACTTAACAATAAAGTCTCATTTATTAATATTAGATAACTTCATTAGTCAACATGAATAGCAATAATTCTAAAGCATTTATTAGTAAATGTAAATTTTATTTACTAATACACTACTAAAACTGTATCTGACTTGAGCTGACATGAACTAACAATGAACAGCTGTATTTTTTAAATAATATTAACTGAAATTAGTAAGTACTGTAAAAATGAATTGCTCATTGTTAGTTAATGTTTTGACTTATAGGACCTTATTGTAAAGTGTTACCTATTTATTCATGTCGCAATGCATGCTCAGAACTAGAGTGCATTTCAATTTGGTTCAATTTACACTGGCTTCACCAAAACAAACTAATTTATATTATATAATAATTACATGTTTTTCTACTGTGCTAAAGCCTTGCAGAAAGAAGAAGAAGAAAAAAAAAGACAGCACAAACACCTCTTTGACATTTGTTGGTACAATCTGTGTCCAAGATCTATCAACCTTCAGCTAAAGTAACCACTAAACCTGTTCACATGCTAAATGGCCTACAGGCATAGGAAGGCAATCATTTACCTTTGAATCATCAGGAGGATGCTGCTGAGATAGTTGTAAAACTCATAACAGCCAACAGCAGGAAGGAGGAAGAAACCACTGTCCCCAGTAGTGAGTGATTTGCAGTGAGGTGGGCATCTCTCCTAGCCTGGCCTGTCACCGGCCCCTAAACTAACCTTGCAGGACAGCCAAAAAACACCTTCTGCTGTTGCTGACTAAACATTCCCCTGATTAATTCCCAAGTATTTTTGTGTACCCAACAAGTTAAGCTGCTGTTTAGGAAAATATAATGCGAATGCTACCTAAAGTCCACCTAGTGCGTTGGGTGGTGATGTATGTTATCAACGCAAAAGTGTTTCTGGCTGCATTAAACTTAGAAAGGAAACACTTGCTTCAATTATCTGCTTTGTTTGAGCAGTTTCAGGATGTAAACAAACTGGTGTCCTTAAGTGAAGTGAAGTGACATACTGCCAAGTATAACAGCACACTGAGAGCATTACATATTAGCACTGGACAAAGCATTGAGTGTCTACAGGCCCAAAGGAATGATAACATACTGCTTGAGAAAGTCTAGTCAAAGCATTTTCACTGAGAAACTAGATAACACGTTTCTTCCAAGCAATGTGGTAGAGAGAGAAACTTGCACACCTGACAGCTGGGAGATATAGCAGTCATAACATAAGCAAACGGAAACAGAAAGGAACAGACAAATATGTACAGAGACATTTTAAATAATGATTAAACAGAGTGGTCAGTAAAACATAAACTGAAAGTTTAAAAATGCAACTATGACCAATAATATCAAACATAATAATAATATATATATATATATATATATATATATATATATATATATATATATATATATATATACTGTATATATATTAATATATATATATATTATATATAAATAATAATATATACTATTTGTAGTAATATATATACGTCATACAAAATAAACAATGAATATATTTTAAAATATAAAATGCGATATATTAAATATTATTAAATATATATAAATATTCAAATAAAAAATTTTTACCAGTTATGGCGTGGTAAATTTACTTTTCAGTTTATTTTTAACAGTACACTATTTATTTTCCCACTCTAAATAAACTACACAAATATATTATCTATAAATATTTCAATAAAAACTAAGGCAAATCAAAAACAGGCTTCACTGAAGGAGCCGTCTTGACGCATCACTGCGTGCGCACGTACGCACGCCGTCTTTACGCACGTAAATGAGGTAAGATGTGACACATTCGCTGTGCCGCTGACCCCAATAACGTTAACCAACAAAAGCTCCGCGATTACTCCTCTTTATCGCCAAAATTCTGTAGTGATTCAGGTTTAACGCTAAACACAAACATATATAAACTTTTATCTCGTTCTTTGATATCGTCTCACACCGTTAGCTCATGAAACAAAGAGACCGTTCTTTGTGCTCGTAACGCTACACTAGACGTCCTCCGCGGACAAGGTTTTATCCTCGTATAATAACCGCAAAGTTAGACTTTCCTCACAGCACGTTGTATATTTAGCTAAAGTAAAACAGTAATTGGGGTTTTCAGCAGCTGATGGGATTTTAATGCATCTGATGGAATGTCGGAGGGATTGTTGCTGTTCATTCATGCTGTTTTCTAACAACAAAAGACGATACAACAGCGCCTGATCCATAACAATTCTGTTACTTTTCGCAAATGGATTCAACTGAATTATTATTTTGATAAATAATACTATTGATTAAACGCTTATTAATAAGTTGGCAAGTCCACCATCGCCATAGTGCACGGCGACTGTGTGGGAGCTGTCTGTATCAGGAAAATGTCCAACATCCTTGTTTTTAAGGAACGCATACTAACGAAGTGCTTACCATATTCTTACTATGTGTATACCCGTTTTGAAAATACTGTGACTATTTATTAGTTTTGTTCCATCTAAATGATTAAACTTGATTTTAAAATAAATAAATAAATTAGTCAATCAGATCACCCCTTACATGCTAAAAGTCTGTATGTCCGTTTTTACATCGGACATGTCAAACCATCTCGGGGAATAAAATAAATGCACATTGATGATTCCGGGACAATGAGCCACGCGGTCAGTGTGCGCTCGTCTCATCTCTGCCAAACATCAAAACAAACGATAACTAAAATTCATGTAAGGGAAAGCAGAATGCCAACCTTGCCGCTGGCAGTGCCGCCGGCTACCCCGATGAGGAAAGGTTGCCTGACAACATGCTCATTTTCGGCTTGATTGTCCAACATGCTGTCGCTGTCTCCTGCCATGCTGTCAGCGCGCACACTGAGCTCTGTACTGCTTTTACCACGGCAAGCAGAGGCGCTCCTCCTCCCCCTTTCTTTAATTTGTGTCTAACCTTTTCCTTTGGAGCGTTACATTTGTTGGTAGGAATTAGTAGAGCTCTCCACCTAGCTGACGACACATTTCCGTAGAGATAAAATTGAATCCTTTTGTAAGAAAGTATGAAACAAACATCAACCTAAAATTCAAATATATGTATACAGTGGGGGAAAACTGTATTTGATCCCCTGCTGATTTGTACGTTTGCCCACTGACAAAGAAATGGTCAGTCTATAATTTTAATGGTAGGTTTATTTGAACAGTGAGAGACAAAATAACAACAAAAAAATCCAGAGAAACGCATTTTTAAAAAGTTATGAATTGATTTGCATTTTAATGAGTCAAATATAAATTTGCAAGCCAATCTTAAATCCTTTAAAAAATATATATATATACACAGTGGTGTGAAAAAGTGTTAGCCCCCTTCCTGATTTTTTTGGCATGTTTGTCACACTTTAATGTTTCAGATCATCAAACTAATTTAAATATTAATCAAAGATAATTTAAATATTAATCAAAGATAATACAAATATTAATCAAAGATAATACAAGTAAACACAACATGCAGTTTTTGAATGAAGTATTTTATTATGAAGGGAAAACAAAATCCAAACCCACATGGCCCTGTGTGAAAAAGTGCTTGCCCCCTAAACCTAATAACTGGTTGGGCCACCCTTAGCAGCAACAACTGCAATCAAGCGTTTGCGATAACTTGCAATGAGTCTGTTACAGCGCTGTGGAGGAACTTTGTCCCACTCATCTTGGCAGAATTGTTGTAATTCAGCCACATTGGAGGGTTTTTGAGCATGAACCGCCTTTTTAAGGTCATGCCACAGCATCTCAATAGGATTCAGGTCAGGACTTTTACTAGTCCACTCCAAAGTCTTCATTTTGTTTTTCTTCAGCCATTCAGAGGTGGATTTGCTGGTGTGTTTTGGATCATTGTCCTGCTGCAGAACCCAAGTTCACTTCAGCTTGAGGTCACAAACAGATGGACGGACATTGTCCTTCAGGATTTTTTGGTAGACAGCCAAATTCATGGTTCCATTTATCACAGCAAGTCTTCCAGGTCCTGAAGCAGCAAAACAGCCCCAGACCATCACACTACCACCACCATATTTTACTGTTGGTATGGTGTTCTTTTTCTGAAATGCTGTGTTACTTTTACGCCAGATGTAATGGGACACACACCTTCCAAAAAGTTAAACTTTTGTCTCGTCAGTCCACAGAGCATTTTCCCAAAAGTCTTGGGGATCATCAAGATGTTTTCTGGCAAAACTGAGACGAGCCTTTGTTCTTTTTGCTCAGCAGCGGTTTTCATCTTGGAACTCTGCCATGCAGGCCATTTTTGCCCAGTCTCTTTCTTATGGTGGAGTCATGAATACTGACCTTAACTGAGGCAAGTGAGGCCTGCAGTTCTTTAGATGATGTTGTGGGGTCTTTTGTGACCTCTTGGATGAGTCGTCGCTGCTCTCTTGGGGTAATTTTGGTCGGCCGGCCACTCCTGGGAAGGTTCACCACTGTTCCATGTTTTCGCCATTTCTGGATAATGGCTCGCACTGTGGTTCACTGGAGTCCCAAAGCTTTAGAAATGGCTTTATAACCTTTTCCAGACTGATAGATCTCAATTACTTTCTTTCTCATTTGTTCCTGAATTTCTTTGGATTTCAACATGATGTCTAGCTTTTGAGGATCTTTTGGTCTACTTCACTTTGTCAGGCAGGTCCTATTGAAGCGATTTCTTGATTGCGAACAGGTGTGGCAGTAATTAGGCCTGGGTGTGGCTAGAGAAACTGAACTCAGGTGTGATAAACCACAGTTATGTTTTAATGGGGGGTTATGTTATGTTTCACACAGGGCCATGTGGGTTTGGATTTTGTTTTCCCTTCATAAAAAAAACCCTTCATTTACAAACTACATGTTGTGTTTACTTGTGTTATCTTTGATTAGTATTTAAATTTGTTTGATGATCTGAAACATTAAAATGTGACAAACATGCAAAAAAATAAAAAATCAGGAAGGGGGCCAACACTTTTTCACACCACTGTGTATATATATATATATATATATATATATATATATATATATACATTCCTGTACTGTTGGCCGACCAAATCACACACACAGAGCAGCGTTACCTGGACTCTTTCATTATCATTCTCTGTGATTTTAATAAAGCTAATCTCACCCGCGAACTGCCTAAATACAGACAACACATCACGTGCCCCACCAGGGACAGCAATATACTGGACCATTGGTACACTGTTTTAAAGGATGCGTATCACTCCGTCCCCCATGCAGCACTGGGACTCTCTGATCACTGTTTGGTTCATCTTCTACCAGCCTACAGGCAGAAACTTAAATCTGCTAAGCCTGTAGAAAAAACTGTAAAGAGATAGACTGTTGAAGCAGAGCAGGATTTACAGGCCTGCATCGAACTTACTGATTGGAGTGTTTTTGAGGCTGCAGCTACTGATCTGGATGAGTTCACCGACGCTGTGATGTCCTACATTGGTTTCTGTGAGGACATGTGTGTACCCACCGGGACTTACTTAACATTTAACAACGACAAACCTTGGTTCAGTACAAAACTCAAACAGCTTCGCCAGGCCAAAGAGGATGCTCACAGGAGTGGGAACAAAGCCTTGTACAAACAGGCCACTGTGATTGCAGTGGAGTCATTCAGATTCCTGGGCGCCACCATCTCCCAGGACCTGAAGTGGGATACTCACGTCGACTCCATCGTGAAAAAGGCTCAGCAGAGATTGTACTTTCTTCGTCAACTGAAAAAGTTCAACCTGCCACAGGCGCACATGACACAGTTTTACTCTGCTGTTATTGAGTCGGTCCTGTGCTCTTCTATAACTGTATGGTTCGGGTCAGCCAACAAATCAGATATAAGAAGACTGCAGCGGACTGTTAGGTCAGCAGAAAGGATCATTGGTGTCCACCTGCCCAGCCTTCAGGACTTGTACTTCTCCAGAGTGAAGAAACGGGCAGGTAACATCATCACAGACCCTTCTCACCCTGGACACAACCTGTTTGCGCTTCTCCCCTCAGGCAGACGCTACAGATCTCTGTGCACTAGAACATCTAGGCATAAAAACAGTTTTTCCCCCCATGCCATCTCCAGCCTAAACAACTAACACAGGAATTATTACCTGTGTCCTGTAATCCATGCCTGTATTTCATTCCCCATCTCTAATTATTGACTCTCTCCCTAGCACTTTGTAAATATATATGCATATTTTTCTAAACAGCTGTATATATAGAGTAAATGAGGCACAAATCTGTACATAAATCTTCTGTTCCAGATTCTTACACTAGTATTATTATTATTAAGTCTTATTTAAATGTTTCTGTTCTCATGTCAGATATGTATGTATGTATGCTTGTATGTACCAGAGCTTCTTAAAAACCACAACAAATTCCTTGTGTGTTTGCGCACACTTGGCGAATAAAGCTGATTCTGATATATTTATATATATATATATATATATATATATATATATATATATATATATATATATATATATATATATATATATATATATATATATATATATATATATATCTGTTTGTCATCATGTCTCTTACATGCCGACATATAAAGCCGGTCATGTTATTATTATTATTTTTTTTAATCATTTGTATGTTGATGATTGTATTATTTTATGTGTACTGTTCTTGATTTTTGAGCATTAAAAAAAAAATTAAAAAAAAAATAAAGCCGGATCATTGCCACTAGTTGGAGATGTGGAGTCATGAGTTCATAGTGCAACTACATTCAGAACCCACGAGGAAGCCGGGGGCGCGCATTGATGATATCATCACAGTAATGCTGACGCTGCTACAGTAGAGGTTGTGGCTCAACCAAAGTATTATCTATTAATATCAGTCACCTAAACGTTTTTCCAAAATGAGCACAATGTTTGCAGATACGATCCTGATTGTGTTTATATCTATTTGCACAGCATTATTAGCAGAAGGTATGTACACGCTTAAATCTTAAATGTCAGAAAGCAGTTAGCGAATCCCTAGGAAAATGTCCTAAGCTCAGCAAATACAGGACAACCGCTTTAGCTCTTGTAGTGCTGGATAACAGCTCGCCTTACTCTGTTTCATCAGGTATAACATGGGTTCTGGTGTACCGCACAGACAAATACAAGAGACTAAAGGCCGAGGTTGAAAAACAAAGTAAAAAACGTAAGTCATATGAACGAAGCATGTTTGTCGTTTATATGTATTTAATACATGTGACCAGTGATTCAAATGCTGTAACATGTTTCAGTGGAGAAAAAGAAAGAGACAATTACAGAATCAGCTGGGCGTCAACAGAAGAAAAAAATTGGTAAGTGAGATTATTAAAAATATATTTTTTATGATTACTTATATAGATCATGATGATTACATTACTAATAACAAATACTAAAATAATAATTATTAAACCCGACAATTACAAAAAAAATGATGTTACTGTTGTTATTATTATTAACAAGTAATAAATAAAAATGTATTAATTTATTGTGCAATGTAAATGTAGTATTACTGTATTGTATTCAACAGAGAGACAAGAGGAGAAACTCAAGAACAATAACAGAGATCTGTCTATGGTATTCTAATATTTTCTATTGAAGTTCTTATTTCTATCACACTTCATTGTTTTGTGTTATTTCTTATTAATTCTCATCTGTCTAACAAGTTACACTTTGTTTTGGCATTGTATTAAAGATATTTTAATTGCAGGTCCGGATGAAATCAATGTTTGCCATTGGCTTTTGCTTCACTGCTTTGATGGGCATGTTCAATTCCATGTATGTAGACTTGTTCAGTGCATCATAACTGAATCGCTTTGTTATAAATGTTCAATTATTTCTTAGGCTAATAGTGGTATGATTTGCTAAAGTTATCTAAAATTGCTACTTCATTTATGTTTACAATTTTTTTTTTCTCCATTTCAGCTTTGATGGTCGTGTTGTAGCCAAACTTCCATTTGTCCCGTTGTCATATATCCAAGGCCTCTCACACCGCAACCTCCTGGGTGAAGATTACACCGACTGTTCCTTCATCTTCCTCTACATCCTGTGCACCATGTCAATTCGACAGGTAATGCTGAGTGAATGGAATGGAGCATGTGAGTGAATGGAGCATGATAAATAATGTAATAATGCAATGGTAGTTTTGAGGGAAGAGTTTAGGCTTTGACACTGTTCATGTTAAGCATGCCCTAACCTTTTCCACTGAATACTTGTTGTTTCAGAATATTCAGAAGATGTTGGGTCTCGCCCCATCCCGTGCCGCCACCAAACAGGCTGGAGGGTTTTTAGGACCTCCCCCACAAGCTGCCAAGTTTTCATGAACATTTGTAGACAGTGGGATACCTACTTAAAAAGACACTCAGCTGTACATTGTGTGAACAGCACTCAGTGTGAGAGATTGATAGTCAGGTTGTGCAGCAACGGTAACGGTACCTGTGATGACCACAGAAGTCATGTGCATTGTGTCTTTTTTGTTTATTGTTGTTTTTTAATCAGGTAAATTTATAACTTGCATGTAGTCACATTTCTAACAGAAAATGTTCCTTGAACAAAGATGGTTATGAATGTACATTCAGTCTGAAGCATTTCTGTAAACCTTTATGTTGCTCAGAAGGCTACAATGATTCTTTGTTGTAACTATTATAATTTTATGATTTTAAGATTACCTACCAGCAATATTAATTAATATAACTTCATATTTAGAATTTGAGAGATTAGTTTGATCTGTGGATTCTTAGAATATGTTTCTTCTTTTTTTGATTGTGTAAAAGTTTTATTTAAGTTTAAGGATTTTGTGAGTTTAGACCTTATCCTTGAACATTTGTTCCTCAAGTTTTTATTATGATTATTTCACTATTTAATATTCAAATTGCATTTTCACATGATTAAATAAATGACTAAAAAGGAGTTTTACAGTTCTTTTTTTTTTTTTTTAAAGTAAAATGGTATGCATAAGGCGTAGACCAGAGTTATTGTTTTGTAATTCAGAGTAAACTTTTAGACTTCTGCAATTGTGCTGCAATTGTCCCCCAAAGAATAAACTTTTTGTAATAGTCTTGGATGGTTAATCTAGAAGTAATAATGTTTGTTTAGGTTAGTATGCAAAGAGCATACATTTGACATATTTTATAGAATTAACATTCAACATTTCATTGCCAAATTTAGTAGTGCAAAAGACAAATAAAATTGGCTGATGAGTACATAACTAGTGAGAGGGAGAGACGGAAGAACAGAGTTGCTACGGGTACAAAAAAGTAATTCATGAAGTTGAGAAGACACGTCCTCCCTAGTTATGTCCCAGTTAAATTCTCTTTCAGGCTGGAAAGAGCTGACGTTGTTACAATACACTCTAGTGCAGTGGTCTCAAACTCAATTCCTGGAGGGCCACAGCTCTGCAGAGTTTAGCTCCAACCAGCCCCAAATCACACCTGCTTGGAAGTTTCTAGTGATACTGAAGACCTTGATTAGTTGGATCAGGTGTGTTTGATTAGGGTTGGAGCTAAACTGTGAGGAGCTGTGGCCCTCCAGGAATTGAGTTTGAGACCAATGCTCAAGTGCATTGTTTGTATTGTCTGAAGTATACAAAGTGTTTCTTTTAGAGTTCATAGTTATGTAACAGAGGTGCAGGACAAGAATCATGCACATCAAACTGAAGATGCGTTTCTGATGTTTTGCGCAATTTTTGCCTTCTGGAACTTTGGCCAAAATGTGTTGAAACCATAAAAATGTGGCCTAACGGCGGTGCTTAAGGTAATATTCCTAAATCATCCCACCCACTCATGAAAACAAATCACGGGGTCAGCTTGAGCAACCATATATGTTTTAAAGCCAAAAACATTGTGAAGAAGTCCTGCTTCCGTTCCACGACCATAGAAGGCGAACCATCTACTTTTGTGCAGTAACCAGCTTGTGTTGAAAAGGTAAAGAACATGCATTTGAGTGACTGTTTATTGCATGCGTTTCTGTTATAGATGTACAATTAATGCATAAACTTTATCAGTCAGTGCTGCATTCTTATTTGTGAAGGTTCGCAGCGAAGCATGCTTTTGTTTCAGTGACCTGTAACGGGTCGTTTCCCCGTTGTGGCCGTAATGTGGATTAGCCAAAGTGTACTACGGACTTGTTCTTATCAGTCGGTGCATGCATAAAACTTCAACGTTGCACGCTCTGCTGCATAAGCATTGCACGTTATTGACACTCCTGACGCCAATCACTTGCGTGGTTGGAAACAAAAATATATTGCTAACAAGCATTGACATTCACCAACAATTTACATTGTTCCCGTCCAGACCAGAATGGCTCAGCAACCGCTTCTGTCGCTGCCCGAGTTTCAGAACGTTTCCACGGGTACTTTGGTGGTGAAGGAGCCGCTGAATTTCTGGGGAGGAGCGAGAGTGAAGCCGAAGCACACAAAGAACTCTGAACCAGTATTCGAACCTGCAACTGGTATGATGATTGTTTTTAGGGCCCAAGCCACTAAGGCGCAGGGGCCTCTTGTTCTTCTAAGGATTATTCTTTTCTTTCTTTCTTTTTTATTTCGACTATCTGGGCACTTTTGGGGGCCTTAACGCAGGGGCGTGTCTACAGCATTTTAAATGGGGGGGGCAGTCTGGGGCACTGCCTTAAAAGAGGGTGGCCGGGGGGAGGGGTTGGATACACGATGTTAATAGGCTTATATTATATAGGCTATTAATTGCACAGTGTGAGATTCATTGGTCCTTGCAGAACTTTGTGAGATCGCGATAAACAAAGAGTGACAGCTTTATTGGTTGAGCACTCTTTGCGAGCTTTCTAAGCAATCCATTTAAAATGTAGAACTTTGTTTTTTGCCCACACACATTGCAAAGTTTTGGGAATGACATCTGCATATTTATGCGGGATTCGCTCTCGAAGTAGCAGCATATTGATAGCAATAGAAGGGACAAAATATGTGAAAATGTGCATTAAGAGAGCACCCCCACTTATTTCAGAAGCAGCCTTAGTGATTATTTCTGGAACCTGGTTGATATGCTTCTATAACTATATACAAAAACAACAAAATACAAATGTACTACATAAAATAATTTAATAAACGCATATTTACAATTTAAGCACTTAACTAAAATAAGTATTAATGAAATTAATAACTAGAGAAGGCTAACTATATTCAGCTTGCTTCCATTTAGTGAGAAAAGCCTACTCTTCACTTGAATTAGAAAAAAAAAGCTTTTCTGGTCTTCAGTGATGCGAGGATAACGTTTGAGCATACACACAATATCTGAGTGAGACCGAGCCAATTCATAAAAGAACAATGTAGATTTAAAAGCACACGTCCAGTTTTGTGCGAGTGAAGGAAATCCGCTTGCGAGTGGAGAGATTCGTGCTCGCGCATTACATGATCGCGTAACATTATGCGCTCTCGACATTTGTCATTTAGATCACGCTAAAATGCCTAAAATTAATAAAGAAGAGAAGAAAGTGGCCCTAGGCAGCTGCCTACACATGCCAAGATACGCCAGATGCAGTTAGAAATTAACTAAAAACAAGCCTATGGCAAGACATCTGGTAGGGGGGGCACCTGGGGTGGCCAGACAAATTTCAGGGGGTGCCGGTGCCACCCCTGGCCACCACGTAGACACGCCCCTGCCTTAACGTGCTCAAAACTCTTGAAAATTGGCACGCACGTTGGAACCTGCGGCAATTAGGACGCCGCAGAGGCTGGGACCCGGGCGTGGCACAGGAGCTCTACGGCGCCCCCTGGAAAACTGTCAGAGAACTTGATGTATAGCTCACACATACTTGCACGTATTCATATGAAACGCTCTCGGTTACTCACGTAACCTCGGTTCCCCGAAATGAGGGAACGAGACCAGTGGCGTAACTTTGCTTTGAAAAGTGGTGGGGACACCGCACAACTCGTTTTGCTATTTGTTTATTTAATAACTGAATTTACTTGGGGACTGAGTTCAGAGTTGGAAATGCACTTAATTTTCACTTTGATGTACACATGCATCACATTCACAAATATGTCTATAAACATCCAAATAAGCAAAACGTAACATTCACAATGTGAATGTTACGTTTTGCTTATCACAACACATCCAGGGTAGCTAATATCAATCAAAATACGCAAGATAAATGCTCAGCTGCAGCGTATTCATTAATCCCCAATCAATTGTGTGTGTGTATTACGATTCATTCCACTTTGAATTACTTGAATGAATGAATTTTCTCTTAATACCAGCCGGACAACTTGCTAAAAGCAGGTGTGATCGATGCACGCGCTCAACATTACGTCAAGAGTCAAGACAAGCCCACAAAATGTTTCCTCATCCAATCAAATAATTTAACCAATCCTGAACTACGCAAAACCTCGTGTAAAACATGAATGAGGGTTAATTTGTGTTTAAAATGGCTAAACTACCTTTATTAATTAAATAAATGAAATTGTTTGACGAATCTTTTTTTTTATGACGTTTTTATAAAAGCTCTATTTTTTCCTCCCCCACCCCACATGTAAAGGCTAGTTAATGGTAAATGTTGCTACCTATAGCATAAATGTTAAAACATCAACAAAATGTCCAAAAGAAAGTGTGGAAGTGATATAAGAAGCTTTTTAGTGAAGCAGCCACGCACATTGCACACTGAGTCCGAATTTTTCGCCCGAAATTTTCGCACGTTGAAAAATAAATACGACCTCACGTTGTCAATCACGTTTGCACACTGCCTCCGAAATTGTCGTCCGTCAAAAAATAAATTCGGATCGGGTTCGATTTTTTGCGTTTCTCGCATCCGTATAAAGCATTTTGAGATGCTTTGAGAAGGTGTTTTGACAATTCAGAGCCACCGTACAAGCGAAAGCCAAAATCCAAAATAGTGTCAGACAAATTAATACACTTCGTCTTGCAGCAGAGAGCACTTTATGACAAACAAATTGCGGAATACAAAGATACAGAATATAAAGATTTTATTTTTTTATGCCTGGCGCGCACCTTTCCGATGCCGCAGTTCGATGTTTGTGTGTGTGTGTGTGTGTGTCCATACCTCAGACAGTCTCTGTTCAGGATAAATTGGTTCACGGAAATTGGTGGTCTTCTTTTTATTATGTGGATTCAGTATCGCTAGCAAAGTATCAAACTGAGGCACTGACATCCTGAAATAAACTTTGAATCTCTCGGGATAATCCCGCAGCTCTTTGATAAGGAGGTGGAACTCTCCTTCCTCTCTGCGCAATCTAAGGATTGGATGGACCCAATATTTCCTTTTTATTTTTCTTTTTTTAAAAAGAGAGAGGACAACAAAATCATCCTCACTGCTTGAAGACATTTTGTATAGTTTTGTGAATTTTTCCCCAACGGATTAATTAAAACGCATCGGACTCAGTGTAGGTCTCTGTGCGTGACGAATTTTTAAGATTGCGAATGTGATAAAACGCATGAGAAAATTTCGGACTCAGTGTGCAGAGACCTTAAGACTAAAATACAGTATTAACATTGTAGACTACAAATACATTTTAAAAGAGGTACAGGATCTGTAGACTAATTAATTATAGGGAAAGGAAACTACATATCCCATGACGCATATCGCGTATCTCGCGATAGTTTCACAACGAGACTTAATATTCATCTTTGAGGACGTTGAAAAGCTTCTGTCCGGCGGAAAAATGTGTTAAATGAATGAATTAGATTATGAAGAGTGACGATTTGTAGATGGTGCTTTTCCTTTAATATATACCTTACGCAATCTATTTTTCAGATACTTTTTAAAAGTGGTGGGGACAATATCGAGCCTGGTAAAAAGTGGTGGGGACATGTCCCACCCGTCCCACCCGTAAATTACGCCTATGAACGAGACATTGCTTTGGGAAATACATTTTCCTCGAATATTACTGAAGCCTTATTGAATCACGCCAGTGAAACTGGCCAATGGCGTTCAAGCGCGCGAAATATGAGGGGGCTCGTCACTATATAAAGCAGCGCTTGTACGTCATCCATTCAGAATCTTTGACTGAAGCAACTAAGCATTGTAAGATCCTGAGCTCGGTGACACGGCAATAAGAGCAATGTCTCGTTCCCTCATTTCGGGGAACCGAGGTTACGTGAGTAACCGAGAGCGTTCCCCTTCAATTCGGTCACTCAACATTGCTTTGGGAACGTATAAAATCCCGCCGTGTCACAGCGATGGAGCCAAGCTCGACTAAGTATGTCAAGTTTCACATTCGGAGCCGTAATGAGAACGGCAATGATATTGGCGCTCTTAGTAAACACAGCTCAGGTCTACAGGACCTAGTCGAAACCATGTAAAGTCAGGGGCGCGGCAGCTAGACGATGCCGCGTCACATCAGGGGCGGAGTTAACTCCGGTGAAACAAAGAATGTGAAATGGCGGCGGCTTCGGCGCTTTCACAAATAGATTAGTTGAAATTGTTTAATTTCAATGAAATCATGTTATAATGCACAGCCGTACCGGTATGATGGTGACCAAGTCCTAGAAGACGTGGTGAACTATATCATAATACTGTGATAAACTGATAGGGACAGCATTGAATTGGTGGTGCGTCTATACAGGGTGTATACGACCTAGTCGAAACCATTGGTACACATCTCAGATCATGGCTGAGTAAGCGCGTGCGCTGCTCGCACTGACAGCACATGCGAGGCAAGCGACGACACATCTAGGTTATAAAACCTCGCGAAAGTGCTGGGTGACGACCAGCCTGCCGCCGTACAAATGTCCTGAATAGATATGCCATTTGCCCAGGATGATGCGAGGCCACGGGTTGAGTGGGCACGAACCCCTATCGGACATTCCACACCTTTAGAGCTGTAAGCCAAAGCAATTGCGTCGACGATCCAGTGTGACAGCCTTTGCTTGGACACAGGCAGTCCTTTTGTACGTCCACCGAAACATACGAATAGCTGCTCCGAGAGTCTGAACTGTCTAGAGCGCTCGATATAAGTACGCACCGCTCGTACAGGGCACAGCAGTGTATTAAGCGGCTCTGTCCCGGTTGGTGTTTCGGGGCGGAAAGCAGATAGTGATATGACCTGCGCTTTAAATGGAGTCGAAAGCACTTTAGGCACATAACCTTTTCTAGGCTTCAAGGTGAGCCTGCAATCACCTGGCCCGAATTCAATACACGAGTCGTCAATTGAAAGCGCTTGTAGGTCTCCAACTCGCTTAACAGAGGCCAGCGCGAGCAGGAGCGCTGTCTTGAGAGAGAGCGCTCGCAAGCTCGCTGATTGTATGGGCTCGAACGGGTGTCCCGTGAGAGCGTCAAGCACTAGCGCCAAGTCCCAAGTGGGTAGAGTAGAAGGGCGAGGAGGGTTCAGCCTTCTTGCTCCTTTTAAAGACCGTATGATCAGGTCATTTCTGCCGATCGGGCGATTTTCGATGTGCGCGTGAAAGGCTGTTATAGCGGCCACATACACTTTCAATGTGGATGGCATACGACCGCTATCAAATCGCTCTTGAAGGAAGACAAGGATTATTGATATTGGGCAGCTGATTGGGTCTTCGCCCCGCGATACGCACCAACTTGAAAAAACTCTCCATTTATGTGCGTAGAGACCCCTTGTGGAGGGAGCCCTAGCCTCAGATATAGTGTTCAGCACGCGCTGAGGAAGCGCATCTGTTACTGGCAAGCTCCGTCGAGTGGCCAGACATGAAGGCTCCATGACTCCGGATTTGGGTGCCAAATCGTCCCTTGTGCTTGAGAGAGAAGGTCCCTCTTCAGTGGGATAGTCCACGGGGGGGCTACCAGCATCTCCACCAGCTCTGGGAACCACGGCTGATTGGGCCATTTCGGTGCCACTAGCAGAACAGATTCCTTTTCCTCTCTGATTTTGCAAAGCACGCGAGGCAGAAGTTTCACTGGAGGAAAGGCATACTTGCGTACTTTCGGCCAGCTGTGAGCTAGTGCATCCACTCCCAGGGGAGAGTGTGTCAGTGAATAAAACAGCGGGCAGTGAGTGTTCTCCGCTGATGCGAAGAGATCCACCTCCGCCCTGCCGAATACACTCCAAATCATTTTGACTGTCAAAGGGTGTAATCTCCACTCCCCGTGGATTATCCCGCCCCTCGACAGTAAATCCGCGCCGTAGTTCAGGCGTCCGGGGACATGTACTGCCCGGATGGAGAGGAGGTGTCGATCTGCCCACAGAAGGAGGTCTCTCGCCAGTTGCAGCAGTGGTCGTGAGTTCACACCGCCTTGGTGATTTATAAACGCTACCACTGTCATGCTGTCCGTCCTGATGAGAATGTGACGGTGAAGAATGTCTGGGAGAAAGCACTCGAGCGCTAGGTGTACAGCACGGAGCTCCAGACAGTTTATGTGCCATGACTTCTCCGTTTCTGACCACGTCCCGAAGGCTGGTCTGCCATCGCATACGGCTCCCCAACCCGTACTCGATGCATCTGTCGTGACATTCTTTCTCCTGATCACTTGGCCAATACGAACACCCCGGCGATATAGAGTCATATCGCGCCAAGGGTTCAGCGTATGCAAACAGTCGCGCGTCACTTTGATGCGCAAGGTGCCCGTGCGCCATGCGTTCTGTGGCACCCGGCTCTTTAACCAGAGCTGAAGCGGACGCATATGTAGGAGCCCTAGATTGCACACTGTCGAGGCGGCAGCCATCTGGCCGAGCGTCCTCTGAAAGCATTTCAGCGGGGGAGAACGCCCTAGTTTGAAGACTGCGAGAGAACTGATCAGTTTTCGTGAGCGCTCCTCCGACAGACGCGCTCGCATTTTGATTGAGTTCAGCTCTACTCCTAAAAAGGAGATGTTCTGGCTCGGTACTAGCATGCTCTTTTGCATATTTACAGTCAGTCCTAAGCTCTGAACGTGAGCGAGGAGTCTGAGTTTGTCGCTGAGCAGCGCGCTCTCTGACTGGGCTAACACTAGCCAGTCGTCGAGATAGCTAGGATGCGCATTCCGCTCTGCTTCAGAGGAGAGAGAGCAGCATTCATTTCGTAAACGTACGAGGGGCCAGACATAAGCCAAAGGGCAGGACCGTGAATTGGTACGCTATCCCTTCGAATGGAAATCTCAGGAAGCGCCTGTGACGGGGGGCTACCTGAATGTGAAAATAAGCATCCTTTAAATCCACGGAGATACACCAATCTCCCGTTCTGATATGTGAGAGGATTTGTCTCAGCGTAATCATTTTGAACGAGCGCTTTGAAAGCGCGCGATTCAGCGGTCTCAGGTCCAAGATTGGGCGGAGCCCGCCGTCTTTCTTTGGCACCAGAAAATAACGACTGTAGAAGCCGCTCTCGCGGTCTGTGAGGGGGACTGCCTCTACAGCGCGCTTTGCGAGAAGGTTGTGAATTTCCTCTCGCAGAACTGAGACATTCTGCTCCCGTACAGTGGACATTAACACACCGTTGAAACGGGGCGGTCTGCGGAAGAACTGAAGCGTGTAGCCGTTCTTGATTGATTTCATAACCCACTCTGATACCCCTGGCAGTGCCTGCCACGCTTCTGTGAACTGTGACAGCGGGCGAGGCGGACTGCACACCGTGAGGGATAACTCGCCGTTGGGGGGCGGGGAGTTTAATACCACACGAGTGTGAGAGTGAGTGATGGGGGAGAGGGGAGTGAGAGGAGGAAAATTGCCCTGATATTGAGGTGATTTTTGTATTTTTTTGACTTTATTGCACTGCACTGTGGAACAGTCAAAACACAAACATGACAATCGTTCTCGCCGCCCGCCACAGGCAAGGGGGCGTGGTGAACACACACAGCGGAGCGAGCAGACTTTCTCAGTGGCTCGTCTTCGGCGCTGAGTGTAGCTTTCCTCCTCCGAGAGACAACATCAGGAACGCGGCTTTAATTCCGTAGCCGGTGGCCTGCTGTTTCTGTCAGGACGGGGTCTCTGGCCCTTCGAGCCCTGGCGGCGCTTCGGCCAAGGTTGTCTCGGCCTCACCGCCGGCTCATGCTCGCGCCGAACCGCAGTAGGAGGGGCGAACGGTCTTCCCGCGCGCTGCGCTGAGGATGAGCGGGAACGCGCAGGAGGGATCGCGCCAGCGCGCTTTGGTAAGAAGTGGCTATGGCCTTCGATTGCTTCTGCGCTTCAACGAAGCGCTCCGTGAACGTCTCCACCGCCGCTCCAAAGAGACCTGAGGGATTCACGGGAGCGTCCAGGAGAGCCGTCTTCTCTGACTCTTTCAACTCGGTCAGAGTCAGCCACAGGTGACGATCCAGCGCCACAAGGTTCCCCATATTGCGGCCGATCGCTCGAGCTGTCACCTTCGTCGCTCTGAGGGCCAGATATGTGGCGCGTCGGAGCTCTTTGAAGACTTCAGGGTCCGGACTCCGGGCCACCTTCATCCAGGGACCCACGACTTCGCTATCTCGTCGTGCACCTCCGGGAAAAAGGGGCCGGGTCTCCGCGGGGTGTCCTTTCGGCCGCCCCACTAAACATTGGACGTCGGATAGATGTGCAGATCATGTCTATATTGGGTCCGTCGGTCCATGACCAATTCTGGACATCTATTCGACGTCCAAACTAGGTCCACTATTTGGACGTCCAACCATGACCCAACTTGGACGTCATTTTGACGTTCAACATTTGACCTAATCTGGCTTAATTTTTTTGGACGTCATTTGGACATCTATGGCAGTTGTGATATACACATTAGACGTGCGGTAGACGTCGAAAAAAGACGTCGCCTGGCGTTACAAAACAACCCCATCAATGGACGGAAATTGGACGTCCAAAATGACATGGAAAAGATGTCACTACGACGTCACATTGCGCAGTGGGGCGGTCCGACTGGAAGAACCGCTCGTCCAGACGGCTTCTGGCCGGCTCGGTAGGAGGCGCCCACTCCAGACCGAGCTCATCAACCGCCTTGGTCAGGACGCGTAGGAGCTCAACATCACTGTGATGGAGGTCCCCAGCGTCACTGCCGGGCGCAGTGTAATCCAGTGGGCTGTTGCACCACTCCTCTCTCGCAGACGCTGCCACCGAGATGGCATCATCCTCCTCCATGGCTCCGAAAGACACCACATCTTGCGCGCTGGGGGAGGGGCGGAGATCAGCGGCCATGAAGCGCACTGGGAGGGGACCTGCAGCAGGGGGGTGAGAAGCGTGTGGGCACTGAGTCGGCACGGTCTCGTCACCCGACCCGGACAGATCCGCATTAGAAACTCGCGGCACTTTACTCCTTGGCTCAGAGGAAGAGCGCGGCAGAGCTAGTTGGGCGAGTTCATCGCCTTGGACGATGGCCACACGGAGCCTGAGAGTCCGGAGACTCATATCTCCGCAGTGGGGGCAGTCCGACCCCCCAAGCGCCGCCTCTGCGTGGGCGCGACCCAGGCAGAAGACGCACGATTCGTGGCCATCAGAGGGTTCGATTGGCTCTACACAGGAGAGGCAATCGCGAGAGGTCATCATTGTTCGTCCGAAGCTCACTTACCGGAACACAGCAGAGGAAGAAGGCGTGTCCGCTGCAGCGTGTAGATCACGGTGAGTGGTAGATTCTTTGACAGGCTTCTTGCTGAAGGAAAAAATTCTGAATGGATGACGTACAAGCGCTGCTTTATATAGTGACGAGCCCCCTCATATTTCGCGCGCTTGAACGCCATTGGCCAGTTTCACTGGCGTGATTCAATAAGGCTTCAGTAATATTCGAGGAAAATGTATTTCCCAAAGCAATGTTGAGTGACCGAATTGAAGGGGAACTCGGTACACGTATAGAACTCATTGAGCGGAACAACTTTCACACTGCATGTCTTAGGCTCGGCCCAACAGGACGTCGGCTATTTAGGGCTGTTTAAAAAGCGCATGCTCTGGAATTTGATATACTCCTCTGAGGAAAGCAGGAGCAGTTGGTAACCATATCTAATGCATCCAGGCCAATAGGTGTCTGTACAGAATGCAAAATGAGGGTGGAGCTAAACACCCCAACTACACCCTGGCCTAACCCATTACCCTATCACTCAAGTGATACTCACTGGGGAGTCAAATGTCTTGCATCGAATGAGGGGGACCTGGATGTCATTTGACTCTGCAGTGAGCACTACTTGTGCAAAATCATCTTAATTCACCTAATAGGCCTAAGGATGTAGACTTTTTGTGAAGAAAAACTACGTACTTTTTAGTGTGTTGTGGCAGAGTA
This sequence comes from Barbus barbus, assembly GCF_936440315.1. NCBI lineage: Eukaryota > Metazoa > Chordata > Actinopteri > Cypriniformes > Cyprinidae > Barbus > Barbus barbus. The sequence goes on from NC_136757.1 coordinate 19,506,117, forward strand.
GACACTGTAAACTGCCTGTCAATCATCTTGTGACAGTTAGTGTCCTTATATACACACTTCGCATTTCATACAGTACTCAACAATTCGTCCTACTGAATTGAAAAGGAGCACACTGATCTGCCAATCACTATTTATGTTGCTGTTGTGCTGCTGCATCTTTATGAAATTTCAGTGTTGTTGAAGATAAAATGTATAATGAGATTTTTCATCAGGCTTTATTATTAATCACTCCAGCCCCTTTACCCAAACCACACACATCCATAATGTTTGTTGTTCTTTTTATTAGTGTTTGTAGGTCTTAACTGGTCCTCCTCCGAAGTGTAGTGGGTTGTGGGAAATACTATGTTAGACTGTACATATCTGCACTTTGAAAATCAAAATGGATCAAAGTGTATCTTTTGGAAGGGTTTCTCTCAAGTCACCTTTAATTATGATCCAAGTGCCCTAGTTTTACAGGCTATGCATGGAGTTATTGATTTACAATAATTGCCCTGAAGTCTGTTGCCTCACACCTCAATAGTCAATTGTAGGAACAGTACTTTGAAACCAGTGTGTTAAGTCTAAATCGTAAAATCCTGAACTCTTTTAATTTTAATGTAGGAATTAAAAAAAATGTGCTTACAAACGGCTGTTCCTTTCAGTAACATGTTCAATGCATGTACTTCACCTTTCTTTTCTCAGGTCGTGTGCTGTGTGATATGATTCCCTGTGCAGAGGAGGAGGTAGATGAGGCCATAAAAAGTGCTCATTCTGCCTACCTAAAATGGAGCAAATTATCAGGAATGGAGAGGGCCAGGATCATGCTGGAGGCTGCCAGAATTATTAGGGTAAATGCATTTAAAGTACAACGTTTCTTCTAAAGATGATCCAATGAACATGGCATTCAGTAGAGGGCAACAGTCCAGAAGGAAAAATCCTGTTCATTTATTACATGGGGGAATTGAATTTTAATGATAACTTGTACACCGTTAAAACAGACCTACTGTACACTCCAAGCTTGTTGATCGATTGTTTATGCTGAACTTGTATTTTAAATGATGTGCAATAGCAAAATTCCTGGTGTAAAACTACATTACCTATGATTCTGCAGAGAAATTATGTTGTTGATTATTAGTTGTATGATTCTACCAATTAGCAAACGTCTATTCTTGCATGCAGGAGCGCAGAGATGTTATTGCGATAGCAGAAGTGGCCAACAATGGCAAATCCATCACCGAGGCTCAGGTGGATATTGATGTTGCTTGGCAGTGCATTGAATACTATGCTGGTATTGCCCCCACATTGTCAGGTAGGCTTGAATACTGGCTAATCAACTTGACAAGGTGGCTGGTCTCAAAAATTGGAAATATTTATACATGATATCTAAATGTTGTTGTTTTTTTGGTTTGTTTTTTTATATACTCAGGCCAGCATATACAGCTTCCAAGAGGATCTTTTGCCTATACCAGAAGAGAGCCACTGGGAGTGTGTGTTGGCATTGGAGCTTGGAACTACCCATTCCAGATAGCTGCCTGGAAGTCAGCCCCGGCTATGGCTTGTGGTATGAGAAGATTTCTTTGTTTCTTTAATTTGTGGCTGGATTTTGGTGCTATATTCCTTTCTTGTTCCTCTGTCCGTTTTTTGTCGCTTATGGAAACTGCTTCTCTTAGGCAATGCCATGGTGTTTAAACCATCTCCCATGACCCCAGTGACAGCAGTCATGTTGGCAGAGATCTACAAAGAGGCAGGTGTCCCAGATGGACTCTTTAACGTGGTACAAGGAGGAGCCGAGACTGGAGGATTTCTGTGTCACCATCCCATGGTGGCCAAAGTGTCTTTCACTGGCAGTGTTCCCACTGGAAAGAAGGTATACCATGAAAACAAAATAAGCTGAAGAAAATTAGTAGTATTAGTACAAGTTACTGTTAGCTGTAAATACAAACATGTTGAACCCACACCCTCACTCAGTATGCAGCAGTAATGCAGTAGTTTTCAAACTATTTGGTCCAAAGGTCTGACTTTTGTCTGAAACAATTTTCAAAGCCCATAGATTTTAAGTATTTTTGTTGTAATCATGTTTTTTTGACAGTCTTTCTTAATGTGTTTTTTAACATTCAGTTTAGATTACAGTTAGATTAAATGAGATTTTTGTTAAAATGAATACTTTTCCATACCAGCAAGTGACTGTAGCCTGTATTTATCATTAAAATGGGAACCCGTAAACTATGGCTGCATCCGAAAATCACATTTTCGGAGTTCACTTCAATAGTCAATTACTTTATTGAACATGCTTTTTAATAACAGTTTTAAAGTATGAATGCGTTTAGTATGACACTAATCTGGACATATCAGATGTCATGTGACTTACCATTGACGGTGCCTAGTGTTTTATGAATACTGTGAATACTACAGACATAATATTTTTATATACTGTTTTTCATCTACTATATGAAGTGAAGTGACATTCAGCCAAGTATGGTGACCCATACTCGGAATTCGTGCTCTGCATTTAACCCATCCAACGTGCACACACACAGCAGTGAACAAACACACACCGTGAACACACACCCGGAGCAGTGGGCAGCCATTTATGCTGCAGCGCCCGGGAATCTTCTCATACCGAGAAGAAATCTCATATGAGAAGAAATCTTCTCATACCACAAGCCATAGCCGGGGCTGACTTCCAGGCACCTCAGTCGTGGTATTGAGGGTGGAGGGAAAGCTGGACATTCACTCCCCCCACCTACAATTCCTGCCGGCCGGAGACTCGAACCCGCAACCTTTGGATTACAAGTCCAGCTCTCTAACCATTAGGCCACGACTTCCCCTATATCGAAGGACTGTATGTTAATGTTTTTAAAATGTAATTTTGATGTGGTCTGATGTACCCTTCCTATAAAGGTTATGGAAATGGCATCCAAAGGTATAAAGCAGGTGACTCTGGAGCTTGGAGGAAAGTCACCACTGATCATCTTTAAGGACTGTGAACTGGAGAATGCGATCAAAGGGGCCCTCATGGCCAACTTCCTCACCCAGGGAGAGGTGTGTTAAAAAAATAATCATTTCTGTTTCAGCCATACAGTTTTTACAGACAGAAAGCTTAATTTGCTCCATTGCTTATTTGCATTTTCAAAGTGTCTGTTTTTTGGTGTCAATGAAAGTGAGTGCATATTGGGCTCAAACACACAATCCTCAGCTTTCAGTAGGCCACCAGGTCCACATTTACAGCTTCATTATTGTACTGCTGCACTAGTGTAGTACTTTAACGCATGTAAATTTGAACACATTTCTAGAAAACCGCTTCTGTATAAATAAACCAAACCTGCAAAGGACGACAGTACTGTAACTGCTGATTTCTTTTTTTTTTTTTTTTCTCAGGTATGCTGCAATGGAACACGAGTGTTTGTGCAGAGAGAGATTATGCCACAGTTCTTGGAGGGAGTAGTGAAGAGGACCAAGGCCATCGCTGTTGGGGATCCCTTGTGTGAAGGGACACGCATGGGTGCCCTCATCAGTAAACCCCACATGGAAAAAGTTCTGGGCTTCATCAAGCAAGCAAAAGAACAGGTACTTCAGTACAGTCATTTAGATCAACATAACATAATTGATTTTGTAAATGCATGTTATAGATCTTATCGTGAACAATTTGTCCGTGTATGTTTTTACACTTTTTTTTTTTTTTTTTTTTTTTTTTTTTTTTCTGAAAATTCGTTCGACTTGAATATAACTCACGGGAGGTATCCATATACATTTTATCACAACTTGAACTGCTTTATTCCACTGTTTGTTCAAATATTGTTCATGTAGTTTATCATTGTTTAAGGGTGCAAAGGTTTTATGTGGAGGAGAACGGTTTGTTCCCAGTGATCCCAAACTGAAAGATGGACACTTTGTGTCCCCATGTGTGCTGGGTGAGAAAGCGAAATATTTACCTTCGTATTACAATTTGTTACTTAACGAGTGCTTAATCAGCTTGATTCAGAGACACCTTTTTCTGTACTTACCTTTACTTCACTACAATACACACAGATAACTGCAGGGATGATATGACCTGTGTGAAGGAGGAGATCTTTGGGCCTGTGATGTCTGTTCTGCCTTTTGACACAGAGGAGGAAGTTCTTCAAAGAGCCAACAACACAACCTTTGGATTGGCATCTGGAGTCTTCACCAGGTGACTCCACCATACAGCAATATAATATAGGGCTGTCACTAACGATTATTTTGGTTATCGGTTGATTATTTTGATGATTAATAGAGTAATCTTATATACACTTTTTTTTTTTTTTGAGTTAATAAAAATCGACAAGCAAACAATAGCCTTTAAAATGACTTGAAATACATATATAATAGCAATGAGACGATAATTAGTTCAAAAAGTATCAAAAGCTAGTAATCATACTGTTTTGAACAAAACTGAAAATGCGTAATGTATTAACCATAGAACTAACCTACACTATGCATTATATCTAATTACTGCAGAGGGCGCCAACGGCCTGACGATTGTTTTTGCACTTTACAGCACGACGTAATCCTTTTTTGATATTGACTAAACATTTCAAATGTCCATTTAATCTTTAATATTTGGTCATTTATGACAGAAATGCTACAGCTACTGTAATTTCTTGATTATGTGGACCTGCTGTCAAAAGAGTGAATTTACGTTCTCATTCAGCCTGTCGGCTGTTTTTGTTTCATTCAGATGTTTTATGTAGTATAGTTTCACAAAACTAAAGTCAGACCATTCTGTCTTTGCTTCAAATTTTGAAATTATACTATCTAATTTAAATAAAAAACGGCTCATGCTGCATGTATGCAGCATCTTTGTCTGGATCGTGATTAAAATGAAGTTGCCACTCATTTTAAATGGAAAGCGCACAGACAAATCAGTTTGTTTATATGAAGAGATTTATTTTATTTGTATTTATTTGATTTGGGATTCGTTTTAAAATATCAGTTTAGTTTTGTTATTTGACATTTCAATGTCACAAAGAAATGTGCAGTACTTTGTCTGAGAAATAATAAAAGGACACCTTTTAATTTATCATTTGTCTTAAATCTAAAAAAACAAAAAACAAATGGTATGAAACCAGTTTGAGCCAGCTGAGTGAATCTTATAATATAGTATAATGTAATGTAATATACTTTCTGGTGATGGCTGTTGTTTTTATACTAAGCCAATGTTAAACCAGGAAACTTTTTTTCTTTTTTTTTTTTTTTTTTTTTTTTTTTTGCTTGTTTGCAGTTCACTTCTAATTAATTTAGTATGATTTATTAAATCATTTTGTAGGAATTACTATCATTAAATTTTTTTTGTAACCAAATAAGTTATCTACAAAATTTAATATTGAAATGATTAATTTCAGTGACTCATACATTCTTCTACTGAATTAACCCAGTAAACTGGCTACCCTAATATTAGATTTAACATTCTCCTGTGCTGTTTTTATAGGGATATAGCTCGTGCCCACAGAGTTGCTGAAAACCTTCAGGCAGGAACGTGCTACATCAACAACTACAATGTTGGCCCTGTGGAAGTTCCTTTTGGAGGCTACAAGATGTCAGGTACTGCAAACTTAGTGTTTCATGGGTGATTATTGATGGTGTCCTATACAGGAAAAACAAAACCTTTTCTGCCAAGTGTTTTAGCACACGTGTATATTTCGTAAAACTAGAGCGATCTGTCATACTGTTATCCTTTTTCTTTTAGGGTTTGGAAGGGAGAATGGACAAGTGACCATTGAGTACTACTCTCAGCTCAAGACGGTTGTGGTGGAAATGGGAGATGTAGAAGACTGCTTTTAGACTATTGTGGGGTTAACCACCAACATTACTGACAGCAATATGATTTCCAAGTTCTCAGATCTATAGCTCTACCTATGTTTGCAGTGTAACATGTTAAAAATGTTTTATAACTAACAGTCCTTTACTTGAGCTGTAGACAAGAGCTACACTGTCGTTGCTTTGACGGTCCATATGTCCGTCTCAGACTTCCAAATTGTGTTGGTATATTACGAACATGTAAGAACACTAGAACAGACTTAACAGTTGACTGTATCAGTTTTTTCAGTCCCGTGATGTATGTTTAACAGTGTCATCATTTTCAAAATGCTAATAGTTCAAAATGTTCAAAAGCAAGTGCATTCTATTAGTTATATTTCACAAATTTATTATAGTCACCTGGTGTTAGACTTGTTTGGTTTTCCTCACTATACTCAGCGCCATGAAGAATTTGTATTTGTCTGGTGGTTGACAAGTTTGTAGTATTTCAGATAAAATTACCTTGAGCCAAAAATGATCTGTACTCTTATTTCTCTTTAATGTGACTTATGTCTGTGGTGTCAGATGTTCCACTCATTTGTCTTTACAGACAACGATGGGGGCTATTGTAAGCAAAAACATAAATGCGTTAAATGTGTAGTAATATCAGGAAGTGTGTCCTCCAATTTATTTAAATTATTTATTCCTCAGCTAAATTAAGATAAGATGAAAACAATGCCACTGGAATCAGTTTGCATTCTATTAGATTGCTGCAATGTATGCATAATATATGCACTTGAAATGATAAACATGAGTGGGAATGCTCATACTACTCTGAATGTTGATTCCTTTTTAAAGAATTTGATTGGTCCCAGAAATTGTCAAATTACAAAGTTTACTTTTGACACAGAGGAGGTTCTTCTAAGAGAAATTGAGAGAAATTGTTTCCTCTAAGGTTACAAACAAATGTGTGTGTATGTGTGTGTATATATATATATATATATATATATATATATATATATACACACATTTAACATAGAAATCAATAATTTTTTGGGATTGGACTGTATGGAGTGTATACCTTTTGCGGAGGGGGCTCAATTAAGATTAAGAAAATTAGATTGTAAATTGCATATTTACTTTGGAATAATTATTTGTACATAAGACCAAATCTATATAGGCCCAATCTGTTCTAAATAGGTTTTGAGTAGTTTTTTGTGGCTTAAGATTTATTGCGCATAAGAATGCCAGTAAATAATGGAAATGGGTTTGAGTGGTTTTAAGTCCTATATGATTTAAGTTCAATTTAAAGTTAGTAATAATTTGCTAGTACATATTTCGTTGTTTTTTTTTAATTATTATTTTGTATTATTTGTGATCACGGTGTTATCACGCATTGATAATTCCTGTTAAAATAATACTAATAACACTCCTAGATTTGATTTTTCACGTGGTATTAGGCAAGGGTGTCTATTATCCCCTTATTTATTTTGACTAATTTCCCAGATATTCGCTTCTTGTATTTCTGATAGTGGTCTTCATGGTATCTCTATTGCTGACAAACAGATACTCATCAGTCAACTGGCTGATGACACCACTCTTTTTTTTTTTTTTTTGCAAGATGCTAAGTTCCTTTAGCATTAAAGTATATGCAGCAATTCTCCAAAGCATCAGGCCTGTTAAGTGTGAACTGATGTCCATCAAAGAATGTAATTTGTCCGACATTTGTAATATTCAAATCAAAGATCAGGTATCTTATTTAGGTGTTATTATAACAAAAAATTAATTGGAGAGATGCTCCTTAAATTTTAATCCATTAATTGAGAGTACTCAGACAAAACTGAATATGTGGCTCCAGCGTGATGATCTCTCATTGAAGGGAAGAATCTTACCAGCCAAAGCTGAAGGTTTGTCAAGGTTAACACATGCTGCTCTCTCTTTGAATGTTGACACTGCCATTCTTAAACAAATTGATACAATGCTTCTCAACTTTGCTTGGAAGAATAAATCATTTTATTAGAAAATCTGTATTTATGAACACCATTGAGAAAGGGGGTTTAAACTTTCTTGATTTCACCACTTTAAACAACACCTTTAAAATAAATTGAATAAAAAACTGTATCAATAAGCCCTCATCTATGGAATCTGATCTCTAATGTTGTTTTTTTCCAAACTAGGTGGTTTAAATTTCTTATTAATCTGTAACTATAACATCATGAAAATCCCTGTCAAATGATCTCTTTTTCATAGGCAAATATTGTTGGCTTGGTCCCTCATTTTTAAACACAATTTTACACCTCACTCATATCTAATCTGGAATAAGAATCTACTGTATAAACACACATCTATTTTTTTATTTTATTTTTTTATTAGTTTAAAAATTTTATTATTTTTGTGTCTCAACTTTTCAATCAAAATGTTATTGCAGTGTCCTTATATAACTGGCAAACTTCCTATTGCTTTGGCCAATTATCACAAACAAGCATTACTGGTCACTTTTGTACAAACACAATTTTTCTCCTAGCAGGTGTTTTATATGGAACAATGGTAATATCATTCATAATAACAGGTCATTGTATATGGAGAGCTGGGTTCAGCATAACATATTAATCGTAAACCAGTTTATTGACAAGAATGGGCAATTATACACTTACCCAAATTTTATTACAAAATATGGCTTTTTTGTAAATGAAAAAGAATTTAACAAAGTAATTAAGGCTATTACCAGTGGTATAATAATTTTAACCAAATTCTCTGATGTAAATATCAATTGTATAAACCTACAAAATCCCCAACTTTTTGTAAATGGTCTTTCCTTTTTTGATAAACATTTTAATAACAGCTTTATAAGAAACTCCTTTAATGTTCCATGTAAATCAAAATGGTTTAAACCTCATTGTATATCTTGGCATAGCTTTTGGATCTTACCATATAAATATGTAATTTCTAATAAAGTAAAAGAAGTACTTTACAAAATTATTCACAGATGTTATCCTGTAAATGCAACTGTTAGCAGATATATTCATAGTGTTTGTGATAAATGTACCTTTTGTAAAATATATGTTGAAGATATTGAACGTTTATTTTTCTTTTGCCCTTTTTCTATTTCATTTTGGGTTGACTTTAAAGTAGACCTAAAAAAAAAAAAAAAACAAAGCCCTTAATTTAGAACCTCGTGATATTTTACTTTGTTTTCAAAACCCATCTTTTTCTGATAAACAAATTTACATGATCAATCTGTTAATTTGCAAAGTTTTATATTCATAAACCATCATATATTACATTTTGTAACCCTGATCTTAAAATATACTTTAAAACCCTTTCTAATATGAGATCAAGTAAGAAGCTTATAAAAACAATACAAATTCTAAAGCTTTTCAAATTTATGTAACTGCCCTAATGTATGTATAACTTTTTATTTATCTTTATTTTTATCCTCTTTTTTTATCTTATTGTTTAATTTAAATGTTTGTATTCATTTAGTTTTGTTGTTGTTCTGTTTTGAATGCTTTTGAGATGTACAACATTGCCCTATGTTTGCTTTGTGCTATTGTGTAATGAAACTGAATTAATAATAATTAAAAAAAAAAAAAAAAAATTAAAAAACATCTTTAGTAAAACAGCTCCATATTTAACGGATCGCATACAAATCCCACAAATCACTTGAACCGGAAGCAACGAGACCTGCGGACACACCCTCAGAAAACGTTCCCAGCACCCGGACGAGTAGTGGCGCAGTCGCGTGACTTGTCAGATAGGGCAAAAGCCGAAATATTATCTATGATTGATGGCAGTTAGGTAGGTCTGTGTTTCAGCCTGGAAGGACAGGTTTCATAGGTACTTGTTCTACGTGTCAATCGCGTTTGCTGCATTTCAGGTTATAATGTTACTCCATTAACTCTTTAACATATTATATTTTTTGTCACTGGGGCATTTGTGGTTTACATGCTTGTTAATGTGCTGTTGTTTCTACATTTAGGTCCATCTCAAATGCTCTACAATACAACACATTGATAAAGGAAGCATTTGTGCGAGAGGAATGGCAAACAAAGGCAACACTGGTAAATATATCAAATGTTCTTGAAATGTTACGTTTAAATATGCAAATGAGGCGTTATCTTTATATATTAAATATAGACTAATTTGCACACATTTTCAAGACTGATAGAACATTGGAATAAGCCAGGTTCAAAATGACTGTTTCATTTTGTTGACGTTTGTTGAAGTTTAAAGTAGGGCTGCCACTAACGACTATTTTTATTTCGATTAATCTATCTACTAATTTTTCGATTAATCGATTAATCTAAACGATTAATTTCCCACAAGAACAACAATTTTACTTAAAATATTTATTAAACCAAATGAAATCCAAATTTCTATGAAATCCTTTTTTAAAGCAAAAGTAAAGTGTAACAGAGTGCAAGAAGCAAATCTCATAGTCCAAATCACTGAAATCAAAGTTCAGTATTATAGTGTGAGAAAGACAACATATCCATGTGTTCTAGTCTAATAATAAATACAATTATAATCAAAAAACACTTTTTAAAGGAGTATTTAATTTGAATAAACATTTAAGTATTTAAGTAAATATTATTTACCAGAATTTATTTAGGTGAAAAATGTAAATGTATAGTATTTCTGAAAAAAACACTTTTTTAAATATAAAATCAATTAATTCGAGATGTTTTTTATTATTCAAATTTAATGGAACAGTTCAAATGGAATCCAGAATATAATGGAAAACAGAATTTGGTACAGATAACTGTAAAACTGAATTAATTAGACAGGCTTTTTGATTAATACAATTTAAAAAATGAATTTGGAAATAAAATGGATTTCATAGGGCCCTATAATTATAATATTTATTTTATGTGGTAATAAAAGAGAACAATAGCTTTTATGACTTAAAGTACATATATAATAGCAATGATGCAATAATAATTAGTTCAAATAAAGTATCAAAAGTAAGAAATCATATTGAACAAAACTGTTAAAATACATAATGTATTATAAACAATAGAGCTAATGTAGATTACGCATTACAACAAAGGCCTGTAATAACATAACTACAAAAATTTGTTCACAAGTATGAAAGACATGGAGGCAAAAAAATAAAAAATACTGTCAACAAATAAGATAAGATAAAATAATGGTATATAAATGAATGAAATAAGAACAGATCTCTCTCTAAAAACATTAAGAATATAAAACTGGAAAGTTTAGTGAAAGTTAGTTTCACTACAGAAGATTTCTGGCTCATGCCTTTTGCCTTATATGTAATGTATATATATGATATGTACTGTGAATGTAGTGGTGTGAAAAAGTGTTGGCCCCCTTCCTGATTTTTTTTATTTTTTTGCATGTGTGTCACACTTTAATGTTTCAGATCATCAAACATATTTAAATATTAATCAAAGATAACACAAGTAAACACAACATGCAGTTTTTGAATGAAGTTTTTTATTATGAAGGGAAAACAAAATCCAAACCCACATGGCCCTGTGTGAAAAAGTGCTTGCCCCCTAAACCTAATAACTGGTTGGGCCACCCTTAGCAGCAACAACTGCAATCAAGCGTTTGCGATAACTTGCAATGAGTCTGTTACAGCGCTGTGGAGGAAGTTTGGCCCACTCATCTTGGCAGAATTGTTGTAATTCAGCCACATTGGAGGGTTTTCGAGCATGAACCGCCTTTTTAAGGTCATGCCACAGCATCTCAATAGGATTCAGGTCAGGACTTTGACTAGGCCACTCCAAAGTCGTCATTTTGTTTTTCTTCAGCCATTCAGAGGTGGATTTGCTGGTGTGTTTTGGATCATTGTCCTGCTGCAGAACCCAAGTTCACTTCAGCTTGAGGTCACGAACAGATGGACGGACATTGGGTCTCATTCACTAAACATGCGTACGCACAAATTTGCGTACGGATGTTTTCACGAATAAATCATGATTCATCAAAAAGTTTCGTACTAAAATTTATTCTAAATGTATGAAAAAATTCAAGAACAACTTATACCACACGTACGCAATAATCATGTACGCCCGGGGCCTTATAAGCATGTATATAGAACCCTACATATAATTAGATATGTTATTTACAAGGTGGGTGAAAAGTAACTAGACGTAAAAATTGATAAAGTATAATTAGAGGTCCAATTATATAAATGTGTGTGTATATATATATATATATATATATATATATATATATATATATATATATATATATATAATTAGAGGTCCAAACAACAAATCACCTGATCTATCCTTATATAAACGGTGATTATTGTGTCTCACCTTGTGTTTGGAGGCATGGCACATTTGGTACTGCTTGAAGACATTGCAGCGCGTGATCTAAGGAGAGAGCGCGTCTTTAGAGAGCGCACAGACATGTTTGCTGAGACTGACGAATGGCTGTTCAGTTGCTTTAGGTTGCCCAGAGAAGTCCTTATTGATTTATGCAACTCACTGGAACCACACCTAAGCCATATCACCAACCGCTCTCACCCTATACCACCTTATCTCCAAGTTCTGTGTACTATCGGACTACTTGCTACGGGAACATTTCAAAGGGAAATTGGGGACCGAGCCAGAATTTCCCAACCCTCTATAAGCCGGGCTATTCACAAGTTGGTAAAAACTATTGTAGGTCTTATGCCAACTTATGTAAAATTTCCTTATGACGTGGCACACCAGATGGTAGTTAAGAGGGGGTTCTATGAGATCAGGGGCATACCTAATACCATCGGTGCAATAGACTGTACCCATGTGCGTATCAAAGCACCATCCACAAATGCAATAAACTATGTGAACAGAACAAATTACCACTCCATCAACGTTCAAATAGTCTGCCAGCTGTAACATACTGAATGTTGTTGCACGCTGGCCCGGAGGAACTCACGATTCCTTTATTTTACAAAACAGTTATTTAGGGCAGCGCTTGCAAGCTGGGGGTGGTGAAGAGGGATGGCTTCTTGGTGAGTAGAAGTGTGCCCAGAATATTTTTTAGTTAATTTAAATAAAGGTTCATTATCATGATGCTTGTTGTAGGTGACAGGGGTTATGGTCTGAAAACATGGCTCATGACACCTCTAGTCAACCCAACGACCCCTCAGGAAGTCCGCTACAACCTGAAACATGCCCATGCGCGCTCAGTGATTGAACGCACAATAGGGTTACTCAAATGCCATTGGATGTGCTTGGATGCAGCTGGTGGAATGCTGTTATACAGGCCAGAGAAGATCTGTCAGATTGTTTTAGCATGTTGTGTACTGCACAACATCGCAATGGCACGGGGTGTACCTGCTCCTTATGGACCACACGCACAGCCGGAACCTGTGAGTACCGAGATGCACGCTCCAGCCCAAGCAGCACTTCAAGCACGCCTTCAGTTGATACGTTTCTAATGGTATATAATCTCATTCTAGTTTTTTAAATAGCTTTTGTAGTTTGCTGCAGTGCACATTCTATAATTGAGCAAATGGAATTTGTAAAAGTGCTATTAACGGTTGCAAAAAAGTTTGAGGGAATATTAAAACGCATCAGAAAACAGAATTTTGCCACAATATATTTATTCACATTTATGCACTTCTGTGATTGCCAATAAATGCTATCAATTTATTCAGTGACTCATTTATTTCCTGTAGGCCAGCTGCCACATCCTTAACGGCAAGGATGAGGGCATCTTGACTAGCGAGCACCTCGTCGGTCAGGACTCGTGCGCCAGTGCGCCTCTGTGAAGGGGTATAACGAGTGCATTGGGAAGTAGATGGCTGGACTTCAGCTTCTTCATTTCCATCTGCTGTCTGTGGATGTTCTGCAAAAGCCGGAAGTTTTGAGTTATGATGATTACTTGAATACATTCCTTAAAATAAAGATTTTAATTTAAGCAAATTATACCGTGTTGTAATTGCTCCTGTATTAGGCCACTCTCACCCTCACTCCTTTCTATAATGCCACTCAAGCTTGACTGTCCTATAATTGCAGCCATTCTTTCATCGAAGGCAGACAGATCAGGTGGCCCCTGCCCTCCACCCGTGTCTTTTTTCCTCTGTTGAACTGAAATTCTTCTTTTGGCCTTGAACTTCATGTCAAACCACTTTTTATTTACTTCGGCAACCATTCGAATTTCTGGTGAAACCACATTAAGGGCTTGTGTTACCGCATCCCATGTTTCTTTTTTAACCTGTGCCCGTTACGCCAGTGAATTTTTTCTGGCTTCCACCTCTGACAGCAAAACCTCATGTTCATTATCGTTAAAGTTCTTTTTCTTTGTCTTTTGTTTCGGTGCCATAATTGTCTTTCTCTGGACGAGTGGCGCTTTGCAGAAAGCCCTTATATGGAGCTGGTTTGGGCGTGTATTATGCGAATTACTAACCTCATGCACGCGGGCGCTCATTTAGAAGACTCCAAATTCACTAACAGAAGAAAGAGTTTAAGAACAAGCTCATGTGCGTACGCACGTGTTGTGAATTAGGCGGAAAGTTTTTGTGAGAAGTTCAAATGTGCGTATAAATACGAAAAACTTATGCAATTATTAGTGAATGGGACCCATTGTCCTTCAGGATTTTTTGGTAGACAGCTGAATTCATGGTTCCATTTATCACAGCAAGTCTTCCGGTCCTGAAGCAGCAAAAGAGCCCCAGACCATCACACTACCACCACCATATTTTACTGTTGGTATGATGTTCTTTTTCTGAAATGCTGTGTTACTTTTACGCCAGATGTAATGGGACACACACCTTCCAAAAAGTTCAACTCGTCAGTCCACAAGAGTATTTTCACAAAAGTCTTGGGGATCATCAAGATGTTTTCTGGCAAAACTGAGACGAGCCTTTATGTTCGTTTTGCTCAGCAGCGGTTTTCGTCTTGGAACTCTGCCATGCAGGCCATTTTTGCCCAGTCTCTTTCTTATGAACACTGACCTTAACTGAGGCAAGTGAGGCCTGCAGTTCGTTAGATGTTGTTGTGGGGTCTTTTGTGATGTGATGTGAGAGATACTGCCAAGTATGGTGACCCATACTCGGAATTTGTGCTCTGCATTTAACCCATCCAACGTGCACACACACAGCAGTGAACACACACACACACCGTGAAAACACACCCGGAGCAGTGGGCAGCCATTTATGCTGCGTCGCCCGGGGAGCAGTTGGTGGTTCGGTGCCTTGCTCAAGGGCACCTCAGTCGTGGTATTGAGGGTGGAGAGAGTGCTGGACATTCACTCCCCCCACCTACAATCCCTGCCGGCCCGAGACTCGAACCCGCAACCTTTGGATTACGAGTCCAACTCTCTAACCATTAGGCCACGACTGCCCCTTTTGTGACCTCTTGGATGAGTCGTCGCTGCGCTCTTGAGGTAATTTTGGTCAGCCAGCCACTCCTGGGAAGGTTCACCACTGTTCCATGTTTTCGCCATTTCTGGATAATGGCTCGCACTGTGGTTCACTGGAGTCCCAAAGCTTTAGAAATGGCTTTATAACCTTTTCCAGACTGATAGATCTCAATTACTTTCTTTCTCATTTGTTCCTGAATTTCTTTGGATCTCAACATGATGTGTAGCTTTTGAGGATCTTTTGGTCTAATCTTGGGCAAACACTTTTTCCACACATGGCCATGTGGGTTTGGATTTTGTTTTCCCTTCATAAAAAAAAAAACCTTCATTTAAAAACTGCATGTTGTGTTTACTTGTGTTGTCTTTGATTAATATTTAAAATTGTTTGATGATCTGAAACATTAAAGTGTGTCAAACATGCAAAAAAATAAAAAATCAGGAAGGGGGCCAACACTTTTTCGCACCACTGTATGGGTATATATAAGATATGTACTGTGAATGTACTGTGATTGGCATCTACAGGTGAAAATAGATGAAGTGTAATAACATAACTACAAAAATTTGTTCACAAGTATGAAAGAAGACATGGAGGCAAAACAAAACAAAAAATTTCAAAATTGACCAGCATATGAAAAAACAAGGGAATAATCGGAAACAGAAAAAGAAAGAAAGCTGTGCTTATATCATTTAATTGGTCTTTAATAACCTGAACTGCTCTTTTCCTCTTTCCAGATCCAGAATTACCATCTGATCCATCTAGTAGTTCTCTGTCAAGTAAGGAAACTACAAAGGAAAATGGTAACTGTAGCATAAAGACAAGCACATAGTGTCAGTTCTGTCGATCGCAGTATATCACTGTACCTTTTGCTCTTTTCCATGCTAGACTGCATAGATGGGTGGGGAGTTCAGAAGTGATCCTGACAGAATTATTAATGCTGGTTGTGCACAACACTATATATTTCCCTTGTCTGACACACAGAGGAAACAATCCAGGAGCAATCCAGTCGTGGGAATGACCATCAGTCTAGCCCTGCCCTTGACACAACAGTGAAAAGTGAACCTGAGGAGAAACAAGAAGGTATGCTTGCACATAATATTATTAATATTTAGAGAGTTTACAGTGGTTGCATGTAGTTATTCTTCGTCACGTAATAAAAAAGATATGCAGAAGAGATATTTGAGGCATGACGTTTATGACGATTACAGATTGGCTGTGTGATTAATCAGATTTTAACTACAGTTAAGATTTTGGCTTCCAATAATTATGAAAACAAGATAATTGGATCAGGCATTTAATATGCCGCATTTCGCTTTGCAATGATACAATAGTGCACGTTCGCAAAATTATCATGATTTTGATTTATGCTGTAATCGAGCAGCCCTAATTACAGATTTAATGTTTGTTGTAATGCTTTTCAGCACATTCAGTTATTACACACAACACTATATATTTTTCCTTGTTTGACACAGAGACAGGAAAGCAATCCAGCCACGGGAATGACCCTCAGCCTAACCCAGACCCTGATAAAAGAGTGAAAAGCAAGAATGGTAGTGAACCTGCGGAACAACAAGAAGGTGTGCTTGCACATCATATTATTAATGTTTAGTGAGTTTACAGTTACATTTAGTTATTCTTTGTCATGTAGCACAAAAATATATGCAGAGGAGATATGTGGAGCATAATGTTTATGAATATTACAGATTGGCTGTGAGATTAATCAGATTTTATTTTCAATTAAGGCTTTTTCTTCCAACAATTATGAAAACAAAAAAAATGGATCAAGCAATTACTGTGCTGCATTGCACTTTGCAATGATACAGCAGTGCACTTTCACAAAATAATTGTGGTTATGATTTTGCTGTAATGGAACAGCCATAATTACAGATTTAATGTTTGTTTGATGGTTTATAGCACTGTTTACCTTCAGTTATCGCACACAACACTATATATTTTTCCTTGTCTGATACACAGAGGAGACGATCCAGGAGCAATCTAGTCACAGTAATGACCCTCAGCCAAACCCAGACCGTGATACAACAGTGAAAATTGAGAATAGCAGTGAACCTGAGGAGAAACAAGACGGTTTGCTTGCACATTATATTATTAATGTTTGGAGAGTTTACAGTGGCTACATTTAGTTTTTCCTTGTCAAAAAATGCAGAAGCGATATGTGTTATTTTCAATGAAGAATTTGGCTTCCAACAATTCTGAAAACAAAATAATTGGATAAAGTAATTACTGTGCCACATTCTGCTTTGCAATGATACAGCAGTGCACTATCACAAAATAATTGTGATTATGATTTTTGCTGTAATCAAGCAGCCCTAATTACAGATTTAATATTTGTTTAATGCTTTATAGCACTGTTTACGTTTAGTTATTTCACACAACACTATATATTTTCCTCCTCTTATACACAGAAGAGACAGGAAAGCAATCCACTCACAGGAATGACCCTCAGCCAAACCCAGACCCTGATACAACAGTGAAAAACGAGAATAGCAGTGAACCTGAGGAGAAACAAGACGGTTTGCTTGCACATTATATTATTAATGTAAATTGGATAAAGTAATTACTGTGCTGCATTCTGCTTTGCAATGATACAGAGAAAGAGGTATTTTTTCTTACAATAAGGCAGTTGGAATCCAGTTAGGAATCAGAAAATAATGCTATTTAACAGCTGATCTCAACTAAATGGCTAAAACTGCTTTTTTACTTCTGCTTTACAGGTGTTGGCCCATCTGGTGATTCTTCACCTAAAGAAGATAATAATACACCTAAAGAAGAGGATGGTAAGTCTGATTTACAGGAGGTTATGACCATGCTTTTTTTATTCAAACTGAATTGATGTTTGTACATTAAATATTCAATATTCGCTTACAGACAACAAAATTGTGGCTACTTCAGTTACTTGGCCTAGCAGTGAGTTATTTTCTCTCTATTCTAAATGTTCTAACTCTGAACAAACTACTTGTCTAAAAATGTCTGTATCATTATGGTGATTTTCGCAGAGAAGGAGACAATAATTTCACTCTAAGAATTTCTTTTCTTACAGAATCAATGTTTGTCATTGTCATTGCCGCTGTGGTATGTCTTATATTAGAGCTGCGTAATATTGACTCAACTTTGTTTTTTAGGCTAGACGTTGTATATGTGCAAGCTTCTTCAGTGGTCTCTGATACTGACAGGATCGCTGGCTTGGGGCTTTTTTTGTGGCTTTTTGGCCTATTAGAAGTTCTTATGCTCCCATGCATTTGCCTCAAACTGATGTTTCTGAAAGCACTGACTCTATAAACAAATTACTTGTCTAAAAATGTCTGAATGACTGAACGATTTTTTTACAGAGAAGCAGTCAATAATTTAACATTAGTTTCTTTTCTTACAGAACCATTATGGACTTGCTGTTCAGTTGGTGTCATTCTGTTATCTGTGATGTGTGCTGCATTATATCCACATATTCCTGACTCAACTCCACCTGTACCAAAAGAATTTAATGTGGTGGATGTGTTCAATCAGGAAATGAAAAAGCTTGAGTCTAGCTTTCCAAATCAGCATCCAGAGCTCTGGAGGAGGAGTCTTATTCATCTCAGGCGCCACCTAAAGACTGAGAACCCCTCTGAACCCGTCAGCCTGATTCTGACTTCTGGTCACAGAGCTGAAGAGACACTTGGTTGCCTGGCCAAATGCTTGGCCCAAGCCTTTTCTACTGCTCTTAACTCTTCGGTTCTGAATATTAATGGCAAAGACAAAGCGTCACAAGACAGTGGTCAGGTCAAGCTGGACATTGATAGTGAACTGAGAAAAGCCTTTGAGGGTAAAAATTCTGCTGCAGTTATCCACCGTTTTGAGGAGCTCCCTCCTGGATCCACTCTCATCTTCTACCGTTACTGTGACCATGAGAATGCAGCTTATAAAGACGTCTTCCTGGCCTTTACTGTAATGCTTGATGCAGAAGTGGAAGTGCTATCCAATATCAGTCTGGGAAGACTTGAGGAGATGGTTCAAGAGCACATAAAACAGAAGTTTGTCTCCTCTGACAAGTCAGCTGTGTTTAATCAAATGGACGTTGACAAACTGAGTGGACTTTGGAGCAGAATTTCACATCTCATCTTGCCAGTGGCTGCAGAAGAGAAGATTGAACAGCAGGGCTGTGGGGAATGTAATAAATCATATTAAAGACACTTTTTGCAAAAAACAACAACAACAATTTTACATATTAGATAAAAATATATGCATATGGATATGTGCTGCTGTGTGGATGATAGGCCTCAGTTTTCTTTGACAATAAATTATAACTTTTCAGATGAAATTTATATTAGGAATAAATGAAGGAACTTTCCCAATTTGCATAGTTTTTCTTTATTTCTTATGTAGATCTATTTGTATCTAAATTATGTCTTACATTAAAGTTATTTTTAATCTGTAAATTTGGTTGGCCAGGGATGAACCTGTTATATTTGTGGTATGGTTGGTTTTTTCCTACTTCAAAGCTTTATTGGAGAAAATAAAGTGCCTTAATAAATGATTATGCTCTACTCTGCTTTCTATGACTTGGTTCTGACGGAAAACAGAAAAAGGGATGAACACAAATTAATTTGGCAGTGGCTATTTGCACTGTGTAAATAGCAGTGTTTTTAACAATGTGCTATTTACACTGTGCAAATAGCTATAGATTCTATTTACACTGTTAAAATAGCAAGATTTTCTGCTATTTATACTACTTATTGCAAATCGTGGCAATTGCACCTCAGTATTGTAGTATTACAGTACTATCGCAGTTTCCTGGTCTCCTGACACAAGACTAGCTATATCTTTAAGCAGTCATTTCTCAGTTCTGTAAACATGCAGTACACATAAAAAATGATTACAAATAAAATTTGACAGTCACATGTTTGAAGGTGTACAAGATGTGCTACAGTTTACTGTACATAGCCTATAGAATAGTGACATTTCCATCATCTAATGTACTGGTACTGTACTGTAATTATACTGAATTTAGTTAAATACTTTTTCTTATTTTTTTCCGTTACGCTGTCATCGCTGCAGCTGAAAAGTAGCACATTACTGCTGAATTATCACAGAATAAAATATAAATGTAAGCACTGCTTACATTTATATTTTATTCTGTGATAATTCTGGGGTGGCAGGTGGATCAAGTTCAAGTTAATTTTATTTGTATAGCTGACCAAAGTGCTTCACAGATGATACCACATACACAGAAAAACAGATCAGACAAAATGTAATATAACCCGATAAAATAAAAAAAATTATAATAATAAAAAAAATACAAAAATAAATAAAAATAAAAGATAATAAATAAATTATAATTAAATAAAAAAGGTCATATCACAGTAATCAATACACTAAGGAAAACAAATACGTTTTTAGCAGGGACTTAAAAACAGACAGCGACGGGGCCATTCTAATAGAGGCAGGGCATTCCAAAGTCGGGGCCCTGCCACTGCAAATGCACACTCACCTCTGCGCTTATAACGTGAGGGACTACCAACAAAGCCTGGTCACAGGATCGTAGGCTTCTGGACGGAGTGTAGAGATGAAGAAGCTCAGAGAGGTAGACAAGGGCTACGTTGTGAAGGGATTTACATACAAAGAGTAAAATTTTAAAATCTATTCTCTGACAAACCGGCAACCAGTGTAAGGATTTAAGAACCGGGGTGATGTGTTCATGTTTACGACACTTTAAAAGAAGTCTGGCCGCAGCATTCTGAACAATCGGTAGATCCGCCCCTGTATTAAGTTCATTATTAAGAGTTCAGTAATATCTATCATTATTTGCTTCTGTCCTGTTTTTATTAATTTATTTACTCCAACTTAAGGCCCTATAACCCAGCAAAACATTCACGAGAAACTTGTGGCCCGGATGGGCCAGATTTGTCCAGGGCCGAATTTTAACCCCAGTCCAGCCCTGCTTCCCGGTTAAACGTTTCATTCACGCACGCGGTGGTCAGACATGCGCTTTTTTCTGAGCGCACACACCCAAAGCGCGCGCACGAAAAAGCCCGTCAGACAGCGCCTGATTACTGAACTAAGTTATATTTTGTGCTAATACTGTCAAAACACACAAGGTTTATGTATAGACTCAGTTGGTTATGTCTAAAATGAAAGTAAACAGCTGAGAGAAACGGATGCGTGCCTGTATATTAGATGGGAGCAGGTCTTAAAGGGACAGTACTAAACATGCTGCCGACTGTAATTAAAGGGATAGTTCACCCTAAAATTTTAATTTCTGTCATTATTTACTCACTCACATTTTGTCTCAAACCTGTATTAATTTATTTATTGTGCTGAACACAAAATAAGATATTTTGGAGAATCTGGGTAACCAAACAGTTGCTGGTCAACAAAAAATAATATGGAAGTCACTGAGGACCAGCAACTGTTTGGTTTTCCACATTCTTCAAAAGAGCATTTATGTTTAGCAGAAGAAAGAAACTCTTTGAGGTTTAAAACAACTTTTGAGTGAGTAAATGATGGTATAAAAATAACACCATTTTTATTTTTGGGTGAATTATTCTTTTAATGTTAATAAAACACCAAACACAAAGAGAAAAATCACTCACTACTCTTGACTGAAAAACTTTAATACAGTTGCTTTAATAGGAATCAGTCTATATAGTGATTTATTCTTATATTTGTTCATTCAATTTCTTGAATGCGCCTGCTAAATACACCTATTGTAGCCTACCTGAAAATAAAACACTGTTTATTGTATTTGTATATTGTGTGTATTTGTAATGTGTATCTTTGTTCTCATTTTTTAATAAAAAAGATAAAATAATGACAAAGATTTTTTATCTTCACCCACTTTGGCCTAAATATCGACCAATCTTTTTTAGGGGTTCAAGCACGCAGTGCTGAAACCCTATTGTAATTGTTAGGATTTTAAATTTTATTATTATTATTATTATTCTCCGGTAAAACTGATCGTGCAGACCAAACCGTAAGGCCTAGAGAGCTGAAACTTGGTCAGAACGTAGTAGTATTGCTTGCTACTCAGATCCAAAGACTCGCCCCAATCTGCCTATCGGGGGCGCTACAGCGATCAAAAAGGCGTAATCGCTCATAGATCCTAAACCGCTTGTCATAGACTCAAAAATTTAACATTTTTGGAATCCTTGGGTCATCAATGCTTTGATGGTCACTCTGAATTTGGGACTAGGATGTCCCGTTTTTGCACAAAATTGAGTGAAATCCGAAACCTACTTTTGCAAACTAGTCGATTGGAACCAAACCACTGCAGAAATACTCCCTGGACAGTGAATATCAATAATTATAAAAAAAAGTTGAAATTTCGACTCACTGTTGCAATGGGGCCCCAAAACGTTTGAAAGTCGAGGGCCAATTTTAAAAGTCTATAACACGTGAACGAAATGAGATATCTTCACCAAACATGGTACACAAACATAGGAGCTCAATCTTTGGTCAAATAAAAAGAAATGCGCAGATCTGCCACTTGGGGGCACTATACGATTGACAAAAGTATAACTGGGTAAGCTTTGGTCCGATCGACGAGACAGGGGTAGCTGCAGCTTGGAGTAATGGGCGTGTCGAAAGGTAGGGGCGTGTCGAAAGGTAAGGGGCGTGTCGAAAGGTTTCTCATTGGTGAAAGGAGTTTCCTCCCGGCTACTGCGATGGCCAATCAGTAGTAACCATACTTATATACGTCCTTTCCTTTTGCTAAAAAAAATCGTTTAGACTGAAAGAAGATGGGGAGGTAATGCATGTATACCATATCATAATTTGTTGTTTTCTTTGCGTTAGATCTTTCAGCTTTGGTAATTATTTAATTTTTATTGACAGACACATATTACAGTGAGACGAAGCAATGACTGCGTTTGCATTGAAGACTTCAGAGTCGGCAATTTATATCGATGTCCGTTTTGTGCAATCAGAGTTTTTAGACCTGAAATACACAAGATACATAGTCATTTGCAAAGCCACAGACTTCGCGCGGTTCGTCATGAACGTAAGTATAAGTTCAGTTGTGATATGCATGCCTGTTACCTTACAGGTTATAGATAATAATGTGAACGGTGATGTTACATATCATAATTGGAAACTTATGTCAAACATGTTTTGCTTTATATATGAATTTTTCTATTTTAAATGTTTTTTTTTTGTTTATTATTCTTATAGATTTGATCATCTTTGACTGCCACTTGGAATGCAGAAAAAGCAAGCACTTTCACTGCTTCCACTGCTTGCTTACTTTTTTCCATTTCTTGATTTGCTTGCAAACCTAATCCAGGAGATTCCAATGCAGCATTTCTCCAATAATTTTGGAGTCTTTGTGCTCATGGTGAGTTTGGACAGTAACATCAGTTTAATTTAGAAACCAAATAAAAAAAAGGCCTAAACAAGTAGCCTTTGAATTTCAATATGGCCTGTACATTTCTCTGGGGGTGGCTTTTGACTTTTCAGAGGTGAGTCTTCAGATCGTTGTTCAACACATTTGTTTTGCAAGCCAGTATAAAAACATAATTTTAAACATTGTAGTATTTTTTTTTTCAAGACTAACATGTCAAGAATAAAGAAATGGTGGTGTGTACTGCTACTTGAAGACTCAGGGTAAATTCTAATTCTAATATAAATTTAAAGTAATGACATTTTAGCATTTTGTATTTTTTTTTCTCTCTCTCTCTTTCTTTCTCTCTTTCTCTCTCTCTCTCTCTCTCTAGGTCTCCTACAGATTGGAAAAGGGACAGGAAAGATGCTGAGGTTGAAGGCCCATGTGAAGTCAAAACTGGTATGTTAAACAGTTTGAAATATAACTTAAAAATATTTAATAAAAATCCTCAGTCACGTTCTTCTTGCTGTTGTTTATGAAGAAGGAGACAAAGCCTTTCACACTCTGTCACTAGTGTGCAAAAAGTTTAATGAAATGGTTTTCTTAAAAAAGCTCACTTTGCCTGGCTGGACAGTATGTATAAGTATTACCTTATGAAATGAACAAGTTAAGCTAATATCGTAAATTCATTTTTTGCATTAAAAATATATTTTTTCTTTTATCTTGTAGGTATCGTTGACTGGAAGTCAGTCAATCCGGATGTGAGGCAGGAATATAGGGTGGAGTTTAAGCTCACCAGGTGTGATGCCTTTGGATTCCTCTACAAAAACACCACTGGATATTGCGGCAGTGGAAAGAAGGGGGTCTTCACTGCGTTCTATTCAGACAAAGAGTTTGATGGCTTCTGTTCTATGGACTGCTACTACAGTATGAATCAGTGAAGGAATGAGTTTTGACTTGGAACACAAGCCTTTGATGACAAATTCAATTGACGTTTCAAAAAATTAATTGTAAAGATGACAACAAAATAAATGTTTTTTTGGATAAAATGGTGTTCGTTTTTACTTCATTTTATAATTATATGGTGAGTGTTTGATCAAACATATGTATATGTATGCCTTTATACAGCAACATTTGCTGTACCATTATTATAAAAATAACATTTACTTTTAGTTTGTATGTACTTAAAATGAAAGTACAAAACTAGTATGACTTTAATAGTGTCAGGAGACATTTTTATCTTTAAAATAATTAGTTTTTAAGGATTTTATTTTATTATTTAGTTCATGTACAGACATTTCAAGTATAATGCAATAAAAAAACAAGATGAATACATTGTAAATACAGCTCAAAATGTGTAAACCAGAGAATAACAATAACAACTGAAGTATAAAATGAACATAATGCAAATAAATACAAAAATAAAAGTTCATATCAAGAGTTATAGATATTTTCAGAAACTTTTTTTTTGTGATCTCATGTTTGAAATGGTTTCAAAGTATACTGTGAGATCAGTGTTATAAAAGGTAATATAGGAGGGTTTCTTTTGAGTTATATTTGTCTTATGAATATAAAACTTTGCCAAAATAATTTTTTTTGTTTTTCAGAAAAATATGGGTTTTGGAAACAAAGTAAAATGTCATGAGGTTCTAAATTAAGACACATTTGTTTGTCATATCTATTTTAAAGTCAGTCCAAAAAGAAATAGAAAAAGGGCAAAACAAAAATAAATGTTCAATATCTTCAAATGTTGTGTTACAAAAAGTGCATTTATCACAAACAGTATGAATGTTTTTTAATGATTGATCCTAAAAAAGTCGCGGTGGTGATGACGTCATGTAATCCGCGCCATACAGAAGGTTTCTAAGGTAACATACTTCTGAATGTATTCTCAATATCATTATTGCTATTTTTACAGTGAAAGAAATGTATTTGGTCTTGTATAATTATTTGTTGGCCAATAGTGATTAAGTTTATGGCTCGCTTTTGTGCGGATCAGGATGCTTTTATGCGTCCAATTGTAAAGACCTTACGGCACGCCCCATTCCTTTCCGACCTTACGGCACGCCCATTGCTTCAGCCTGCAGTTAACTCTACTTGGTACTTGCGATCGACATGAAATTTGGTATGAGGTGTCTTTGTCCGAAGTGGCACAAATGTACGGAGAATGGATCAGATTTTATAGGGAAAGACAGCCTAGTTAAATGTTTAGCCAGGTCACTCTTGATTTTTGAGCTAATCAATCACGTTAACAACTTTACAGCACTTGTTGTGAATTTCACTGACACTGTAGTAGGGTTGCTTTGTGAAAATCTAAATCTAAATGGTTAATTATAGATCTAGTAAGACAGAAACTCACCTGTTCCCCACTCATATTTGTCTGAAAAGGTAAAGATGTGTTTTGGGTCTTGGGAGACTAGCGTAAATTGACCAACAGCGCCATCTGCTGTTTTGGAAAAGAAAGCTGCTCATGTGAGAAAATAAGCCCGCACTCGTGTGAGAAAATCAAGCCAAGTTTCCTCATAAAAAGGCAAATGAGTCTCACAGTTGTAACACACAATACATATATTTGTCCATACCTCTGCATTTTCTCTCAAAGAGTTTTGTATTTGAAAATCACTTTGCGTTTGTTTGAAAGTCGAGTTTTTCTTTGCAAAGCAGATTGTGTTTATTTGCAAAACACTGGATTTGTTTTATAAATATTGGCACAAAAATCGCTCCATAAGACTGTCTGAGGTATGGATACACCCACAGACAGACACACACACACACACACACACACAACTGGCATCGGAAAGGTGCGCGCCAGGCATAAAAAAAATAGGCTACAGCAGTTCTTTATATTCTGTATTCCGCAATTTGTTTATCATAAAGTGCTCTGTGCTGCAAGACGAAGTGTATTAATTTGTCTGACACTATTTTGGATTTTGGCTTTCGCTTGTACGGTGGCTCTGAATTGTCAAAACACCTTCTCAAAGCATCTCAAAATGCTTTATACGGATGCGAAAAACGCAAAAAATCGAACCCGATCCGAATTTTTTTTTGACGGACGAAAATTTCGGAGGCAGTGTGCAAACGTGATTGACAAAACGTGAAGTCTTATTTATTTTTCAACGTGCGAAAATTTCGGCCGAAAGATTCGGACTCAGTGTGCAATGGCCTCAACTATCTTTATGTCTCGTGTCGGTTTCCATTTAGTTCTGTATTGTCCTTATTTGGTATTTCCTGTCCTAGTTTAGTTAATCATCGTTTATTCCATTCACCTGTTTTGTATTAATAATCTCGTTTGCTCTTTTGTGCTTGTTCATTTATAAATCCTCAGTTCTCCCCTTGTCTTTGTCTTGGATTAATGTTATTTAATGGTCTATGTGTGTTTTTGCCCAATAAATACTCCTTTTGTCTACTCCTTCGTCTTTGTGTGCTTGCTACAACCACAAAACCGTAACACTTTATCGATACAATCCCAGAAAAATCAATATCGCACACCCCTAGTACTGACACGAAATGATTTGCAACAGTCGCTTTGTCATGTCCAGTGTAGACAGCCTCAAGCTGTTGGTTTATTTCCCATTTTTTTGGGTAGTAGAAGTTATGAATGGCCGGTAACTTAAAAAATTAGTAGCCAAATTGGCTGGTGAGTGAAAAAGTTCATTTCAATCCCTTAATAATCATCATGAAAAATCATGATCGGTGCCTAAATAAAAGTCCTCAAATTGGAAGTACAATCTGGGTTGTCTTTTTCTATCAATTCTTCAATAGGCAGATCTTGTCTTTCATAAAGGCTGGGGTCAGGGACCTTTTGCTTAAAAAGGTTGGTGACCACTGGTTTAGATTATGTGCTTATCCGTGTGCCTGTAGACAGTATTTGTTATCTATCCAATTTTCATACAGATTGTCTCATAAGTGTGTACCTGTTATGCTATTATAATATTGTCATTGCAATATGATATAATATGCAATAAATTGCAATATATAAATATACAGATTGACCTTGAAGTAATTCTATAGCTCATATACTCAAGCTAAACAGTGTATATTTTAAAAGTTTAGCCTAGTTAGCAAATACTTCAAAAGGTTATAACAAGCATCTTAACCTACTGAGACAAAGAGGGCAGCTTTGGGAAGTAAATCTTTGCTCTGTATTGTGTTATTCTTTTAATATATTAATTCAATATATTGTTTAGTGTAAATATTTCATTAAAATTTATAAAGATTTCTTCTAAGATTATAAATAAAGTTCAAAATGTATAGTTGCTCTCTATTATGTCTATGGGTACACAGGCTAACTGTGAATGTCAACTATTTCCGGGAGAGAAGTTGTGTTCCACTGATGTCGCTCCGACGAAGACCATCATTAATGTTCCGTTTTCCGGTTTCGGCTGCACAGGAAAAGTAAAAAGTTTGATAAGAAGTGGTAAATAATATACATAAAAAATGGACTCCGGTGATTCTAAAAAAGATGGACCTACAACTAGGAGGAGAAGCGCCAGACAGGCATCCACGCAAGGTTTGACTTTCTAATACTCTTAACGTGGCTTAATGTAAAGTTACTACAACAATGTCCATTAAGAACCAAATACTATTTACCTGCAATGAATACTATCTACTGGCAAAAGAGCGAATCCGTAATCCACGGCGAAAGACTATTTTTATGTCAAGGGTTTCCTTTCCATATAGAAACCGACTCGCTGCTTGCGTTTAGATTAACGTTATGTGCATATCCGTGTGCTGGTAGTGTAGACAATATTTTATTATCAATAAATGCTAAATTAATTATTTCTAGGTCAATATCTCCTCCGTACGTTACGTTTCTTTATATGATTACTTTAAACCTGCAATGTTCGTACACACCGTCTCATGAGTGTCTGTATATCATGCTATTAATAATACGGAGAAAAATGTAACGTTACTTCTAAAGCTACACTCTCTTTCTCTTAGTAGATTAAGATGCTTATAACCTTTTTAAGTATTTGCTAACTAGGCTAAACCGTTAAAATGTCCACTGTTAATTTGAGCATATGTAATAGTTCAATTATTTTAATATATATCTTAATATATCGTTTAGGTAAACATTTCAATAACATTTTATAAAGATTTCTCTTATTAATAAATTTCACAATGTATAGTTGCTAATGTCTGTTTACTTTAAAATCATTCATTTTCTTGTCAAGATTATACGCTGTGTCGGTTTCAGCTGACGCACAACAAGCAAAAATACTTAAAATCTTATAATTTTTTGGCATATTTCTGTAAGGTAGTTATCCAGTTCCTCTTCTGTCTTAGCGTTATATAGCGAGGATCTTAAACCCAGACCCCCAATAAAAAGAACCCGGAGAATGAAGGAAGATGCAGCCAGAGCTGTCAGTGGATCCAAGAGTCTCACTGAGGAGGATGACGATGGTATGTCAAATTAACTTTTAAAAATTCTGTCTTACATTTTGTTTTTCGGCCAAAACATCTTTTTACATTTTGTTTTTCTTTTCAATTGCTAACAAGTGTTTACCAGTTTCTAAACTCTTTACACAGCAACACCCCTACATCACACAATTAGCCAAATAGTTAATTTTCTGGCAAAAACTACATTTTGTTAAATGAATACAAACTCTGCATTTCAAAATGCTGAATACCTTTTTCTACATATACTAACTGTATCAAAACAAAGCAAACCCGATTCAGCCAAAACATTAGCACTATAGTTTTCTATCCAAAACAGGAACATATAGTCAATTATAGCGCATATACTGTCAAAATGCTAACAATTCATGGCATTACAAAAACTGCATTACGTTTCATGTTTCAGTTCGACCTGTATAGAACAATATGAGATCCATTTAAATAACAATAATTGTAATAATAATAATTCAGTCAGCTGAAATAAATTTTAGTGTGTGTGAATGTGTGGATTCATTTTGATAGTATGTGTACTGCATAGTGAAGGAGTCACCAGTACTTTATGGAATGTAAAAGAAAAGTGACAGAATTGCTGCTGTAAAAGCTTTATTGGCAAAATGAAATTGCTGTCAGTGGGAGAAAAAAACACCCCTTTTCCTTTTGCCCCCTACCTCTCCTTCTCCTTTGTCAGAAAGTCAGAAAGAGTTTTATTACCATACCAAGTATGTTTACACACAAGGAATTTGACTTGGCGATGGGAGCTTCCACTGCAGAAGAAAGTGCAAACAGACATGATAGTGCAGACATACACAGGAATTAGAAGACAAATATAAGAAAAAACAGAAAATTAAATAATGCACTATACAGTTGGGCAAAAAAGTATTTAGTCAGCCACTAAAAATCAGATAATGTGATTTCCTGCATTCTTTCCCCCCATTCTGTCTCTCATAGTTGAAGTGTACCTATGATGAAAATGACAGGCCTCTCATCTTTTTAAGTGGGAGAACTTGCACAATTGGTGGCTAACTAAATACTTTTTTGCCCAACTGTATATTTATTTTCGGATTCTATCTAATGTGCAAATGCGTCAGTTGTGATGAACAATATATTGGTATGAATGTTCTAATTGTTCAGGCTGAATATAGCCTGTGGGGAAAAAAAACTTCGAAGAGGGAGTGGGTTGGGTGTATGGGATCCAAAGTGATTTTCTTAGCCCTTTTCCTCACTCTGGAGATGTAAAGATCTTAGAGGTTGGGCAGGGGAGCACAGATAATCCTCTCAGCAGTCCTGACTGTCTGTTGTAGTCTCTTGATGTCCGATTTGGAAGCTGAACCAAACCAGACAGACCTGGTCCAACTACTTCTCTCCCAAGTCCAACCAGTCCTCTTCCTCGTCCAACTATTCCGCGTCCAGACATTCTTTCTTTTTCTGCTCCTCTGTGTTGTTCTGTATTGTTTTGAACAAAACCAATCCAGCGAGTGCCTTTTTATTGTGCATGGCCATGTATGGAAAGACATGGAATTATTCATTAAGATTGGAATCAGCTATTTCTCAATTATTAGTAATTAAAATAAGTCTTATCAGCTCTTTTAAGCTGCTGTTGTTGCAGAAGTAGAGGCGTTACACTATATTTAAAGTTTGGAACATTAGGTCTTCATTTCTGTCATGCAGTGTTTAAGCATTTGTAAAAAAAGACCCATGATTTTGGTATGGGGTAAGCTTGTGTGAAAAGAAAATGTAAGCATTTTAGAAACATTGTGTGAAAACAACATGAATTGTGTTAATGGTATGGTCACAACGGACAGATGTGCTAATTGTGTTTAGAGTTTTGAAAATGTGACTACAGATTAGACAAAGGGCATGTTAAAAATGGAGAAAAACTGTATTGCCAATGTTTATGCATTTTTTTTTTATTAAACCAAACCAGAATCACCTATTAAGAAGCAAAAGCTTGAAGAGAAGACAAAGGATATAAATGAGAAAGGTGATGGATTAAACCAAACAGATGACACAGATATGGAGATGGATGAGAAAGAAGACCAGGCTGAAGAAATGCTCTCAGATGAGGAGGGCGAGCTGGACCATGAGTCCAGATTGAAAGGTAAGATTCTGTTTGAGGAATAAGCATAAGTGTTATAATATTAAATATCAATTAATATTAAATGAGGGTGTTATTTTCCTCCTGTGGGTTTCTCAGCCCAGCCTGGCACAAAAGAAACACATCCTGCCCATGTAAGGGAAGAAAATCTGGAAAGTGAGTGGAAAGTGTCACTCAACAGACAAAGGCCTATTCATCTAAATACTATGGTCACTGAGATACCCAAACCCAAAGCAGAAAATTACAGACCAGTCACAAAATATGGAGGTTTGTTATCATTAATAAAATTACCTTTTGAATCACAACTGATGCATACCACATTTGCAATTAAATGGGCAGGGGCTCAAGGTGCCTGTCCCCTTGTGCACACCGCTGCTCACAAGCATCTTTTTCATTGCAGATGCCTCTAGTATGGGTGCTGTTCCATTGGAAAATCAACAAGAGGTGTATAGATTGAGAAATAGGAATAAACTGAACTATCAGTATCCTGTAACAGAGAAACACAAAAGTTTGTAAAACATTTTCATTGTATTTTTATTATATAGATTACAGTAGCCACATTTGTTCTGGTAAAAGTCACATTCTTACTGTATATGTTACAATTTTTTCATTCATTTTATATAATAAAAGTTTGTGTTCTTACTATAGATCCCCCTGGTCTTGGGAATCAGAATAGATACTTACCATCTAAACCCCAGAACAGTTACCCAACAACTCAACTGCCTATCATAAGTCAAATCGCTCACCACAAAAACACAGGTAAAAAATATATTTAGCATTTGTCACTTTTATTACTATTTTACTTTTATTACTATTGTCAATTTTATTACTAAAGATATATATATATTCAAAAATGTCACATTAATAGTTTTGTCTTATGCCTGTAAAGAAAAATACATAATATTTAAGAAATTGTAGATCATAATTCTTTTACTTTTTCTTCAAGAATTTAAGAGTTTGCAGAAACCAGTCGCCTCAAAAGCAAGTCCAGCCTCCTCCTCTAGAGGTATTTTCAGTCCTTAATCCATTCCTTTATTATTAAAACAAACAGATTTGTCTCACATCCACAGTGTTTTATTAATTCAGAATTTCATGGGTTTTTTTAAGGCTGGACGTGGTACATTTGCAAGCTTCTTCAGTGGTCTCTGATACTGACAGGATTGCTGGCTTTGGTCTTTTTTGGCTTTTTGGCCTATCAGAAGTTCTTACGCTCCTATTTGCCTCAAACTGATGTGGTTCATTCTAAAACAGTGGAGAAATTTGATCCAGAGTTAACAGCTCTACAGGCTCTTTTTCCAAGTCAGCGCTCTGTGTTCTGGAAGAGGAGTGGGAAACATCTTAAGCGTCACCTTGAGGCGATCAACCCCACTGAACCGGTCAGCGTAATTCTGACTGCTGGCCTTCAGGCTGAAAGGACGTTGGGCTGCCTTGCTCGAAGCTTAGCCGGGGTTTACTCGGCTACCCATAACGCTTCAATCTTAGAAATCAACGGGACCACAAAAAGAGCACAAGACAGTGACCAGGTCAAGCTGGAAATTGATGAAGAGCTGAGGGAAGCGTTTGAAGGTGATAAACCTGCAGCTGTTGTGCACCATTTTGAGGAGCTCCCTCCTGGATCTGCGCTCATATTCTATCGTTACTGTGACCACGAGAATGCAGCTTACAAGAAGGTTTTCCTGGTTTTCACTGTGATGCTTTCGGTGGATGAAATAGCCTTGACGGCCAGTCTAAGTGCAGTGGAGGACATGGTACATGACCATATAAAACAGAAGTTTGTCATCTCAGACAAATCCACTATGTTTAATCAAATGGATGTGGATAAACTGAGTGGACTGTGGAGCAGAATTTCTCACCTCATCCTGCCAGTGGCTGCAGAGGAGAAAATTGAACAGCAGGGATGTGGAGCCTAACCTCACGGAAAATCATAAGATTTTATTACTGTATTGGACTGGACAAGACATTTTGTAGAGTTTTGAGTTTAACTGGTTTAGGTCATTGATGCACAGACCACAGAAATGTACATAGAGGATGTTTATTCCAAAGAGTTTTTAAAAACAAAAAAATTATTTGTTTATAAATGTTTTATACAAAGGTTTTTTTTGTATTTGCTAAATTTGGTTCTTTGTTTTCTTTGATAATATGTGTGTGAAGGCAGACACTTGATCATATAATAATAATAATAATAATATTGCATTTGGCATTATATAGTAAGCATTTGGCTTACAATATATATCAGCAAATTAATTGTTGTACATTCCTTCCCAAGGCCAGGTGTGTTAATGATTGAAGTTTTGCACTGATTTTTGAAGTTAAACTCTGAATTGTAAGCTAGGCTCTTTTTACCAATCAAAATTTTGTTTGGGTTTGGTGTTCTATATTTGTGTAAGACTATAATAATTAAAATTTAGTCTATTTCTTTTCTTCTTGTATCATTTTCTTGTCCTCTGGTTAATGCATTTTTGTCATAGTTCCTGTTTTATCATTCAAAAGTTTGGGGTGAGATTTTTTTAAATATTTTTGAAACGCGTCTTATGCAGTTAAAAAAAAACAATGGTGAGTTGGTGTTAAAGATTTTTTTATTACAATCAAAGTTGTGCTGCTTGATACGTTTGTAAATACCGTGTTTTTGAAGGATTCCTTGTTGAATAGAAAGCTTAAAAGAACACCATTTATTTGAAACCACATCCGAAACCGTATCGTGCAGTCTGGTAAAAAAAAAAGTTACAAAATAGTGCCTGGGTTACTCAGAGACTTCAGATCCTTTTTACGGTTTTGTAGAATGTACACTGTAAAAAAAAAACTAAAAAAGTTGAGCCAACTTCAAATTAATGCAACCAGCTTTTTGCAGATTTTTGAGTTCTCTCAACTTATTTTTGTTGGAGATTCTCAACTTTTTGTTGTATAAACTTACAACAACAAGTTGAGAAAACTCAAAAATCTGCTTGAAGCTGGTTGCCTTAATTTAAGTTGGCTCAACTTTTTTTCTTTTTTTTTACAGTGTATGAGTTACAGTTGTTAAACAGTGTTTTTTTTATGAGTTATAGTTATTAATCAAACTAATTCTTGATTATTTATTTGCATCCATTATTTGCAATTATTTGTCTCTTTGAAACCATGAGTTTAAATAGAATTTACACTTATCTAGATTATTCCAGATGTTGAGATTATTAAGTGAAGTATTATCGTTTGTAACGTGTACACCTAGGTACTTAATAGTGTCTTTAACAGGAATATTGGGTAATTTATAAATTAATAATTTAGAAATTGATGCATAATTACATGCAAGTAAGCCTAAACCAAACCCTAATCCTAACCATATAGTAAGTAGTTAATTAATATTACCCAGTACTTAAATGTATATACTGTAACAAGAACTCTTTATAATAAAGTGTAACTGAATATTATTAATATTTGACAGAGGAAAGTTATGAGTTGGTAGTAATTCACATTTTTTAAGATTTAATTTTATGCCAGATGCCTTTGAGAAATACTCTTTTTGGAACTTGGTAAATGATTTTCATGAATATGGTTGTGTCATCTGCCAATTAGCTGATGACTGCCGCAAAACTTTCTATTGCTCCAAATTATGTCAGGCTCATCACTGGAGTAGACACAAGAAAGACTGCCAGCAGAAAGGGCATGCCGATGTGAAAGAATTAAGTGCCACAATGAGAACAAATTCAAACAAATAACTGAGCATGGCCGCTTTAGTGGGAAAACAGTGTCTCATTGACTGTTATATTCAGGGAGTTAAAACAACAGCATTGTGGGATACTGGATCTCAAGTTTGTATCATCGATGAGTGGTGGAAAAATTAAATATTACCTCATGTGAGGTTAAAATAATCGACGCACCTGACACACTTCAAATAGTAGCAGCAAACGGACAAGATATCCCTTATGTTGGGTGGATAGAAGTCACATTTCAGTTGCCAGGAGGAAACAGTGACCGCATAGATCCTGTCATTCCTATGCTGGCAACAAATGGGAAACACCTCTCCCATCCCATCATTGGTTACAATGCAACTGAGTTCATAGTGACAGACAATACAGGTGAGATCCAGCATGTGAGGAACAGTTAAAGAGATTAGTGAATATGGCTTTCCCAAGATTAGAGATAAATCACATTCAAGCTTTTATAGAACTTCTAAAGTCACATGAGTATGTGGTGAGAACTCCCAGAGAGAAGATATTAATTCCCAAGTGTACCTCTTTGCAGGTTGAGTGCCGAATGAAGATGAGCCCATTGAAGGAGGACACTACTTTGATGTTTTAACCCGATCTTGATCCCAAATGGGTGGAAGGGCTAGAGTTCCAGGAGACACTTTTAAAGGTTAAGAAGGGGGCTCCACCATACATTGCACTTGATAGGGCTATCACTATCCTCCGAAAAGAGCAACAACGGCTCAACCGGAATAAGGTGTTCAGATTTAAGTTCAGAGAATAACAAAAGACTACGCTTAAACTTCAGCTTAAAGTAAAGATTTAAGAGCTCAAAGTAAAAGTAAATAATTAACAATAAAAAATATATAAGTATAAAAATAAAGAAAAATATATAAAATATGATAAAATAAATAAATAGATAAAAAAACAACTCATAAGTAAAAGTATTAAAAAAAATCTTACACTTATTCAAGCTAATCATTTAGAAGAAACAGTTGCTTGTTGAATAAGCATTGCCAACATGTTAAGTGTTGGCTAAGTCTTTAGCGGTCACTCTTTTACCCTCAATCACAGCAAACCGTGAAAGCCAGCTTTCTTTCCTTCCCGTCTCGCCTTCTCTACCGTCGGCCACAGGAGAGATCTTGCATCCTTGTCTTTCTGCGAAAGATCCTCGAAGATCTTGGTCTTCTGTTCCCTGAGAAAGACGGATGTTTTGGCATCTCTCCAAACTTTGTCCCGCTGCGACGAGAGGATCTTTCCGCAACAGAACGAGGTCCCAGCCTATGAGCGATGTCAACTCCACGGGGTAGATCTGCATCGATGCTCGGGGAGACCTGGCTGAAGAGGTCGATGATCATCTGCTTTACGTTCTCTCCTGCTTTCTCCGGAATACCAGCGACTCGAAGATCCCATCTTCTCTTGTACGCAGGGGCGTAGTTTGTGGGGTGGGTGGGGGGGAGGTAACCCCCCCAATAACCAAAACTAGCAAGTTCAACCCCCCCAATATTTATATCACGGTTAATGGAAACCTAGAATCAGGCTATTTATGAATTATTTTAACCGCGAGTTCGGCGTTTTTATAAGCACTAACCTCACGTACGAACCGATCGGAGCGCTTATCAGCACAACATGACTGAAGCGCAGTTCTTTTAATTGTGCACGAGCGGCGCGCGAATAACCCTATACTCTGTGCGCGTTCACCAGCGCGCTCAGAAGTGTGAGAAGATTTGCGCGAGCCATTCCTATCGTGAAGCTGATGGTAAAATATGCGATCTATTTGAATTCTGCGATCTATACTCTGTGCGATATATTTGGATCTATTGAGAAACTGCCACTTTAAAATGCTATGGAGAAAGTCGAACATTATCTAAAAAAAGGCATTAAAAAGACTAATGAAAAGATGAGAACAGATAATATTGCACCAGCACTAACATAACATTAAATATTTTTAAACTTCTCATGACCACCTTTACTATAATTTATCACGTTTTATTGTAGGCTTAGTGTGGTAAATTTAGTCTAATTTGTAGAATTTATAATAGATAATCTGTTAAGGGAATAGATTTTTCCCTAAAGATTTATATTACAACTGTGGCATGTTTTAGCTATTGTTTCTAAAGGCTATTGCTTCTCATAACAAATGCAATATAGATTAATAAAAAAAAAGTCATTATTGGCCTGGTAATGACTAATAGGCTAACCTTATTATAACAAATGCTACAGTTAAGAACTATGGTGCTTTTTCATAAGAGCAAGCACAAGTCAGAATCGAGAGCCGGTTGTAATAATGAGTGATGGAGAAACCTGGACTTCAGATATTACAATGATGGCACAGATTAAATCATTAAGAGCCTGATGAACTGTTAAGGAGTAAGAAATAATATCAATATAAGAAAATGTTAAATTGACTTCCCATATTGAAGTCTCGTATTGAATTAGAACATTCTGTCAAACTATAGCCTAAGTGTCTAAATAATATAAAATACATTATATCCTATGTAAACAAGTAATTGATAACTAGCCTTTTACTTTATTGCAGTTACGCAATCAACCAAATTTGCATGTGTGGTGGATAGCACAAAAGTACGGTGGCCGAGAGAGCTCAACGCGCTGCAAATAGAAAAAAACGCCTGCAAATTAAGAAAACAGCTTTCGTCAATTTGACAACACACGCGCTACAAATGCTCACAACAAAACCAAACAAAGAAACGCACTGCAAATAAAATTTATTTGATTGTATTGTAAGCATTTGTCGTGTGTTTCTTTATTTGTTTGTGTTGTGAGCATTTGCATCGCCTGCTGTCAAACTGATGATGTTTTCTTGATTTGCTGGTGCTTTTTCTATTTGCATGTGTTTTTTTAAGTTGCAGCATGTTGAGCTCTCTCGGTCACCGTACAAAAGACCATTTTACAAAAATAAACATTTAAGCAAACCAACAAATAAATAAACCTTAAGAGGGAGCATGACCCGGGGTCCACTTCAACCCCCCCAATGTTCAAACCAAAACTACGCCCTTGCTTGTACGCATCCAGATCATTATACTTATCACGAAGTTCGACGTTGTCTTTCACCAATCTTACGATTTTCTTTTCCAGTTCCTCAGTTTTATCATTCAAATGCTTCACCTGTTCACCGTGGAATTCGAGGGAGCTGATTATCTGTTTAATAGAGTTTGAGTTTTCAAGTACCGTTTTTTCAACAAAGTTTCTTCGTGCATGGCCTCCATTCTCTGCATGAATCTCATTAGCATGGCATCACTCACGGAAAGACTGTCGTCTTTACTTTTGACTGTCGACTGTCGAGTTTACTTTTTTTCGCAGGGTTCGGTTCAGGTGTATCGGGTAAAAGCGCGAACTCAGCCTGTCCAACAACTGCATCCAATTCAGCGTTTAGAGTTCTCCTTGCATAGCTGTGCATAGCAAGGAGAGTTTCTTCTTTGTCCTCCATATTCACAAGACAACAGCAATTTATAGCAAAAGCATGTGGATTATTATTATTAGCGACTCGCTGGCAAAAGCGTCTTCAGTAAAGCTCAAATAGTAAAAAATGCAAAGAAAAAAAAGATAATTAAAGGAGGCTACTTAACTCATAATATAAACTGTATCTTTCCAGTTAGTTCTGAACATGAACTATTTTTAAAAAACGCGGGATCTGAGCAAAGAGCTCCTGCAAACCTGTCTTGCTACAACGCCATCTTGCCCCCCCCAATATTCTCATTCTAAAAAAAGTCAAAAGAGATATAATAGCCTACTTGTTACATTATAATACGATAATAAGAGTATCAGTCAAGATTAATTATTCAGTGAATTTAATCCTGTAAAAGCAATATTAAAATAAAAACGTTATTTTTAAGAAAATGGAAAATAAAAGAACATTCAACACAAAAGAGTACTGGACAGATATGTGCTGATATTCTTATACTGACCTGTAGGGGCAGCATCGGCTACTTTAGGGACAAGTAGCAAAATAAACGGAGGCGAAGAAACGTCTACCGCGTATTTTGACTTGTCCTTTTCGCATTAGATGTGAGATTTTAGTTTATACTGCAGGTTCGTTTTATTATTATCAGAATATTTAAAAATATGGCAAGTCTGAGTCAGGAACTAAAGCGCTGGGCTGTTGAGGATCTTGAGTTGCCAGGAGCCAGACTCCCGGATGACGGATATATGAAGACGTTAGTGAGTTAGCATTAATTCTAGCATTAATCCTCTTCACCGATTTTAGATTGATCATGTGTTTACGTTTTATCTAGGTTGTGTGTCGGTCCTGGGGCTTCCATTTGGAAGTATATCACGCAACATGTTTATAAGGAAAGGTGAGATCTTATGGTTTTACAATCTCTAATGCTTTCTACGTGTTTTGCTATGTACTTTTTCTGGTTATGCAATATTCCTTTGACATAAGTTATATCTTACAGGAACGTTCGAGTCATGAGGGGGAACATTCAGTGGTATCCTTTAAGTTTTCTGACAATGTGACGTGTTAATATGCATATGTGTATATTTTGTGCAGGGTTGTTATTGCTTATTAAACCAAAACTATTAAAATTCGTTTTCGTTAATTAGTAACGAGAAGGCATAAGTCGAAGTATTAAAATGACTAATAATCAAATGAAATAAAAACTGATAATATATAAACAAACCCTAATACCAAGTATTAACAGATACTATAATCGTATATTAATAATATTAAAATAACACTGATTTTATGACGCATAAAATATGAAAGGCCCACCACAATTGATATATTTTTACTGTGTTGTCAAAATGTTGAAAATGCGACTTTAATACAAGTAATAAAGCTGCAACTTCATTACTTGCTAAATTGTGGTTGTGTGCGCTGTGGAATTGTTCCTTGACCATATAAATTCTAAGGTACAAAGTGTTACAAGATAAAGAGGTAAAGAAATGTATTTGATTGCAATTTGCTATGGTGCTTCTATAAGGATTCATAAGATGATTATTCTTTGTAGCTTAAACAGTTGAAAAATCAGAATAAAGATGTGAGAAGGCTTGAGCTTCAGAGAGAGATTGATGCCCTTCAGACTGAACTCAGTCAACTGGACACAAAGATCAGTAGAGTGGAGGATCAACTAGCTACTGAAGGTGAATGTGCTTATTCTATCTTTCTGTTCATCTTCATGCTCTTTTATACTACCTATACTACAGACTGTGTAGGGAAAAAGGATTTAAGTCATCAAAAGATTAAAATGGTCGATAATTACCTTCTTAACTGTTTTTTATCCTTTTAAAAAATGATAATCAGGTTATGGAATGGTATTTTAAGTTGTTGTTACTAATATCTTCTCCTGTTGCTGAGCAGAGAAGAACGTGAATAGGAACTGGGAGGACTTTATGGAGAGCAGGCACAGACAGATCCTGTTAGATTCTTTCAGGGAGCGCTGCTCTGAGGAGAGAAACGTACTGTTAGAGGACACACACGTGATTGGCACTCAGCGGCATGCCCTGGAAGAGCTGTCCAAGTGAGCCACCTTCAGACTGTCATATTTCTATTGCAGCTTTCTCAAAAACTGATTAGTTAAAGTTGCTGTGTGCCATATTTTGATGCTGTGTGCATCTTTGTCAAGTCACCTTTATTTATATAGCGCTTTTAACAATACAGATTGTGTCAAAGCACTTAACAGTATCAAATGGGAGAATCATTGTCCTTTGCTAAATAAAAGCATTAATTTCTTGTATATGACTCAAACCTGTAAATCACATTGTTTTTCTAATTGTCCAGGAAAGCAGAGGTGAAGTTGGTGTTTGGGCCATCTAACAGTTCAGACAGTGAAGCTGGAGCAGATCCATTGGTTTTAGTAAGTATTGCTGTATATAATGGTGTTTGTGATGCACACTGTAACATTATAATTATAGCTACTTTTTGGCTTCTTATCATTGCTAATGTCAGTTTTAATTCTGAAATTCAAAAATTCTACTTTTGAATGGCCTTCATTTGAGAATAGGTGGTATAGTTACAAAATCTTTAACTAAATTTTCACTTAGGGCCTAATTGGATCATTTTAACCAGTCAAACTCCAACTGACCACTTAATTAAACCACTCATCCTTCCACTGATTGTAACTCATGAAATACTATTTCTGTCTCATTTCAGAAAGATATGAGAGAGCTCTGCAGCGAGAGGCTTCTCTTCTTCCAGGGCCTGCTAGAGAGTGAACTAAACTTGAATTCGTCCACTGAGTAAGACGCACAGACCTTTGATGCTGATATTGTAGATAGAAGAGCTTTAGCACTTTTGCCTTGTTGATATTTATTCATTTGTTTTTCATCCAGATTTACTCATGAACAAAGAAAAGCAGTGATCCAGCACTGGACGAGTGCAGTGGAGGTAGATGAAGACACTCATTTCGGGAGGATGCATGTTTGTTTCTGTGTCTGCATGCATTTTGTTCTGCACAACAACAACTTATGAGAACCTCAATATGTTTAATTTTCAGAACGTTCTACGCTCTCATCCTCCAAACCAAGTTCTTTCAGCTCTTCAAGCCTTGACCTCCAGACAGCAGGTGGCGTTAGAAGAGAAGATTGCAGCTTTGAATGTGAAGCGTGACGTTTCGGATCTAGGGTATGTTTTTGCATTAAAATGTATTTGATCAAAACCCACTCTATAATTAATGATGTTATTGTATCGATTATTGCTTATTACTCAGGTATTTGCACTTAATGCAGGTTTCGTTATGAGAGCGATCACCTAATAGATGTGTCGGCTGAGCAGAAAGAGGAGTTAACACCTGTCCGCAGTCTATTCCAGGTGATCTATTGAGAGGGTAATCTTACTGCATTGAACACACTTTCTCTTGTGGGGCAGATTGTATTTGTGTTTGCACACAGTCTGCCTGGGAGGAGGTGGAGCGGAGTTATTTTGAACTGGCACAGACTCGCAAGAGATGTGGGCAGCTAGACACCGAACTCACGGCTTTGATGAGAAAAGCAGAGACTGCACACGGATCAGACCCAGTGTCCAGGTGAAAATTATTATATTTACTTTTGAACTTGCAAAGTCAATAACTATTAGTAATTATTACATTATAATTACTAATAATACTTATAATTGCATGCTGAATTCCTTGAATGGGGTGTGTGTATATATGCAAGTAAAAAATACAATACAATAAATAAAAAAATAAAAAATATACACATATATATATATATATATATAGATGAACCGACTTTTTTATTTTGCACTGTTCTCTGAGTCCACTTGTAATGTTATCAAGATTTTTACATAAAAAAAAAAAATCATAATTTA
Source organism: Barbus barbus (assembly GCF_936440315.1). Lineage (NCBI taxonomy): Eukaryota > Metazoa > Chordata > Actinopteri > Cypriniformes > Cyprinidae > Barbus > Barbus barbus. Next base: position 19,547,907 of record NC_136757.1, read on the forward strand.
GAAGTAATAGGCTATGGTCTGTTTGAATATGCGGGGCGGATTGTTGACTCAGAAGTAAACGACCACTGCTATGATTGGCTAACATCTTTTATAGATGGACTCTGCTGTGTTTTAGGTTAAAAATGCATAAATACTCAGTACATATAAGACAAAGCAATAGTGATCACGTGATGAAAACAGGTATTCACACTTGCGACATCGGATCCAATATATTTGGCACAGTATCGTCTTTCAGTTTCAATGCGTCAAATTGTGCCTTTGTTTGTAAACGAATCCGCGGTAAAATAAAGTGAACAAAAGACAAAGTTCTTACTGACGCGGTCTGGCACTACATTAAAAAGTAAGTTAATAAAATAATTTTATGATAATAAGTTTATCATTTGGTTTGCATAGACCTATATATGTGTATATATATATATATATATATATATATATATATATATATATATATATATATATATATATATATATATGTGTGTATATATGTATGTATATATATATATATATATATATATATATATATATATATATATATGTGTATATATGTATGTTAATAAAAATAGTATAGTAAAATATATATTGTGTATAATATGGGAGGTATTTAAAAAAAAAAACATGTTTGTTGTAATACAAATGAGTTTTGTTCTGTTTGTGAGCAGGTGTGTGTTTGAGTTGGAGATGGAGGGAGTAAAGCAGTCAGCAGTTAGAGACAACATCAGAGAGCAGTGTGCTCAGCTACAGCTCCAGGCCAGAGAGGGGCAGGACGCCATGAGAACCCTGCAGACACAGTGGCAAAGTGTCATGGCCTTCAGACAGCTTGTGGTGTGTAATTGTATTTATTCCTAACAAAAGACTGCTAATTCATAGTCTGGAGTTAAGTGTGTTTTTTTTCCCTGTGTAGGACAGAAGACAAGAGCAGATACGGTGCCTGATCAAGGGAAACTCCACTGTGAAGACCGAGTTAACCCGTGTCCATGCAGAGGTGTCGTTTCATGCAATACGTTCTTTAGTCTTCAGTGTCACATGATCCTTTTGAAATCATTCTAATATATTGATTTAGTGCTGAAGAAATTTATTTTAAATCAGACAAAGTTTTGAATGGTAATTTGTGTGTATGTATCTATATACAGTGCCCTCCAAAAGTATTGGGACTGTAAGGCCAATTCCTTTATTTTTGCTGTAGACTGAAAACATTTGGGTTTGACATCAAAAGAGGAATATGAGATGAGAGATTAACATTTCTAAATTGTGTATCAGATCCAGATGAAAATACCTGTAAATAAAAACTGAAATGTTAATCTCTCATCTCATATTCATCTTTTGATGTCAAACCCAAATGTTTAGTCTACAGCAAAAATAAAGCAATTGGCCTTACTGTTCCAATACTTTTGGAGGGCACTGTATACAATAAACCTTTTTTTATTTTTTTTTCAGGTTGGGCAGTATGTTCAAGAAAAGCTCAATCCTCAATTTGGCTGTGTGATTAAAGCCAGCAGTGAACTGCGTAACTCTGTGTCACAAGGGGCCAAGCACTTCAGTTGTGTAGCACTGGCTGCACTCAATCGCAGGGTTATGAAGGGGTCTGCAAATCTACCGAAATCCCTTTTTCCCTTCAGTGCCTTTGTACAAGAGACCATGCCTAGCATTTTGAGTTGTTTTGCAACATGAAGTCAGAGGCTGAAGTTCTTGAAAGTTTTCTTTCACATTAATTTGTGTGCAAATTAATTTGCACATTAATATTGCGTTATCACAGTATCATTGGAAAAAATAAACTAAATTAATCATTCTCTGAAGCTTAATGTCTGTGCTGTGACCTAGTCTTTTGTTCTTAATCAGCAGAGGGCAGAAACCACCAGCAGCTCAGCTTTCCATCCACCGGATACAGTCTCCAGCTTTCCACAAACTCTGTCAAAGTCTTTCATTTCCCATGTATATGGTGAGATGCTCACTTGCTGTCTGTTAAAACTCTTCAATTGTTCCTCACCTTTCTGAAAGGCATTTCAATTAATAGCTCATCAAGCACCAGTTAGTAAGTTCATTGTTTTAACATACAGTAAGCGTTAATTTTCAAATGATTGTTCATATCATATGCAGATTAAATATAGTGGTAGCCAAAATGATTAGAACATTAGTAAAAGCTCACTGGATTATTACAATTAATGGCAAAATGAATGTTTGGAAATGTGAACTGATATTTCCTATTGACACACTACATCAAAAGATAGAAATAACTGACTTAAAACCATTTTTTATCTGATGAAAATTTTGGCCACCACTGTATGTTTGTCAAAGATCGACAGTATCCATGTCAAGCGCTTTTTGTTTTTGTTTGTTTTTTTTAAACCTGAAATGTAGTAAAAACTGATGGCGGGAGTTTTGTCTTTCTTTGCCAGGCTCCAGAAGAGCTGTGGTCTCAAGCTGCAGTGTTAAGGCTGGAGTTAAGAAATCTGCGCAGTCTTCTTCAGCTTTTCTCAGAGTCATCAGCCGACCTGCAGAAGCTGACCGCACAGCTACCATCGCCTGATCAGCAGAGTATGTCATTAAGGCAATTTTTTTAAAACTTGGATAACTCTTTTTGACCTGCTTTTTTCCCCCAAATTAAATTGAGTTTTTGTCAGTGGTAAGAGCCTAGATTCCTTGCTATGAGAGAATGCTCTTTTGCTGTCTGTTTCAGCTTTGGTGCAGCGTGTGAAGATGGTAGATGAAGAGATTCTGCAGACGTTGCTCCCACGGGCCCGTGAGCTCACAAAGAGGTGCTCAAAAGGCCTGCTTTACACGGACCAAGTGAAGACTGCCATCACACACTGGTAATACACTAAAATGTTTCCAACACAGGCCCTTTGGAATAGTCAAGCCTCTTTTATTTTTATGGCACTTTATACAATAGAGATTGTTTCAAAGCAGCGATCCCAAACTGTGCAGGTGGGAGCAGCCTGGACAGCTTGCCCTGCCAGAGATGGAGAGAGAGGGACTGACTTTCCAGCAGTGGCTTCAACGATGGAAACTGGCAACAAAGGAATCCTAACTTAGTTTTGCATTGGAGAACAAAGTTTATGGGCAGCTTTATCTGTACATAATTTATATTTCACTTTCTTTCAATTTACTCTTACTAATCTGGGATTTAATAGGCTAACCTAGGATTTCTTATTAACTTTTCTGCAACACAATCAGTTTGTGTTTGAGCATGCATTCTGTTCATAAAATTCTATGCACTTTTTCTGGATTTCTCAATAAATAATGTAATACGCTGGAATAAAGGTGCAGTTGTATGTTTTGTGGTGTCGTAAATCTCCCTACTGAAGGTAGAAGTTACTAAAATGCATGTGCTGTTGCCAGTGTTGTTTACAGTATAGTACAGTATCCCCTTGTAGGAGCTTGTGTAATGAGACTGTTTATGAAATTGTCTTATAAATGGTAATAGTAGTGGTATTTCTACTGGGTTAGATCAAATACTGATCTGTAAACACACTGTAACTTTGTGATGATGGCCTATGGGCGTCCAGCTCTTATTGATGTAATTTCAGATCATTTCCTGTTTAAGAGATACTGCTGTAGTCTATAATCGTAATGTTCTATCCTGTGTAGCCTTTAAAGACTGATTTATAACCTGTGCAAATGTACTTCTGTATAAGTGTTTTTGACCAGTAAAATGTCAGGCTGTTTTCTAAGCTAATAAGGAAACTAATAGACTAGACTATCGTTCAAAAGTCAGGGGTCATGTTTTGAGAGAAACTTCGCTCACTAAGGTTGCATTTATTTGATCAAAAATGCAGTAAAACAGTAATATTGTGAAATACTAATAACGCAAGAATATATTATCATTGTAGAAAACAATGTTGGGCTGCTTGATGTTTTTGTGGAAATAGTGGTACTTTTCAGAATTCTTTGGAGTAAGTTGAAAAGATATTTGAGTTTTTTGTACGATTGTCTTGCAGTCACTTTTGATAAATGTAATGCATTCTTGCGGAGTAATTTATAGTCATTTCTGATTGACTTTTTTTTTTTTTGCATATTTTCATGATTTGATTTGCTTTTCCTCAACTCGCATATCCTAGTTCCCAAATACTTCTAGTATTTGCAAAAATATTTTCCAAGTTTACTGATTCAAACCTTGTAAAGAATTTTGTCAAACCACAAATGACAAAGCAAAAAAATGTTCAGGGTGTTTTATAATACTCCATATCAATTTCAAGCAACTGAAGTTAAAAACTGAATTTTCTTTCATATACATTTTTCACAATCAAAAGATCACGCATTAGAATGCTTACAAATGTTTCCAGACGCAGCTGTCACAATGGCTAAATTTTTCATTACACCCTGATTCAATGGCATTGTTTCTGGCTTAAGGCTTGGATAACATGTCATAGACACTTCTCTGTAACCAAAAACAATCACACATAAAATCATGAACTGAACTGTACACATAAAAGGAAACAACATTTGAACTAAAAATGAAATGTCAGGGGAGGAAAAAAAGTGTTGTGGTTGAGACAGTACATCTTTTGGTGTAGATCTCGGCTTGTTTTATGTCCAGTCTACTGCAAGTGATTAATGATGGAGATATGTTATAAAGACTCGATCCCAATTATCGTATTCTGGTGAAGAGGTTTAAAACTGACACAGATTCCTGAAAGATGAAAAAATATATATATAACAGATAATTAAATTGCAGACATGAGCTTGAGAAAAAGCCAGTATTTCCCAAAAATAAAAAAGATAAAATTACCTTTGTCGATCGTGTTTTACTAAATACATTCCAAAAACGCAGAGTTTCATCACCTGCACCAGTCACTATTGCCTCTCCATCGGGAGACATTGCCTTCAAGATAAAAAGATAATATCAGTAAACAGCATTCAAAAATACTATTACAATAAGAGTCAACTGTTAAAATAAAACAACAGAAGTTGATGTACTAACCAGATAGAGCACCCTATACGAATGGCCAGTCAATTTGGCTACTTGAGTAAGTGAGGGGTATTTCCACACGAGGATCTGATTCTGAGAGTAACCATGTGTGCTGACCTGGAGGCATTGGAACATGCATTAAGAGTCACCATCATTCCTATTAGTCTATCTCTCCAGCTATAACCAACCATAAACATCAACACGGAGCATTTGGTCAGTTGATCAGAATAAACGTACCAGTTCGTTGGTGTGTTTGGACCAGGCCAGGTTGCAGACTTGTGAGCCTGTGTCGATACACTGCAATGGCTGCGCTGTTAGAGTGTTCCAGAAGCGGATGCAGCGGTCTGCCGTTCCCCCTCCTGAGGCCAGCAGCCCGTGTTGGTGAGGAGACCAGGCAATGGCCTTCACTGCGGCCAGGTGTTCTGTGTACTGCTGCATTGGTAACACGCTCGAGTGATTCCACACTAACAGCTGCAGGATCAATCATAGGAATGCTTTGAGAGAGATGCAGTTACCAAAAAAAAAAAAGGTGCTAATATATTTTCGTATACTGTAAAGTTTGTACATTATATACAGCAGTCAGGTCACCTTGTTGTCATTTCCCCCAGAGGCCAGCAGCTGATGGTCAGTGCTCCACTTGAGTCCGCAGACCTCTTGTCTATGACCCTGCAGCCTGCGCTCTGACTGCAGAGGGGGCGTCCTGATATCTCTTTGAAGGATCATGCGGTCCCGACTGCCCGATGACAGCTGATCTGCATTCCAGGCCAATGCACCTGAGGGCAGAATTCTGAGAGTTTTCATAACAGGTTTAACCTTATACATACATTTCCCTAGAATGTGAAGCACATCAGAAAATAAATGTCAAAAATGGACAAACTATAAATCATTACAAGCAAGAGTGAACATAGATACTACATTTCAAATGTTTGTGGACAGTAAAATTTCTTTGTTTTTAAAAGTCAAAATGTAAAAGAACTGTACTTTTTTTGGTTGAATATATTTTAATGTTATTTATCCCTGTGATGGCATAGCCGAATTTTAAGCAGACACTACTCCAGTCTATAGTGTCACACGATCCTTCATTCTAAGATGCTGATTTGGTACTCTAGAAACATTCTTATTACCAATTTTGCTGCTTAATATTTAAGTGGAAACCATGATACTTTTCAGGATTTACTTAAAAAAAAAAAAAAAAAAAATAGATCAAAATAACAATTCATTTCAAATAGATTTTGTTTGTAACAAGGTCTGTAATGTCACATTTTATAAAGGTTTTAATGTAATTTTGTCAATTTACTACATACCTAATAAAAAATATAAATTAAAACTCAGTTACACTTTTTTAAAGTGTCCTTGTTACAGTGCAATTATACATATAAATACTGAGTAATACTAATTAACTACATGTACATACTATATGGTTAGAATTAGGGTTTGGCCAAAGTTTACTTGCATATAATTATGCATAATTTATTGTTATTATAAAAGTAAGTACATGTAATGTGTAACAAGGACACCATATAAATAAAGTGTTACACCTTTGATCAATGAATTTCAATGTTTTTCTATAATTTTCCATAAGTATTTTTTTATACTTACCAACTCTTGCTGTGTGTCCCTCCAAGGCAAACAGCTTTTTGCCAGCGGTAGCATCCCAAATTTGTACAAAGCCTTTGTGTGTACCCACAGCGACAAGATTGCCCTATGAGAGAAGAACGGTCAGACCACAAAACCAAGAAAGCAATTCCTGATAGTCCATGTCATAAAGGTTAACTCACTCTCTCTGACCAGCCCACCGACGTAACTGAATCGCCCTCCACTGATAGGTCACATAGTCGCGTTACCTGCAGACAAAGCAAAGAAAATAACACACAGCTTAGTCCAAGTGTTGACTGGGTATTTACTGCCTCTAAATTTGCATAAACAGCTAATGCGTACTTGACTGGTGCAGGCACTCCAAAGGTAAACACAAGTCCCCAGTCCAACACTGAGCACATTTAAAGAGGACCAGTCCACTAAGTTGAGGTAGAAGTCATCTTGTAGTTCCGGTGCATCTAGCACCTTAAAAGGAATCTTGGAAATTTTGCGTGTAGGTTTTCTTGGCGACCGCAGCAGCTTCTGGCTATAAACAAATACATGCATGCAATTAAAAGAATGCATTTTACTAATCAATCACATTTTTCAGGAGACGACTCAACTTACCTTTTGCTGCTAACGGGCGAGAGGGAGTATGGGGAAACACTGTTATCATCAGGTGTGGATCTTTTGGCACTGAGTGAATACTGTACATACAAACACAAAGTATGCGTTTAAAACACAGATCAAAACACTTATGTGGCATCAAATGAACAGATCAGTGGATAAGAGAGACTTACACTAAAGAGGCTCCTCCTCTCGGGTGTGGAGGGCTGTAGTCGTCTATCTTCTGTCTGAGGATCCAGAACCTTCTCAATCCCAGCCCCAAGCAACTCATTCTTCAGCAGGGCAGAATACGCCAAGCCGTCCGCTGTCAGACAACACAGTAAACGAGGCAAATTAGTACAACAAAAGAGAGTTGAGTATCATATTTGAGAATATGATCCATCAAAATTGAGGTTCATTTAAAGCATAGTCTGTCTCTCTCCATTAAAAAATATCATAATCAACACAATCCTCTTCACACTCACCTTTGCCAGTATCTGATGTTGCATCTTTGGTTTTTTTATTCTGGCTTGGTGACTTTTCATTTTCCTGCAATAAGAGTAAAGAAAAATGAACTTGACATTTCGCATTCCTTTGATTCAAATCAAATGGAAGCTATATGGAAGCTCCATTATGAGGAGTGAGAACCAGAAGGGCATAAGTGACATTTTTGGTGAAATGGAGATATATATATATATATATATATATATATATATATATATATATATATATATATATATATATAAAGCTCTTAATCCATGAGTAATGCATTAGTGTACACATTTTTATTATAAACAATTGAAATCAGTACACAAATTCAGATCAAACTATGGAAAAATTTTAAATGAAATCTGGTTCTCACCCCTTGATACTAGTATTTTAAAAAATATTCCACCCACATTTATTCTGTGGAAGTTGATGCTCCAGTTAGCTCCAGCTCGAGACGGTATGAATCGGTCTCCATGCTTGCTTGGTGATGACAGCGGTGACTCAGGGGTGGGGGTCAGGTGACAGATCACATCTCTTACTTTCTGTATCCAAAAAATAAGGAATCAGATCAAATGAATACTCTGAAGTGGATCATTCTAAAAACATTTAAATTGCATAAAAATATTTACATCAAATACAATTTCAAGTCATTAATACTCAAGATGACAGACTCACCATGGGGCTGGTGTTGTCATTCTGGACGTTGATCTGCCGTAGTAACCGGCGCTCATAGTCCTGATCCATGGATGTGATTCAGAAATCTGGGAATGTGGAGATCCAGGGGCACGGTGCCTAAAGTGCATTCATGGAAACAACATTACCCTTTTTAATGGGAGAAACATGATTTTATGAGAAGGCTAGAACTGCGTTAAAGGTCTACACTTTTAGGTTAATTTGTTGTCTGTTAACGATGCAAGACTCATCAGCAGATGCCATCTGTTCAATACCCATAAGCAGGTGTCAGAGAACAGCTGCTCAAATCGACAACTTCCAAACAATAGGAACATAGAGACAAGAATATGCTGGACTGCCATTCCCAATACATGACAAACTAATAAAATACCTTAAATGCATTCGTTTGGTGGCCTAAGCAAACAATGACAGCATATCTTACATTTTTTTTTATTGCGGATTAATGACGTTAAATGCTTCTTTACAAACAGGTAACGTTAAAACAAAATATCAATGTAATGTCAGAAAGCAATTACCGCAAAATTACTCTCGGTCCTTAATGAACAGATAAATTACTGCATTCCTTTGTCAACACGGCTAACTATTAACACCAGTGTTCATTTATAGAGAATTACTTCATCAATATAACGTTATATCAGATGAATCAAAGCTGTCTAAATGTATATATTAATAAAACAACAGTATTGTCCTGCACTGATTATTAGCATCTTAGTGTTTTATAATGGATTACTGAGCAGCTAGTTAGGCTAATCTGACCCCACAAATCATCGGACCTACCTTGACAACGATATTCGGCGAATTTATAATCCGATCAAGCAGAACCTTGTCCAAAACAAACACGTCGAGTGTAAACCTTGAACAAAATCAGAATATATTGATAATTGATATAATATACACTGCTCCGATTCTATTTGCTAAATCGAGGCTGTTGTTATCGATGGCACCGCAAGGAATCATGGGACAGCGTTAAACGTTGACGTCACGACATTTGAAACAAAACAAAAAAACGTTGCTATGTTTTTAAAAGAGCAAACTGATTTTTTATTAAAAGTCTAACAAGTACCTACCTAGCCTAAAGAAAGAAAGAAAGAAATTAAGAAAGAATTTCTTGTTTATTTTTTATAATGCAACATAATTTCCGGGTGTAATAGCTTTATACAAAATAGAGAAAAGAGGGGGGAATGTATAAGAGAAGAGATGCTACGTACATCAAATGGTAAATTATTGAGAGCCATTGAGTCCGTCATAAAATAATATTATATTTATATTTTCTTTCCCGTTGTTCTAAAACAAACTTTTATTTTGACAAGAACACGGGAGACCGGAAGTGGCCATCACGGCCGTTTTTGGAGCATGTTTGTTGTGCTTCTGTTCTATTTGATGATAAACAAACCTCACTAAATCACAAAAACAATACACTCCACTCCAAGTTAGAGTGTTTATAACCACACGTCGCACAAAATGCCACGTTCATACTTGAAAACAGACGAGGCGAGAGATGCTGCGGAGATGAAATATTTACTCGCATCCAAAATTAGGAGGCGAAAAGAAGAAATTCATAACTACATACTAGAAAGGAGAGCTGAAATTCACAAACGAATCAGATATCGAAGGCATCTTTTCCTCAATTACCGGAGCACGAGAACGGTAAGCTGTTATTTCTCTATATGTTTACTAAACATTTCTAAGACAGTAATGAGAAGTGTGTGCATAATAGTCAAGACATTATTTACATAGCGCTTTATGCTATACAGATGCTTTCAAAGCAGCTTCGCAGTTATAAACAGGAAAATATCAGAATCAACGATGCAGACTAGTGTCAGTGCAGTCAATACATAATAATAGGTAAAGAGAAGCAATTCCTTATTTGATGCCAGCCTGCATTCATGCAGTAAGCTTTTTTCTGTCAATGTTTTAGATACCATCACCAGATGAAGAAGACCTGCAAAATCATGTCCCAATCCTTTCAGACCCAGACTGGTGGGAGAGAGTTGTGATGACAGAGTTTGGACCAGAAGACTGGCTTGACAAGTTCCACATCACAAGAGACATCTTCCTTCTACTGAGCGCTAAACTCAAGCCTCAGCTCGAGCAAGTGTATATAGAGCAAAGTGGACAGACCATTACACTGGAGAGATGTATTGCCATGGCCTTAATGCGTTTGTCCACCAGCACAGAATACTGCTTCTTAAGTGAACTCTTTGGTGTGCCCATCCCAGCTGTGTGTCAGTGTGTACGAGAGGTATGTGAAGCCATCATTTTATTACTAAAACCCCTCTACATGCAGTTACCTGCAGATCATGAACTTGAAGAACATGCGGAGCAGTTTCATACTCTGTGGGGTTTTCCTCACTGCATTGGTGTCATCGACTCCCTTCATATCCCTGTTAAATCGCCCTCCACGGATACCCAGGATTGCTGGAACCCGAGAGGATGGCACTCTGTGGTGCTTCAGGGTGTGGTAAACGCACAAGGTACTTTCTGGGATGTTTGTTCTGGTTTTACAGGCAGCATGGATGACATGACCATCTTGCAGAGCTCAGAGCTGTGGACAATGGCAGAACAGGGAGGCTTCTGCTCTCAGCCACCCAAAGAACTGATGGGTCAACCGTTGGGATTTCTGCTGCTGGGGGATGTGGGTTATTCACTTCAGACCTGGCTACTGAAGTGCTATCCTCCTTTGTCAAATCTAACACCGCAACAGCAAACCTTCAACGTCCAGCTGAACCACGGCCTTAAAGTCATTGAGAATGCCTTCCAGCGTCTTAAAGCACGATGGCAGTGTCTGCACAACAGAAATGACAGCAATGTAGACTTGGTATCCAAGATGGCTGTAGCTTGCTGTATCTTGCACAACATCTGTAACGTGCATAACAGTCCGTTTAAAGAGGAGTGGGTTGACGCACTCAGCCAGAATGAATGTCCACAGCCCACAGATGTGCCTACGGTCTATATAGATGATCCAAACGCAGAGGCAGTTCGTTCTCTGCTCTGTAGCTATTTTGAGCAACAACAGCAGAGCAAAACACTTGATCCATCTCCAACAAGCAGCCCGGTTCTGCCTGTACCTGAGCCTCCTCAAGTGGACAGTGCTGGAACAGCATAGTTTGTGTATTGATCGATCATTTTATTAGCCTGTTCATAGTTTATAGCTGCCATTTAATACTTTGAAATTAAACATGGTAGAAAGTGTGTAAATTAATTGTATGTCTTGTAATTTATGACTGTACGATTGTTTTTTTTTTTTTTTATAAATCAGTGACTTTTAAATCATTTGTTACGTTTTATTTGGTGTCTAACGTATCAGTATTGTTTAAATGTTAAGTTCAAAGTGATTTTATATTTTTGTTGAAATAAAAAAAAATACTTATCGCATACGTTTTTGTGATTTCTGAGAATTACTTAAAACCCCCAAAAAACAATTTATTTTTACAGCGGTTTGTTTACAAGGTGTAGAATGGTTTCACTCCAATCCAGGAGGTGGCGCTGTACAAATACGAACTATTCGAAATCTAGCTATTGGATTACATGAGTGAAACAGTTCCTTCTTGAGTGGACGGCATGGAGAACGCTGTATGAGTGAAAAAAAGCACCAACATCTCCGCTTGTAGTAAGTTCAATATACAGATAATTCAGCGACTGTAATGAATCAGTTTGTGAATTCTGTTAGCGTCATTCTGTGTTAACACTGTAATGTCTGCAGACTGCATAACGCTTAGCGTTACGTTACACAGCTGACAGAGAGAGACTGGCACAGAGATGGCAATGTTCACGGCTGCGTCTCCCAAATGCATCGTAAGCTTAAGTTGATCGTAGCTTGATGGAAGTTGATGGTTTCAATGCGTCTATGATGCACTTAAGCTTATTATGCTTTTGGGAAACGCAGCCCAGGCCCTTTCTTTCATAGTGCAAATATGCCTTATTCAAATAGTTGACAAGCAAACAGTAAGTCCTAAAGATTGGACTTTTTTGGAGCCTATGAAGGCCAAAAAATGCTGTCTAGGTATCAGCTCACAAGGTTTTGAATCATCATATGAGTCATTTCATTACTTAGTTATTATGAAGCACAGGGTCAAACTTCTGTTGTTTTTAAATGTAGGTTTTGTGTATATGCTGCTCTCTGGAGTACTCAGTTTAACCTGTGCATAAAGACATCATCCTGATACTGAAAGCCTCCTCATGGCAAATGGTGCGGATATATCAGCGGTGGGGAGGATTCTTGTCAACCCAAAGCAGGACCTGACAACGCGCTTTAGATCACTTTTTACTCTCCGCAACCTTGGTGGACCAGAGGCCATTACATGGATCAGTGAAGCTTTTGTGGATGAATCTGCACTTCTGAAGCATGAGCTGGCATACTGCCTCGGCCAAATGCAAGACGAGCGGGCCATTCCTATCCTAGAGACGGTCCTGAAAGACACTAATCAAGAGCCGATGGTCAGACATGAAGCAGGTGAGACTTACTCTTCCTCCTTTTGTTTTTACGTATGTCCTATACAGTGTTTTTAGTATATTTTAAATTCCAGGAGAAGCCCTGGGAGCCATTGGAAATCCCAAAGTCTTAGATTTATTGAAGAAATATGCAGAAGATCCAGTAATTGAGGTACAGTCAACGCATATCACCAAACTATTCACCACTCATTGCTACACTAACGCTAGAATGTCCTGCTGTGCCTTTTGATTATGCCCCAAGTTCAGGTCTTACATTAATTCTGTTTTTGTACAGGTGGCAGAAACATGTCAGCTGGCAGTCCAGAGGATGGAGTGGCTCATGAATGGTGGGGTAAAGACAGCAGAGGGGACAGATGAGAACCCCTACTGCTCCGTAGACCCTGCGCCCCCTGCCCCAAGAAAAAGCATCCTGGAACTGAGGGCGCAGCTCTTAGACGAAAGCCTGTCACTGTTTGACCGCTATAGAGCCATGTTTGCACTGAGGAATCTTGGGACTGAAGAGGCTGTTCTGGCTCTTGGAGATGGTGGGAAAGATTTAAATTGAGATCTATCCAAACGCAATACTAGGTCACAAAATAACAATGCATGTATTTGGTCAAAAATATTACAATTTAAATATTACAATTTATATGAACTATTAACTGTTAATATATTTTAAAATGCAATTTATTGCAGAGATGGCAAAGCTGAATTTTCTTAACTAACTTCAGCCTTCAGTGTTACATGATTATTCAGAAACCATTCTAATATGCTGATTTGGTGCTCAAGAAACATTTTTTATTATTATCAGTATTGAAAACAGTTGTGTTGCCTAATATTGTTGTGGAGACATTTTTTCAGGATTTAAAAAAAAAAAAAAAAAAAAAAAAAATTGTAACCTTATAAACTGCCACATTTTGTAACCTTATAAACTGCCACACTTCATCAATTTAATGCCTCCTTGTTAAATACAGATATTATTTTCTTTAAAAAATTATTTTAGGTCTTCAATGCAGCAGTGCCTTGTTCCGCCACGAGATCGGCTATGTCTTGGGTCAGGTCCAACATGAGGCCAGCATCCCTCAGCTGCAGGCAGCTTTGGAGAACACAGATGAAAATGCCATGGTCAGACACGAATGCGCAGAAGCACTGGGCTCCATCGGGAAGGAGGCGTGCTTACAGATCCTGGAGCGCTACAGGAAGGACCAGGAGCGGGTGGTGAAGGAGAGCTGTGACGTGGCACTGGACATGCTGGAGTATGAGAACAGCGCGCAGTTCCAATACGCAGATGGACTGCTTAGACTGCAAAGCGCTTAGTGAAACACATTTCCTAAAACCTGTTAATGTTACACAGCTGATCCATATTTCGAAATTAAGTGAAAGCATTTTGAAGGCTTGAATATTTAATAAACACTGTTTTTGTGGATAAAGCAAAAACAAATTCCTCCCTTGAAAAAACAGGAATACATTTACATAATAAAAGCATTTATTTGACCACATATTATGTCTTAGTCTGCCTTTAAGCTTTAACATTTTACGTCATGAATATTTGTGATGTCGCTAATTAAGTTTCTAATCTTCAGTAAAGTCTGTGACTAATGTTAAATCCTCCACGCATGAGTAGAGGTTATTAGCGGAGCTAAGAGCACCAGTGCTTGCCTGAGATCACAGCATGTTCTGTCTAACTAATCCACACAGCGGTCTATCTCATTCAATAAGATTCATCTTTAAAGAAGCACACATGGAATTAAAATCCAAATGCTCTAATCCTTAAGTGATCATTCCTAGCTAGCATATCAGAAAATTAGCTATCAACAAACAAAAATGAGAAGCATTGCACTCTTGATTACTCTTGTATCTGTTGAATACAATAAATCGGCAACCTTAAAAAACAAATTTGCCCTGTTATGAGTTTAATAGATAAAAGTACACGTGCACTGCTAATTTACTGATGATAGTGTGGATGGAGGGTGACAAACCTGGAGTGTTGTTCTCAGCAAAGGCTCTGAGGATATTTAAGCCTCATTTGATTTTGGGGGGAGGAGAGATGACCACGTACTGAAGAAAAGGCTGGACCAAACCGCATAAAAAGGCTAAAAGTAACACAAAGCAGAGAAACTCTGTAGATGGCTGTCAGGGAGGAACTTGCAAACATGCTACATCCCTTCATGATTGGTATTGTTACAATTAATACCTCCATCACCATTGCATACTGGATCTTCATTTTGACAGAAGCCTTTCACAAGAAGACCGATGATGAAGGCAAAAAAGACAACCCTGCTTAGCCAGCACACCCTTAATATAGTTACGTGTAGAGAAGGTTTGAGTAGAGCTTCTGTTGTGTCTTATATTTTTACTTAATATTATAGAAACTTGAAAAAAAAAAAAAGATCTTGCCATTTGAATCATCTGAATTGAGCAAGTATTCCATGATTCCAGCTTTTCAGGAACTTTTACTTTCAGGTAACATAAAATTTTTATGTGCATATTTTTGTTACCATTTTCATTTTTATTGTTTCCTAAATTATTTTGTGTTTCATGAATGTTTTCTTTTTTGAAAAGACATTAAATCACCTCAGCAGATTTGAAAAACGTGCTGCTGCTCCATGCTACGCTTCAAAAGTTGAAGTCGGTAAGTCTCTTATGGTCATCAAGGCTGCATTTATTAATTAAAAAATTACTTTGTTAAAATTTTTTAAACATTTTTTTTTACAGTTTTTTTCTTGCGATGACAACCTGAATGTTCAGCAGCCAATACTCCAGTCTTTAGTGACCTTTCAGAAATCATTCTAAGATGCTAATGCGGTGCTTAAGTAACATTTATTATCACATTATTTCCCAGATTCTTTGATGAATAGAAAGACTTGTAACAATTTTTCAATGTCACTTTTGACAAATTGAATGCATCCTTGCTGAATATGGGATTTAAAAAAAAACAAAAAACTGAATGGTAGTAAATTCTATGGATTTTTTTTCATTTTAGATAAGTATTCCATTAAGGGGAAACAAATATAGTGTTCTCAAAATCATTGTAAATTCACAACAGTTTTCATTCAGTGGAGTAAGTTCTTGATAACTAGCCCTTTATACCTTTCATAATCTGTGTAACAGGCATGGAGAAATGAGCATTAGAGATAATATAGATCAGATATGACTCATAGGATCAGATCTGTCTGAATCACTGACTCAACCACACAAAAGCTCTTCCTCTGTCAGTCATTCAGTCAGACAGAGACTCGGAGAGAGTTTGTGCAGGATCAGCCTCTAGAAGAACAACACCGCAGCTGAAATTAGACATGCATCCCATATTGATCAGCATAGTGGCAGCCAACACAAGTTTAACCATTGTCTACTGGAACTTTCTTCTGTCTCAGGTTTTCTGCAAGAAGATCAAAGATGCACCACAACCTGAAGAAATTCCAGTCTGAGTGAGTATTAATATTATGGAGTTGTTGGCCTATTACTCTAAGATAATTTGCTGAGTCCTGCAGTCTAAAACAACTGTTTTAGCACCAAGTCTCATTACTGTTGATGTCTTTGATTTTATTGTATTATTTACTTTGACAGTGAGGAATATCATGACTTAATTGAAGGTTGTAAGAAAAGGAATTTGAGTTGGGGGAAAAGAGAAAAAAAAAGTCCTATAAGAGAACAAACACTGTTCCCATCTTCACAAGTCTCAAAAACAGGACATAAAATCGAAAGTGACAGCAAAGACATTTATAATGTACAAAAGATTTCTATTTCATTATTGTTCTTTTAAACCTTCTATTCATCAAACAATCCAGATTATTATCTTTAATCAGCATCATTTTCAAAACTGATTATACAAAATGTTTCTTGAGCATCAAATCAGCATTTTTGAATGATTTCTAAAGGATCACGTGACACTGAAGACAGAATTAATGTCTAAAAAGCTGTATTTTTTTTTTTAACTGTATTCCTGATCAAATAAATGCAGCCTTGGTGAGCATAAGAGACATTAAAATCTACTGTCCAAAGTTTTGAATGTTAAGTTGACAACAATTAAGGCTAAAGCCTTTCATTGACAGAAAGGTGATACTGTTTTACAGGTCTGTACAAATTCTCTTTCTGATCTATCTGATAGTGGACTTGCTGAGCATTTCTTTTGTGTTCAATCAAATAAGTCTAAAGTTGAGCATATTCATTTATTTATCTTTTTGCTCCATCCCCTGCTTTAGCTCAGATGTTGCTTTATCAGTCCATTCTTATACACTGTAAATAAAACCAATTGGAATAATTATGGCACAGTATACATTTTCTTTTAAGTATTAGTATAACCTATTCTTGGTGTATAATATAATTTAAAAACCTTTAAAACCACACCCACTCCCTCTTGAGATTGAACAGCAGCATCTCAAACGGGATTAGGTGGATTACGGTATAGCTAACCCTTGATTAAAAGCTTTCACCTTCATGAAAGTCAGCTGCCATTACCAGCAATGGAATATCAGAGTCAGCGAGATGTCAGACAAAGGATTAAGCCTGGGATTAAGAGAATCATATCAGGTTACTTCGACATACTGAGCACATTCACTGGCCTTTACCACCGAATAATGAACTCTTGATATAGTAGCTCATATAGCTACATTTGAAAACATTACATTTCCTTTTACACACAGGTGGAGGCCTTGGTACTGACTCTGACGATGAAGAGGAAGAAGAAGAACCACCAAAACCAATCTTTGGGAAGGATGGGGACGAGGGAGAGAAAATAAGAACAAAGGAGGAACAGACTGGCATTTGACCCAGAAGTGGACGGATAGAAGTTCTGCCGGGATTTAAATCTTCTGTATTTGATGAATCATGGGGTTAAAAAGGTGTCACTCAATAGATTTATGAACAACCCTCTCTCTCTCTCTTTCTTTCATCCATTAGTCCATATCCACAAGCCCCAAATCTCTCGCTCAATCACTAATTTCCCCCAAAAATCAATCTTTCTTTGTCAGTGCCGCTCATTTCCACTTGTTGTAAATTGTAATTTTGTAAATCCAAAGCTTTTGTGCTCGAAGCCAGTAGGGAAATGTTTTTTATTTGTATTTTTATGTTTTTTCACTATATGCAGCAAAATAGCTAAAAACGTTTTGTGAATATCTATCTGTCTTACTCTTCTACATGTGTCCTATTCCCTCAATAATAAATGAATACAACAGAGCACTGGATTGTGTACATGGCAATTGTTATCTTGTAGCCTACTCTCTGATCTGGATTAGCATGTGCTGGCTCCTGCAGGATGTTCAGCACCGATAGAGGGTGCTGTGTGCTCAACATAGAGGACTTCTGTTCTCCAAAGTCAATGAAAGCACAAATCTTATTTAACTTACACACAATTTGTACATCCTGTATTGTGATCCACAGGACCATGCGTTTGGGCTTGCGGATATGTCCAGTTGTTATATTAAAAAGTTGTTGCTACATCATCTCACCATTACAAATACTTTGGTTGGTGTAATGTAATGAAGACAGGACATTCAGACCAGGACATTCAAGGATTCAGGATATTGGGGGATTTAAGACCACAGTCTGTTTGATTTCACAGAACACTATACGGTATGTTTTAGAAATGAGCATTTCTAATATATCTAATATCATTTCTTGAACTGAGTACTATGACCAAGTTACAATTGTTTTCACTGACGTCATTGGTTACGTTGCCCTTTAAAATACGCCAACAGGTGTTGAGACGCAGACACCTAACAGAAAAAGGCTAAATCCAGGCTCAAGGCCTCTCCTTATGCCACTATGCACATTAGCTTGATTGTCTTCTGCTGTCAAAGTATCAGGTCTGAGGGGAGCCCTGCCACAGAAACAGTCATTCAAAGACTATCATTCTGTGACATACTTTCTTGTGATTCTGTGAATATGCAACAAAAAGGAAGACGACTGATGAGCATTCAGCATCAGAAAGAGAGAGAGGAGGAGGGAGAGACAGAAAGCTAGAAGATGACGGGTGGGAAATGAGGAAAAAAATCTTTGTGGGGTATGTGTACACAACATATTACCTTACTATCTGACCATAAACATAGCTAAATTATACTGACTTGTAGATACATTTTATCTAACCCATACTTCTAATCACTAGTTCAACCTTAATCCTAACCAACCTAAAGTAAGTTTACCATAAATAAATACAATATAAACTGTTACATTTCTAACATTCTATATAATTCTAATGTATTCTTTTGTACACCAAGCTGTATTAGAGCTGAATAAATTACACAATTAAAACTTTGAAAAAGAGCTTTGAAACATTTAGTTGTTGTTCGTTTTGTTTTGTTTGTGATTTTAAAGGTCCTGTCCGTCGCTTGTCTACGTGATAAAGTTTTGTAATTGTGAGTAAACCTGCTGTAACAAGACAAATTTCAGACTTTATCTGACAATAAAGTTATATTGTATAATAAATTAATAAATTACATAAAAAATATTTTAAATTGTAATATTTCACATTACTCTTTTACTGTGTTTTTGATCAAATAAAGGCAGCCCTGATGAACAGAGTGACTTCTTTCAAAAACATTACAATAAAACACTGAATAAATATACAATTTTAAATAATGTTTACTTTTTGTTTTTACCTAGATCAACAGAAAATGAATGAAAACTGACAAGCTGATGTTAAACTGAAACACAGTGAAGCAAACAACCATGCTTATGGATTTAGACAAAAGAAATGAAAGTCTTGATGAGGACTTTTTCAAGGACTACAAACCCACAGAAAATGATCTGCTCACTCCACCCAAGCATATCATTTATCTGCTGTTGGCTGTGAGTGTGACAGGAGTCACCCTTTTCGCAATCATAAGACACCTCATCCAAGATCAAGGCAGGTATGTAAGAAACCTTACAATGTCCACCGTCTCTTTCACCTTAAGCAATTACAAACCCTCTGTACACATTATCTGGCTAGTTGTCTATGAGCTACAAGACACGGGTGTTCAAAATCTCTGGAAACTGAAAAACATTGACTGCTCTGCCAAATGCATAAAGCTGCCAAAGATGGTTTGCTGTTCTCCATGCTTTTGGCCAGCCTTAGAGGGTTTTTTTTTTTTGGCTGGTCAGCTTTAGAGACCAAGCCATTTGAATACAAGCCTAGACTCCATGATTCTAATAGCTGTCAACATCTAAAAAATTGAAAAACCTTTGAAGAAATAACAGCAAAACATCAAGCAATAAATTAATTTAAAAAGACACTAGCACTCTGTTGTCCTGTGAGAACATCAGCTGAGCGCTCTTATTGTGTCTGTAGATTTCCTGTTTGGAGAGCAGCCTGTGGAAGAGCCGGAGAATCTCTGGGAAAGGCGGGATAAGTTTAGGGCAGACTGGATTCCAGAGGTAATGCCTGAGCTGGAGGCCATGGTGAGAGATGAGGATATACAAGAACTCATGGAGGGCACTGAAGACTTGCCAGCCATCTGGGTTATATCGGACAGGTTTCAGCCTCGTGCTCCATCTTCCATTCAAATAGATGTTAACGGCAGCTAGCATGAAATAAATAAAAGACTTTTCTCCTCTGAATGCTAACACTGATATAATTAAATCTTTTTAAAACTAACACCCGGTAATCCATTGTGTCAACTATGTGCACACAGCTTGTTTTTCCTTTTCTTCTAAAAGACCTCATGAAATGAAAATGATTATGAAAATGGAATAGCCTACTTACTTTTCAAAGGTTGGAATGTATCAAATGGAAGATGAATTGAAGACCATTTGCTAGTCAGCAGCATGTGGTCTTAGGGGACAGGAAATGGTCATTCCAGAGAGAATCTGATAGGACAAAAAATTTAATCCATCTAGTGCAAGATGAGTCGTCATTATTTTTCCCCAGAAGAGAAAGACTGTCGTTTTTAATGTGTATATCTGCCCAACGTGAATTTTGTGATTTTTTGACATACTGTTGCACTATATCTACATTTTTTGTGGAATATCAATACTCAACAGACATTTTTTTATAGAAGTTTAAACTGACATGACCTTCTGTTCTGTGCCAGCTTGGACAGTACATCTTTTGTCTTTACAGCATAACAGCATGTAACATTTTCAGTGGGAGGTTATCTAACAATCATGCGCACTTACTCTCTGAGTGACATGCTGTGATCTGTGACCTCTAATGGATTTTGTACTTTGGACACCAAGAATCCTTCACATATTTACAGACGACTGAGGAACGCAGCAGTGCGAGCGGACTGTAAATTCATCATGTTTCATCTACAGAATATCGGTGCCTTCATAATAATTTCTGCCTCCATTTGTCAGGTTCAAGCTGGTGAGTGAAATTAGACATTTCATGTTGTAGTATAATCTTTTCAATGTGTTTTTCTTGACTAAATGTGAACTGATTTCATATATAAAAGTTGCATAGTAAAGCCTTCACAGGGTGTAAAACATTTACCTTTCTGTGATATACTATTACTCAGGTGGTCAACGGGCATCATCAGATACAGCTAAAGTCACATTACAGCCGTGGCTGGTGGGACTGACAGCCGTTGTTGTTTTTCTCTTTATTGTCTTTGTCCTCCTCATCGTGCAAAGACTCTTTTTCAAGAAAGACAAGTGAGTCCTGACCTGAAATGTTTCCGGACAATATATACTGTACATTAGATAAAAAAATCTACATAGATCATAAAATACCTGATTCTTCTTTTTTACATAAATTGACAGTTCATTCAATTTTTTTTGTCTTTTTTAATACTTCTAGTTCAAAATTTAGATTTTGATAATTTGATTAATCATTTAATAATATTATGGTGATGACGAGTTTATTAATCTTTAAAGAATTACTGCCATTTTATGACTGTACACCTCAAGATACTGTCAAGGCCACGTTCAGTCACCTGACATACAAGATCAGCCAAGAGACACCTGAAGACATAATGAACAAAAGCATATCATGTTTAAACATTAATGTAACTCTTTGACAATAAACTTTTATTGTATACAATATATACACTACTGTTAAAAAGTTGGGGTCAGTAAGATTTCTAAGAAAATAATACTAATGATATTTATAATATTAATGTATAATGTTACAAAAGAGTTCTATTTCAAATAAATGCTTTTGAATTTTCTATTCATCAAATAATCTTGAAAACAGTAAATATATTTGTCAACATAGTAATTAATTACATTTTAAAATATATATTAAAATGTAATTTATTACTTTATTACAATATTACTGTTTTTACAGAATAACTTATTTCCAAAAAAAAAAAAACCTCTAGTCAACCCCAAACTTTTAAACAGTAGTGTGTAGAAGATACTTTTCAAAATTGTGATCCTGGAGCACAAAAGCAGTCATAAGTCGCACGGGTATATTTGTAGCAATAGCCAACAATACATTGTATGGGTCTAAATCTATTATTATTATCCATTTTTCTTTTATGCCAAAAATCATTAGGATATTAAGTAAAGATCATGTTCCATGAAGATATTTTGTAAATTTCCTATCGCAAATATATGAAAACTTCATTTTTGTTTAGTAATATGCATTGCTAAGGACTTCATTTGGACAACTTTAAAGGCAATTTTCTCAATATTTAGATTTTCTTTTGCACCCTCAGATTCCAGATGTTCAAGTAGTTGTATCTCAGCCAAATATTGTCCTATCCTAACAAACAAATTCATCAACGGAAAGCTATTTATTCAGCTTTCAGATGATCTATAAATCTAAATTTCAACAAATAGACTGGTTTTGTGGTCCACGGTCACAATTTTTAACTGCTTGCTACTTTGAATACATGATCAATCAATATATAATTAAAATTAAACTTATCAATTCACCCCATCCCATTTCTGAGTTAGTATGAGTTTTATTAATTATTGAACTGTCTAGTCCCAGTGCAATGCGACTCTTTAAACATAAAGCATTTCATCAATGTGTATCTCCCTTTGCAGAGATGAGCTAGAAGAAAGGCATTCATTTTATGAAAACAAAGCAGCTGATCTGGAGGCAAATGAGGAGACCAAGCAGACCACTTTCTAATGAGAAGAACAGATGATCACAGTCCTGCAGCACACACATCTTTCTCTCTCTCTGTATAAATTAAATAAATTATGCCACAACTTTGTGCAGAGTAATTCTTATATAATTACATACTATCGTATGTAATGTATCTTTTGAACTTATTAATTTTGGTCCAAGTTTTGTTATTGTCTTCATAAGTGTTGTTCCTCACATCATCCTCTAGATGGAGCAGCCTTCACCTAGTCCTAGTCACAGCTTTAACCTCAAGTTAAAATGAAAAAAGGTTAAAATGAAGTGGTGCTCTTGTGCTCTCTTTTTTTAATTAATACATTTTTTGGCATATTCTCAATACACGTTTTACTACTTTGCTGTAACTGTAACTTCGGTTACGTTTAAACATACATTAGAGAACATTGGAATAGAAGAGCACACACTCATGCACATAATGCTCTGATTAACTGGCTTTTGACTGGGTTCTGCATGCATATATGCTAAATGGACATGGGTATGAGATCCATTACTCATTTTGACTGGCAGTCTGGACATGTTAAATGCTTCCAGTCAAGTGATGTAACACTGTTTTGCTTTTGAAACCATTTGCTCGTCTCGGGGTGTTATATGATGAAAATATCATTTGCAGAAAAAATGGGCAGGTGTTCAAAAGTGTTAATGATGGAGAACATTATTGTACAGCGTTAAAGTAGACTTTGGTCTGGCATTGCCTAATTGAACAATCTGTGATAGTAAGACTATTGAGCTGTTAGTGTTGATGTAATAACACTCCCTAATGCATGATTTTTATATTGATATGGTGCCTCCTTTCATGCTTGTGATTACATAAAGGCTAATCTTTGAGTTAAAGGGGAATGCTCTTAATGTGAATTTGAGAACTGCTGATATTTCATAATATTTTAATTAACATTTAACTGTGAGTAGACAGCTGATACTGTTGCCCTGGCTGTGCTTCTCAAGGTTTCCCATACATGGGAAACAGTTTAGCTGAAACAGTGCTGATGAGTGACAGTAACTAAGCCTATAGTCAGCAGCAATAAGTGAAGCATGAAACCAGAGAGAGAGAGAGAGAGAGAGAGACTTCATTTCTCATTCACCACTGGTGCCTTGAAATTTTTATTTGGTTGTTTTTAATCTTGTTCCTGAGCCACGTCATCTTTGCTCCATGCATCACTTGGGAGCTGGTGACAGATGGATTATTAGTTCTCTTCTAACGTTCATTACTGTGAAGTTAAACGACAAAACCTCAGATAAAAATAGAGATCCTGATAAAACAACCATCAGTGAATCAGCTGAGCTCTGCAGATCTGATTTCAATCTGTTTCTTTTTCTTCAATCAATAAATCTAATTAAATAAATGCTATCGCTCAAAGGTTTTTGGGCTGGTAAGATTTTTTATGTCTCTTATGTTCACCAAGGCTGCATTTATTTGATTCAAAATACAGTAAAACAGTTATTTAAAATATATTTTTTATTTTTTGTTTTAATGTCATTTATTACTGTGATGGCAAAGATGAATTTTCAGCAGCCACTAGTCCAGTCTTCAGTGTCACATGATCCTTCAGAAGTTATATGCTGATTTGGTGCTTAAGAAACCTTTCTTCTGATCAATTCATATTTTTGTATAAACTGATCATTTTCAGGACTCTTTGATGAATAGAGATCAGAAAGAACAGTATTTAGTAGAATTGTTTGTAACATTGTAAAAGTCTTTGCTGACAGTTTTTATCAAATTAATGCATCCTTGTTAAATAAAACTTAATTTATGTTTTTTCTTTGTTTTGTTTTGTTTTATTTTAGTTCATAATAGAAAAAAAATTACCATTTAAAAAATAATACCGGTAATAAAATATGCATTAAAAATACTGTGTTAACTAAGGTTCAGCTAAATGCCCCCCCTACATAATTTTACTTAAAATTAAATAATTAAATAATAATTAAATAATTTTACTTAAAATTATGTCAAATTAAAAAGTAATGTGCAAGTATATGTACATCAATAAGATTGGAGTATTTGCAATGGAATTAGGCTATGCAAATGCATAAAGTTGCTCACACAGCAGAGCATGGTGCAGGTTTCATTGAATAAAAGCCATTTGCCAAATCCATAAATGTAAAATGTAATAATAATAAAAAAACAACAACACACTTATGCCTGTGAGAACGCCGCTCTCACTCCCAGAAGTCTCTGTATAGCACAGTGACCTGATTGTGATCGTATTACAGAGAGGGGAGTCCTCGGGGAGTTGCAGTCCTTTGTTAAGACATCTGGAGCCCATTACTGCCGCATGCTTTTACAAGGTCTTCACATCACGTACTGTAAATCGAGATATTAAATTCATAAGCACAGCTACAGAAAAACAGAGGAAAGAGAAATCACTTTGAACCTACAAGTCTAAATAGATATAATCAAAACAACCACAATTCAAACTTCTGCAGCTCTCTGTGTGCAGAACAAAGAACAGACCACCCTCAGTCTGTACACGTATTATGTATTTTATATATATATATATATATATATATATATAATTTAAATCATACAAACTTTGCTGTTTGAGCCCTACATAAAACTCGGTGATAAAACTGGCTGAATATTGATCAAAATTTTAACATGATGAGATTAACTAATTAAATGTTATCTGAGATGTTTTATTTGAATAGTATTTAAAAGCAATATTCTATAATTGAAAAGGACTTAATGAGTATGTGGAGCAATCTTGGAGTGATGCTTACCAGGATATAGATACAGTAGAACAACATAAACGGATAAAGACAGTAGATAACCATATTAAAAGAAAACATTTTAGAAAATCATTTAGCCAAAAAAGATCTGTTTTGTCTGTAATTATAACCCATATACATATAACCTTCTTTTCAAGTGGGCTTATAAAGAATGGTGGCAATAACCCATACTTTTCCTAATAAGCCCACCAAGCTAAAAACCCACTGAACCTGATATAAAACGGTATTAACTGAATTCATGGTGCTCAGAAGACATCCTTTCATGAACTTCAACCATTTACATCCTTTTCACTGTAGGGACAAATCTGGTCAAAGTAATTAAGTTCATAAACAAACGAATGAATGAATACAGGGACTATGGACTAGACTGGGCCTAAAAAGTCTCACAAGATAGTAACATTGACAAAAAATATTAAGCAGAAAAAATGTGAGACAGATTGAAAGTGAAAGTCCTGGCAGATGCTCAAACAGAGAAAAGAGAATTACAGAGAGGTTTAGACTTCCTTAAGGTAAGATATATGTACAGTTACAGTGACTATGATAAGATTAAACATCCAGATAAACCAATTTACATTGACTGGTTATGTTTGGCTGTTGTTGTTAAATGGTGGAAAATGTCAAAATATAAAAACTCTTTTAAGTCCACTCTGGATTAGCCTCGATCCCTTGAGTTAAAATAAAATATTGAAATAAAATAAAATTTAAAAGCATGGGTGCATCTTTAAGAATTTCCCCCAACTTATCTTTTTTTTTTTTTTCTGATGACATATGATTATGGGCAAAAATGAATTACTCTGTGATACCTATTAACATGTTTACAATAATATCATGTATGCAGAACAGGACAATTGTTTACCCCGGCCTATACACCATCATGTTTAGGCTACATTCATGACCTTGACTTCCCATATGTTTAGAGGCTCTGTGTTGGTTAGTATAGCAGTGCTGGTGTCCTCATCATTCAGCCAACATTAGCTCAGCCTGTAATTAAAATGCTCCTTCAGAGACTCGTGAATCGAGCTGGGTTTCCTCTTGCCTGCGAGCAGCAGTTCAGGCAGCTCCTGAGGCAAAGCTGTTTTCTTTGGAGTGGAGAACTGTAGTTTCAGACCGAGCTGGGGAAGTCTGGTCCAGGCTTTGAGGAGCTGGGCTGTTAGCGGCTCACTCTATGACTAAAGGTCACAAAAAAATAGTCACACCGGGCATCACATCAAGGCTCATTTGCTCGCTGCCTGTTGAATCCCTTTAAATAACTGGAAACCTTTCCATAAGAGCGAAATTACAGGTGTGTTTACATCTGTATTGGAATACGTGTTAAATCATGAGGACGATTCATTTCTGTGATCCCTTTTGAAGCTTTACGTTTGTAGTACCTGTTACATCATTACGCCAATAGGTGCCAATAAGTGAATCACAGATTCATTCACTCAACCGACTCACTGATTCATTCAGGAACTAAACAAGTGACCGACTGTGTCTGGAAGAATACTTCAAGAGCAATATCTGATGCACACAGAGGATTTGTCAGTGTAGTGAAGGGCGGGTAGGTCACATGACAATTGCAGCATTACACACATAATGCGTCTGGTTTATCTTTATTTGTACTATATACTGTATTCATAATTTACAGAATGCAGTTTTAACAGTTTCATTCACTCAGTTGAATCATTTAAAAAAGCAGATTCATTAAGTCTTGCTTTGCCTTGTTTAAAAAATGTTCTTTGGCAAGCAAAAATAGACAAAGTTACCTTCTAAAATATAAGCAACAGTATTGAGCTCTTGTTTATTCAACTGTAATATAAAAGCCCATACTGTATATATCACTTAATATAGCAAGGTGTATATACAGTAATAAAATATGGTGGGTTTTTTTGTAATTAAAACTAGGATGTAATTTGGGCTAATGACATTTTCATCCCTTGAATCAATTTTAGAACAAAATCATACAGGCTTGTCATTACTTTGGTGTCCAAAAGCTAATGTTTCATGGAAATAGTGAAACTGAACAGGTACCTCTGGTTAGTGTCTGTTATGGAATTTGACTCCCATTCTGCAGTGAGCTCATGAGGGGCTCCTGGCGTGGTTCACGTGAAGCTTTCAACAAGTGCTATTGCACTCGTTCACCCCCTTCATATGTTTAAAGAAAAAGGACCTTGTGCTGGCTTGTGCTATTTTGAACCATTAAAATGAAATAAAACTTGACTTCCTTTCCAGAGCTGAAATTATACTTTTCCAAAAGCGGCTCCAGCAGTCTTGTATCTGGGGTAATGGCTTGAGGGATGATTAGAGTCAGGTGTGTTACGCTCCTCAGCCAAGTTGAACCGAAAACAAACCTCTAACCACAAGTTTTCAGTTCGCTCTTTCATTCTCTTTCTTCCATTTCTCCTGTCCTATGCAGCTCAGGCTCACAGAATTAAAACTGTCATTTAAAATGTATGGGGATCCAAAATTTGTTCTGCATAGAAATGAGTCATTCTCTTCCAACATAACCACTATCGAGTGCCGATTACAATGACAAAATCTATTATCTAAGATTTAGCATGAAAAATACAGTTAATGTCAGCTAAATACACCGGTATGTTTGACTCGAAGTCAACTTTAAACTCAGTTCATTTGCTTTAAAACACTTCTGGCTTTATGAAATTGGATGCATGTGCCAATACCAAAATATCAATACCCAAAACGTTTCTTTTGCCACAAGACTCTTTTAATGCATCATTATAATAAGAAATACTAGCCTATATCATGACATGTCCAGCAACATCTTTTCTTTCTCTGGCTCTGTAATAGTTATGGTGAAAGAGCTTAGTCGTGACGTATTGTCAAGTATGGTGACCCATACTCGAAATTGGTGCTCTGCGTTTAACCCATCCAAGTGCACACACACAGCAGTGAGTAGTGAACAAATGACACACACACACACACACACACACACACACACACACACACACACACACACACACACAGTGAACACAGACACACACAGTGAACACACACCCACACACACACACACACACAGTGAACACACACCCGGAGCAGTGGGCAGCCATGCTGCGGCGCCCGGGGAGCAGTTGGGGGTTCGGTGCCTTGCTCAAGGGCACCTCAGTCGTGGTATTGAGGGTGGAGAGAGCACTGTACATTCACTCCCCCCACCTACAATCTCTGCCGGCCGGGGACTCGAACCCACAACCTTTCGATTACGAGTCCGACTCTCTAACCATTAGGCCACGACTTCCCCCTTGGGCTGGGCTGGGCTGGGCTGAGCTAAAATTAGCTGATATACATCCAACACACACAAAACAATGATATTACACCTCCAAAATACACACGTCTGATCATCAAGATCATTCCACAGAAACATTCAAGACTGCCAAGTAACTTTAGCGTCTAATTGGTTGGAAAAGAAATACACAAAGTCACCTCATTTCTGAGTTGTAGCATAGCTTTGTTTATTTTTTTATTTCATTTTCATTTTATTTATTTTTTTTGCATAGGGAAACATACTTCCAGTACTGTATTCATGAGCGATTTTTTTTATTTAGCGAACAGCGATGGCTGAATACAATGTTATAATGAAATATTGTTAAAGCTGTAATTTCCCCCTCACACCAGTTCAAAAACACATGGCAAATTTAGTTTGTTGTGCATGAGAAAAACTATTTTTTCCCATCCGTTTCAAAACTGACATACCGACTTTTGCTGATAGATTACAATTTTGCGAGGTTCTTTGAGAAACAGAGACAAATAATGAAAATCTGATGCTTTCCAAAAGAACATGGATGCATGTCATCATGCCAGTTGTGTATGTGTCTGAACTAAACGTCCACATGCCCCTTCCTGGTGTGAAGTGTGTTTATCTGTGCAGCAAGCAAGCGTTTAATGAGTAACTACTATGGTAATATTTGTAAAGAATAATGTGATTAAAAAAAAAAAAAGAGGAAGGAAAAACCAACAAAAACCTTGAAATTTAACACTGCATTAGAATGCTCTCTGAAAAACATTTCAACCTTCGTCCTTTCAACTCAAAGCGTCCAAAAATAGAGAAAACGGCATGCTTAAAAACAAACGAAACAACAACGATAGAAATATTCATAGAAACTAAACCTTAATTTGGAATAAAAACAAACAGAATAAAACAAAACAATTGTTCTAATGGAAGAGAGGGCACCCTGGAACATTGATGCGTGACTGTTTTGGGGGTCTCAAACATTCAAGAGCAGGCGGTGTGTCAGGGTGTTTTTGGCAATTCATTTGTGTGAAAGACTTATCAAAATATTGCATAAATCGCAAAGCCCACGAATGGCTTTTCTCCCGTTTGAACAGAGACGTTTTCTTCACCCCGTTTGAGCTATTTTAACCTTAGGGCCAGATTTGGAAAAGCCCTTAGCGCATGCTATAGCATTGTCAGACTGTACTTAACCTCAATGCCAATATGTTGCGGCACTCAGAGGTTGTGATTTATTAGAGGCTTTGGTAAATCTGGCCCCTTGGTCGAATAATAACATACAAAAAGCGTTTGATAAACAAAGGCTGTATCTAATCCAGACCGACACTGCAGAGATGATGTCAGCGGGACGGTGAAAACCTACGTAACAGCTCACGGGTTACAAAGAACACATGGGTGAGGAAATGAAACCAAAGCAAAGCGGTAAAATGACAGGCACTGCATGTTAAAACTGTATTTTAACCGTTTGGTATATCTTTGAATTGCTGGTTTGCTAAGAGTGAAGGAGGGAGCGTAAAACTAAAGTTCAGATTAAAACCATCCATCACCCCCACAGCTCAATCAGCAACATGATATCTGAAACGATGTTCGAGAAGTTTGAATGACGTACTTTAAACTTCACCTATGCACAAATGTACTCTGAGGAGCATATTGTTTCAGGCCTGGGCTAAGAATTGTATAATGCTGCATTCACACCATGTCAGGATTACTGTTCAAATGTTTGGGCTCTGTAAGATTGTTTTTAAGGAAGTCTCTTAAAATTGCATTTAGCTTATCAAAAATACAGTAAAAACTGTAATATTGTGAAATAATACTACAATTCAAAACAGCTTTTCAATTTGAAGACATTTTAAAATGTTAATTTATGTAATGGCAATTTTTGTATTTCAGGATTCTTTGATGATCATAAAGTTCAAAAGAAAAATCTTTTGTGACATTATAAATGTCATTATAACTGTCACTTTTGATCAATTTAATGCATCACTAAAAAAATACTTTGGGTTAAATATGGACTAATCCAATTTATAAATAAATTATAGATAACCTATATTTTATTCCAGGTTCATTTTCCTTGTTTCTATATTTAGCAAGAGCATGAAAACGTGATTTGATGTAGTGATGAGGTATTCTGTGAATGTCTTCATGTTAATTCTGACCAGAAGTAAACGCAGCATTAAACTAACAGTCTTTTTCACTATATTTGAGTATTATAATGGTAGCTTTAGCCCAGTTTAGACGGCTTTGCACACAATGAAACAGTCCTTAATATTAGAAAGAACTTTCTGCACAAAGATTTCAGTAAAGCCTGGATTAGTTGCATAGATGCTGTTCATATTTTTACACAAGTACAATTTCCAGATCTTTAGTGTATTACCACAAGTTTGATTTCAAAGCGAGCAGCTAGATTGAGCTGTTATTACGGGTTCCAGACCAGTGCAGAACTGCACATCATCTAGTTCAGATTCACCAGTTGCTGCCAGTATCAAGCATGTCACGTGTCAATTCATCAGCTGATAAAAACTACGACATACATTCTGCCGAGTGTCACAACACTGAAACTGGAAGGAAGGAAAGAGTAGAAACTGTATTCCAGTGCCTCAGCCCTGAAGAGGTTGTACAGCCCTTACTGAGAGGAGACAAAACAAAGATCTGACCACATGTTCACATTTCTATCTACCTCGCAAAGTTCATGGTATTGCAAGGTTTACATTACACAAACCGCAAAAGGAAACGGTACAAGTGAAACACTCATGCATGTCTAATTCTCTCATGTATGCCTGAGTAGGGTCTCCTCACATCCTGTTTATGTCAGTGGGCGAACAGGGAAATTGGACTCGGGAAATTTACATTCTATTCAGCATAATTACATGTGTCAATGACTACTTAAAGTGCCTGGATCTCAGAATTAAACAATCTTTTCAGTGATGCACATTCCGCCAATTCTGGTAAATACAGGCATGAGTAGGCTGATCTTACAAAACCAGATCACGCACCATAAACCCACATCCAACAGCTCCAGGCTGAATCCAGGAAGGCACTCAGAAGAGTGAGGTCTAAAGTCCTGCTAGTCAAGTTAATCTGTACACACACGTGCCATAAAACTATCATCGGGCTGAGGTAAGCCATGCCACTGATTGTCCAGAGGCGGTTTAAGAAAATTCATTGCAAAAAAATCATTCTTTAATCTGTACTTTTATATTTTTCACAAGTAAAAAGACAAACATCCCTAATTTTTTTTATTATATGTATTGTACACAACTGTTCAAAAGCTTGGGGTTGGGAAGATTTTTTTAAAATGTTCACCAAGGTTGATTATTTGATTAAAATACAGTAATATTGTGAAATATTATTACAATTTAAAAGAACTGCTTTCTCTTTGAATATACTTTAAAATGTAATATATTCCTGTGATGGCAAAGCATGATTCAGAAATCATTCTAATATTCTGATTTGCAGGTCAAGAAATATTTCTTATCATCATCAATGTTTGTAATACTTTTGAAACTGATACCTTCTCATTATTTGTGCCAGAAAGTTCAAAAGAAAAGCAAAAAACTTCATAATATTATAAATGTCGTCACTGGCACTATTGATCGACGTAATGTGTCCTCTCTGAATAAAAGTATTATCTGTAAAAAAAACAACCTCTTACTGATCCCAAACTTTTAAACAGTAAAATATTTATTTATTATTTGGTAAAAAAAAAAAAATGTTCAAGGATGTTTAGATTTCTACTGGAAAAAGACAAAGTACTGATTTAGAAAATGATTATTGCACTGTGACTGTACGTGTTTCTACTCTGCGGTTTGCAGTGTACAGGAACCTGGCATGATTTCAACATCTTAAAAGGGTACATTTATCACATAAATGACAACAGGAAAATGAAAGGGTGCCATTCAAGCAGCTTCATCTCTCTATCTTTCTTTCATTCTCATCATTAGTCTCTATTCATCATGATCATCAAGGCAGAGAAATATCCACAGAGAAGCAAACCTTAAAAAGAAGTATTATTATTTGACAAAGTTTCAATATCAGATTATCTAGTGCAATCTTCCAAGTAGAAGTACAAGTAAAAAATGTGTTTAAAAAACTTGAAGCTAGCATGACAAAAGAGAAAAAATAAGTGCAGGTTTCAAATAAGTCTTGGAGATAGCAAAAAAAAAAAAAAGGTCAATGGAATCTGCGTAAACCTCTAAAGCTCGGTGAAGCTGTTGGCTCCGTTTAAAATGACAACAAGTGATGCTGAATTTACTGGAGTCCATAATTTGTGATCAAAATAACACGTGATAACTGTATGAAAGGTATGTGCTAATGGTGCTGACATTTTCTTCTCAACAGCAGATCCTTTAGAAGGAGCTTTCAAATTTTTTTGTGGCTTGACCACAAGCTTATGACTACTAAATCCAAACATACAAAAAAAAAAAAAAAAAAAAAAACAATTTATCATACAAAAAGACATTTTATATACTTTTGTCTTTTTCCTCATTCTACTTGATATATCGTAAGCATTTATACACAAGATAACTGTTCAAAATTTAACATTTCAACAATACGCATAAAAATGATACTAATCACCGCTCTATATAAAATATTAGTCAAGGGTTTCGACAGTATCAATCAAACAGTAAGATAATGTTTCTTTTTACATGCATCAGCTCAAATGCATTAATCACGTCATTGCAAGTTCAATCATCACCTGTAGCCACTTTAAAAAGCACACATTGGGGCAACAACCCGCTCTTAAAGTGTTTCGATTTCTCAGCCGCGTGTAGCCAATTTTATCATATACAAAAAGCAAACAAAGACGACGACGGCATGCTCACAGAGCTCCCCACGGAGCTGTTGCGCTGGCGAAACTACAATCAGACCCCTGTTCTACTGAGCCCACCGTTGCACCTTGGCCAGAGAGGGTTGACAGCTTTAGAAAGATGAAAATGGAGCAGTGCAAATCTTCACAGGACAGGCGGCAGGTCATGCGAGTCTGATTCGTCAGAGCTTCAGGTCATTTGCAACTGTGAGGTTTGCCATTCCCGCTTCAGAATAATCCAACTGGGCCCCGCACTCCGAGGCAGACCCCCGTCCCGTCGCCTGTCCTGTTAAACACAAGGAAAATTGCTTGCTGAATGATGCTAGCACTTCTGGAAAGGGTTTGGATCATGGTACACATGGAATGCCGTTTTGATATAGCACTCCGATTCGGCCAGGGTAGACAATGGTGGGCTCACAAATCCTCCACGACCCAGATCTTGCCATGGGCATCATGTAAACAAAATCTCTTGTTCTTTCTCAATCGACTTAAACTTTTAAATAGCTACCAGCAAATTGTATTAGCTACCAGCATTGCAATATCCATAGCAGAAACAATACTGTACACTGCATCACAAACTACAACATGGCCTCTCCTGACCCAGCTCCAGAAATACACAAAATCTTCTCCTCTGCAATATACTCCCCTGACACTACACGCTACGAATGATAAATTATCTCCTACCATCTAATTTTCTGAAAAGAAGAAGAGGAAGAAGAAGCATCCTGGTGTATTAATTCATTTTCTAAGAAGACACAAAGTCAGCAGTTCAATGGTTTCTTGCTGTTCTTGTGTCTGTACATTGAATTGGACAAATACATTTCAGCTACTCTCTATGAACGGATTCTACAGTTAATAAACGGACATATACAAGGGACTTGATTAGTAAAACAACTTATTAAAGTAATTAACTAATTAAAGTAATCATTTATGGTCACACATCACAACATATTCTATTGCAGCCAGTGTTATGAGCCCTCACAAAGGGGTTAAAGGGACGGTTCACATTTTGTTAGTATTTATTCACCCTCATGTTGTTCCAAACTTGTATGACTTCCCATCTTTTTTTTTTTTTGTAGAGGTGATATTTCTGAAATTATTCAACTGTCTGTTTTTGTCAATACAACACTGGACTCTACTGACTTTCATTGTCACTATTCATCTTTTGTCATACACGTTTGGAAAAACATGAGGGAGAATAAATAATGACTACACTGAAAAAAAGAATTATAAAGAAATAACACATTGAATTAAATGTTAAATTTTTTAAGTAGAAAGACTGAAATTGATTTTTCTTGTACAACATACTCCAATAATCGGATTTATTTTACAACTAAAAATATGTTGTTTTTTTTTTACAGTGTACATTTAAATTTTTAGGTGAACCATCCCTTTAACAAATGCCTAGGTTTTCTGAAATAATGAAATGTAAATTTGACCCTTTGATAAAAAGCAAAATGTAAAGACGATATAAAGTCTTGCTGATTGCAAAATCATTTGCTAAGTGCTCAGTTGTGGAATTTAAACTTGACCAAAACTAGTTCATGTGTTTATAGAGGATGGCCATCTAATTTTCATTATGTCCATCTATGGCCACTCCTCTTCACATCCATAATGGGTACAAACTCATTTAAATACATGAAAACATACAATCTAAACAATTTAAGAGAAGCCTTACATGACAACGGAATCAAAACGTCAGCTCAGAGCTGATATGAAGAGAGCTGGTACTGCATCTTTCACAGACTGTTACCTTCTCAATACATGAACGGAGGAAGGAAATAAAACGGTAAGAAAACAACGCAGGGAAGATTTCATGCCAACTACAG
Source organism: Barbus barbus (assembly GCF_936440315.1). Taxonomy (NCBI): domain Eukaryota; kingdom Metazoa; phylum Chordata; class Actinopteri; order Cypriniformes; family Cyprinidae; genus Barbus; species Barbus barbus. Next base: position 19,583,202 of record NC_136757.1, read on the forward strand.
TGCTTTTAAAAGAGGAAGAGGGTCAAAAAAAGCCTCTCTCACCCATCCAAAACTACAGCTATCAGGTAACCTGTTAGTCTTATTCTGATAATGACAGGCAATCAAACATGCAGCATTATTTTCCTTTGTGACACTGGTTACATCCAAAAAAAAAAAGAAAAAAATTAATCGACTTCTTTAAAATTACGCATTATCGTTCTTAACTAAAGGCAAGGCACATAATATGTTTTATAAAATATCGTGCAAAGTAGAAGAGGGATTGTTGGATAAAAGTCAAACCAATGTAGTACAAAGGTAAAATCCATCTGTGTCATTGGCTCTTTGCTCAAAGGGGGTTGTTAAGGAGAAGTCGGGGAGCATTTTGCTTCAGAGCTAATACTAAGATTATCTGCCATGCGCCCATGTCAGCAATACGGTGGTTGTTTGAGCTTAATTCTCATGATTTTTCTTTTGAAAGCACCATGCACAGTTATATATAATTCATATATAGAGATTTCCATATAATTTTCATATCAGCACCATTAAAACAAGTCATGTCGTATGTATTCTGGGCCTTATTATGGTCAACTTAATAGAATGTGTATGCAAAGCCATTATAAAAGGTTAGCGAAAGAAACCAGAGAGTGTGAATATTACATTATATCGTTGTGTGTGTGTGTTTTTGTGAGGGTACCTAGTAAAGCTCTGATATGTGTTGATTTTGTCATGTTCTGATTATAAGGGTGTGTATGCGTGTGTTTGTTGTTCAGCTGTCTGCGTTTCCTGTGGCTAAGCGTTAGCCCATGCAGCTGATGAGGGGCTTGCGAGGCCATTTAAAATATCTCTCTGGGCATAAAAACAACCCCTCAAACTCCTACAACAACAACAACCCACGGTAGATGAAGCAAAATATCCAAGTCTTAAAAAAAAAAAAGAAGAAATCAAATGAAAATCTTGCAATGTCTCAGGCACTTTTCATGGCTTCGTGATTTGGGTTCGGTAGCATTGTAGATTAAGCCCTGATGTTATTTCATTAGTACAAATCAACATCTCAGAGTGCAGAATAACCCATTTCTGAGGCAACCAAGCAGAGACATGCTGGTCGTAGGCATCCACCTCCCAATGAACTCTGGGATGGGCAGCATAGCCGCTGACTTCCTTTTTTTTTTTTTTTTTATGTATTGGGCATTACAGCCCATCTCACGTCAAACATCCAAATCTTTGACATTCCTACGGATTAAAGCGTTTAATCTGCTTCAAAATAAAAACAATCAGTTTCTTGCAGTAGAAACGTGGGAAAAAAGAAAGCCTGTTTTTTTCTTCTTCTTAAACTATGGGAATTGTATAAAAGCAATCACATAAACATGGACACATTTACATAGAAAATGTTGGATTGCTATTGTTCTGATCAGCTTCTTAGCTACTAGGAAACCAACCCTCATCTACCATGAGATCAGAACATGACAAAAATAATCGACTCGCAGCATTCCATATGATTACGCCGAACAGAAATTTGCAAAAGTGGAAAAATAAAAATTTTAAGTAGTGCAATGCCTGTAATTTCCAATGAATTGAAACAAATTATACACATAGAGAAGAAAACCATCTATCCTCTACACCCAATACTGTCTAAGTAATTACAGAACTATATTTCAACTCCCTTTGTTGCTATGTGGAAAAAATCCACGAATCTACATGAATCAAAACCCCCTAATCTGTGAACTCACAGAGATGAATAAGGGACTACTAATGTTTATGACATGCACAAACACACGGATGCACACGCGCACACACTTACAGCAGGGTCCAGGGAATGAGGGGCTTTCATATTGCGAAGTGAGGAAGGTGCTAATTCACCCCTTCTATTCCCTGGCTCATCCCATGAAGGCTGTATCACAACTCACACACACCTAGTGTAGCCTTTAACAGTACATGCCATTGCCTCAAGACAGGTGTGTTTACATGTAAGTGTGTGTGCATGTGTGTATAGACGCAGACTGTGAATTATAATGTCACTGAGGTACCACTAATATTCCTCCGATGTACAAAAAAGATGATGGGCTTCCACCAAAAAGTGGACTCCATTTCAAACGGTGGAGAATGCAATTTAGAAAACATCACCCTCTGAACGAAACCAAGGACGCAGATACATGATTGTCAATAAAACTGGATGAAAAGTAGCCATTGCGTTTCTTTTCTGTTGTGTGAACGAAGCATCGACCTTTTCCTTTTCCATGCCGTGTTGCCTTTGCGCATTTAAAAATAAAGAATAAAAAGAGACCGTGCTCACCTCCAAACCTGTGGCGAAATGCTAGCGGAAAAACCCTTTTGTGGGGTTTCTCTTCCCTGTTCATTAAGAAAATAAAGGATACTTATTTTGCATATAGGATGAAGCAGCACCTGTAGCAGAAGGAGGGGGTTGAGGAGAGGCATTCCAGGAGGCAGGGAGTCAGGGTGGGCCTTTTTCAACACGTCCGTAAAGGTACGCCATAGTTCGTGCTGCCCTCCCAGAAAAAACATCCTCCTCTTTTGTCTCCTTTTCTTCCGTTCCAGCTATAGCTGTTCTCTCGCTCTCGTCTCCGTTTCCATTGTCTTTTCAGAAAAAAGGGTATTGAAGCATCTTATACTGTACGTCGTTATGCATATATAAATATGTGTGCACATATATCTATACACACATATTGTGTATATATGTATGTATATATATATATATATATATATATATATATGTATATATATATATGTATATATATATATATATATATATATATATATATATATATATGTGTGTGTGTATATATACAAATACTGCATATATATCTGATTTTCCCTCTTGCATCTCGTTCACAACTTTTTTTTTGTAAATTCCACAAAAAATGTATTTTCCGAATCCATGTCTGTGTCTCCTCAGGTTCGTCTGCGTGTGTGTGTTGATCAGTTCCCCAGATACCAGGACTGCAAGATAGAGAAAGAGAGAGAATCAAAATCACTACGAAATCTGTACAAACACAAGTAACACAATAGGAGGAGCGCTATGGGATATCCAGCTAAATCAGATTAAAATTCATCTGAAGCCGACCACAGTCTAGTCGAGATGAATCCGTTTCATCTAAATTGAATACACAGGGCAATTTATATGGGTTTTCTTAAACTATGGGCACTTTTGACTTTGAGTTTTAGAAAATAAACTTTCTCAAAACACTTTTTGCACTGGTTTTATTTGTCTACAAACAATATCCAACACAGGACAAACATTCATCACAAACATTCATTAATCATTCTGTCATTTTTCTGAAACCACATAAACATTTCCACCACAATGTCATTTCCATCACATCTCAAATTGTGTACTGTTGAATAGCATTTTGTGGTTCAAACTGCATTTCTGAAATAAAAAGGCCAACTACCTTAACTTGCTGACTTATTCCATAGCCAACAGTCATTTCACTTTTCATGGAACCTATGCATATTTTGATGACAACTTTATAATTTGATGAGGAATTAGAAAATTCTGTTCATAAGTTATAGTTACACAACCAAAAAGTTTTACTTTTTAAAATATTTTTATTCATCAAGGATGCATTACATTGAAGTGACAGACTTTTACACTGTTACATTTTATTTATTTTTTTCAAATAAATGCCGTTCCTTTGAATTTTAGGACGGTTTTGCACAAAAATGTAAAGAAGTGCGAGTGTTTTCAACACTGATAATAAGAAATGTTTCTATCAACATATTAGAATGATTTCTGAAGGATCATGTGACCCCTATAGAGCTGCTTAAAATTCAGCTTTGTTATTACAGGAATAAATTACATTTTAAAATACATTAAAAAGGAAAACCATAATGTCACTATATTACTGTTTTTACCGTATTTATCATCAAATAAATGCAGCCTTGGTAGACAGTAGTAATTTTGAACAGTAGTGTTCCAGGCTGTGCAGGAGATGTGAAGTGCAGGGATGGGTTGGTGTCTGTATTCAGAAAGGCATGGAAAGCAAATAACGCTTTCTAATAAAATAACGCGAGCCAAAGGATCATGGTTAGCTGTTACATTACAGTAAGGAGTAAGGAGAGCTGACTGAGGATGATGTAGTGTGCTTATTTTTTGTCTCAGTTTTCATGCAATTATACTAACATTTCATAAAACCTTATTAGTGGGAAAATTGTTAGTGTAGTAAATTGTTAGAAATGACACCTGTGGGAATGGCTAGATATAATACAATTTCACAATAAACATTTATAATATTGACCCATTTGAAACATATAAAGGATGGATACAACTATATAAGATCTAAAATTTGTTCTAGTTTTGATAAAAATCCCACCCTGGAACATTAAAGTGTCAGTAGCAGAAGAAACATCCATATAACCAGATAGTGTGAGTTTAGTTTTTCAAAATGGTGGTGACAGTAGGTGGTATGTGTCCTGTCCATGAGGATCTAAACAATGCGAACGCAACCCACTCTACTATTCAAAACAGAATCTAATGAGTTGGACGTTCCACATTCACTACAACCAGTCTTTCTGAGAATGGGAGGCAAACACTTAGTCGGGGGCCAGAATTGAGGAACCTATTAAAACTAATACAGAGTAAAAAACTACGAGTGCCAGACAGAGAGAGAGAGAGAGAGAGAGAGAGCTCAGCAGGATCCCACCCAAAACCTTTTAAAAGCATAACAGGATTTTGGCTTTCATTCACAGACCACTGAAATCTTTTTAAAATTTGACAAGGTTTAAAAACAGAAAAAAGGAGTTCATGCCATAAGCCCCTGGCTCAATATTTTCCACTAAGGTTTAAGTAATTTCACAGCAGTCCAACAGACGTCTTTAACTACCCCCAAATGTACTGATTTAATCATGCTAAAAAAGGAAAATTTGTTCCCATTCCCTGCTGGAGAGTTTGTGTACATCAGACTGATGGCTTGATTCTTGATCAACACCAAACCACAGACTAATGACTCCTCAAATCCACAATGCAGTGCCCAGATATTAGCACACAGCCTTCAGAATCTACATTGAAATCATTTGACACATTTAGGTATAAAAACAGTGCACACGGCAGCCGTGGCGCCAAAGGGTTTTGGCAGCTCTTGCTCATTGATCAACGCAAAGGGCAGTTTTGCAATCTATGGACCACATGCACGACCAAGTATCTAAACTAACATGCCAAAAGTAATTAAGTAACTAATCATACATTACATCTTTCAGGTTTTTACTTAATGAAATCCGTCTATTTTGACATCTGTTTGCTAGCTCGCTGTGAATGGTGTGATACTGGTATTGAAACTGGAGCTAAGGTTAACCTTACACAACCCATGACACTTCAGCATACTTTAGAAACTACTGCCAGGAAGAGAAATACGTTTATAATGACAGCCGACACTGCTGGGAAATGCAAAGATGCTGCTCTCTGAGTGATTACTACAGTGTATTGGGATGCAGTTTTCCCAAATCATATTTTGTGTTGATTACTGGATCAAAATCCGAGCCCATGAGAGTGGGCAGTGTGGGGATCGTTTCATGCCTTGTGAATTTGACAGCATAATTACAGCCACTCCTTTGTCAAAATGCATTTCACCCGAAACCGAAAGGCTAAATGTTTTCCTTCAATACTCGAGAGGAAAAACTGAATTTATAAATATATTCTGGAGAAACACACAAAGACATATATATATATATATATATATATATATTTTGCAGAGTTCTGGATATCATCTTGGCTTTGCGTTCAAGTGACAACATGCCATTTTACAATACTGAAAATGTCTCTTGAGATAAATCCACAATCCTCTTCCTCTAGAGAGTCAAGTTGAGATTTAATATATTTCCAGTGTATGTTTGTTATGGAAACTCAAAAGTTTCTTTGGTAGGAAAATGTGCTGCAACATATGCCTCTCTTCTTGGTTGTAATATATTCGTAGATATAATCTCCCGTCTCACCTCAAACTGATGGCCTGCTTAGAATTTATACTTAAATGCGATCAAAACAGCTCAAGAAAATGTCACGTGTAGAGTCGTCTCCTGTTTTTTCTTTGATTAATGTGGTGAAGGCCAAGAGAACCGGGCCAGAAAGTGGGGAGTCATTATCAAATTCATCTATACAAATGTTGATACAAGCGAACCAATGCAAAACCACTAGTGAAACTGACTAAAGATGTTAAATTAAGCAGATACTTGCCATTACCACACCGTGCCATGAAAATGACACTATTTGCTTTCTTCATGGAAGTTTTTTAGTGATTGCTGTTGGTGAGCTGAATCAGATCAAACAAATTAAGACTGATTGGTGGAACAATAAACAAATTGGTTACAAGGAGAGAATGAAAATAAGGAACGAAAATGTAAAAATGAAATGAAAAAACTAAGATGTAAAAGCTAGCTAAACTATGAGCATACCATATTGCTACAACTTCTGTTATATTTATAAAACCAAAACATTTTCCATTTTACAGTTTAACAGTTTATAAGCAATATATAAATATTTAGACACTCTAAAATCTGAATAAAGCCAAACTCCAGATATGAAAATTATACAATGTAAACATATGTGAAAATTCTAATACTTGATGAACACAATCATTTATTTGATATACATAATGGCACACAAATGTGATCTTTAATCATTTAAATTGTAAAGACAGCAGGATCAAGGCCAGGTGTTAAACTGATATTCCAAGCTTAAAATCTGGAGTGTAAACATTCCATCTTTGTCTCATTATTCCAGACTGCTCTTTTTTTACCAGCTGCCTGATATTTTCATTTTTCTTTGCACTAGGGCACATCCAAGCTCAAACTCTCTCACTCACTCACTCTGTCCTAAGGACACAGCGACCATTCGAGCCCAGGCTAACAGTGGTTAGGCGTTCACTCCAAACAAAATATTTAGTTCCCTATAAAAGCTACAGGCTTTGTCTTGGTGACAGGTGGTTTAGGTTATGAAAATATAAAGCTGAGACGAGGGCGGGTTCACCGTCCAAGAAAGGGGACATATTAGACCACAAGGGCCTAACAAATGACAGTCTCTCCCTTTAATTGCAATGCTTCAGGAGAGCTTGGAGGTGAGGCTGAAATACAAGCTCCTCTAAAAACAAAGATTGTTAGTAACGTACCCTTTTCATCAGAGAAAAGAAAACAACAGAAGTCCATTAAACTCTGAATTTAATACAAAGCCACAGAATGAGAGTAAAGGGAAGAAAAAAAGAAAGAAAAAAAACTAAAGAAAGAAAGAAAAAGAAAAAGGAAAAAAACAGGTATATTAAAAAATAGGTTTTATGTGACAAAAAATTATTTAACTGGTTGTTGTATATAACAATATTGTTTATTAATAATTATTCTCATAATTATTTAATTTATTTTTAAGGATCAAAACAGGTATGGAAGGAACTTCACATTTTTACTTTAAACCAGTGTTATTTGAGTATTATTTATATACTATTATATTTTCAGTTACTTTACCTTTAATTACATGTAATTTATTTTTAAAACATTAAAAAGTTTAGTTTTAGTGTTTATTCATTTTCCAGTTTATTCATCTAGTAATTGTTGTGCTTCAACTAAACTTATTATTTCATTTAGTAGCCAAGGCAACATTTGACATTTTTTCATCAATTATATATATTTTATTTCAGATTGAAATAAATTAAATGAATAAAAATGTCTTTAGTTTTAGTTGATGATAATAACCCTGTTTTTCACAGTGCAAACAAAAGAACAAAATATTTTGAATTAACAAATTTTGTTTGCTGTTAAATTATAATTAAGTCTTTTTATAGCAAGGTAAAAATGTGCAAGAACTGTAAACTTTCACTTTTTACAGTGAAAGAAAGAAAAAGACAATTGTGTTTTGTCAAACTAGGTCTGGACATTCAATGATTCCAGTGTTAGTCTCAGTCGTACAAGACAGATTAGTCAATTTCATTGGTCACAGTGGTCTCTTCCTTTTCCACTCCCTCAAGCACAGGTTCATCCGACAATTACATCATGTCTGGTTTCCCCTAGCAACCAGACAGCCCTGGATGTGGCCATCACGGAGCAAATGAACGGAACCTCCTCTCCCCCCTCGGTCATTTGACTAATTCTTTCCCCCTCCCTCTCAGCTCATGATACTCTCAAAGGGACACAGACACACATCTAGATGAGAGCCAGAAAAGTTCTGACTTCCCCTAGTGCACAACTCGCATGCAAAACAACAGAAAGAGAAGAACCTTAACTGTTGTGTGCCTGCTGTCTGCTTGTCGTTTGTTAGGCTGAAGGTTTTCAAGAGATGATCTCTAATGCACACTAGTCCTCCAGTACTCATTGATCACTCTTCTTTTTCCCTCTCTCATCGCACTGCTCAGTCAAGTGCATTTACACTTTTTTATGGAGCTGAAAGCACTGCAATGCAGCAGCGCACTCGGACTCCTGAGCCATGCAGTTCAATCACCTTACACAGTTCAGATTTTACCTGAGCACTGATGCATTCCCAAGCCAAATCTCAGCTATTACTTATGGAAGACCTTTCAAGTGTTTATTTATGGGCTCATGTCCTATAGGATTCATGAAGCATCACAAAAAATGTCAAATCCTATTTCGTGCCTTTTAATCAGGTCAGAATTTTGCTAAGCATGCAAAAGTTTCTCATGTGAGAAGCACAAACTGCAGAATTTCTTTTTAAAGCATGAAACAAACAGCAGAATTTATTTTTAAAACATGAAATAAAAGCTAAAATATTTTTTAGAAATATATTACATTATTTTATTTTATCTTCACAAAAAGAAAAATATAAAAATGTTAAACAATTCCTCAGACACTCTATGAATTACCCATATATTGGTTAAGGTGTTGTATCTACATTGGCTGTATATTTAATGTGAAAGACTACATTTCATTTGGCAGCTGAGGGTCCAGTGGTAGATACTGTATCTGCTCATTTCTGATCTATAATTGAACACAGAAGGCTTGGGTCTCTTAGAGGGTCCAGACTAGCGCTGCTGTAGTGTTTCCTCAGGGCACTGGGGTTCAAGGGAAATTTTCAAGTACTGCTTGAAATCAAGATTGAATTTTTAACATTTTCATGGTGGTTAGGTTTCTGAAAGTTATCAAGAAAAAAAGTTTTCAGTAGTTAAAATTCAGTTATTCGGTTTAGTCTATAATAAGCATTACAATTTCATTTGAGGTGTGTGTGTGTGTTTGAGGGGGGGGGGGGGGGGGGGTGATCTGTGAGTTTGTGTGTGAATAAAATCTATATGGAGGTTTGTGTTGAGATACCTGTGCCTGATACAGACTGCCAGTGTCTCGAGAACCAATTCCTACGAAGCGGTTGGCAGGTGGCGTCCCGGGAGCAGAGTATGCTGAAAGAAAAAGAGCAGTTGGGATTGAAATGGGACCATAAAGTTATTCTCAAATTCTTAACATCATGCAAATCTCTGTAAGGTATAAGCAGTGATATCAGTTCCAACATCTGGTTCCTGGTGGATTTAGTGTTTATAACACACCGTTTAATATTACTATATTCAGTAGAGATCTAAAATGCTGTTTAAGGGCGTATGGTGTGCATCTGTTTCACACAGACATTGAATTGATGCTGCAACTGGGTTACAGTTTCTGTTTGTTACTGTCAGACTGTGTAAATAAATATTCTGTGTGGCAGAGGCTCATTCTGTTGTCTGCTTATGTAAATCCAGTCTGTTGTTAGTGAATGTGCGTCTTCATCTCTTAAAGAATGTATTATCAGCAAGCTGATTATTACAGAAGCTGATGTGCTTTCTTATGTTTCATTGGAAATGTTCCTTGTCTTGTTGGTAAATAAGGAACACACAACATAATCTACGCATGCATCTTTATCAAACGGGCCGTTGGATAAGCTGACGTGATTACGGGACATGATTCTAGCTGAATAATCATGCCGAGCATTGATTCTGACAGTGTGAGATAGCGTATCGTGGCGATTGATCATGTGGGATGCTGCAGCACAGCGGATGGTGAACATATTGAGCCGTTCTCTGCATTAATAATTAAATTAGCATGATTAATGGACAGGGCAGCAAGAACTGGCCCATTAAAGCTGATCGACTTGTCATCCAAATGTATCTGTGTTTATACAGTTTACTGATGGAAAGACACTGGTTTTGTTTCTCTCATACTGAAATCAGCGTTTTTTATAACAGACTTTGAAGCTGTTTTAAAATATATATGAATGTGCTGAGTTGCAACGTTGCTTGGCAACTGTAAAAAGCCAATAGTTATGCTAATTAACTACAAGAAACATGAAACATTGTTTATTCTGATTATTGATAAACAAACAATTTACTTAAAAATAAATAAGTAAAAAGGTAAATAAATGCACTACCAAAGAAGTCTCTTATGCTCAACAAAGCATAATTATTTAATAAAAAAAAATGAAAAATGAATTTTCAGCTGAAAGTGAAAGAAAAAGCTAAAACTGCCAAATAAAAAGTCTTCTTAACTTTTGTGTATACATGTGTATGTATATATATATATATATATATATATATATATATATATATATATATATATATATATATATATATATATATATATATATATATATATATATATATATATATATACACACACACACACACACACACACAATACAATGTGTTGTCCATTCAAAAGCAGCCAAGACAATGGTGTGTTGTGTCTTTGTGACTGTGTAATTGGTTTGTGAGCCAGACCACTAACTCTGAGCCAGCCATCTTCATTTGTCGATTTGTTTATAAGGTTTCTTGCTAATTGAATCACTCTAAAAATGTATACTTCACTAAATCCTGGGGTTTAACTATTTCTTTGTGTGTGTGCTGCTGTCTGTTTTTTTGGCTGAAGGTATGGTGCCCTGTCAGAGGTGGGGCAGAGACAGGTTGCAAGCGTCCCACTTACTGGGGGAGGTGGGTGAGCTGGCAGCTGCGTCTGCAGAGGTGGTGCTGGATTTGGACTCTGGGGGCAGCGTCAGACGGGGCAGGCCAGGGGGTGGTGGGGGGGCCAGCATCTGAGAGGAGATGTAGTGACTGGATACCTTCACCTGACCACTGCCATTCAGCTGCAGAGGAAGAGAGGGCAATAGTCAGCCACTGTGGGGAGGGACACCTCACTGCCTCTACACAGCTAACATAATACATGCATCTACTATCTCTGTGTTTGTCTTATTCTCTCTTCAGCTGTTTTTTTCCTTTGACATTAAAATTCTTTAAGATCTCTGCATATTTAGGACTATGATTGACATCATGGAAGATCTTAACAGTTCTTTATTATGTTAATCATTTTTGGTGAATTAATGCAGTGTTCCATTCAGTTTAAAAATTGGAATTTCCAACTTTCTACTTGGAAAAGTGCAATGGCACAAAGATTTCAAAATGTTCAAAACTGACACTGATGAAGATGCATGACACTGAGGGTACAGTTAATTGTAAACATTCATTTCTATTACATTTACGTTATGAATTAATACGCTTATGTCCTAAGAAACTTACATTGCATTCAACGTGTACAAGGTATTCATCAGTTCATGCATTCTCTGGGAGTCAAACCAATGACCTTGGCGTTGCTAACTTAAAAGGGAAACTTAAACACCCATAATGCACCAAGCTCAATCCAATTGTCCATGGGTGCAGGTAACAAGGAGAAAGGATACACATTGTTCATTTACACTATTGACACTGTAACAGTTCAAAGTTGGTAGAAAGTTGCCAAACTTATTCTTTAATAACACTGTAAAATGTAGTCTTTAGCAAATCTCAAAATTAATATAAATTTTTCATTGTAAACATTGTGATGTTGTGATACCTAAATTCACTTGTAGCATTTAAGAGCTGCTGTAGATTTTTTCAATGAAGCTACTTTTCTGAAGTACTTAATTTCTTTAGCCAATCGATTTTTTCAAAAAAGTGGACAAAATGACTTTGTATCTGATGAAACTTTAAAGTCCAGTCACATATCTCCACCTCCTCTTGTCGTAAGCAGTTATGTGGGAGAAACAGAGTAACGTTGTGCACACTGTTCTAGCGAATGGCCCATTATGCATCGTTCTATCGCTCTACCCTGGCCGCAAATCCATAAAACCCTCCATCATACTCTCTTTCACTCTCAGAGGGTTTGGCTCTCGTTCGCATTCTCGCGGGGTAAAACTGCACACTCACTGCCCTGCACAACAATAGCTGGTGAGTGAGTCAGCGGCATTGTGGGTCGGTGCGGCTGTTCTTTGTGACTGCTTGGCTACGGTCAGACTGCAGTAGGGGGAATTTCAATGAGTCTGCAGAATCGACAGGGCACGGCTGCCACAGGGCAAGATTCATAAATGCGTGTCTCTCTCTTCCCCATTTTTGTGCCAACATCAGCAACACCCCTAGACACAGAGATCTCCTCCTCGTTGGCTGTATTTCCTGTTCTCTCACTCTCTCTGCCTGACGTGGAAATGGCACACGACTCTCCTACAGGCACTCCGAGGAGAAGTCATTCACACTTTGTGTTAGTACTTTATGTCAATGTCAGAATGAATCCATCCAGCCAGTGCTAACTCTTCGTCCATGGTCAGAACAAACAGAACGATCCCAGAGCTGCGTTTAGTCAGTGATGTTACTCAGATGACATCCTGGGTCATTATGGATCATTGAGTCATTATGAGATGAAATAATCAAATAAAGAGTTTGAGCTATTTCAAATGTATGACACTACAGCTGTAGTGCAAAATACACCGTAAAAAATTCCACCTACTTCAACTTAAAAACTTCATTTGTTGCCTTAAATTTTTTAAGCATAATCAATTTTGCTATACAAGTTTTTTCAACTTAAACTACATCAAACTGACTTTAAAAAATTAAATCTTAGTAACTTGTGTAAAACTGGAGAGAAATTGGTTAAATTAATTTGATGAGTTAAAGCAATGGAAAAACATATGTTGCCATAACTTATTGATTGTATTTAGGGATGCTGTGGTATTAAAAATTGTTTTTTTTTATAAATTCTACCTGATGAGTCTATATTTATTTCATGTACCAATAACCAATAATTGGCCAAAAACCAATAAACAGCCCCTATTAAAATTCTACACTGTTTTTCTAAATAAATTCAAAATGAAAAACTAAAATAAATAATTTTAAATGCCACAAGAGAATTTAGGCATATTTATAATTTTTGCATTTGGCAAGGTATACATTTTATCAGTTAATTTTATGTTACACTGCATTCAAGATAAACATGTTTTTAAGACTCACTTTAAGAAACAAGCATGCTCAATTACATATCACTAAAAATTCTAATATGTTTAGGCTGTGATTTTGAATGGGTGCTTCCTAAACTCTGCCCACCTTGTAACCACACCCCTCAGAAATTATATACCCAGGGCAACACAGACACTGAGAAACTGTTGTCTGAGTATTTGTGAAGGAAACAGAGCTGATGGACGCTTGTGTTTAGACTGCAGGTTGCTTTAACGGAAAGGGTGAAATCTGACCGCGTCAAGGCTGCTTGCTTCTACAAGACCGTGGTCAGCTCTTTTTGGCTCAGATTACATGGGCTACGATCCATATAGGGCACATGATGGCATGTTTATCTGTCTCTTTTTCTCTCTATTTGTCTCTCTCTCACTTGCACACACACACAAATACATACTGCAGATACAGGAAGCAAGAAGTCGACTTCCTAATTCATCCCTTTTGGTATAATTTAAAGGGGTCGTAACATGGATTTATTATTATTTAATTGTCTCCCTGAGGTCCACTAATGTTTTTTTCTGCCAAAAACAGTTGCTGTTTTACATTTACTTTCTTTCTGGCCAGAAGAATTAAATGATACTTATTTTGCTCTGATGTTAAAGGGATAGTTCACTCAAAATGAAAATTTTGTTATTATTTACTCCCCCAGTTTTGGTTACCATTAACTTCCACTCAAATATATATATAAATATAAATATATATATATATATATAAATATATAAATAAATATATATATATATATATATATATATAAATATTGTATATATATATAGGCTGAGTAATTGTATATATATATATATATATAGGCTGAGTAAATGATGACAGAATTTTTATTTTTGGGTGAACTGTCCCTTTATGCTCCGGAAATGAGCAACAGCGCTTTCATGTGAAATGAGCAATCAACTAAGTCAGGAGATTCAGACTTGCTGTTTTATACCATACAGTTTTTAACTGTCATGGAAAATATGACCCCTTTATATACAAATTCAACTCATTTTCAATTTGGCATACTAAAAAATCCAGTGTTGAATATGAATAAACATGGCAGGCTCAGAGCTGTGCTTGGCTCATGTATGGGACCACATGGGGTCCTACCAGAACTATGGCTGCTGGTTGGTTGAGCTGAACAAGTGAGGCTGATGTTTAAGTAATTTCGGATACGTTTTTATGTACCCTCATCTGTGATTTTTAGAGTGTGAATGAAAGCTGAAGTCTATATAAGGTGTGATAGCATGCTCAATGGGATGATCTTACCGGGCTGGGCTGTTGATTGGACGGGTCACAGGCCAGAGAGACAAGATCCTTGAGCGGGTCTTGAGAGCTGAGGTGTGGGGGGTACCGGATGGCCGTGTGTGGGAAGTAGGTGGAGGCAGTCTGGGGGAGAATGGGAGCGCCAGGGAAGTGCAGAGACGAGGAGGGATGTGGACTCCGAGAGATACCTGAAAGACACAATGATATTCTGCTTTATTCACTGGAATTGTTCACTGACAGCCAATATGGTGCTTTTACTTCTTTTTAGTACTTTTCAGCCCATGGCCATTGCATGAAAAGAGCAGCATGAACTTTATTTAAAATATCTCCTTTTACGTTCAACAGAAGAAAGAATACATTTTTCTGTGAATTATTCATTTCAGCTTCAATACCTGTGGATTCAAATCCAAACTACATTTGGTTTTGTATTTGAAATAACACCAAAGTACACTACTGTTCAAATGTTTGTGGTGAATAAGACTTGTTTTTTAAAGAAATTAATACTTTTATTCAGCAAAGATGCATTAAATTGATCAAAAGTGACAGTAACGAGATTTATGTTACAAACGATTTCTATTTAAAATAAATGCTTCTTTTGCTCTTTCTATTTATCAAAAAACTGAAATAATACTATTAATACTGTTACATTAATATTTTCAACATTGAACCAAACCAGCATATTAGAATGATTTCTGAAGGATCACGTGGCACTCAAGCCTGAATTAATGGCTGCTGAAAAGTTTGCTTTGTCATAACATAAATAATTTATATTTTAAAATGTTTTACAATAGAAGGCATTACTTTTAAATGTTATACAATATTATATAACAATATTACTTTTTTGGCTTGGTGAGCATACTTCCTCACAGCCTTCTTCCAAAAACATTTTTTACCAACCCCAAACAGTTGAACGCTAGTGTACCTGTAAATAAACAAACACAATAACACTCACCCCTTGCATTTTAGTGACACATTTGATAAAGCTATACTGTATAGCCAACGTCTTAATTAAAGAGCTTTTTGTTGTGTTGTCACATCCCTGTCAGATTAACCATCATAATTCTCTACAGAACACTTTGTATGCTGTAACACATTTGGCAAAGCCCAGCAGAGGTAATATCAGCTTGATGTTTCAGTGCAGGCAGCATATGGCTGACACGCTCCACCAATTCATCTGAACAGCCAGGCTATTTGTTAGAGCATAACTCAGCCAGCTGTGAGGCTCTGGAGACGACAGATCACAGTACAACTATAAGAAATGACCTGACAGTACTCTCGTCTCAGCCCATTGAAATTGTGAACACTTTCTCTGTGCATGTTTAATATGTTTTACCAGCCCCTTTCTTACAATCACCTGCATTCAGATCTGCCTCCATCCAATTAACAAACAACGGATAGAACCAAGTCCCTGCCCGGGAATTTTTGTTTTTCAATAATTAGTTTCACGCAAATGTGTCACAATACGGAAGAAAAAATCTGTTGCTACTTACTTTAATGCACGTTCCTGGTCTTAAGAAAAATTCATGTTATTCCCAAGGAAATAATGGTTTTGGCTTTATAATCTTTCATCAAAATGTCATAACTAAAGCCCTGAAAAACACTTTTGTGGCTCTATTCTGGTATGACTTTTAAACTAATCTAAACAATCCCCAATAGCTAAATTAAAGACTCTACATGTTTTCTTGTACACTTCATATTTAAAGTATTAAAATATGATGCAAATCATATCTTTTTTTAACAGGGCCTAATTATAAGTAGGCTGTACATGATATGATGATACTAGCAGAGACAGTTTGGATAACAAAACACAACAGTAGAAACTGTACAGTATATTTGTTCCTCTCAGCTAGCTGTTTGCGGTGTTTGTGTGTGCAGGCCTGTGATGACAGAACAGACAGATATATGCACGTGTGTGTTGTCCCCTCACCGCTGTGCACTGCAATGACAGGTCTGTGGTGCTGTGTGAAGCCGAGACGTGGAGAGCTCTCCTGAGGAGATGGACTATCCATCTCTGTCTTCTTAACTGTAGGGGAGATTCCTGTGTGAAAAAGAGAGAAAAGTAGAGAGAGATGGAGGAGGGGGAGGAGAGCACGCGCTTGGCTTATACGGAATACTGCAAATTCAGCTCCATTGTTCTATACAAGGACAAACTTTTCTGAGTCTAAAGGAAAGCTTAGTCAGCTAATTAATGAGCACTGCGTGGTCACTCTCGATGCTTCTGTCAGGTCACAGCAGATGCTTCTAGTTACCACGACTGACCACAAGGTGGTGCAGTGTAACGAGAGTTTTGACAGTGCTGCAGTGCAATGCAGAAAGTGCAGTCTCTCCTTGCGGCCAGACCAGAGGGATTATGGGAAAATATGTCTGCTCTGTAGCTGATGATCTGCACCGGTTATTTAAGGTTATTTATATTTCTTCCAAACATTAAAAGCCAATGGGGTCCCAACGTTCTTCAAAATTTCTTCTTCTATGTTCCGCCAAAGAAAAAAAGTCAAACAGGTTTGGAATGACGTGTGAGAGTGAGTAAATGATAGGATTTCCATTTTTGAGTGAAATGTACCTTGAGGGACACAAATCAATGAAGGAAACAGTTCTGCTCCCAAATGTCATATTTTTAACCTTCAGATCTTAATCCATAGGTGCACGAGACCAGAGCAATCAGTGGGGGATTGTTAAAGAGAAACTCATTAGGAACGTCTAGACAGGAAGTTAGGTGGGCAGGGTCGGTCCACTGCAGGGGGTTCGGCTGTGGGTACAGTGATGAGATTTGCCCTGGAGGCTGATACGAGACCAGTGCTGCTACTTCATACACAGTGATGGATTTCAGATTCCCGCTGGTTACAGATCAGTGGGGAGGGGTGAAGCAGGTCTCCTGAGATCTTAAGCAACAGTTTTGCCTGGAGGGTTAATGGATATTCACAAGGCTGTGACAAAAGTCAGATGTTATGCAAGGTCTGAAACAGCAACTCAGCACCTTTCTAATCTCACGATAAACTCTGAAGGTTTTAGGCTGATCTGGAGCTACAAACTTGAAATCTTTTGCTCATGAATAAATATTAAACTGTTAAAATTTATGTATTTTTTTTTACATTTACGGCATTTTAACTCGAGCTGCCTTGTCACCTACATCCCACACAAAACAGAATCCTAAATGTCAAAGAACTTTTGTTAGCATGTTGCTAAGCTAATGGCACAATACTTAAACAAAAATTTAAAAATAATGGGTAAAATAATTTAATATGCATCTTTCAACACAGAATCAAATATTATATACACACATATACACACACACACTAACATTTGACACTAACTTTCAGCTTTACCTTCACAGGAATAAACTGCATTTTAAAAGATGTTTAAAAAGAAACAGTGTTTTAAATGGTGACAATATTTCACAATATTACTGTTTTTACTGTATTTTTGATCAAATAACTGCAGAGAGCATAAGATACTTTTTTCAAAACATTACAAAATCTTACTGACCCCAAACTTTTAAACAGTTATGTAATTGTAATCATGTATTGCACGTGATTATAATTAAACAACCGTTCAAAAATTTGAGGTCTGTAAGATTTTATAATGTTTTAAAATAAGTCTCTTGGAATTTTTTTGCTCAGAGCTTGTGACATTATGGGATTACATTCTCCATAAAGGATACAAGCTTTAGAAACCAGCCAGAAACTAGCTAACCTAGGCAAAATAATTCCAATAAACAGCCTTCTTGTTGGGATCCTACAGTATGTTACCTTAAAATGCTCTCTTAATAGACAACTTACTAGCTTTTAGAGCAGAGCCTTCCAATGAACTCTAATTTTACAAATGATTAAAAGCACACTATGCAAGATCACTCAACGTCAAATATATTTCAGCACAAAACAATAAACTAACATCAACACTTCATGTGCATCTACGAACCACACATATCCTTTTATGCTCCCTCAAACTGAACTTTCCCTACACAGATTACTCATTGAAACTTCCCCTTATACAAGAGAGGTGGAATACAGTATGGTTTCTATATCTACTGCTTGCCCTACTTTGTGAAATTAGTAGAGCTGATTCAGCATAAAAATAGCTGTCTAAAATGGTTTTATAAGATTTAGAAGGGTTTTTACAATGGGTCGATGGCTGTCAAAATCCCTTACCTATTCATAGCATCAAAGGCAGTGATTCTTCACACCTATTTCATTCATTAGTTATGCTTTAGCATCAAAAGTGATTCTGATATGCACTGACACACTTGAGCTATTTTTCCAATGTATTTCTGCCATATAACTACATAAATCATAACGCCTCCAAAACAGAACCACAAATTTGCATTATGAGCATAGCAGGAAACCCGCCAACCCAGTTATTCTAGTTGAAAGTTCATGAAAATCCCAAGGAATCAAAAGTATAAAGGAGAAATCATTAAAATGGTAAGAATTCTATTTGCAGAGTAGACAACTGAAGGGTCAAAAGGTCAAACGGTTAAGTCTCTCTCAGTATGAGGATACAGCAAGCACTGAGTTTGCTCCAAGGTACAGTACAGTACAGTGCGCAGTGCTGCTTTCTGCAGACTTTCACAAAAACGAGAGTTCATGAATTAATTAGGATTTGGCACTACGTTAAGGAAATTCAAATCCGAGTCCAGTATAAGCTTGTGATTTTAGACTTCCTCTTCTGCAGTTGAAAACCTGATATGTTTGTCATTCATCTGAATGTGCGTCAAAAATAAGGGCCACGACTATGCTTACGGAGATGAAAAACTGCATGCACAATAGTCGACAAATCGATTAGTTCTACCTCTGTTCATTGTTTTGTATTTATGTCAACTAGATCATGTCAATTCAGTTCCACCTGTACACTACATAGTGACAGCAGGAAGAAGAAGATTCTTCTAAGAATGACATGCATTTATGCATCATTATGTTTGTATGGCAAAAATCCAAATATTTTAGAATATTTTATAACTGAAATACCACACCATGGACCAGTGTTATTATTATTAACAAAAACTAAACCTAAAACTATTAAAACAAAAAAAACTATTAAAAATATTTGATCTATTATCTATAAAAGTTTAAAAGTTAAAGATGAAATAAAATAGAATATAAGTATTAAATGAAAAACAAACTTTAAAAACACATTTAAACATCTTATAAACATGAAAAATAAAGTTCTAAAATTCCTAAAACTGAAATGTAAGCTAAATTAAAATATTTAAAAGGCACCGGCTATTTGCACTCAGTGTAAACAGCAATAGATGCTATTTACACTAAGTGCAAATAGCATGTTTTTTTTAGTGATGGATGCCATTTACACCAAGTGAAAATAGCAGCATTTTGTAACGATATGCTATTTACACTGAGTGCAAATAGCTATAGATTCTATTTACGCTGTTAAAATAGCAAGATTTTCTGCTATTTATACTACTTATTGCAAATAGTGGCAATTATCTGCACCTCAGTATTGTTGTACATTATACTTATATATATTAAACAATACACAATAATAACGTATTGAGCGCAAATTATAGTTAGAATTCAAATTATTAAATGCATGCCACCTTATTGGGACAATAAAGCCCTCCCTACACCTACCCTAAAACCTACCCGATACTCTTATTTACAACTTTTGGATTATTTCCTTCATTTTTATTTAAAATAAACGCCTTTCTGATGCAATATGAGATTTGAAAATGAAGAAAAAACATTCGGCAAAAGGCGGACTCGAACTCGGGTCAAAAAGCACGTGTTTTACCACCTGCAAAACTGAAACTGATGCTGAGTTGGCGTCTTTTTTTGTTGACTAACTCAATCATATGTTAGTGAGCGGAGTTAGTGTAAATAGCCTTTGCCAACAAGACGGGCTATTTGCACTTAGTGTAAATAGACACTCCGATATTTAAAACCACAAAAACTAATACAAATTAAAGCAAAAACAAAATTAAAAAGAACACTGAAAATGTCAAATTTAAAAAATGTACGTTGTAGTAATCTAAATTTACAGGTTTTAATAGATATTACAGTATATTAAAAATAAAATATATAAAAATATGTAAAATTATCATAATAAAAAATGTAATATTAAATATCTCCGAACCAACCTTACTTCATTAAGTTACATAGAACAAAGTAATTTTAAGGGTTAGATAACTTTTTACAGTGTAGTTTGACTAGATTACTACAGTAGTGTAAAAAGGAGTAGCTATTCAAGCCCTCATGCACAAAATAAACTTTATTATGGGTGGTGTGGTGTAGAGGTCAAGGATTGAGGGAACTGGTGCAATCACAGCAGTATAAGCCAACATTGTGCCTTATCCCAGGTTGCTACAGAGGGATTGTCCCTATAATAAGTTCATGGCCCAGTTCTAAAGTTATTGCCAAATAAATTCATGGAATACAGAAAACTTGATAAAATTTGCAACTCTGTATTTCTATGTTAAAATGTTGTCTTGTAAGATCAAACACAAGGCTCACCTCCTTCCATCTCCTCTTGCCAGTTGCGTGAACTGCTGGCAGGGGAGTTGGGAGAGGTGTAGTACTCGCCCCCTGGGCTGGTGTCTATATCGTCCTCCATGGATCCTGACTTGTGTCTCTTACTTCTGTGCGAGTAAAAAAGGAGAAGAAAAAAAATGAATGATGATTAATGATTTAGTTAAACCTTATTTCTCACACAGACAAACAAATACTCTCCCAAACTGTCTGGACGTGCCTTATGGGTGTTCCTTTGGTCCTGCTTTTCCCAGGCACCAGGCTACGATGAGCAGTTTGCCAACATTCACCTTTTGTTTTAGCTTTGCAGTGCGTTTAATGGAAAATAAGCGCATTAATCAGGACTGAGGCTTTGGCTAACCACAAAAGCAGATAAATCAAATAAACTGCCCTCAGCAGACCTGAGTGAGGGGCCATATTCTTTCACACTCACTCATCTTTCCCAGGTGTATGTAAAGATGTAGTTTTGTGATGTTTTTATTCAGCTTTGTGTATCGCCTGGGGTGGTTTTTGCTGTGATGCACACATGACAAATCTTATTGTCACAAAGGTGTACCGGTGTCTTGAGCTCGAAATGCCTCGGGCTCCCTCTGTCTAATTCAGCCAATATAGAAATAGTTAACAGCTAACATTTATCATGGCGAAATGGTGACAGGTGCATTTAAAACTCTCAAAGCCTTGTCTAACCAACCTGAAATCTCACATGCTCCATGCTCCCTGGTTCGGATAAATAGACCAAACATATTTTAGTTTTGAACCAATCAGCAACTGCTGCAGGCTGGTGCATTCATTGCAACACAAAGGACCACCAAACTCAAAAACAACAGCTGGCGTACAAACATCTACAGTGTAGCCGCCGTTGCTTCTGGTCTTGAGGTAATTGGGTTAGATGCCACAACAGCCTTTGTTGGAGCAGAAATAAAAGTTAAATCAAAGTCTGATACATTATGAAATAAAATATGCAAAAATGTACTTAACTAAAAGTAAAATAATTTCTAATCTTTCTTTATGTAAAATTAAGCTTTTTGAGAAATCTGCAAATCTGTACACTGTAGTGGAGCCCAAGCAAGATATATGTATTACTATATATATAGTAATACATTTAAATCTCTTTGTGAAAGTTGCCTTATCTTATTTTAAACAGTCTTGAAGTTGAATGGAAATTCCCACTTAAATACTCATTAAACAAATGGAGTTTATGTAGTGGACAGATATATTTTCAGTTGCAAAAACTACATTAAATACATAATACCTGAATAAAAGTTTTCTATATCTATCTTATAAATATAAACAGTTGCTTATGAAAAGGACTGTCATTTAAAAACAAGGGGTCAAAGGTCATTACTTATGGACATCATCAGAACAATTTGACAACAACTGTGGGCAATAGGGTAAAATCTGGTTTACTCCTTAATTAACATCAGATTGTATCACTGGACTGAATCAGAGGATGCTCATGACTTCATCAAAGCTGGACATGGATGGAGTCCTTATTTTAATTTGAGACAATTTAGCATTGCGATAAACAGATGCGGCTTGATTTCCGCAGCTTTTTTAAATTATTTTTTTAAACCACATACTGTGTACACGCACACGCACACACACACACGTTAGATCTCATCCCCAATCAAAACTAGCTCAAGGACATAGTGCCTTTGACAAAAGGATGTGTGCCTGCTGCAGGCAGATGTGTGGTGGAGACGTGTATACTGACCCGCTAGAGGAGGTGCTGGGAAGGGTTCTCCTCATTCCCACCCCTGAAGGGTTCAAATCATAAGCAAGATGACCCTGCAGCTCTCCGAGAGAGAAGTTCGGCGCCGTGCCCGTCACCACCGGTGCTGCACACACACACATACAAAGGTTATGATGAGCATAAAGCAGTTAAAGCAAACATTTGATGTAGAACTATTTTGTGCATTTATGTATATTTGAGTCGATCATATTTTTTATGTTTCAAGTGTCTTAAGCTCACCAAGGCTGCATGTATGTGTTTGATAAAAAATACAGTAAAACAATGTTCTGAAATTGTTACAATTTAAAATAAATGTTTTCTATTTGAATACATTTTAAAATGTAATTTATTCCTGTGATGGCAAAGCTCAATTTTCAGCATCATTACTCCAGTCTTTAGTGTCACATGATCCTTCAGAAATCATTCTAATATGCTGATTTGGTGCTCAAGAAACATTTCTTATCATTAATAATGTTGAAAACAGTCATGTTGCCTGATATTTTAGTACAACATTTTTTCAGTGTTCTTTGAAGAATCGAAAATTCAAAAGAACAGCATCATTTGAAAATGAAACCTTTTGTAAAGTTATCTCTTTGCGGTCACTTTTTATGAATTTAATGCATCCTAGCTGAATAAAAGTATTGACAATGTATTAACAATATTAAACAATTAACAGTATTAAACATGACTAAAAAAGTACTTTGGTATTGCCACGTTTTTTTTTTTTGGATATGGTCTCACAGCAATGCCATGTTTTTTGAACGTGTCATTCTAATGCCATAATATTCTTTGAAATAGCCTGGGGTATCATATAAACACTGTGGTAAATGAAAATAGTAATCATTCAGTACCATGGCATATATTAAAGTACCATTGTAGAGAATTAGCTTTTGATACCTTCACTGTACCAAGGCAATGCCTCATTACTTCTTGTTTGGGACAGTAAAAACTGTAGCAGACATTCTGATAAATCCCCAAGCAACTTCACACAGAGGAATATTTGGAGTTGAGCGGTGACTCACATGGTTAACATTGGTGATTGTTATCTAGTGTACAGTAAACTATCACAGTAAAGTGATTGTTATCTTGTGTACAGTAAACTGGAGTTTTATAGCACGACTTGTTAAATACTTGCATCATGTGGGTGTAATCTCACACATTCATGTTTAAGCCCACGCGAGGCTTATGAATCTGTGCCACTGCATGTCTGCTCTTACCTGAGCTGACCTCTTTCCTAATATCATTCCATTACTCTCTGTATGTGTGTGTGTGTGTGTGTGTGTTGGAATGCACAGTAATTGCTCGAGCTTAATAGACAGGCTGTATTGTGTGTGTTCAGTTATGTCTGAATGTGTTGTATGTAAATACAAAGTGGGAACAATGGGCTTGTTGTTTCAGCATGACTGACCTACAGTATATGAATACTTGCATCAAATATTGTGTAGGAGTTAAAAAAAAATAAAAACCTGATTTGAGCATGTTGAGCATGTAATGCTGATAAAACTCCATAATGCACATTAAGACATTTAATTAGTCTCCATTCGCAATCTATCAGTTTGTTTGTAACTTGTAAAACACTGTGATTGCACACAGGTGTGAGGAGTGATACACAGCGGTCTCGCTTATTTGACTCGCTTATAAGCCAACTGGGAAGAAGAAAAATTATTTCAGCTAAACACAATCAATTACTTTGGACAGACTGGCGGGATTCCATCCCTTCTAATGAGGAACTGTCAAAGCTGACATAAAACGGCTGTGAAATTGACGCTTGCATCTGCTATGTGGACACATGCTTTGTGGGAGGTGGGAAGGGACAGATGAGATAATAAGACAAGAAAATGATTCACTAAAATGGATCAGACTTCCAGAGATACTTTTAAAGGGACAGTTCACACAAAAAGGAAAATTCTGTCATTATTCACTCACGGCATTCTAAAAAAAATTCTAAAGCTGCATGACACTAAATTATGATAATTCAACCCAGATTTTATTTCTGGGTGAACTGTCTTTTTAAGTATCTTATACAAAATACAAAAGCATCTCACTTCTTGATACTTGCACCAGTTCTGTTACACTGAAGACGCCCGAAGTTACAAAGCTCTCTTGAAACTCTGGAGCATCTGTTAAACAAAAGAAAACATGGAATAAATGATGGAACTTTCCAACACAAGCATATCGCCAGCATCTCACGCACAACGAAATTCAATTTAGTTTTCACTCTGGATAAAAGCATCTACTAAATGAATGAACGTCAAGGTTTTACATAAGCAGAGTCTGTTCTGCCAGTGCACACAGGTTGGAGTGAATTATGGACAACAGGAAGTTTCAGATACAATGTTTTACTGTCTTTTGAATTCCCTTAATTTGAGGATTTGTCTGAAAATATTGATCTATGTGATTAATATAGAATTTTGTAAAGCAAAAAAAAAACATTTTATACAATGTTTCAAAAATTTGGGGACAGCAAGATGTGTTTGAAAGAAGCCTCTTATGCCAAGGCTGCATGTATTTAATCAAAAATACAGTAATATTGTGAAATATTACAATTTAAAATAACTGTTTTGTATTTTAATATTTAAAATGTATTTTCATAACTCCGGTCGTCAGTGTCACATGATCTTTCAGAAATCATTCTAATATGCTGATTATAAAGAAAAACAGCTTTAATTTGAAATGGAAATATTTTGTAATACTTTCCAAGTCATTTTTCAGCAATTCTTGTCTCTTTGCTTAATAAAAGTATTATTTTCTTTCAAATAAAAATCACAACTTAAACTTAAACAGTAATGTATATTATCATAATCACAACAACCACAAATTAATCACTATATAATATTATATATATTGTAACTCAAATAAAATTGACAAACCAATTTTAAACAGTAGTCAATGGATGCAGTAAAGTACCTCAGCCATACCATCAGTCTCATAATAATATTATGAGCATTATGAGCAGGACTGAATGTGTGAACAAAACCACTGTCCTGATCGTTACTATACTAGAGTATAACTAGAATTTCCCCAAAAACTGAGCTAGACTTTTATCTACACTTGATGCATAATAAATTGCTGGCCTTTTAGACTATCTCTGTTGAAACAGGGGAATGTGGGTAGGAGTGTGACATGAACTGGGCAGAGACAGAGAGAGAGATTCAGTGTGTGGGTATGGGTTTGAAGCCATGCATGTAGGTTGACTTGTGTAAACAGGATGTTTGTATAGTGCAGGATAGGACGCTTACAGGACTGCACCGCACTGTACGCTGCAGCACACAGTATATGCATGTGTACTGCAAGTATTCCTGTACATGTGGTTGTGTGAATGTGTGCGTACATGTGCTCTCTTACCCATGGTGGCTGCTCGACTGTCCTCCTGATCTGAACCAATGCCTGTGCGAGGACTACTGCTCTGTTCAGCCTCTGAGAAAGACAAAGAGAGACAGAGAGAGAGAGACATTAGTCCTCAACTCAGCAGTTTATCTTAACAGATATATAAAGACCTGGAAAGGGGCCTGGAGAATAGAGGTCAATATTCTGATTTTGTCCAACAATTCTGACACTATGGTGGATCAAACCTTAAATGTCACATTCATTGATCTTATGTTTTTATGCTTTGCAGTCTGAAACATTTAGTTTGGTGATGCACTGAACGAATTAGTGGGTATATAAATATAAGTGAAATAATTTTTATCTGAAAGTAACATGTTTACCAAGGCCTGTTTACCTCGAGGTAAATGTTGATATGTTGTACCAGGGCTCGCAAAATTTCTAAATCCCTGGTAGCCCTTCGGGCAGGTACTCTTCAGATTTTGGTAGCCCGAAAATTAATTTAACTAGCCCAAATAAAATAAAGACCATAAATGTCAATCAAAAACATTTTCAATACACAAATATCAATGAATATCAAGGAAAGAGTTTTATTTGACTATTTACAAGGTATTTGCAGAATTTTTAAAAATCTATTTAAGGCCATTTGAAAAATTATTTCTTATACATTTAACGTATTTAAAACTGTCTAAGGCCTTAAAAACTCTTCAGTTTAGTTGTATCAAATTTAAGGACCCGTGGGAGCAATGTTCCCTCAATTTGTTTTTCTTGCTGAGCAAAACTTTTCTCTATTTTGCGGACATTTCGGGCACCTGAGCAAAAACATTCTTTATACCAGACCTGCACAGCACGCACACAACAAAGTGTGTAACTTCTAACTTTAATGTGCTATTTATATTTGATTTGACCCTTGATGTAACTAAATGATGTACATTTTAGGTTACCAGAGAAAACTTTTTTACTGTACAATACACTGCAGTTCAAGTTTGGATCAATTTTTTTAAAGAAGTTTCTTATGCTCAGCAAGGCTGTATCTATTTGATAAAAAAAATACTGAATATTATTTCACAAAATAATATTGTGAAATATTATTGCAGTTTAAAATAAATGTTTTCTATTTTAATATACTTTAAAATGTAATTAATTCCTGTGAAGCAAAGTAGTATTTTCAGAGTCACATGATCCTTTTGAAGTCATTCTAATATGCTGATTTTTAATCAATGTTGGAAACAGTTGCACTGATTTTTTATTTTATTTATTTATTTTTATACTGTATTTTTTGGGACCTGTGATACTAAAAAAAAAAAAAAAAAAAAAGTTAAAAAGAACAGGGTTTAGTCAAAATAGAGATTTTGTTACAATATAAACTATTCATACATTTTTTTCTTTCTTTTTTAAAGATACTTTAAACATGTTTAAAGAAAGTTAAATAAACTTTATTCAGCAAGGATGTGTTAAATTGATAAAATTGATAGTAAAGACTTCTATTGTTAGAAAATATTTCTATTTTGAATAAATGCTGTTCTTTTAAACTTTTGATTAATCAAAGAATCAAAGAAAAAAGAAACACAGGTTCCAAATAAATATGAAGCAGCACAACAGTTTCAACACTGATAATAAATCAGCATATTAGAATGATTTCTGAAGGATCATGGGACACTGAAGACTGGAGTAATGATGATTTTAAATAATGGAATAAATGCTATTTTATAGTATAGGTATTAAAATAGGAAACCAATATTAGAAATTGCAATAATATTTCACTATATAACAGTTTTCTCTGTATTTTTGAAATGAATACAGCCTTGATGAGCAAGAGACTCAAAGTCAAAGACTCAAAAACAAGGTCAATTATTTATCAGGTTTATAATATAGCCCTAATATAATATATTATCAAAACAAACTATTTAAACTGATAGAATAGAATAGAATAGAATAGAATACAAACTGAAGCAAAACTTAAGCTGAGATCTGTAATTTAAATATATATAAAAACGTGAACACATGAATTCTTCTATAGCTGTCTAAACATCGTTATGAAGTACAGTTTGTACAATACTCTTGTGTGTGACTGAACATGTTTCAGAGTTTTGTTACCGTTCTTTGCCCATCCTCCGCTATTTCCAGCACTTACTCAAGCCACTCTTCTTTAATACATGAGGAAGTTTTATTTCACGTCATTGCGTATGCGTTGGCTCTCGTGTTGAGCGCACCGCAACCATTGAAGTATTCAGTTTCTACAGCGACTCATTTGGTGCATATCGTTCTCTTTCTATGAAACCTGTAAACCGCATTCACCGCTTCGAACTCTGTCGTGACATCAGCTCTATAGCGGTTTGCCCGAGCATTGCTATTCTTTCCCTTTTACTGCGGCATTCAATCAAATGGTTTCCCAACTAATTTTTGTGTGCGCGAGGCACATTATTTCTTCTGCGCGTGTGCGCGCGCACTCAGCTTAGAGGGAACATTGTGTGGGATCCCTGTATTTAAGGTAGCCCGTCGGGCAGGGCAGTGATACATAGTAGGTAGCCCGACTAGAAAACACAATAGCCCCGGGACGTCGGGCTAGCGATTTTGCGAGCCCTGTGTACGTTACTTTTTTTTTTTTTATGGGAAATAAACTGTAAATCTGAAAATAATAATAAAAAAAAAACTACAACAACCCCGTGTTATTTGAGTACTAATGTCTTGGAAATAGATACATATTCATACATTCATGCTTAAGTATTTTTTTAATAAAGAAAAATATAAATATTAAAAAAAAAAAAAAACATTTTTTTTCCACAAACAAAACAGAATATAGAAAAATAGAGAATAAAAAAAACTAAAAAAAAACTAAATAATATAAAATGTAAACAATTATATTTATAAATTATTATAAATATTTTTCTGTCGCATAAAAATATATGCTAAAATTTTGAGGTCTTTTTACAGGTAATAGAAAATCTTAGCAGGGCAAGTGAAAATCTGAATTACTGGAACAACTACGCCAGCAAAGTATGAATATTAAAAACATACAAATAATAAGCATTTGAATGATTACTCTGACTTTATACATGCTGCAGTTTTATAAATGGCAATCATAAGCAAATTGCAGCAGCGTTAGAACTTGAGTCCAAGAGTCTGAGTTTTACCCAAATATAAACGTATTTTCAATGAACAGAAACCTCTGACATGTTGGCGTGTGGTTGATCATGTCAGCGATAGCTTTGGTAATCCGACATAAGAACATGTTTCTGTATAAACAACAGAGAAAGCGAACACTCTGTATGTTTTATATAAATCACTCATAGGTTACTGATACAGCCATGTGCTCTGATACCCTGACGAGCTGAGGCTCGGCCAAATGGCTCATAAGCCTCGTAAATGAGAAACACACCGTATCAAAGTGCTGCAAAACCATTCAAATATTCTCTTTCTTTTCAACTTGTTTGGCAAGGCCGAGCATAATCTCGTTGAACCGTCTTCTCTGGCAGAGCACAGGGATTGTATTGCCAAAGTGTTAACTCGTTGAAGCAACACAATAATGACAAAACAACCTAATCCAACCATAAAACCTTCCCGTTTGTGTGCGTTCCAGCTCTTTGCCACACAGATGTGAGGGAAAACGCAGATAAACACATAAAATGAATTTGAGTCAAGCAGCAGCAGAGGATTTTCTGAATAGAGAATGAAAGAATAGAGGGGTTACCAAAAGGACTCTGGCAGGCGTTCAAAGAAAAGCCAGTAAAAAAGCTCAAGCTGGATAAATAAATAAGAGAGCTCCCTATCAGCTGGGCCGCACGCCACCTCCAGTTCAAAGCTGAGGAGAGTCCGATTGGCTACACACGTCTGAATGCAACGCTTCATTACGACTCTCACACTCTTTGTGGCCTCCAGGACTCAGAGGCCAACCGCAAACTACTGCTCAAGATGCATGAAAACACACACAAGCAGCGGCAACACAACTGCGACGCCAGAGCAAATTTCTTATATATATCTTTTATAACTAATACAATATAATGTCAAAGAGAATTTAAGTTTGCAACCTGTTTTTCTTCCATAATCTGACGTATTTCCAAGTATAACAGGATATTCAGCTAAACAAAATGTAAGGTAGGTTTTAGGGTTGTACCGATAGTCAATAGTATCATGTATCGACAGTAGTCAGGGATAACGCCTGTGGCTGATGCCTTTGACAATATCGAGACGATTATTATTATAATTAATATTATTTTCATCAGGCTAGTATTATTATCCAATTAATATCAGAGGTTATTTGTTCCACCATATTTCTTTTTACACGTCCCCCCCTCACGATTCTGTTGAGTTTATGAATGCAATGGCTAATCAGAGGCGTTCAGAGGAGTCATCGCTGAAACAGCGGAGTTTTGTTGTTTTTGCTGCGCGCTCGCTGACTGAATTCTCTCATCATAAACAATAAAGTGCAGATGTGCGTGCGAAGTATAAGAGATTTATTCATTATAGAGTGTAGACAGCTTCACTGATTATAACAGGAGTGAGGATGTTGTTTTATAATGTAAATGTTCTTTGCTCATTTTCTGTAGTTGCTGTTTGAAAAACCGAGGAATATCATGACATCCATATGCTACTTGACTAAAAAGATATCATTTGTAGTTAATAGATTACATTAACATTAGGCTGCTTTTAGCCTTACCCTGGAGTTGGTTCACTCTCCGGCTATAAAACTAAATAAAGTAAATAACTAAATAAATTAGCATGATAATATCCTGCGATCTCACAGGCTGACGATAGGACGATATGACTATGGCGCATATCGCCCAACACGAGTAGGTTTGGATCATTAAAAGTGGAGTTGTGAAGTAACAGATTAATGACCCAACAGCCTGAATGGCCTAAGTGATGTAACCAGACAGTCGTTTTTACCTTTGAAATAAAAGCTACCGCTGAATAAATCACAGCAAGACCAGGAATGTGCATTAGGAAAAAAAATATGGTCAATTTGGATTCAATGTTGACTATAACGTCACAACTAATCTTCAATCCGCCCACTTGGATAATGATGCCAGCCTAATTTTCCCCTGCCACAAAATATGAAATGTTTTCTTAAAATATATGTGCAAAGTGCAGCCTAATTATGTTGTTGTAAGTAAAATACACATGGTCTGGGGGGAAAAAAAAGAATTATAAACCTTACAAATCTTCAAAAGTTCAATGACTTTCCAAAGGAAGCAGTTGGACCCGGGCCATAATACTCAATGTTTTGATTATGAAAAATTGGAGAGGCCTTAAACAGTAGGAGACAGATGGATGCTGAGAGGTCTGAAGTCTGTTCCAGAGAAGACGAACAATGCTTAAAAGTGCTGCAAATTAAAAAATAAAAAATAACCCAAGAAAAAACATAAACATGTCTGTCATCGTTGCGATTCTTCGCAGGCCAGGATGATTAGTGCTGCCAGCTACACAGAGGGACACGCTCCGGTTCTCTCTCTCGGATTTTCTCCTCCACGACTGTCTTCAGAGTCCTGTATGCTCCTGCCAAAAGCTGCGGCGGTTTCTAGGCAGGCAGCCCTCAGACCGAATCTCTGGCAAGGAGAATCGGAGGGAAGGAAAAATAAAAGTGTCAGTTTGAGGGAGATATTGGCAACGAGCGCCTCTGACACATCTCAGTGTCCAAAAGGACCCGTGAAGCTGAAAACACCAAAACGTAAAACATAAATAAGAGAGGAATTGCTTCAACCGTGAGCTCCTCATTTCGTTTCCGACATAAGTCCAAGAAGAAAAAGTAGAAATGCAGATGGAAAATGATGCAATACTATGTGCTTGAACGACGGCCATTTTCTTTGTGGTGCATGGAGTAGTGTTTGCCATTTTGTAAGGCGATTTCTCAAAAAGTGACAGTAATGAAAAAACCAAACCTAATCCAATTGTAAAAATATTTTTCACACCAATCTAAGGGAAAACACAGGTAACACTCACAACGTAAATAAAAGAAGAATGGCAGTAGAAATGCAGATGGAAAATATGACGCAATAAAATGTGCTCGTACAACGTCCATTTTCTCTCAAGCTCGCCATTTTGTAAAGCACTCAAACTCTGAAACGCTTTGGTAGCTTTCCTTATTCGGACTACAACCTGTCGTGCGATCTGGATCTGGATGCGTAAGTCTAGTCAATTAGTAACCCGAGAAACATTCACTGACCTATCAAGAGGGCTGCTTCCTTCTCCTTCAACAGAACCATAATTTCTGCTTCGTGTAATATCTTTAGCATGCTGATGATTTAATGGCCCCTCGCTTCAGAACTTTTTGTCCTTGTATGTGTTTTCCATACTAAAACTGTCACTGCAGTAAAAGTGAGGTTGCTTCCAGTGAAAGTTGTTTCTATTTCTTTTCATGCAAGCTACATTTCAAGCCAGGAATCAGTCATCGACACAGCCATCTATGCTTTTTTTTCTTTTTGGCAGACATTTCATGAGCAGAGAGGATGTTTGCCGTTGGCAGCCATTTTAGATCGGTCTTTCTGCTTTCTCTCCCACTCTCTCACACTCACTCTATCCCTCCCTATTTTTCTCAAGCAAGAATAAAGTATAAGTAACCGTACTGAAGAGTGCCAGCCTGCCCATGTGCCAACTCGCTCCGTTCAGGGCAGAAGAGAGAGCGAGAGAGAGAGACAGACAGAGAGACAGAGGCAAATGGCCGCTGCTAAATGGTTGGCAGACTCTGAAGATTTAGAAAGTTGGAGTGGGCAGAGAAGGAAAGTCAGAGAGAAAGTTTGAGCTGTGGAAGTGACCTTACGTGAAAGACATTCCTGTGCACTGCCTCAGCCATTAGAGTGACTAACAGCTAAATAACAACATGAGGTATTATGCAGTTAGTCATGGCAGGAAGAGTGAGCGAACTTTCACTCTTGCAGACCCAGAAGAAAATAAACATAGTTTGCAGCTGAGCTCAGAATGTTCCTCTAGAAATCCTGCACATCGACACAAAGAACCTCAACACTTCCCAAATGCTCAAAACACGTCATCAGCCAGATAATTAGGGTCATCATGGGGTCTGCAAATTATTGTGTGATCTCACACTAACTTTTGTGGAAAAAAAACATGCTGTTAACTTTATATTTTGAAACTTTAAAATGTATGAAGTAAAATTAAAATGTAATAAAAATAGTAATGAAATAGTGTATACTGCCATTCAAAAGAGATTAATACTTTTATTTATCAAGGACACATTTATAATGTTACAATGTAAAAACAAAAATTGTTGTTTTGAACATTCTGAAGTATAAATAGAATGTATCAATGTATCAAAATATAGAAATGTTTCTCAAGCAGCAAATTTCTGAAGGATCATGCAACACTGGAGTAATGGCTGCTGAAAATTCCGCTTTGCCATCACTGAATTAAATTGCATTTTAAAAATATTCTAACTGAAACCTGCTCTTTTAAATGGAAATAATATTTTACAATATTACTGTATTTTTTTATCAAATAAATGTAGCCTTGGTGAGCATAAAAGTCTTGTAGTCTATAAAATATGTATAAATATCTGTACATCAACTACAATTATTTTAATAGCTTGAAATGTAAGCAGCATATCCATTTACATAAAGTTATTATTTGTAGACATAAAAAGCAACTGCTACATCTATTGTGGTTGAAGAGTGAAGACCCTAAATAATATGAAATATTTAAAAACACAATAAAAGGACAGAAAAACAAACAAAGACATACCAAGTATATCAGAGAAATACATACAGGTGCATCTCAATAAATTAGAATGTCGTGGAAAAGTTCATTTATTTCAGTAATTCAACTCAAATTGTGAAACTCGTGTATTAAATAAATTCAATGCACACAGACTGAAGTACAAATCTCAACAAATTAGAATACTTCATAAGACCAATAATAAAAAAACATTTTTAGTGAATTGTTGGCCTTCTGGAAAGTATGTTCATTTACTGTATATGTACTCAATACTTGGTAGGGGCTCCTTCTGCTTTAATTACTGCCTCAATTCGGCGTGGCATGGAGTTGATCAGTTTGTGGCACTGCTCAGGTGTAATGGAAGCCCAGGTTGCTTTGATAGCGGCCTTCAGGTCATCTGCATTGTTGGGTCTGGTGTCTCTCATCTTCCTCTTGACAGTATCCCATAGATTCTCTATGGGGTTCAGGTTAGGCGAGTTTGCTGGCCAATCAATCACAGTAACACCATGGTCATTGAACCAGCTTTTGGTACCTTTGGCAGTGTGGGCAGGTGCCAAGTCCTGCTGGAAAATGAAATCAGCATCTCTATAAAGCTTGTCAGCAGAAGGAAGCATGAAGTGCTCTAAAATTTCCTGGTACATGGCTGTGTTGACTGTGGACTTGAGAAAACACAGTGGACCAACACCAGCAGATGACATGGCAGCCCAAATCATCACTGACTGTGGAAACTTCACACAGGACTTCAAGCAACGTTGTTTATGTGCCTCTCCACTCTTCCTCCAGACTCTGGGACCTTGATTTCCAAATGAAATGCAAAATTTACTTTCATCTGAAAAGAGGACTTTGGACCACTGAGCAACAGTCCAGTTCTTTTTCTCCACGGCCCAGGTAAGACGCTTCTGATGTTGTCTCTGGTTCAGAAGTGGCTTGGTAGCCCTTTTCGTGAAGACGTCTGAGCGTGGTGACTCTTGATGCACTGACTCCAGCTTCAGTCCACTCCTTGTGAAGCTCTCCCAAGTGTTTGAATCAGCTTTGCTTGACAGTATTCTCAAGCTTGCGGTCATCTCTGTTGCTTGTGCACCTTTTCCTACCCAATTTCTTCCTTCCAGTCAACTTTGCATTTAATATGCTTTGATACAGCACTCTGTGAACAGCCACACCTTTCAGTAATGACCCTCTGTGACTTACCCTCTTTGTGGAGGGCGTCAATGTTCGTCTTCTGGATCATTGCCAAGTCAGCAGTCTTCTCCATTATTGTGGTTTCAAAGAACAAGAGATATCTGAAATTTATACTGTAGGGATGGTCATTAATACATTTGAAAGACTCTTGTTTATTTCAATTAATCAGTTTGCAGAAATGTTCAGCTGGCTCCTCTGCAGGTATAATTCTGTCACTTTAATTGAGATCCTTATTGATTGTCAGTCAGATAAATACTGCACTGATTGCAAAATAAATAAAACCATGTGATAGGTATATATTTACAAAGAAACTGACCCCTTAAATAGCTTTAATATTTTTCCTCATTAACATGTAGTGTGGCTAACTACTTTTCCAAAAGGGCAGCTTGACTGTATTTTCACCACATTAAATAAACAACAGCGCATCGCAGTGTTTATATAAGTGTGTTGATTCAGCCTGTAATGTTTCATTTTCAGCAGTATCTGAGCCGATCGAAGGAGACAACCTTTGTCATACCACACCCCAGCGTTCTCCATCACTGAGAGGAAGAGGTGCTATTTCCCTCAGTGCAGAGCCAATGAGACAGATGGATCGAAGGGCATTCAGTCTGCCGAAATACTGAAACAATTATGAGCTGTTCCTTTACACTGCAACTTTGGAATTTAGTATGAAACATAGAGCCGTTCTGCCACAAGCAGCCTTATGAATCTTGTATAAACCACACACCATCCTGGAACACTTTCATTGTGGCACT
Source organism: Barbus barbus (assembly GCF_936440315.1). Classification (NCBI taxonomy): domain Eukaryota; kingdom Metazoa; phylum Chordata; class Actinopteri; order Cypriniformes; family Cyprinidae; genus Barbus; species Barbus barbus. The sequence goes on from NC_136757.1 coordinate 19,618,777, forward strand.
TGCTAAGGCGAGCAAAATATTGAACTTATTGATGAGAGATGTACTATAACTTTTCTAAGTGATCAAACGGCAAAAGAAATCCTGTGGATTTATAGGATGAAATTGAGCCATATATAGGGATGAAAATATCAGAGACCAGTTCAAGGGCTCTTTCAGCTCTGGGCCGATAAGGAATCATTTAGAAGACCACAGCAATCAGCCCTAGGACCCAAGTAACCAAACAGCAACATGCTAAAAAACACACCGTAGTGTTGGACCACTCAAATTTTCTTAAAACAAACAAAAAAAAAAAAAATTGTGCATTTTATCCATTTAAAAAACAGATAAACAAAATGTAGCCATGCTGCAAATTCTGGGCTCTCAAACTTAAGGAAATCAATGAACGAACCAATGCCAAAAATCTTGTACTGATTAGAAGTGAGTGCTCAGACCAAATAGAGTTTAGATTCACTCCAGGCTTTTGTAAAGCATAACACACCACAACATAACAACAATACAAAACAACGCAACAATGATTTTCAAATTCTCTGCAATAAAGATTAGTTAATCATTATTTTAATGGACAATATTTAAAACTATACTATTTTGCACAGAAAATAGAAATAACACACACACACACACACATTGATAAAGATTACATTTTACAGTGTTATTACAGCAGTAATTCACCACTGGCAAGATTTCCTTTTAATAAAACTTGGCTGTATTTGCAGCAGATTTTTTTTTTAAATAGGTGCTAAATGACAAGACAAAACAGAGGAAAAAAAATCTATGGCGTTTCTTTTTGCCAAAGAGGAAACTTCAATACCCATAATGCACTGGGCTAAACTGAACTGTTTGTGAAAAGAGATACAAAAATGTTTTATGTCGTCTGGCAGACTTTTGCTGACAAATAAACAGGGATCTTTTGGTGTAGGTACCAGGGAGAAAGAATACACACTGTTCATTTACATATACTACTGACATTGTAACACACCAAAGCTGGTTGAAAATCAGCAAAATTCACCTTTAAATCATTTCAAGTGAGCGTTAGATGTAAAAATAGAGGAAATCATCATGCACAACTGCACAATGGCTAATATAAATGGTTAAAAACACTAATGTAGAACTGATATATTGTGCATCCTGAAACAGCACAATGCAGCATAATGTAACAGTGCAATCGATAGATGTGTGTCCTAGACATCATGGCCTGTTATTCTGATCATATCACTGCCATCGTTTAATCGTATCATTCACTGTCACTCTCTTCAGCACTGATGGCCAGTTTCACAGCTCTGATTTCATTGCTGATCTGTTTTCTGCTGAGGAACAAACACAGTGAATGCAAATCTCTATAAAACTCTCTCTCTCTTTTCTGTTCTGTCTGCGTCTCTTTCTGTCTCCGGTGAGTGTGAGAGCTGTCGGGGTAAGAGTTATTGATCCTGACCGTGGCCATCACAGCCAGCCAATAAGTCTTTAACATTTCGAGAAGAACCGAATGAGAATGTCAGACTGAAAAAGAGTGTGTGTGAAAGAGAGAGACTGATAGGGAGGGGTCTCTTGAAGCATTTAGCAGTCTGGCGGACTGCACTGGCCCCCGGGCCTGCATGGATATGAATCCACTGGGAAACTTTTAATGGGTTATCTTAATATTTTAGGAATATCAGTGTTCATCTAAATTCATTACAGACCCTCTAGATGGACGAGTGCCAGGATAAAACAGAAAAGAAACGCAACAGCAGGTTTTGTTTTTCAAGACCGCCAGGTGTCAACAAGTGAAAATTTTTGAATCGGGAGCTGAGAGGAAGTTTTGGAAAAACATGCAGCCATGGTGGCTAAATTTTACATTGTATAAATTGTACATTACTTTTATTTAATCAAATTTTAATCAAATTTAATTTAGGTTTTACCACTGAGACAAGTCGTACCAGATGTTTTCTTTAGAAGCAATCCTCTTTTCTTTTGTATGCCTCTGTTGCAGCGAGGGTCTGCCAATCATTCTTACAATTCAATTTAAATGTTGCAGTTTCTAATCAAGTTATCAGCCAACTGGAGAGTAATTAAATTTTATTTACTCGCCAAAGCCCATTTAAACTCGTGTTTGGTGCTTGGCAAGTGTCAATTCTGGACCCTGAAAGCAGCACTCTGAGAAAGATTGTACAAGAGTGAGAGAGATAAAAAAGAAGAGGAGAAAGGGAACGTCTACTCTTAAATCTTTCTCTGAAGTTGCTGAGGTAAGGAGAAAAGGGTCGATGCTGCAAAGCTGACGTTTAATGAAGGAAGCCTGTGCTTTTATGTGGTCTGACAAACTGGCGCCCTATATAGATAGAGTCAGAGAGAGAGGAAGAGAGACGATGGAAGGAAGAGTACAGCATTTATGAAAATAACGTCTCTTAAAAATACAATTTAATTAATGCTATAAACTGCCTCTATTAAGAGGTAAATTAAGTTACCAGTTTAAATTACTGTTAACATAAATCCTCAACTTTTTGTGAAACATTTTTAAAGCAATTTTAGTTTGTTGGACATATATAACAAAGGTGAATATAAATGTATGACCACTGGCACAAATAATAATAACAACAACAACAATAATTGAAATTGATATTAAGGGGAGACACTGCAGGCAAAAAAAAAACAGTTTTTTCATGCACCTGTCTATTTTGAGATGTTGAGCTGTTTGGTTTTTCATAAAGTATTTTTTCAGACTAGTGAAAGACGAACATCCAAAAGACACTGTTAAGTGTTTCTTTTATAGCACCTTATCTATTTGTGTCAATAGATTTCAATTACAATACATATTTTTAAAGGCCGTTTTCTCAAAATGAGTTTTCTCTCCTACATTGAGCCATATATCCCCACTTCAGTAGCACTTACACACACCACACTTTACATCTTTATTCCTGTCTATATCCTGAAGGTTTTTACAGAGGGATTGGTCATATATAATTTGCTTGATATACAACATTTTATTCCCCCAAAAGTTGTCTGTCTGTTCTAAGTATTTTCTGAATTATGGAGTGACAAAATGAGATACCCAAAATTCCCTCTGTAAAAACTTTTGACTCTAATACGACAATAAAATGAAATAAGAATTTTGAAACCAACTTCATCCAGCATTTAGATTTTTGTTCTAGAAATGTATGCAAACTAACGCATATTTCATTAAATAATGCATCATTTTCATATTTTAACCTAACATTTTAGAAAGCTTGTAATACAAAATTTTTTTGCAATTATCAATGTAATCAATCAACTAGGTAAGTAAGGTGACAACTATTAGTTACTTTTTACCCTATTCACCTGCAGTGTCTCGCCTTAAAACCCAATATTGTAATTAATAATATTATTTTTTTTATTATTAATTATGCATTATTGTTATTACTATTATTATTATTTATGCCAGTGGTCATGCTTCATGTTCACCTTGTTTTGTTGACCTTGTCCAACAAACTGTATATACTGTGGTATATGGTAAATATAATGTGCATCATGAATATTTAACACTACTACTACTACTTCTACTTCTAATGATTGTTCATGTATTAATGTGTCAAAAATAAAACTTAAAATAAAAGCAAAGACTAAAAATATTGGTGTGTTTCAATAAAAAAAAATCTTATTGCTCAACTTAAAATATAAAAAGAAAAAAAATGCAATAAGAATCATACAGGGGAAAAAATCAATATGTTCTCCATGAGAATGGAAAAATAAGCATTCAAAAACTATATTCAGAGAAGACAAACCCTCACAAATATGCAACAGAGGAGGTGGGGACGATGTCCAACAGCTGCAAAATCCAAATGACAGTCTTTAACTTCTCGTCTCAACTACTGGGGGAAGGAGTGGGTGCAGGACGCTCAGAGGGACTCACTAAGGGGAAAATGGTAGGCGGAGGTAATTGGTCCAGCTGACCTTTTCTGCAAGATTGCAGCTTCCTGTGGCAGAGGGGTATTATGAGACTGCCCGAGTCTGACAGTAATAACGCACTGCAGCTATTTGCTCAATCTGAACGTATGGACAAATCACTGCCAGCTGGAGGAAGACAGGCAGGGCTATACAAAAGTCACACTGCAGGTGCAGACACACACACACACACACACACACACACTGCATGTGTTACATCCTCACAATGATACCTCGGAAGCACATCTATCCTGAACTCTGTTAAACTCACCTAAACTGTGAAAGACAAATTTAAGTCTGTTTAATTAAAGAAACCAAAAACAGCTCCTTTTGTCTGTGATCAGAGAACTCCCTCCTTTGAGGAACACTCACAATCCAGTTACAAAACTAAAATTAATTAATTAAAAATTAAGAAAACATGAATGTGACAAACACCCTTAAAAGATACATATCAGAACTAATCAAGTCCATTTAGGATGGACAGCTATTTTCTACATAGGCAATAGGTATGATTACATTTAATTTACTTCAACATGGAAAGACAAAAATCTCAAAAACTTAACCTCAAATGCTCAAATAACATATTTCAAATTAGTAATAAAACCAGACTATTTTTCAGACTGCTCCTGCTGCACATCCTACATTAAACAACAATATCAAACAGTTGATCATCTCTTTGAAATGGAAGGTGGAAATGCCATTCCTAAATTGCACTCACATTTCTGATTTCTCATTACTATTATGCTGTAATATTATTATTATTATTCTGTAAATGCAATGTGCATTATGAATATTTAACACTACTACTACTGTTTTTTATTTTATTACTGTGCCAAAAACGACTAAAAATTATTTCTGAACACTGAATGCTAAATAAAATGTAAACCAGCATCATCATGGTCAACCTGCAATGTAAAAAATAATGTAAAATAATGAAAATTGGGTCTGAACACACAACAGAGCCAATGAGGAACTCTACTGGAAACTAAAAATAAGCATTCAAAAACAATATTCCGTGAGCACAATCACCTCAGTAAGGAAAAATTGCATTTTATCATTTCTGCTATCAAATTATGTACAGGTGTATCGTCGTCTTTTCTTTGTAATGTCTCTTGTGCTGAGCTAAACACTGAAGCTCTAATTATAAGATAAATTCATGGCCACCAGAATGTTCTTTGAGTCTCATCAATCTCCTTCACAGGTACAATAGTGTCATGTTCTGCTTTAAAATAAACTAGTAGTACTAGTTCAATGCCAAACCAGCATTACTTTGACTCATAGGACAATTAAACAACCATTGTTATTGAGACTGTAGTTGAAGAGGGCACTCTGAGGCTTCACTCGCATTGTAAGTAAAGAATTATAAAGCTCCTATTTTTTCTGCTTTTCCGCAAGCCACAATATAAAAAACAGATGTGAACGGCGTATTCCTTTCAAGTTATTTTTGGATGAGTTTCATAGACATATTAAAATATATATTTATATAAAATGGCTTAAACCACCCACCGTAGCCTTTGGATCAGCTATAAAGCGCTCTCTCTGCAATTTGAGCATAGCATGTCATTTGTGAGGACCCATGCAGTGCGTACAAACGCTGGCACGTGAAATTAAGATGTTAAATGATTATATGCACACACGGAATTTATACAAATTATGCGCACATGCAAATACGTGTACATGCAACGCTCACGCACAACAGTCAGTATGCTAAAATTTCCAACATTGCGTGTGTTTGGGAAAACCTTTAGCAGCTACCAGTTCGTGCTTCTGCTATCCACTGTTTCCATGATTATGGGGATGAAATTGAGAAAAGACTTAGTTTGGGTTTCCATCAAAACATTCGCTGACATCTCTAATTGGCCGTCAGAGCTAACCAGAGAGCGGAGGCTACAGTAGGTCATGGCAGACAGGCCGATCTCGGAGGGCACACTTCCCAGCTCTCCCTCCATCCCCATTCCGGGACTGGAAGCAGGGCAGGGCTGTCTGGGTGGGCGCTGGGAGGGTGTTTGGTTTGGAGAGGGCTCCAAGGCCAGAGTCACGCCAGGACCCTCAACACAGAGGCCTCACCCTCTGGGTTACTTCCATCACCCTCCCTGTCTCTTCTCGGCACAGGATTCTTTTCAAATTGCGGTTTCTTAGGGCCCAGCAATGTGGTCGGAGATCCATAATAAATAGGAATTTTCCTCCGCTGAGGTCGGACAGGCTGCAATCCCCTCTGATCTGACACCCGGGTTCCCGCTCTGCTGTTATGGACTTTACCAGAATGGACGAGACATGGAGCCAATCGCAAACAATACAACAGAAACCACAACACTATTGGCTGATAACTTGCTTTTTACCTACATAAACATTTCACAATTCTGGCATCACTGACTTACCCTCTTGTTGTTCTAAACCTGAATGACTTTCATTCTTTTGTCGAACATAAACTAGATATTTGATTTAAATTAACTGTTTTTGTCCATAAAAAGGAGGTCAAGTCCATTGACATTACATGTTTGGAACGACATCAGAGTAAATGATGGTGTGATTTTAAACAAGCAACCTCATCTGTCTTAAAGACCCTGAAGACAGAGGAAATTTGGGAGGTTATTATCATTGTCACATCAAGTTTATACGGGTGTATGCAAAAGGTCGATGTCACCAGTAGGGGGCAGCGTTGCTGGAGCCAGTGTCAAAATGAGACCGTGAAACTGCCTGGAAATTTCCAGTACTAATATTTTCACTTCTACAGGTTGTTTCTGATGTTTGCATATAGTAAACTGCAATGCATTATTTAACAAAAACGAAAAAATGTCTATTCTGTCTTTTTATCCATGCACAAAAAGACCAGTTATTTAACGCTCTATGAGACTAGTTATTTATATACCGTTTAAGCTCATAAACAGCCTCATAAAGCCATCACACAATATTCCCGCTACACTGTGTCAGGAGTTTGTCATGCGTGTGCCACATGTCATGTTTGTTCCTCATGTGAATTGGGGGAACCATAAAATCAGGCCGGGTGTCTGAGTGTGGTAACCACCCCGGGTGGTTTGCATTGTGGTAGAGAAAGCGGTTTGAAACACAGATACACACTGGTCTTGTCTCTTTCTCTCTGTCTCGGGGGTTCTTGGATCCTCCAGTCCTCACGTGGCAGCCTCCGCCGCTACAGTGTGGCTTGGCCGCACGCAACAAGCTCTTCATCCAGCACTGATGAGGGCTTTCCTCATTCAGAAAGCTTGGAAAACCTACACTGACGGCCGCGCAAGCCAAGCCCTGACATCTCACAATTAATCTTCATTGTTTAGTCTATTCAAAGCACAGATTTTAAGTTTAAACCGAAAAGCAATTTTATTTAATTGTGTGAAAAGAAAGGAAAGTACAGCCTTACAGGACTCATGCAAGTGCTGCCCTGTAGGCCTCAAAACAGCTCAGTGGTTTTTCCCCCCCCAAAAAAAAAAAAAAAAAAAAAAAAAAAATATAACAGACTTTTCATGAATCCATCCAAAACTGTTAGAGTACTGTGCCAGGTCCTCAGAAATGTATAGTAACTAGCTACACTAACAACAACAAAAAAATTTGCTATGCCAAACTGAAAAAGCTAGCTAGGAAGTAGCCACATTCATGCTACATTAAATTTAATAAATTACAACTTTCTGATAACACTTTACAATAAGGTCTAATTTGTTTACATTAGTTAATATAAAATGAACTTAAACAGCTTACGCAACAGTCACGTATCTGAAGGATGTCAGTTATATCTTTCCTCCCTTTTCCTCTTCTCACCCTCTCTGGGTCTTGACTAGCATTTCACATCTGTGCAGGTCGTAGGGCGGGTCAATTATCAGCCCAGACAGTGATCTGCTCCAGGACTCTGCTCGCTCTCTGATTACACTGGCTGCGCATTGCAACTGACGTTCTATCTGATTTAGTAGAAACATGCCCCTTCTGATCCCCCTGCTCCGTTTTGTGTATAAACAACCGTATAAACCGTAATCAACGTATAACAGCAATGCACCTCAAAATAAAGGAAAAGTCATGCATGGCATTATAATGTGGAGAGCACTTGACAAACATCCAGACAATGTCTGATGTAACTTCATATATACATCAGAACAAAATATTAAATACACTATAAAATCAAATATATACAGTATGTGGGAAGAATGTGTCTATTATTTGTATATTGAATATGATACTGTCCCATTTAACAGACAGAGAAAAGTATGTAAGACAGGAAGAGCACGCTGCACAGAGATTACAACAGTGACGTAGCGCAGCTGTCCTCACATGCCCTCTCTTCAGTAGAGGCCGCCTCTGCCCCTCCTTTAGCAATCTCACTTTCCCTTGCTCTCCCCTCCCATCGATTTTACCTCACTCCCTTTCTCGGTTTTTATGATATGCTTTCTGCTACAATGCTGCAATGTGGCAAACATTAACATTAACCTCAAGCCATCTGGACTACTCATTATAAAAGAGCAATATCTGCTTTTCACCCCCTCCCTCACTCTTTTACTATTTTTTTTATTTTCCCTCAAAGCCACATTAACCCACTTCAGCAGTTTCCTGAATTTTGTCCAAGTGAACGCTGCAGTTGATGAAAAGAATTATACATCATGAAGTGCTAAGGTGGACAACAGTCTTGTATATTCTGACGAAGTGGCAACATCTTACAAAACGTACACCGTTTTTAACATTTTTAAAATGTTTACACATTCAAACATTTAGCTAACTAATAATCTAGTTAATGATGAGCTCATGGAACCGTGATACGAACAATTAATGAGAATCTCCAGTGTTTGGAAAGCTGTTCAAAACAATGGAGCAAGCAAAGCGGTCAACAACTCAGGGAAAAAAATACTACAAGCTATATTTAATATTCTTTAATATTGTTTTACTAAAGTAATATGAATACATTAAATATTTTCATTTGGACAAATAGCCCCAAACTTTCACCATTGGTTGATCAGGATGTTAAGAATTAGAGCTTGTTAGCTAATTTAGCTAACAAAATGCTTTGACAATGCCACAGAACCACAATGTTTAGGGGAAATCAACCTACAATTGGCTTATTTACACTACCTTTCTCTACCGTTTAAGTCTGTATGATTTTTTTGGTAACGCTTTATTTTAAGGTCCAGTTCTACAATTTTCCAATTCTGTTTCTTGAGCAGCAAATCAGTATTTTAGAATGATTTATGAAGGAACATGTATCACTGAAGTCTGGAGTAATGACTTAAAATTCTGCTTTGACATCCAGGTATAAATTACATTTTAAAATACATCAAAACAGATAACAGTTAGGTCTATTTTCAATTTTAATAATATTACTGCTTTACTGTATTTTTGATCAAATAAATGTAGCCGTGGTGAGATTTTAAAAGAATCTTACCAACCCCAAACTTTTGAAAGGTAGTGTATATCTCTGAATATTAAGCTGTAGGACAGTCTTTTGAACACTGAAGAAATGAAAAGCTTTAAAACCTGTCTACATGAGCACTAGTGCACAATCTGTAGTTTATAGCATACAATAAAGAGAATATAAGTCAGACTCAAACTCTTTAAATGCCACCGTCAAGCCATGATTGGGTCACAGCTAACACCTAAACCAGATTGTGATTTAAAGCAAGCCACAAATGTTCTCTTATTGACTGCGGCTTTAAGTAAATCAAGCCAGTTTTGTCTGTGGAACATTTCAGACAAATTTCCATTTATCAGTGTGGCCTCCATCAATCTTAAAGTAATGTGCAGTGGACACAGACATGAGAGCAGAGCCCCCACAGGGCCGAGGAGCCGTTCCTACAGAGTGCTGCAGGGACCCGGGCTGCTGAGTTATAAATAGCATGGAAAACCCTGATCAATATTAGAGAGACAGACAGAAAGAGTTAGCCAAGAAACTCAATCTCCAGCCTCACACAAGCAAGCGTCTGGCCCTGAGTGCCTGAAGGTAGTCTTGGCTATGGCAAATAGGCTACATATGCTTGCACAAACAATTGCCCACAAATACACACAGAAATTGGATTGTGATCTGCATCGGCCTGTTATCCTCGGTCTAGCAGAGCTTCGTTGTGGCTTCACTTCAGTAAAGTTTCATACACACAAAGGATCAACCTTAAAGACCACATGAAATTGCTTGACAAGTGCAGCTTTCTTTCCCTTTATTGACATTTTCATCAAAACAGGAAGCAGCCAACATATCAAAGGGCTTAGAGGGAGGGAGATTCTCATAATACAGAGGAACTGATCGGACAAAAATGTGTATATGCCCCCTGAGTACAGTATGAGCAATAACGAGTCAAATTTAGGAGTAGACTAGGAAACTACTGTACTTTTTTATTATAATTAATTTGACTTTAGAGTTCTACCAGAATTTTGACTGCTGTAAATTTTCTGATGACAACGCCATTAAACACTATTTTCTAAGAGAATATTGTGAAAATCTTGCCTGAAAATATAAACAGAAACATTATTTTTTTGACTGGAAAACAAAAACAAAGCAGCATGCATGTAAAATGATCAATGTATAATCATATTTATTGTAATCCAAATACTTCTATACAATGTATAATTGCATTTGCATTTCCCAAGATTTTCTTCTTAATGGTTGATTAAGAAATAATTTTTCCCATTTTCGAACAGATAACACGCATTCACTTGTCTGTCCAATGAACTAGTACACAGTGAGGCCACAGTCTCACAACACTTACATTTTTGTGGAAAATCAGCCCACAAATGGTTTACTTAGTGTTGTTTTGGCATGAAATTTAAAATTAAATTGAATGCTTTTGCTTTAAGATAAAGGTTCGATAACACAGGTTCAGACTGTAAATTAAAGACATTTCCCTATGGTTCATAATGATAGAGGACATTCAACATGCAAAATCTGTTCATACAGTCTTCAAATTCCTGCATACAATAAAAAGAATATAACTCCAATTCCTATTCATATAGTCAAGTTTCCTCCGAGCGGTTATCTATCTAGCATGCAGTTTCAGAGTAATTTATGGGGCAGAAATACCCAGAACAGGCTTAGGGGCTGAGCGAAGCTTTGCGGGTGGGGGGGTGGGGGGGGTTTGGGGAGTGTCACGGAGGAGCGCAGCTGTGTAACTCAAACCTCCGAAACAGCTGGTGCCAGCATTTTCTCTCTCCATCTAATCCCCCAGCATGCCATTTTATTCCAAATAAACAGCCGTAGAAAATGTTCCATATTTTCAGGGTGGGCTTAAGCATCCAAGCATAGTTAGGCATAGTTTTTCCTGCCCTCAATCACTTTAATAAGGAATGGGACTGAAACTGAAAGTGAGAGAGAGCGGAAGAGAAAGAGTGGAAAGAGTGACCCTCTCTTTCCAGGCCAATGGTTTTGGGTCTCTTGGCTGATCCCTATAAAATGTGATCTGGATTATATAAAGGAACGTTAAATTGCTCCCACGAATCACTGTGTAAACGGGACCTTCACAGTAGAAACACCCCCCACAATTAAGCAAATTTTACCTCAGGCATGCTATAAAATGCAGGAGAGGTGAAATATGTATTTGTGCCTTTAAATCATGACAATATGTTTCCCGAATTCTTAAATATCACTGACTGTGCCAATGTCAACAAAGAGCTTTTTATATTCTCCCCTAATATAATCTGTCTGTTCTTGCTTAAGACAATTTAAATGCAGCCTGTCAATCAAATCAGCTTTAAAAGTTTCAAGGCACCTTCCCACACACACCTGTTGTTTTCTCTTTTCTACTGTAAGAAATGAAAGAGTACAACAGAGAGACAGATAGAGAAACAGATAGATTTTCATAGCCAAACTTGTTATATAATTATATTTATAGATAGACTGACGGACAGACGGAGGGTCAGAAGAATGGATGGACAGACAGATAAGTAGATAGTTATACAGATAGTTATACAGACAGATAGACAGACAGACAGACAGACAGACAGACAGACAGTTATATAGACAGACAGACAGACAGAAAGACAGACGGATGGATGAATAGATAGACAGACAGATAGAAAGACAGATAGATAGATAGATAGACAGACAGACAGTTATATAGACAGACAGACAGACAGAAAGACAGACGGATGGATGGATGGATGAATAGATAGACAGACAGATAGAAAGACAGATAGATAGACAGACAGACAGTTATATAGACAGACAGACAGATAGATAGACAGACAGACAGTTATATAGACAGACAGACAGACAGACAGACAGAAAGACAGACGGATGGATGGATGGATGAATAGATAGACAGACAGATAGAAAGACAGATAGATAGATAGACAGACAGACAGACATAAATACAAAAATAACAAATTATGATAATTCAATTGCTCTGCTTCTGTTCCAAGTTTATTTTGATGTTGTGATTATCTATGGTCTGCGGGAAGGATTTCCATTAGGATCTTGCGTCTATTTGTGATGGTTCAGCTCAGTGTCCTATACAATACGGTGTGTAAACACGGTTGTTTTGGTCCATGGTGTCGCACACAAAACCTCCATTTACTGGCACAGAATGACTGGGGGTTTCCTTCTCTGCTCGTAAATATAGATGCAATTAAAGCTGACAAAGATGTAGACTGTATAGTGGGGCAGATATAGAGCAGTGTGAATGAACAGCAGGATGAAAGCCCATGCACGCTCGCGAGCGTATGGCACACCAGCCTGTGCGCTTGTAATTGTTCTTCAAATTCAGACAGCTGCTTCTCTCTCTCTTTACGACAGCTGTAGCCAAGCTGAGTGGAGGTTTTAATCAAAACGTAATGAATTAGCCAAGTGTGGCATGGTGAGACAGTTGAGTAAACCTAAACAACCATATAATTTCCTCTTTCATCCTCCGGGACGCATGCCAATCATGCCATCGGTACCGCTGTCATTGTTCAGTGCCACCAGTGATGCTGCCTGCTGATGCCAGGACTGGCAGCGCCCCATGCAGCCCGCGGGCAGCTGTCTATGGGCACTGAGCAGAAGGGAAGGGAGGGGACGGAGCGAGGCAATAACACAAAGAGACTCTATTGAACATAACCGGCTGCACAGTTTAACTAAATTACCACATAACCTGGATGCTTTTGTGGGACGTCGGACGATTCAAAGAAAAGGGAGATTAAGATAATATCAATAATACAATAAATAATGCAGTGAGTACATGTTTACATAATTGCATTCTGTAGATCTACAAACTTCCTGGCGCTAACAATGCTGCAAGTGTGTTGCTAGTGGGCACCTGTTTGCATTAGTCCCTCGCTATGGCCCAGAGCAGATGGACTGCCAACAGCACTTCTGTCCTGTGTATAGAGTGTCTGAAGCCAGGGCACTGGCCTCCTTAAAACAGCCTGTTTGTGTGTTTGTGTGTGTGTATAGAATAACAGCATGCAGATCATCTGCTGAGTAGTGCAGCTCTTATGACGTGACTTGTAAAGGGTTAAACAAGAAAAACAAAAGACTCGTGAGCGAGTGTATTCAATTACAAATGCACAGAGAAACTATTAAACAACACATGCCTCTCTCTCTTTGTATGCATGTTTTTGAAGATGTACTTGCCTCCGGGGCAGCATCAATCTACGTCTTATTTAGGTTCATTTGTAACGCACTCTATCAAGAAGCCTGCTGGATGGGCTCACGCAAATACCCACACTCACACATGCAAATGAGTCAGGACACAGTTCTAAGACCTAAAAGTTATTTTGAACTGTTCCCTAGCGTAACATGATAGACTAGCACACCTAAAGCAGATCTTTCTATATTGTCTGTGTTGTGTGAAGGAGTGTACTGTTCCAAAACCTAGTGACTTGTGTATGAGAGCAGTATTTTAAGTCAACATGGGAGCTGGAAGATTCTGGAAAAGGCTTTACAGCTTTTTTCTGTATCGAATGTGCAGACTGGCAATAGTGAATTATTCTCAAAAATTAATGAATGAATTAATCAATCACCTGAAGCATCATATGACTCCTCACAAAAATAGAAAGTGGAAGATCGAATATAATTCAAACTCATTATTATTCATTAAAAAAGTGGAACATGTGCTAGTGGATGTCAAGTATAAAAATAAAATGTAAACTTATACAGTTTTCTGAGCAACAAATAATATTTATTATATATTCTGACAGTTATTATATATTATAATAAAGAAATTGTTTTAAAATCACATCTAAATGAAGTTGATAGCCTCCTGTAAACTGTGAAATCACTTAGCTGTTTATTTACATTACGTAAATTTTTTTGCCATTAGGTCAATAATGTAGTTAATAAATAAATAGATAAATAAAAAAAAATTGGGGTGGGTAAAAGGGTCAGAAAAAACAAACAAAAACACATATATAAACATGCATGATACACACACACACACACACACACATACATACATACATATATACACATATACACATATATATATATATATATATATATATATATATATATATATATATATATATATATATATATAAATTCAATAATGAAATTGTCAGTAAATAGTTACAAATAATAAAAACAAACTCTTGATTTTTATTTTTTTAAGAGCTATTATAGATTATTAAATGAATACTCTTAATTATAGACTATTACACTTAAAATGTGTGTCAAGTCTTTGTGTGTTGAGTGTCGAGTTTGCATGTTTGAAGGTTTGCTATATTTGGAGTTGCTGCCTATGTAGAGAGTTCCAAATCAGCCCCTTATGAGGCTCCGTGAGCTGCCTATGTAGCTTATACACTATGTTTTGGCACAGAGCTCAAGTGTGTGTAAGTGTTAGTGTGTGACTTTCTCTAGATGGGGTGATTACTGAGATTAATGACTTTACCCACAGCCTTCAATCTCTCCTCCTCTTTCAGCTACACCAATCACCTCCTGACTGACAGCTAAAAGGCAGAGCCACAGGACCCAAGGGCACTTCAGGACCTGTCTACTAGCCCCGCCCCTCTCCACGCAGTTTACCCAGCATGCCCCCTGGAACCACGCCAGCTGCCAGCAGTTCCATCCCACAAACAACTCTCCGTCATTAGAACCCCAAGGATGGCCGTGGCGACCGCAGGCGGTATTAGCGGGAAGGGCAGTTCGGGTTCTAGTATCAGGGTTAGCGTTTAAGCTGCGGGAAGCAGATTGTTTCCAGCACATGTCATTCCTTTAAAACGCGTTCCAAATGCTACAATAAAGAGCTACAATATGGGAGTGTGTTTAAATACCCACACATGACGCTTGGCGTTGAGTTTTAATGGAGAGCACGATCTAAATGAGGCTTTTCAACGTAAATACGACACGCTTGAGTGATAGTAGAAATAACGGACCTTGGCGTGACCGCAATGGCTCAGTAACAATATTTTGCCACGTTTACCGGTATTGTTATGTTTGACTCGAGCTCTCTGTATTTATTGCCTCATTTAAAAATCAATATTGACAATGTATCGCCTGGTAGCCCCAAAACACAATGTATGAAAAAGGGTCTTTTTACAAAAAAACAAAACAAAACCATTAGCTAAGGGGAAAAGAAAAGAGAGATGGATGCATAACTAAGGAGGAAAAAAAAACAAATTAGAAGACAGGATGTGAAAGAAGGTTGCTAGGAATGGCATGGAAGAAAAAACACAAGGATGGAAGTTAACAGGGAGAGAAACCAAAATAACACAACGAGGGCAAAGGAAAATATGATCAAAACCCTCCATGTGACCCGTTTCTCACACAGGGCAACTGAACAAAAAAACGCTACCCATGATCTGACCTCAGGGCTGCTTTGACAAGAGTGGCAGCTCCCTATTGAGAGAGGTTAGGATCTCTCAACAGGCCAATCCTCACATGGGAGCAAGATAGATAGGTGGAGTGAGGAGATGTCAATCAAAAAGCTTTCTGAGAGAACGCCTAAGATCAGACGCACATAGTACAGTCATTCTCCCCTTAAGAGTGTAATAAATTCTACTATAGGAAAGGAGAATGTTATACATTGTGAATATCCAACATGTGTGCAGATGTTGCATTAGAAAATACTGTTTGAGTATATAAAAATCTTGATTTGTCTGGTAAAAATTTAATACTTGGAGTATGTAATATAAAATAAAATAAATAAAAAAATATCAATTTTTGTGAAAACTTTTTATGTTTCACATACAGCAAATTAAAAACTTTAAAAAAAAAACTATGTAAAAGTGTTTACTGCCACTTACTAAAAATGCAGTATGAATGGCTGTGTAATTGGTTCTCAAGTCAATTGGTTCTTAAAGGCCACTTCACACTGCACCAACAGACACCAACAAACAGCAACAGACACATTCGTCGGGTTTTGTCCGATCAGTGTGTTACCCCTGTCAGTGTTGGCATTGGTCGGTACTTGTCTTCACCGACTGAACGTGTTGAATCTGCATTTGTCAGGTCTTGGAACTTCTGAGAAGTGACGTACTATACTCTGTCGGGTGTCAGCATTGGTCTGCGTCTGTCAGTGGCCTCAAGTCCATAACTGATCTGACAACAGCAGTGTAGCAAGAGGCTTTCGGACCGGAGGAAACTTTTCATAGTTACTTTTATCTGTATGGCCAAAAATTACGGAGATTTTAAGAGCAAGTAAGCGCATCGGCGCCTGTCCTGCAGTGAGCGCTACTGTTCAGCTCCACTCTCCACACATACACTTCAATAGCGCACATTTCTCTAGGTTAACATCATATTGAGCGGCCATGTAAAGTTGCTACTACATAAATCTTTCAGATGAAAAGCCATATTTGAGGTCGATGAATGATAGGTGAGCGTTTGGATGTCCTGCCTGAGTGTATTACCACAGACCAGCCGTTAACAATCTGTTCGTCGCGGACTGCGTCATTCACTTACCCAGCCACACCAAAGCAAACAGGAGGACAGCATAAAGAATTTAGTTCAGAATTAAAATATACAGTTTATAGTTTATTTATATAAAAGGTATATTTGTGTATAAAGTTGGGTATCATTTCTATTCCCGGTCACGCCCACTCCCGCTGACATTTTTTCCCGTCCCGTCCCAATCACATGATTCGTAGCGATTTTGTTTCCCATCCCGTGGGATTCCCAAAAAAATGTCAGCCTCTATAAATGATGTCAGAATATTCCTTTTTGATTGAATGATGCCTTAAAGGGATAATTTACCCAAAAATCTAAATTCAGTCAACATTTACTCACCTTCCACTTGTTGCAGATCAGTGAGTTTGTTTCTTCTGTTGAACACAAATGCAGTTATTTTGAAGAATATTACCAAATAGTTGATGGTAGAAATGGACTTCCATAGTATTTTTTCCATACTATGAAATTCAATGGCTACCGTCAACTGTTTGGTTTCCAACATTCTTCTCTATATATTCTTTTGTGCTCAACAGAAGAAAGACTTATACAAGTGAGTAAATTATTAACTTTTTTTGAGCAAACTATCCCTTTATCACCTGAATCAAACAAAGCCTGATCTGTATATATATATATATATATATTACAGTGTGGGAAGATATCAGAGCAGTTTACTGATGTAAGATGGGAGTTTCACTTTGTGAAAGGTATTGTGAAAAACTCAGCATTGCTGCAGAGCGAGGTACAGTAAATTAAAACGACAGTTGCAATACGTCATGCCGACGAACGAGATCACTCTTGCCCCAGCCAACAGTAAGAAGTGCACTCCGCTCAAGCCCTGTGTTGCAAAATGAGCAAAGGATATGGATTAAGATCTCACAGGATGCTTGCCAAGCATTAGAGGGTGAGGAGGCGGAGCCGCATGCTTGAGTAATTGCATTTGAAGTCCGCAAAGGACGTTAATTAAGTTTGACTTCCTTTAACATATAATGTGGTTTGAACCATGAATCAGGCAATATGGACAGCATGGACTGGAAAGGGCAGCTGATTTTACCGATAAGGTAATGCTAATCAGTAAAGCACGAAGAAAAAGGAGAGCCCTTTTAATATCAGGTTTCAAGGATCTGCAATATCCTGTTGTAAACATTGCTGTTGCAAATGATGTCTGAACTTGAAAATATGAACGAGACGTTGTAGAAGCAGCCCTCGTAGAGAACATCTGGTCAAAATTCAGGATCTACTCTCATTATCATACAAAATGACTGATAATGGAAACAGCAGAAGGGATGAGTTGTGGTGAATATCAGGAATGGGAAGACAAGCAAGGTTGAAGGAGGAGTCATGTTCCCATCTGTGCGGTGCAGTGAAGTTTGCCATCAAGAGCCCTGCTTACGTTAATCAGAGGCTGACAGCAGTGTTTCAGAGGACATGTTCAGAATTTCACTGTGTAGTGATTCGCAACTGGTTTTGCTTTAGGATCCAGATTGCGAGTGACCCTACATGGTACCAAAATCGCTTATTGAAAACCTTCTATCAAAAATAAACCTTAAAATTAAAAGATGTCATAAAACACAGAAATTAATTTATTATCATGCTGTGAAATAAATAAATAAATAAATATATATATATGTGTGTATGTGTGTGTGTGTGTGTGTGTGTATGTGTGTATATATATATATATATATATATATATATATATATATATATATATATATATATATATATATATATATATATATATATATATATATATATATCTATATCTATATATCTATCTACACTCACCTAAAGGATTATTAGGAACTCCATACTAATACTGTGTTTGACCCCCTTTCGCCTTCAGAACTGCCTTAATTCTACGTGGCATTGATTCAACAAGGTGCTGAAAGCATTCTTTAGAAATGTTGGCCCATATTGATAGGATAGCATCTTGCAGTTGATGGAGATTTGTGGGATGCACATCCAGGGCACGAAGCTCCCGTTCCACCACATCCCAAAGATGCTCTATTGGGTTGAGATCTGGTGACTGTGGGGGCCATTTTAGTACAGTGAACTCATTGTCATGTTCAAGAAACCAATTTGAAATGATTCGAGCTTTGTGACATGGTGCATTATCCTGCTGGAAGTAGCCATCAGAGGATGGGTACATGGTGGTCATAAAGGGATGGACATGGTCAGAAACAATGCTCAGGTAGGCCGTGGCATTTAAACGATGCCCAATTGGCACTAAGGGGCCTAAAGTGTGCCAAGAAAACATCCCCCACACCATTACACCACCACCACCAGCCTGCACAGTGGTAACAAGGCATGATGGATCCATGTTCTCATTCTGTTTACACCAAATTCTGACTCTACCATCTGAATGTCTCAACAGAAATCGAGACTCATCAGACCAGGCAACATTTTTCCAGTCTTCAACCGTCCAATTTTGGTGAGCTCGTGCAAATTGTAGCCTCTTTTTCCTATTTGTAGTGGAGATGAGTGGTACCCGGTGGGGTCTTCTGCTGTTGTAGCCCATCCGCCTCAAGGTTGTGCGTGTTGTGGCTTCACAAATGCTTTGCTGCATACCTCGGTTGTAACGAGTGGTTATTTCAGTCAAAGTTGCTCTTCTATCAGCTTGAATCAGTCGGCCCATTCTCCTCTGACCTCTAGCATCAACAAGGCATTTTCGCCCACAGGACTGCCGCATACTGGATGTTTTTCCCTTTTCACACCATTCTTTGTAAACCCTAGAAATGGTTGTGCGTGAAAATCCCAGTAACTGAGCAGATTGTGAAATACTCAGACCGGCCCGTCTGGCACCAAAAACCATGCCACGCTCAAAATTGCTTAAATCACCTTTCTTTCCCATTCTGACATGCAGTTTGGAGTTCAGGAGATTGTCTTGACCAGGACCACACCCCTAAATGCATTGAAGCAACTGCCATGTGACTGGTTGATTAGATAATTGCATTAATGAGAAATTGAACAGGTGTTCCTAATAATCCTTTAGGTGAGTGTATATCTATCTATCTATCTATCTATCTATATATATATATATATATATATATATATATATATATATAGATAGATAGATAGATAGATATACACTAAAATATATAAAGTCGTCACGAATCCGGTTCATGGTCTTCCGTACACTCACCATCAGAGGTCGCCCTTCCATCATATTAACTTTTGCACCACACTACTGTTGCTCTTCACCCACGGACTACATTTCCCATCATCAATTGCACTGACGACACACAGCTGTCACCAATCTCACATTGCTCGCGCTGATTACACACGCTTTATAAGCCTTGAACTTCCTCTCTTTGCCGAGTATTGTTTTGCGTTTAACACTCTCCTAGTGTTAGCTGCCTTACCGAGCCGTGTGTGTGTCTGTGTGTGTGTGTGTGTGTGTCTGTCTGTCTAGCTCTGAGTCTGGTTCTGCGTATAATGCTCTCCTAGTGTTAGCTGCCTTACCTGTGTGTGTGTGTGTGTGTCTGTCTGTGTGTGTGTCTGTCTGTGTGTCTGTCTGTGTGTGTGTGTGTGTGTGTGTGTGTGTGTGTGTGTGTCTGTCTGTGTCTGTGTCTGTCTGTGTCTGTGTCTGTCTGTCTAGCTCGGAGTCTGGTTCTGCGTATAATGCTCTCCTAGTGTTAGCTGCCTTACCGAGCCTTCTGTGTGTGTGTGTGTGTCTAGCTCTGAGTCTGGTTCTGCGTATAATACTCTCCTAGTGTTAGCTGCCTTACCGAGCCGTGTGTGTGTCTGTGTCTGTGTGTCTGTCTGTGTGTATGTCTGTGTCTGTGTGTCTGTCTGTGTCTGTGTGTCTGTCTGGGTGTCTGTCTGTCTAGCTCTGAGTCTGGTTCTGCGTATAATGCTCTCCTAGTGTTAGCTGCCTTACCGAGCCTTCTGTGTGTGTGTGTCTAGCTCTGAGTCTGGTTCTGCGTATAATACTCTCCCTAGTGTTAGTTGCCTTACCGAGCCATTCTGTGTTTTGTAAGTCTAAGTTTAGTTTGTTTTGTTTATAGTCTCGTTTTCTGTTTCCCGCCCTTGTATCGTGGATTTACCCTCGTCTCACCATTTCAGACTCTGTTTGTACCTTGTCTGGATTATTGCTCAGGTTATCGGACTACCCCTCTTCTCAAGCCCTCTGGATATTGTTTGTCGATCGAGGACCCACGCATGCCCTAGGATTACTCGTGTCTTGCCCGTGCCATACTCGTTTGCTGGTGATTTGACCCTGCCTGTTATTTGACTGTTTATTAATAAAAGCTTGCAAATGGATCCGCATGGCTCTCGTCTCGTCGGCTCCATTACACACACACACACACACACACACACACACACACACACACATATACACATACACTATTCATTTTATATATGTAATACATGATTTCATATATATTGTTTACAATATGTACAAAATGTTAATTATACATTATGCAAATAAATAATTTCATAATAAAAATAATTTTGTATTCTAACTAATTCTTGTGTGCATAGCAGTAAATCTTAATAAATATAAATATTAAATTAATGTTTGCAATTTATAGTACAACATATGCTGTAAATGAAAAAAATATTTTATAATAATAAATACTGTGTATATGATAACACTTTAGTATAGGGAGCAATTCTCACTATTAACTAGTTGCTTATTAGCATGCCTATTATTAACATATTGGCTGTTTATTTGTATTTATAACACACATATTCTGCATATCCATATTCTACATCCCTAATCCTACTCAATACCTAAATTTAACAATTACCTTACTAACTATTAATAAGCAGCAAATTAGGGGTGTGAGGCAAAAAACATTAATGGGTTGTTAGTAATGAGAACTGGACCTTAAAATAAAGCATGATCGTGTATATGCATGTATGTATGTATGTGTGTGTGTACAGGTCCTTCTCAAAAAATTAGCATATTGTGATAAAGTTAATTATTTTCTGTAATGTACTGATAAACATTAGACTTTCATATATTTTAGATTCATTACAACACAACTGAAGTAGTTCAAGCCTTTTATTGTTTTAATATTGATGATTTTGGCATACAGCTCATGAAAACCCAAAATTCCTATCTCAAAAAATTAGCATATTTCATCCGACCAATAAAAGAATGGCCATTATGTTCAGTTATGCACTCAATACTTGGTCGGGAATCCTTTTGCAGAAATGACTGCTTCAATGCAGCGTGGCATGGAGGCAATCAGCCTGTGGCACTGCTGAGGTGTTATGGAGGCCCAGGATGCTTCGATAGCGGCCTTAAGCTCATCCAGAGTGTTGGGTCTTGCGTCTCTCAACTTTCTCTTCATAATATCCCGCAGATTCTCTATGGGGTTCAGGTCAGGAGAGTTGGCAGGCCAATTGAGCACAGTAATACCATGGTCAGTAAACCATTTACCAGTGGTTTTGGCACTGTGAGCAGGTGCCAGGTCGTGCTGAAAAATGAAATCTTCATCTCCATAAAGCTTTTCAGCAGATGGAAGCATGAAGTGCTCCAAAATCTCCTGATAGCTAGCTGCATTGACCCTGCCCTTGATAAAACACAGTGGACCAACACCAGCAGCTGACATGGCACCCCAAACCATCACTGACTGTGGGTACTTGACACAGGCATTTTGGCATTTCCCTCTCCCCAGTCTTCCTCCAGACTCTGGCACCTTGATTTCCGAATGACATGCAAAATTTGCTTTCATCCGAAAAAAGTACTTTGGACCACTGAGCAACAGTCCAGTGCTGCTTCTCTGTAGCCCAGGTCAGGCGCTTCTGCCGCTGTTTCTGGTTCAAAAGTGGCTTGACCTGGGGAATGCGGCACCTGTAGCCCATTTCCTGCACACGCCTGTACACGGTGGCTCTGGATGTTTCTACTCCAGACTCAGTCCACTGCTTCCGCAGGTCCCCCAAGGTCTGGAATCGATCCTTCTCCACAATCTTCCTCAGGGTCCGGTCACCTCTTCTCGTTGTGCTGCGTTTTCTGCCACACTTTTTCCTTCCCACTGAGGTGCCTTGATACAGCACTCTGGGAACAGCCTATTCGTTCAGAAATTTATTTCTGTGTCTTACCCTCTTGCTTGAGGGTGTCAATGATGGCCTTCTGGACAGCAGTCAGGTCGGCAGTCTTACCCATGATTGCGGTTTTGAGTAATGAACCAGGCTGGGAGTTTTTAAAAGCCTCAGGAATCTTTTGCAGGTGTTTAGAGTTAATTAGTTGATTCAGATGATTAGGTTAATAGCTCGTTTAGAGAACCTTTTCATGATATGCTAATTTTTTGAGAAGGACCTGTACACACACACACACCAAAGAGTATACTATTTAAATGTTACATATTGAATATTTATCTTGCTATCTTTATGATGGATGATTATACAGTTTAATTTTATTATTTGCATTGCAGTGGGCAGTGTCTGGAAGGGGCAATGAAACGGAGTTCAGTAAAAATATTATATATTGCCGAAAAACCAACTATTGCACAAAACCTTGTTTCACCACTAAATGTAGACTAAAGGTGAAAGCTGTAAAAATGCCATTAATCGACTTCTGAAACACATTTATGAGAGAATCAATACCTAATTCAAGTTTGACAAGCAGTCACTGCTTCGCGTTCGACTCTTCACACATTTCACTTCAAATGGAGTTCGCTGAAGTTCACAGTCTGACGCACTCAAGAAAGTCTGGACAAGCGATTTCAAATGGGGCTCCCACTCCAAAACAACCACTTATGCATCATTTGGCCGTCAAAGCACTGGGCAATCTCCCTTTCTAACTGTGGGGATTAAAGGCAGCCTCTTAATTGCTTCCTTTGAGGGCAGAGAGGATTAGATCAGAGGCAATGGAGAGGTGATGAGGACCCCGGCGCCTAAACTGGGCCAAGACTACAGTTCTCCCAAGATTCCCCAGTGTAAATCACTGCGCATGAAGCAATCATTAGCATGAGACCCAAAAAGGACTTCTGGGAAAGGATTTCAAAGACTTATGAGGCATCAATGCTGTCACAGAGCTATTTAAAGAGGCTAAACTTTAAGAGTTATGTGTTGAGTGACAGTTCAGGTTCAGGTGTCAGGAATCAGGTGTTGCACAGTCCATCTACATATTTAAAATATTTTTTACCAACACTTGCACCAAGAAATGTGTCTAGTGGAGCCTAGTTACACAGGCCTACCAATAACAATCTGATTAGGAATATTATTTATTTATTATTATTATTTAGTCATTTAGCAGACGCTTTTATCCAAAGCGACTTACAAATGAGGACATTAGAAGCAATCAAAACCAACAAAAGAGCAACAACATGCAAGTGCTATTACAAGTCTTGGTTAGCCTAACACAGTACACATTTAAAAAAAAAAAAAAAAAAAATTCACAAAAAAAGCTAGCAGTTAGAGAATAAATATGCAATTGATAGAAGGTCAAATCTGTGTGTTTTTTTTTTTTATATAAAAAAAGAGAATAGAATAGAGAGGTGCTAGAGTTAGAGGGACAAATAAAGATGGAAGAGATGAGTTTTAGCCATTTCTTGAAGATGGGTAAGGATTCAGCTGCTCGGATTGAGTTGGGCAAGTCATTCCACCAGATGGGAACAGTTAATGAAAGTCAGTGAAAGTGATTTTGTGCCTCTTTGGGAATATGTATGTAGTATATAAGTTTTCTATAAGTCTAGTAGTTAATGCAAGAAAGCTAAATGGCAAATTAGTAATTAGTACAATTCACTTTGGCTTACGTCAGATGTAAAACCCCACTCATCCTGATCATAGGTGATACAGTGAAGAAATGAGTAGAAATTAATGTTTGTGTTTGCGGTTTGGGGTGGGCAAACAAGCTGTTGTCTCTGCTGCTGCGACGCAAGGCAGACAAGACATTTTAAAGCCACAAGCCACTACACAGACACCATGTGCGCTGAAAGAGATACACAGGAATTAGATGTGACACAACGGCAAAACCAGTCATACACTCAATGAACAACTACATTTTGCTCCAAGACAGACATTTTATAAATCGCCCTAAAATGAAGAGAGTGCATACATATGACGCAAGTGTCAATATCTGACAAACACTGTGAACCGATTTGGATCATTCCTGTATAGCACCTTTTGAACTTTATAAGTCTGAAAAAATGCATGTATTGTAATTTAAGGAAGTATTTTTTTTCCATTT
Source organism: Barbus barbus (assembly GCF_936440315.1). NCBI lineage: Eukaryota > Metazoa > Chordata > Actinopteri > Cypriniformes > Cyprinidae > Barbus > Barbus barbus. The sequence continues at coordinate 19,643,580 of NC_136757.1, forward strand.
CAGACATACAGAAATGTACTCTGACCAAGCACTGACACTTTGACTGATTTTTACATGAATTACAACTTGATTAGCCTATTTACTAAATAAGGAGAGGCCTAAGGGGATAAACTGTTAATATTTAATATTTTTTAAATAATGATATAATTAAACAATTTCATTAAACAAGATGGAATCTTTTGGAGTAAAACAAAATAATTAATAAATTAAATCACAAAATTCATAAAACCCATTGCTAATACTGACAATTTGTGGCACCAAAAAAAACATTTTTTTAAGAATTTGGCTGGCATTATTGCAAACAACGAACAAGACGGAAAGCTAGCAAAACTGACAAGTTTGACATTAATAATAATTACATTAATAAACATTTGCTTATACGAAAATAGTTAATAAAAAAATGAAATGTAAAAAATACTAAATTACTTGTATTACTATAATTAAACGGCTAAAAAAATCCCTCATGCTTGAATTATTCAACAATAATTAAATTATTTAAATTAACCACTATGTTCACTCTACTAATATGATTTGCACCTTTAGAATGTAAAATTCCATCCCATATATTGAAATATGTATGAGGGGATCATTAAAATGTACTGCACTGAAATGAGGATAGTATGTGATGCCAAGAGAGGATGTCAGTCTCTGACCTGGGAGGTTCTGGCCTGCCCTCTCCTCTCTGTCTTTCATCTGTCACTTCTCTCTTTCAACACTTTGATCTGTTGCTCTCTGTCAAACATCCCTCAGCCTTAAGATCTCATGCCTCCATGGAGCAATACCAAAGCGGCTTCAAAGTCAGATAGCGAGAGAGAGAGAACTATAATACTCGGTTTCTTTCATCACCTTCTCCTAGCTGAGTAACTGTAAAATGTACAGCATAATTCAGACAGCACGGCTAACTATAGCCACTGTGGAACTGTGTGATGCCAAAGTACAGCAGGTATCAAAAATTTAATTTGGAAAATTTCGCTAACTGGTCTAGAAGGCAAAATATTGGTATTCAACAACGTTCGGACAGAGTGACAAAACATATGATCAATTTCATGTGTTCACGTTTTAAATTTGACTTCATCAGCTGTGATTCTTTCTGTAATCTTTCTATAAATCAAATCCAGATGGGATGTATACACAAACATATGGTATAATATAATATAAATTTTAAAAGTGAAATATATTTTGTTTCCTTTTCTTTAAAAAATATTGTTTTTCAATATTTCAATATTGTATACAAATTATTGACTTTGACTTGTTAAATCTGTTGACAGCCATAGTTTTATTCCATCAGAGGCTGCGGCATGCAGAGGCTGTGCAAATCTCCAAAACAGCAACAGCGAATGACTTCCAAAACGTCAGAGACATCAGGGGGAAATCAGAGGAAGCCCCTCAAAGGGTAAATGACACGCCAAATCGCCTGACTCATCAATTAAACTAAAACATGGTAGACAAAGAGGGAATTTTTCAGTCTTTGTCTTGTCACAACACACCACATTAAAGCAGAACGCTGCTGTCACAAAGAAAAGCTTCTTGTAAAGTTAAGACACTTGCGTCAGTGTGTGTAGAAGTGCGCATTTTTCAAGTTTCATTTATCGCAAAGGAGTTTCAGTAACGGCATCTAATCTCCGCTGTCAACGGTAAAGAAAAATGAGAGTGTCACTTCCTGTTCAAGGGGAACGGCTTCTGTTGTCGTCATTTCAGACATCCTTCTGAGTCAAGATGGAAAATGATACCAATTTAATTTCCTATTTGGTGTTCACAAATGCATTAGTTTAGACATATAATGTTAAAGAGGTATGTGAACTTGCAAGTACGATGTCAGACACTGTAATATGCTCTGGTCCGCTTCCTGCTTACCGGGGTGACGAGATTCATATAGCAGACTGTCGTCACTCAATGGCTGGATGTCTAAGTGGTGCCCGCAGAATAGCATAGACTTTATAGACAATTGGACGAGTTTTTGGGGCAGACCTGACCTGTAGAAAAGAGATGGTGTTCATCCTTCCTGGGGTGGTGCTGCTCTTCTCTCTAGAAATATGGCACATAGTCTTAGAGTTCGTACTTGACTAACTGGGGCCCAGGTCAGGAAGCAGACAGACTGGCTAAACCGACCGTCTGCTAGCCGCCTTATGTCACAGAAGTCAGTTAATTCTCAGCACATAGAGACTCCTTCACCCAGATATCACACTATAGAGACGGTGTCTGCTCCCCGAACTAGAAAAGGTCCCTTTCTACAAAAGCACTTTTTGTAAATGATTTGATCAATGATAATCTAGATTTGCTCTGTTTGACAGAAACATGGCTAAAACCAGATGAATACATTACTTTAAACCGAATATATTACTTTACACCGAAAGGTGGGAGGTGTTGCTACAATTTATAACAGTATTCTCAGTATTTCTCAGAGGGCAGGCTTGAAGTATAACACGTTTGAAATTATGGTGCTGCGTATAACGTTATCTAGAGAAACACGCCACCAGGGCACCACACAGACTTTATTAAAGAATTTGATGATTTTCTATCTGAGTTAGTACTGGCTGCAGATAAAGTCTTAATTGTTGGCGATTTTAATATCCATGTCGATAATAAAAAAGATGCATTAGGATCAGCATTCATAGACATTCTGAACTCTATTGGGGTTAGAAAACACGTTTCCGGACCTACTCATTGTCGAAATCATACTCTAGATTTAATACTGTCACATGGAATTGATGTTAGTGGTGTTGAAATTCTGCAGCAAAGCGATGATATCTCAGATAATTATCTAGTCTTGTGTAAACTCCATATAGCTAAAACTGTAAATTCTACACCTTGTTACAAGTATGTTAGAACCATCACTTCCACCACAAAAGACTGCTTTGTAAGTAATCTTCCTGATTTATCTCAATTCCTCCGCATATCCAACAGCGCAGCAATCTTGATGATGTAACAGAAACGATGGACTCTCTCTTTTCTAGCACTTTAGATACAGTTGCTCCTTTACGCTTAAGGAAGATCAAAGAAAACAGTCTGACTCCGTGGTATAATGAGCACACTCGCACCTTAAAGAGAGCAGCCCGGAAAATGGAGCATAGATGGAGGAAAACAAAACTAGAGGTATTTTGTATAGCCTGGGGGGAAAATACCCTATCCTACAGAAAACCATTAAAAACGGCTAGATCTGATTACTTTTCGTCTCTTCTAGAAGAAAACAAACATAACCCCCGGTATTTATTCAATACAGCCACTAAATTACCGAAAAATAAAGCATCAACAGGTGTTGGCATTTCCCAAAAGCACAGCAGTAATGACTTTATGAACTACTTTACTTCCAAGATCGATTCTATCAGAGATAAAATTTGAACCATGCAGCCATCAGCTACAATATTGCATCAGATAGTGCACTATAGATCCCCTGAGGAACAATTTCACTCATTCTCTACTATAGGAGAGGAAGAATTGTATAAATTTGTTAAATCATCTAAACCAACAACATGCATGTTAGAACCTATTCCATCTAAACTACTTTAAGCTGCTTCCAGAAGTCATAGATCCTCTTTTGGCTATTATTAATTCATCACTGTCATTAGGATATGTCCTTTTCCTATTTAGCACCCAAACTCTGGAACAATCTACCTAATACTGTTCGGGAGGCAGACACACTCTGTCAGGTTAAATCTAGATTAAAGACATTTCTTTAACCTGTCTTACACATAACACACTAATACACTTCTATTATTCAAATCCGTTAAAGGATTGTTAGGCTGCATTAATTAAATCAACCGGAACCGGGAACACTCCCCATAACACACCATGTACTCGTTACATCATAAGAATAAAGGCATCTACACTAATATTTGTCTGTTTCTATTCTGTTTCTCAGTCCGTGTCTGGATCAGATGGTGGATCGGTGCCGGGATATGATGTATGTGGCCCTGATCGTCGGCGGAGGCCGGACACCTGGATGAGCCCCGGGGACATATCCCCAGTCACCGTAGCCACCCGATCCAGTCCATATTAAGCCCAGATGGTCACTGCAGTCACCAGATCCAGTCCGTATCCAGATCAGATGGTGGATCAGCATCCAGAGACGACCTCTACAGCCTGAACGTCAGCGGACACCAGAACACCGAGATGAACGCCAGAGACAGATCCTCAGTGAGGACTCCGCCACTTAGACAGCCATCGGGAAAGACCACTGGAACCAGTTGAGCACTTACAATCTGACTTTGCTGCAGTTGGAATTGAACTGCTGGTTTGTTTGGCCAGAGGAGAACTGGCCCCCTGACTGAGCCTGGTTTCTCCCAAGGTTTTTTTCTCCATTTTGTAACCGATGGAGTTTTGGTTCCTTGCCGCTGTCGCCTCTGGCTTGCTTAGTTGGGGACACTTCATTTCCAGCGATATCGTTGACCTGATTGCAAAGACACTATTTAAACTGAACTGAGCTGGATGATGACATCACTGAATTGAATAATGAAATGCCTTTAACTGAAAATCTTTTTTTTAATCTTTTCATTTTATATTGACACACTATTTTCCTTTTTTGATATTGTGCAGTTGCTTTGACACAATTTACATTGTTAAAAGCGCTATATACATAAAGGTGACTTGACTTGACATATATGAGAGTATGCTAAATCAAGGGGATTCCAACCAAACTTCAAAAAGCTTTCAGATCTGTTTGAAAGATGACACTTTGTTGTACCTAGTTTCAGTCGAAAATTTCATTTTCGGTCCCCAAACATTTTTACGGTAGCACCTTGCAATGACTTGCAACATGAGTAAATTTTTCCATTTTTATTAAAAAATTCCAATTAATTAAAGTTTTATACACATAATAAAAAAAGATAGTTTCCATCATGAATACTATTACTATTGCATATGGTATTTTGGCATAAAAAAAGTACACCTTATTCACCGTTCACTGAAATCAAAGAGCTCCAGCATCATTTTGGACCCCATCCCACGGTTTTTATTTTATTTTATTTTTTTATTGGTCAACACGGCAAATTTGTGAAAAACTTGAACCGTTTGCAAAATCTGTGTAAGAAAAACCCTTACGCAAAATTCTGATTGCATGGATTCATACTGAAATGACTGAACTCATCTGTGAAAATTTGCTGAACAGTGGTAAATGTGATCACACCTTAACATTGAATGATAAGGTTTGATTTGTTAATTTATCAAATTTATACTTAAATCATTAGGTATCATGAGCTAACAATGAACAAAAATAACCAACAACAACAAAAAAAATCAATTTATTAATGTTTCGTTTTGTTTTATTTTGGACCCCATTGATTGTCATTATATGTAGGGAAACATTCTTCAAAATATTTTATTTTGTTTGTCTACAAAAGAAATACAAGTCATACAAGTTTGAAATGACGTGTGTGAGCAAATAACTGAGCTTTCAATTCAGGGTGAACTTTCTTTCTTTTTCACATTTAGAGCATATAGCCACACTGCAATAGCAGTGAATAAAGATGCACTTTTAAAATAAAATACCACGTGCAAGAATGCTGCAACAGTTTATCAAACTCCCCCTCGGTGCAAATCCTGTGAGATAGTCATAGTGGTCACTGGCAGCTGTGCTGAGGTTGAGAAATGAAGCTGACACTCTCGTTCACACACAGCCTGGCAGACCAAAGACAGGGTGGGTTACATCTGTGGAGTTGTCTATCTACACTGTAACAGCTGGGGCATCGGCATGTTAGAGGAAAATTTTTTATAGGGCTCGAGGACACCGTCGGTCTGTCACACACAAACCTAGTCGTTCAATTCAATGTCCCGGAATGTTCAAACAGATTCATTACACTTCTTCATCCGCTCCCTCCATCTATTCTCTAATATAAAGACTCAGTAATCCAACACTCTCGGCGAGGCCGACCCCGCTAGAACCTCAAACATTTTCTCTCATTCTCTCACACACATACTCCAATTAGTAGTGGTTTAGCAGAATCTGACCGGCAGACAGGGAGTCGCAAACAGTGAGTATCATGTAAACGCTTTCCTTCCATTAAAGCAAACTAAAATGTGTGCACGCCAGTCACAAACACCCTGACATGTCAAGGACAAGAACATTACTCTTACACTCACATGCAAGTATATGTACATTCATGAATTAATACAGTGGGGGCCTAAAATATGGAATTTAAAATGCTAGAAAGTTCACATAAATATTCACAAAGTGTAAAAGCTTGCTAGATAATAAAAATAATTTTAAAAACCTATTTTTACCATAAATAGAAGACAAAAAATATTATGAATAAAAATGTTATAAGCCTAGTATTTTATTATTAGTATATAGTGTTTTATTATTATTGCTACGTTTCTGGACCTTGATCGTGTATAAGGACCCTTGCTATCTATGGAGGGTCTGAGAGCTCTTAGATTCCATAAAAAATATCTTGTGTTCCGAAGATGAACTAAGGTCTTATGGGTTTGGAACAACATGAGGGTGAGTAATTAATAACAGAATTTTCATTTTTGGGTGAACTAATTGAACTTTATCATAAAATGTTTCCTAAAGATGTCCTAGAATCAAATAAGAGTTTCACACTCAGGGTTATGTGAACACAAATTAGGCCTCCATGGCTCAGATAGTTCAGGTGGCCTCTATTAAATTTCCACTAAACAAAATCGCAAAGAGTTCCAGATGGCAGAACAAGGATGACCTGTAACAGCGGTTTGAGATACAGTAATGCACGAGGGGTTTATCAGGGAGTCACTGTTTATTCAGCGAGGAGCTGTGTCTGGTTATCACCCACACTCTTCAGGAGGTTACATAAGGTCATGAGGAGTAAGTGCACACGCTATAGATCGACTGATGTTAACCATCACATGTAGTTTAATATGGATGCATTGCACAGCTATGCGTATCATAGAAGACACCGTCCTGTCGTATCGCCTGCCGCTAATATTGATTAGATAGAACACAGAGTTACAATATTTTAGTAGACCATTCTCATAGGATACAACCATATGAGGCCCAATTAAGCAACAGACTGATGAAGGGTTGCAAAAGAAAGTCCAAAAATAACATGTAATTCTGCTTGTCCAAGCAAATTACTGAAGATGATTTCTCTGGTTCTCACATTCATTGCAATTTCTAATACTCAGTTTTTTACTCACCAAACACAAATAGTTCTCATATTTCCACTTGGTGAGTGTTAATTTTGGGCTCTGATTGAAAATGTACTACTTGGTGGATGTGCAGTTTTCTGCATGGCCTGTCCCGCTGCGGTCTCAGGGGGTGGTCAGAGTATCTCACGTGGAGCGGAGCAGTGAGCGTGTTGTGAACAGTCAGCACTATCAGCTGTATTCTGCCCGGCTGCCCCACACATTGATCTGACAGATTGATTACCATAGAGCTGCAATGCTTCTGACTTTCATCTGTGACCTCCCTCTGCACGCATCTCTCTCTCTCCATAAAATTCACATGTATATATCAATCTTATGAATTTATACATTCCTTGATTTAAATCGCATGCCGATTTATTTTTTTCTGTGCGTCTTTTGCTCAGCTACGGTGACTCCAATATTCTGTCGTGCCTTTGTCTCTCAACTCTCATTATCATTTCATTCATTTGATGGAACTATAGAAAATACAGAAATATACCATGATAATAAATAATTGCTATATTCAAGTAAAGTTCTTTTACAAGTTTGCAAACCCTTTTCAAAAATGGTAAAAACTTAATGAAGCTATTTTTTTACAATGCTTGGTAGTAACTGATCATATGTAATCTGGATTACACAATCAGATTCCAAAAATTCAATACTTGTAAATAGATTATATTACACTTTAAAGTACTCGTAATCAGACTACAGTTACTTTTTTACTTATTACATTATTAAATATTATTCACAGAATAGCAATACATTATTCATAATTTATTGATTCTGCCTAATTCTTCTTTTTCATTAAACCCGCTGCAGTTCTTTCAAAAACCCCAGTTTGGGAAACCTTGACAATGTAATGCTTCATGCACTTCATGTTGCAATAATAATTCAATAATAATGAATGGAATATATTTTCTTTCTTTTTGTATTTTTATAGCAATATTATCCTATTTAAATCAATGTGATAAATGTGTAAATTCAAAAAAGTAGTCTGAAAATATTACCTAAAATGAGTAATGTAATGGATTACGTTATTATTACTAACTACCATCTTCTGTTCAAATTTTTTTTTTTTTTTTTTTTACAAAATACTTTGCCATTACCATACAAATAAATGTACAACTTTTTCTTTTTTTTTTTAGTTTAAGAATGTATATCTCTAAAAAAATTGCTAGACATCTTACAGATTATGCAGGGGGTATGAGAAAAAGGTATAAAAGCTGTACCTTTTCAAAAGGTAAACCTTTGTCGCTAAAGGGTGCATATTGGTAACTTAAAGGCACATAATTATTACCCTAAGCATACATATTAGTACCTAAAAGGTACAAAAGTTTAACTTTTAAAAAAGGTACCACGCTAGTGACAGATTTTGTACCTTTTTATCTGAGAGTGAAGGATATGTAAACTAATGACTGTATACAACTGTACCAGGAACTGTAAATGGTACTGTGTAAAGAACACCATGGCATTATCAGCATGATTTATGAGTGGTATATTGCTTTTAATATGAGCTACAATGACATCAAATAGGAACTTCATGCATCAGAGCAAGTATTTAGCTTTGCAAAGATAACAGTCTCAAAAGCTGATATGACAGAACTTAGAGGAATCAAAGCTCCATTATGTTACTGAATATCGACATATTCCAACTCCAAGGATTTCTCCCTTCAGACAGAAAGGCTGCATGTCAGACTCTTTTCGGAAGAGTGCTCTCTCATAGGAAACACTGCTCAGAAAGCAGCCAGAGGATTGGGCTAGCACTTATTTACTGTAAATAGCAAGTCTTTCACTGAAACACCTAAAGAAACGGTAAAGTGTGAAAAGAAAGTTCTGTGAGGCTGTGCAATACTTTGATGTTTCTTAATGAGACCCGCAAGCTTCAGCCACAAGCGAGCAGGTCTTGTTTTGTGTCAGGAAATCGCACACGTTTGACTGTCACTCCTAATGTATAACGATATCTTTGCTTTACGTAGCTATCCGAAAATCTGAAAGCACTAGTGGAAATGCTCAACGCTCCGTTTTAAATTTTCAAAACCAACTTTTTCAGGAAAAATATGCAAAAAAATCAGAATGTTTTATCAATTGCTTTGTATATCTTCTGCTTTATTGACAGTAACACAAGAACTCCACAAAATTTGATCATGTTCTTCAGCATGACTATCTGTCCATCTGCACAAAAAATATTTCTTATTCATTTTGTAAATTTTTTTTAAATAGTCTTTTTTTTTTGTCTTGTCTGACCTATGGACTTGACTGTATATTTGACATTAACAGTGTTGTTATAAGTAACTTGCAACAGTAATTATTACTGACATATCTGCAGAGCACAACAAAGTTATTTTCTTAAATAAAACTGTTTTAATCCAGCATGTGCTGCTTTGCTTAATAGGTGCTGTCCCTTTAAGATGATAAGCACGCCGAACACCTCCCCCTGTTGGAGGCCGACAGTGCTGTGAACTTGACCTGAGCTGACCCTCTTTCTCCCACCCCTCCCAAATTTCCGTTGCCAGAGCACTGGAGCACATTCCAGCTCCTCTGTGTTTACTGAACATGTGTGTGTGCGTCCATGTGCACACGTGTGTGTGTTTGCTGCATCTTTCTGCTCGGCTGACTTGCAGCGCATTTTCAAATGGAAACAAATGGAAAGAGAGTCAATGTGTTTTAGCGCCTCCTAAAATGGCGGGACACTGAGGCCCGGAGAACGAGCCTCTGCCACAGACGCCTCCAGTGCCACCAAACCAGCCATGTGCTTCGGTTCAGTCAAATCACCATCCTGTTTGTTTTGACAAGCGTAATATTTATTGTCCCAGCAAAAGCTTCAGAGACTGAGAGTTATAAAAAAAGATCAGAAGAGGACTGGGGCACAAGCCAGGTCATGTGACCCCCGCTGGAAACCGATACGGCCCGAAACGGAGAGCTAGATAAATCGTATATCTCTAATGAAGCTCGTAGCCTAATCTTTCAGAAATGTAATTAATTTGATCATCTTTCAAGGGAGCCGTTTCACCCCGAGAGACTAGCGGTTGAAGCGTTTGCAAAGCGAATAGCCTGTTGAATGAGAGGAGGGGGGCAGTAAGAGTAATGGCCATGGCTTCTCGATCTGGCCTCCATGCAGGACCCCCGCCCCACTCTTCGCTCCATTAGCAAAGATACCGAAACAGAGCTGAAAGTTTCAGCACACACACAGCTGCCGCTGCAGAAACACAGCCAGTCCTGTTCAACTTCATTGAAATGAAGGGAATTTGAACATGCCTTGCAAGTGAAAGATGGCCCTGTGTCTTTAAGGGCAAATGTTGACTGTATGCCTCTTTCACTCTTGCCTTTCTCTCAGCCTCTCCCCCTTTTCCTTTCCTTGAGCTCCTTCTCTTCCTCTCTCTGCAGTGCTGCTGTTAGTAGGAGTAAAGGCGAATGGACGCAGTTCCTTATCGGACTGTTTACAGCAAGGAGTTTGTAGGCTATTAGGCAGGTCAGATGACATGCGGGCTGCCTGTCTGACCCAGACAACTGAGGGTGAAGGTCGTCTGAGGGGGCGGAGAGACAAAAGGGGCTGAAATAAGAAATAACGTAAGGGAGCGAAAAACAGAGAGGAAAAGGCAGGCTGCAGCTGTGGACTAAAATAATTTTCAAATGCTTGGCCAGCATCTACAGCACTTATGCTGATGTGATATTGTTTTTGTACAACAGACGAATAAACATAAAAGTTGGTGAATAAAAGATTAATTAAGCCAAAGTAGTACATTTTGTGTGGAATAGGTCCATTTCCTCGTCCCAGTACAGTGGTGGGAGAAACATTTCACACACACTAATGTGTTTTTGATCAATAAATGCAGACTTGGTGAACACGAGACTTCTTTTAAAACATTTTAAAAATCTTACCGACCACAGACTTTTGAGCAGTAGTTTACTGCAAACACAGGTGGAGTGACACAAACTGTAAAAAGTTCCAGATTGTTTATCAACGCTGCTTGACCAATCAGATTTGAGGACTGAAAAAACTGCTGTTTGCAGAGTTTCCATTTACATGTCTGATTGGTGCATACATTTAAGGTGCACATTAGACTCTTCTGTAGCTATATGAAGAGATGTAGAGTGCAGTACAAAAGAGAATAAACAATTCTTACAACACTGAGATTGGGATTTAACTGAATAAAAGGTTTGGAGCACATAATGTAGTACAGAGAGATGCTATCGCGATATTCACACATACACAGAACACCGAGTCACCCTAACGGCTGCTGTTCTGAACAAACACACACACACATACACTTCTTCATCCTGTCACATTGACCACTCAACTGAACTTTAAGCAATGCACATATAATCCTTAATATACACATAATGCTGTCACCGAGATTGAGTATCTTAAACTTCTACAGAGTCATATCTGAATTACTGTGATCAAGTAAACGGTATAACAAAGTTATATTTACATCTTCTGTAGCATGTTGTTAATGACCACAGAAAATAATGTTGACTCATACTTTGGTTTTTAAAAACGAACGGAAAATGCACTTACAGTAATACTTATGCACCGGAAGCTCAGTGAGAGCTTGTAGTTAAGTTTAAGAGATTCACAGTAAAACCTTTGTTGTTTAAGTTACTAAACTGTCTGAATCATAATTCCAAGGTCTGACTACTTTTCTACATGGATGAACCTAAGGTTACGGTTTATGGCCGCAATGTTAAGTCCTGTGGGTGGAGTTCGCTTTACGGACAATTACATCACATTCTTTCCATGATGCTTACTGGTAACCTCACGCTAGAAAATGTGTTTTAAATGTGTATTCAGGCTTTTTTTTATATTTTTATTTTTTAAATATTAACATCTTGTTGCAACATTTTATTTATATAAAAAAAAGATTGAATATATTTGGTAAAAATCCCATGTTATAAAAGATGAAATGCTACGCAGACTATAAGATAATATTGGCTAATTAGACGGCAATGCTGACCTAAAATGCTAAATGTTTGCCCTCTCACTTCACATCTCAGACCTCAAATACATCAAATATTATTACCCTTTTTAGACATAGTTTTTGAAGTAAAGAGTAAATAAAATACTATACAAAACTTATTGAAACAGCCAGGGGACAGTTGCATAAACTTAGCCACCATGTTAAGACTATGTCTTAAGAACTAGTTTGACCAACTAGCAGTCAGTCTTACAGTCAAGCAGTCTTACTTTTCCAATACAAATAAGACCAATCTACCTTTTCATAATAGTTATGACCAGTTTTGAAGAAAAAAATTAGACGACTAACTTTTTAAGACTAAAGTCTAAACAGTTTATGCAACCGGCCCAAGTTCTTTATTTACACTTGTAAGACCCCCCTTGACCTATTTTGATCTCAAAAAAAGTGAGTTGTCACTGAAAGGAGGAGTTTGCATCTATATAATTAATTAATTTATGTTCTTCAAATACCTGCAAAATGATTATGGTGTCAACTTTTTATCAGAAACTAAAGCATAATGTCAAGTTCACAAATGACGAATGCAGGTTAAATTGTACATCAGCCCGAATGTCTCCCAACAACCTTCATAGCTCCATTTATTCAACAAACATCCAATAAATTGAAACACATCTACCCCGCCTGTCAGAGCAGACCCACTTATTTTAAATGATTCACAGTGTTGGCTCCACTTATGTCTTAAACTCTTTCTTCCTGTCTCTCTGGTTAAAACCAACTACACGTCTGTGATTCTGACAGCACGTCTCTGGTTTGAAAATGCTGACTTGTGCGGTGCCTTACGCTGCATTCTGAGGCCGGCAAGCAAAAGCTGCACACAAAATTTGGCACCCCTGGTATCAACAGCACAGGATGATGAGTCAACAGCTTTCTCAGAAGAATGAGCCAGAGCATCTTTCTGTGATATACGCCACACGCCAAACTGCCTCTCCACAAGCCTAGGCTTCTCTGTACCTTTGCACAACATGACTTCCCAGTACTGCCATTACGGTTCAGCAACAGCGTAGTTCAGAGAATCATCCGCTCCCTGAGTATTGAAAGGGCGAGGATGCATTCACATGTTAGCGGTCGTGCAAACTCACCTCTTTCCTGCACAAAGTAGGCGAGGTAGAGGTCCAGCTCTTTGACGGACACGCTGATGTGATGAGGCTGGACGCAGAGGATGGAATTGGAGCATTGGCCGCCTTTAACAAGCCGCTCCCCATCCGTGCTCTCCAGCGGGATGCCCTTGAACAGAATCACCATCACCAGGTCCAGACGCCAGACTTTATCCGCCTGCCGCAGACAATCAATGCGCCTCATCTTGCCCTTCTGGTCCGGGTTCGAGAGGACACAACATGGAGGCTTTTTCCCCGTGATGGACAGCACAAAGTCCTCCCGACACTCAGGCCGGATGTCTTTGCGGAGCTTGGCGAGGAGACGCGACGCCCACTTCTGTTTGACCTCAGGCTTCTCGCCCAAGAGCTCATCCTTGACGGCGCGCTCTTCGTCCTTGGTCATCCGCTTCTCGTGCTTTTTGAAATACTTGCGCTTACGGGCCTGCAGGTTGAACCAGGTGTAGGCAAAGGCACGCACATGCGGCAGCAGAGCCTCGATGAACGGATGGAATTCATCCTGGGAAAGAAGAGAAAAAGAGACATTATTCATGTGTTTACTCAAAATCTATTTCTGACAACAAAAGCCACGTCTGCAGTTCAATTCGAATACAAAGAGGAAATGAATCATCCTGGCTCTTTTCTCGATTGACGCATTTATTGAAAAGTGTTTTTTCCCATTCGTTGTCATTTACCCAAAGAGAAAACGTAAATTCCAGATTTAATTTTTTCTAAAAAAAAAAAAAAAATTACTCGATGATATTAGACAGATTTCACAGTTAATTGTGTACCGGGTTTTCTATTGCACTCACAATCCTCCATTGTTTCCATCTTTCACCGAAGTCCCATGTGCAGTCATCATTTATCCAATTATGTTTTGTTGACTATTTTCACTTTCAGTGGTAAGTTTTCAACAACAACAACACACACAGATGTACCTCCCAGGCACATTGCAAACCGCAGTCCCTTAACCGTTTAGTGCGGCATTCATTTGGTCTGACTAATTACTTCCATATTTGACCATTTCTAAAAGCCTAAACTAGCACCAGACCGTGCTATAAATGTTACTAAAACCCCAACTGAACATTAAACATGCGCATCCATCAATTATCATTAAAAAGACTCGAAGCTCTGCACACATCGCCATGGCCATTTGTGCGTGCGTGTGCCTAAAACAGTCATAATGAGAGCGCTGCTTTACAGTTCTGCGATAATCATCAGCCAAAAAAATCCCCACATGCGAATGAATGCTCTTATGGCAAAGTAATGAAACTCAGGCTCAAGCTGAATGATGTCAGCTGTGGCATCAATATAGCATGACATCGTTACCAGCGTGTCACTTTTGCTTAGGCATAATGCAACCACAGAGAGAGAGAAATGGCCAAAGGCTGCTTGGCTACAGTAATTCAAATAGAGAGAAATAAGGAAAAAAAGAAAGAGAAAACACAGCGCTCCCCAGTCTGGTTGTGCTGCGAGCAGTGAGCAGGTTTTAAGGGAACATAATGAGACGTGACTTCGGCACGCTGTGGATCTCATGCGATAACCCAATTCTGCAGCTCACGGCAGTGAAAGCTCTTACACTCTCACAGCTGCTCCACAGAAATCATCTCCTGAATCACCAGTAACTTTACTGTCTTCTAACCTAAAACAAGCCACTATAAACTGCTTAACACCTTCCACAAAATACTACCCTCAAGACCTCAACTGATGGGTTGAAAGCCAAAATTGAGCCTTAGGTGAAAAACAATGCAGAATGCAAACAATAAATGCAACTAATCGTACAGTTTTGAAAGAAATGCAAAATACATGGTATTTTGGCCACAAATCCATCTGAAAAACTCTACGCAAGAAATACAAGAAAGTGCAACCCAAACTATTACTACATCATTTACTTTGCCAGTGCACTGGTGTTGAAGAAAAGAGCAGAAATCAACAAAAGGAAAAAAAAATAAAAAATCCCAAACATACTGAATCATATAACAAATTATGTTTGAACAGATTTTGGTTGCTTTAGTGCAATAATTTGATTTTAACATTTTAGAATTAAAGTGCAGATACCATATTTGTGTATGCACTTTTTCTGACATGGGAAACACAAAAACTGACTGACTGCCCTGTCTTTGTGTTGCTTCAGAGCTTTATTGAAAAGATGATAAAACCTCCTCCAAGCGTGTTCTCGCTGAAATGTCCTGAAAAAGAAAACCTGATTTAAAATTTTTGGAACCCAATAGCAACAGTAGAGCATAAAATGTTTTTATTTCCAGCTTAAACATTTGCACCGGGAGAAGCTGAATGCAGACACAGTGCAGTAATTGGGAGGTTGAGAGACTCACTGTACACACTCACATCTGTAATCAGTCGACTCCGACGGAACTGATACGGTTACTGAGTAAACTTTCCAAAGATTTACAGAAAAAAAAAAAAAAAAAAAAACATATGGAAAACTGAGGCTGACAAAAAGCAGAAAACCAAGCTGCACAAACAGACACAAGATATGTCCAAAAAACTGCTAAACCCTCATCAGGTTCAACTGCATGTGTTTAGAAAAACGTTAAGGTCATTTTATTTAGCTATGTTAATGTCCAATATAGCGTGCCCCAAAATAGCTTCCCAAACTAAATTTGGGTTCATTGAACAAATATTCCAGCGGACATTCTGGCTTGAGAACTTAGAAGAGTCTGGACACAATTTTCACCCACTGACAGCACAAATTTCCAGGAAGGAAACACCAGGAGGAAATAGTGATTTCAGGAATAGAGAGGGGGATTAAAGACGGGCCTGTTTCCCTGCAGACGTATGTGGATGTATTTTCTTCTCTTTAGAGCTCATTTTCTTCTTTCCGCGGCCTTGGATAAAGCTCAGAGGCAGGTCAAATGAGAGACACAAAACTGGGCAACTCTGTAATTTCTGCATCACTAGTGGTACCAAAAAGAACTGCAAGTTTTTAAACTGGTTTCCTGAACATGGTCAAAATCATATATCACACTATGAGTTGGTAGAATCATGCATGAGTCATGGATATGGAGAACTCTGCAATGAAATTCAATGCAATGCGATAAAAAATGCAATGCAATGAAATTAAAATGAAAATAAATAAATAAAATGTGCACCAAAACTGCAAAAATTTAAGACGCACACCAAAAGATATGGTTAAGTGTGGGATCAGTAC
The DNA here is from genome assembly GCF_936440315.1 of Barbus barbus. Taxonomy (NCBI): domain Eukaryota; kingdom Metazoa; phylum Chordata; class Actinopteri; order Cypriniformes; family Cyprinidae; genus Barbus; species Barbus barbus. The sequence continues at coordinate 19,659,911 of NC_136757.1, forward strand.
AAAAACATCTTTGTCTTATGTAACAAATAAATTAGACAATTTTTAAAAAATCTGACTGAAAACTAAAATCTTTAAGTTTGAAATATAAATAATTTAAATAATAATTTTCAAATAACAAGCCACAACACACAGCAACCTCAAGTTGTTCCTTGACTTTTTTGGGACACCTAGTAATTTTGTAAATTCAAATGGTCCTGCCCATAAATACATCTACTGCAATATAAACACTAGAACAAAAATTCTCCTGGCTGACACACATTGCAGAATATATACACTGAAAAAAAATGATTTATAGAATTTACAAAAAAAAATTTAAGGTAAGTGGTTGCAATCAATTTATTTTAGCTACATTATAATAAACAAATTTAGTTAACAAATTTTCAACTAAATTTGTTTATTTAAATGTAGCTAAAATAAATTATTTGCAACCACTTACCTTAAAAAAAAAAAATGTAGTAGCATTTTTTCCCCAGTGTACACGGTCATACAGTACCTCCAAGCCCTATACGACAATGAACGGAAAAGGAAAACTTGAACCTGTATCAGCCACATAAGCACCCCAACTCAACGTGTCAGATGGCGCTAGGCCACAACTCCAACTTAGCAATATATATTTTTAAACCCAGTTCATTACTGTTACAGTATTTACAACACCAACATGAATATGATCAGTGGAGAACTGAGAAGCATATTGCACTTCTCTCTTTCCATCTTTCTCTCGCTCTCTCCTGCCTACTCGGCCTTTTTCCATATTAGGCCTGGACGAGCTCCAACGGAATGCTCTGTTTTTACTACAATCAGTCTGAGAAGAGCGCTTTGACTGCATTTTGTGTGCACATTAAGGATGAGAATGTTATTGATAAACATGGCTGATGAACGGCTTCATTATGGCAGATGAACTGAGCATCTTTGATCTGACAGAGGCCGATGGCAGGGTGGCTGTGATAGCACGAGGGAAAATGGTGACCACTGGAGTGTCCTGAAAAAGCCAGGCCTACCAGCTCTCTGTCAGCCGCACACACACACACACACACAGCTGTATTTATGCAGTAATTGAATCATTTTGTTATTGCGGAGCTCAGGGAAATGTGTTTTTATTCCTGTCCGTTGCTCGGATACCATCTTTATTATGTCTTAAACAGAGAATGTGACTTTTTTTTTTTTCATTTGCACAAATCTTTTTCCAAGTAGAGAGAGAGAGAGAGAGAGAGAGAGAGAGAGAGAATGAAGAAGGGAGGGAGTAGTCCAAAAGATGACAAAATAGGGGTGTTGCGGTCACACACACCCACACAAAGTGTTGCTATGGTCACCCCACGTGTCACAAGCATGTGTCACGGGGTTGCGCTTTTCCCAGACAGTCATTTATTGCAAATTACGCGGTCAGGAAAATTGAAGATTGATTCTGATGCTGAAGAATTAGAAGATTTTCCAAGACTCATTAGCAATAAAAATAACTGCCGGCTTTTAAAAGTACTATTTTAGTAAAACCATATGGAGCGATCAATTAAATAACCCCGCTGTTTTCATATTTTGCTATGATTCACCTTTCACCTTGTGTAGATCGCAGTGTGCCAAGGGAAAGAAAATGCCAGTGAGAATTTTTGTAACACTGCAATTTACCCAGAATGCCCTCTGAGCATTAACAGCAGACATCCCTGCACTGTTGTACTGCTGTTACCAAAAGCACTTTTTTTCTCTTTCTACTGACTTGCTGAGAAGTGGATCGGCTAGCATCTGAGTAATGGATTCAACTTCGACATTCTTTCAAAGCCAACGTACCAAAACAGGGAAGAGTAGGCATGCTTCTGTTTGGGACACAATCAGAATCAGAAACTCTGGGTATTGTATAGTCCCTGCTTTCTGTCTATACTTTGCTATACAAGTTTTATACTTTGCTATCAAAGTTTTATTTACAGCAATAAAATATACACTAGACCACTACCAAGCAAATATAGTTTAAAAAATATGGACCTGAATAAAGTGTTAAAATGTATGTGGACACCATTTATTTTAAAGAACAGTTCACAAAAAAGGTAATATTTTTCATCATAAGGTAATAATTTACCCTCATATCATTCAAACCTTCCATGACTTTTTTTCTGAGGAACACATTAGGAGATGTTTAGCAGAATGTCCAAGCTACTCTTCTGATGAAAAACTTTTCGAATAATGGCTGTCAAGTAGGGTTTGGCGAGGTCTACATAAATGGCATCGGACGATGTCTGCAGTGAAACATCGCGATGGATGTTGACATCGGGGGCAGGGGGTGGAGTTAGGGGGTGTGCCCAAAGCGTAAATCTGTATTCAGAATGGCAAGGAAAACAAATAACGATTGCCTGTTACAGTACATAAAATTTCACTTACCACATAAACAGACAGAGTAAGGTGAGATGACTGACGCTGGTCGCACACTGGACGAGAAGATCAGCGTCGCGCCGCTTCGCGCCACATCTTTAAAATTCAAACACATTTTCTATGAGCGTACGCACACCGGCAGTGCCATTCGGCGTCTGTTTAAAGCGCCTAGCAACGATTCAAAACAATGTAAAGACGTGGCGCGACGCGATAAGGCGTTGAGCTTCTCATCCAGTGTGCGACCAGCTTGAGACAATGGCAAATGGTTTGCAGATCCCGAGCACAACTGACAAACATCTGATCTTGTAAAATGTGTGGTAAATACTGCCGCTCCATAGTATAAACAGAGTACGTGTGATTGTGAATCTCAAAAGTGAAAGTGAAACTAAAAAGCCCTGATGCCCACAATTTAGGCTATATACAGTATAATTAACCAATGATATAACTGCGAGAGAAATTAGGCTACTGAAATATATATTTTCCTCCAATCACGTATTTATTCCATTTTGGGATCCCGTAGTAGGCTACGCAACATTTTCTTTCCGAACACGGTACTGGGATGCGGTGGATTGCGGGGGGTATGGGGGGAGGGGGGTGTCATGAAATCACGATGCCGGCTCAACATTGTGATGTCTATCAGCCATCGGCGATGGCCCAACCCTACTGTCAAGCAAGATTTCCATTGAAATTTACTTAAATTTGACTCTGATTGTTGTACTCCAAAGAAAAGGTTTCAAACAACATGACTACATGATTTTTATTTATTTATTGCCATTTTAAATTGCATAAGCAGCATCACACATATGCGTCGTGGTACTCTCGTGAACACACGTCAAAAGCTGACACAGACGAGAAGAAATCATTGAATAAAGTCATTATGTTGTTTTCTTTGCGCAAAAAAAACACTTGTAGCTTAATAAAATTACGGTTGAACTACTGATGTCACAAGGACTATTTTAATGATGTCCTTACTACGTTTCTGGGCCTTGAACATGGTAGTTGTGTCGCCACCTATTCAGGGTCAGAAAGCTCTCAGATTTCATCAAAATATCTTAACTTGTGTTCTGAAGATGAACAAAGGTATTACGACGTTTGGAATGATGCGAGGGTGACTAATTAATGACAGAATTTTCAGTTTTGGGTGAACTATCCCTTTAATAAAGGTCAAATTAGTTGCATGTATAATGTTAAAAAATATAAAATGTTTCACATAAAAATACATGTAGTTTCAATTAGTTTCCCACTACCACTGCTTGACATTTCACGTCCACTGCCCAAATGTATTTTTTTTTAGGACTGACTAGTCCACAGTCAACATAGAGCTGGAAAACAAATTGCTAAAATATAAACAAAGCACCATGTGCTTTAAACAATTCGTAATTTAACCAAGACAACAAGTTACATCTCAATAGTCCTTTGTGTGTCTTCCTTTCTAAACACTATTGGATGCATCTGAGAGCTTATCAAAGGCTGAACACTGCAGTAGGTTATTCCTCTGTGCCCAGCAGGCTGATGGGAGATGAGGTTCTGAATGCTGAGTGGATCAAAGTGGATGTTCTGTGACTCACACTGCATCTTTCTTTTCCTCCCTCACTCTCTTTTCTGCACAAGCGCTGAGTCAGCCCTCAGCCATGCAGCATCATAATGGAGGGAGGGGGATGCTGGGTAACCAGCCTCTCTCAAGAGGAAAGGTAGTGTGGACAATGTGCTGCAGTGTTATTTGGGTTACGCTGTTTGCTCTTTCTATTTAATGTGACTATTTTATTCACAGGCTGTTAATTTAGAGCAATTAATTACAAATGTGATTTAGCAAGATGCTAAAAACAGCAACACATGGTGCAATGGCTAGAGATGCCAGTCTGCATGTGAAAACATAAAAAAAGTGCAAATGAAATTTAAGAACATCCTGTATGAAAGACCAATTAGTCAACATATACTAGTACTATACGCCAATTAGACACAATGTATTAATAAATCAACTTGATATCTAAAAACACTTTCCTTCCACATACAGAAAAAATGTCATCTAAAATCCTGTTGTCAAAAATAATAAAATATAAAATGTAATTAAAATCTTGTCATAGTAATATAATAAAATAAACCCCATCTACCTAAACGCTTCCCTTTAATTGCATTTATGAATAGCTCAACTACTGAAAACAAAAGATCTTTTGATAACATAAAAAGTATTTTTAGGAAATGAAGGTTATTAAATGAAGGAAATTTCATTTAATAAGCACAAACGACAAAGAGGAAGAACAAGAATGTATCTCTTCATACTCTAAAACATACTCTAAAAGATGCATGTGACTTCCTATCATTGAATGAAGTCACAGGGTTCATGTTCCCATGACAGCTAAAGCACCTGTTCCATTAACATTTGAAATGCCATGAACCTCTCATTGATGATACAAGGAGAGGGATTGTTTCCTTTAGGGTTTGAAACAAAGACGGAAAAGGATAATTATGCAAGATTCAATCTATGCAACAATTAGTGCCTCACAAGATCTTCATGTCTTTGTGATTCCCATGTGTTCTGCTAGGACTAAGGGGAGTGCGGGGGGAGGAAGAATGTGAGTCTTCGATCAAAAACATTGTTTAAAACATGGGGAAATGTCATCTCTAATAGTAAAAGTGCCTAGTGATGCGTTTTCTATCCAGTAAGCAACCTGACTAACTTCAAACAACCTCCGTTGCCCTGATTTAAGCAGAGATCGGGGCTCACGAAAGTATAACTGTGCGTGCAAAGAATTCAGTCGTATGGTATTTTCCACTCAGCAGTTGCTTGGTTCATTTGCAGAAGGGGTTGCCAGTTGTGAAAATGTCCCCAAGTTTCCTGGTTTCTAAATGACTGAGGACAAAGAAAATGAACAAAGAAATTAAGCTCTGGGAGGTGTCAGACACCTAGCACCTTACCCACGCATACACAAACTACAAACTGTGCATAACGTCAGCTATTTTCTCTGAAATTAGAGAGAAATCTCTGTAGTTTTCCTTTTTTGACCTCATTTATAATACATGAGCAGAATGAATTTCTATGTAGGCTAAATCATTCATAAAACCATTCTTATGTAAATTGTTCCAGTTGATTTATGTAAGAAAGATTTTACAAATTATTTACACAGTTCAGCTTGTGTTGCATGTATGAGGCCAAATGTAGTTTCCACCTCTTTTTCTCCAATTCAGTTAAAATAAAATCAAAACTGACCCTGTGTACCTTCTTAGTGCACATTTTAATCACATGAACAATTCATCTGTGCATGTTATAAAAAAATAAATCTAAATGTAATCACTAGATAATGTTGACCAATAGACTAATAGCTGATTAAAGACTACTCCATTCTGGAATGTAACATCCAATCCCTTCCCTTTGGACAAAGTCGAGTTCTGCTCTACATTTCTTCTCATTGAATATCAGTTTCACTCAGAAATGCATGTCACATTACAAAATGGGTTGCAAATGACAAATAACAAAACACAGGCAGATTGTTTGTTCTAACTCTACTTTTATGCTTTATTTTCTTTGAATACATGCGTTTCAAGTTTTTACTGGAAGATAAATAATTCCCATTTCACAATCCACTGCTTAGCAAAGAAGCATGTGGCTAGTCTTTCCTTGTTGAAATATTACATAAAACGTCATTTGCAATGCTTTTAGGTTTTGTAATGTAACATAAGCCTATTTCCAAGTGAAACAGAACATTTAGTGGAATACAGTATAAACTAGGATGTGACTTAATCTTATCCATCCGATTTGACAGGATCATGAAAAGTGGCCTATGATAATATTAGCTAACATTTTTCACCACTCACGCAGCCTTGATTATGCCATCTGTAAAAGTCATTTCTGAGTCAGAGAAAAATGATTATGAATATTATAAAAACAAATGTTTTTTTCTTCAGAATAACACCAAGTGATTATGCACAACAAAACGTACGTTTTGATCGATGACTTGGTCATCAATCACTATTGTTGAAACGTTGATGTTAAACATCCCCTTCAAACAAATATGCCAGCAGTTATTAATAATCCACTTTGTCTTCCTGTCCACTGCAGTTTGGTGAAAACAGTTCATTCCCTCGCTCCACCCATTCACACTTTTAGAGGAAGGGACAGCTGCAGCTTCATCGTCTTAGCATACATGCTGACCGCAGAACCGCAAATACAAACAGCCCAGTGACTCCAAGTCCAAACAGTCCCTAACAAACACACAGTCTGTTCTTACGCTGTTTGATCATTAGGGACTGCTAGAAAAGGCTGGGGCATAACCGTGCTCCTGGGAAACAGCTGTGCCTTCACAGAATTGATTTGTGCAGTGAATCACAAAGCCACACAAAGCTCTTGTCTGAGTGTCAATCAATGCAACTTCCACTCCACCACTTTCACTCTGTGTCGTTCTCTTTTTTTTCTGATCAGTTTTCCAGCCTAGTATTATTTTGAACTGCTGTCAATGTGACATTTTTAACAAATCATTTTACTTTGGCAAACAGGATGTTCAATCAGTAAATATAGTAATGTAGGGCAAGCCTTGGGGTTTTATTCAAGGAATTTTTGAGGAAACAATTTCAACCTCAATACCATCTCAATGTATCACAATGGCTTCAAAACTACTGTTATTTGGGTCATTCCGTATCAAATCAACCAAATTTTAAAAACTTCCCTGGCTCAAGTATTTGATTTTGTTAAAAAGAAAATTCTGAAGCAAGACATAAATGAAAGCCAAAATATTAAATGTCACAAACGCATATTTACTGAGTAATCCCCTGTTCAAAATGATCACTTTCACCTGAGATTCAAAGCCAAAATTCAGGAGGGTAAAAAAAATGTATAGAAAAAAAATCATTATGTTATTTTTACAAAGAGATTTTTAGGTCTGCTAGTAAAACCTGTTGACTTTAGCAATCTTTGTTGCATTATATGGCACTGGTGACCGTTCAAAAATGGGAGAAAGCACTTTTTTTTTTTTCACTTCAACATCTGCATGTTCTGTAACTCAAGAATTATAAAATAAGTAATTTTACCCCTCATAATTTGGCTCAAAATCTAAGGTAAAAACTGTCATTTTGACACACTTCTACAGAACATTTTGGCTTTCTTCATTTATGTATTTCTTTAATCAGAAAAAAAATGTAACTAAAAAAATAAAACATTTGAGCAAGGGACCTCTGGTTTAGTTGACATAGAATGACTTATTTGCTATTATGGGTGCAATCATTATTATATTACCATTTACCAATATTAAACCCAACAATATCATAAAACAACTGTATCATAAAACAATGCTCAAAATACATGAAAATATTACTAAATACTTAAATTGTTTACATTAGATTTGTTTAAATATGGTTTTGCAATTCAGTTTAATGCCAAATGTAATTACATTACCATTTACAAATGCTAAATTACATTTTCAAACACAGAACAAGTTAAACATTTATGTTTTTAATTCATTTTAAATAAAAGGATGAATGTGTACAATATTTAAATATTACTCTATAAAATACAAATGGAAATGAAATGGAAATATAAAAAAAAACAGACTGCGGTAACAGCTACAGTATATTGAACCAACAATATCATTGTTGACCGTCAGTCGAAAGGGACAGTTTTTTTTAGTTACTACATTTTTAAGAAATATTACAAAAGTCGCATGCACTGATTAAGTGTGGACAATTTAAAAAAATAAAAAATAAATAAAAACGTATTACATAACATAACTGTATTTCACACTGATTTTAAGGTCTGGGGGTTAATCATACATGTTTTACAGCATAGCTCTCCGGGAGTCCCATTAGCCTAGTGCCTCAAGACAGTTTGAGCAGCGATTCCAGCATCAAGAGTTTTCCAGACTCATAGGCTAAATTAGAGCAGCAAGCTGTCTGGAAAATGCAATGCACCCACTCCACTTGAGCTATGACCTTTGCATGCCAGAACAATAGGCATCTATTATAGAGGATTAGAGAGGATCGCTGGGTCACCCAAAATACAAACCCAATCTTTGCATGAATCTGAATGTCTCTCGCTCTCTTTCTCTCTCCCTCAGCAGACGGGCCCCAGCTGACCACTGAGACAAGCTTAAGCTTGGCTCATGCCTTCAATAGCCAGTTTACAAAGGTCATGACCCCAGGATTCTGACATATGAAAACATCAACCTGAATTTGCTTGACAAATCTACTACCAACATCCAACATGCATCTGGTGTTTTAGATTAAACTGTTCAGTGTTCTGGGATTAGCTTATTTTAAGAATGTAATGTGCCCACTGATAGTGCCTTTTTTACATTTGCTGTCTGTGTCGATTCACTAGTGGCTGATTCACTAAAGGATTTATGTTAATCAGGTAACGCCGCCAAAATCTGAAGCATCACTGCGATCCAGATACCTGAATCAGCTCTTTAAAATGCCATAAGTATGCTTCTCTACACCAACCATCTGGAAACGTTCCCAGTTATAACGTTCCTCTCCCTCAATTGATCATCATATTTTTTATCATTTACCTACATTAAATTTACATATATATTTTTGGTTGACACTTTTTATCCAAAGTGTAAAGGTATATATTTTACTGTTTGTATGTTCTCTGGGAATCAAACTCAAGGCCTTGGCATTGTAAGCAGCAAATCTGAATTGAGCAAACAGGATGCAGAACTGGAATTTGAATTTAAACAAGCAGAATCAAATTGAACTGACATTCATATATATATATATATATATATATATATATATATATATATTCATATGTGTGTGTGTGTGTATTGGCAAGAATCTGGCGATACGATACGTATCACGATACAGGGGTTGCGATACTGTAAGCAAGGCGATATATTGGGATATTTCTTATTTTAGGAATAGGATATATATTTTTTAGGAATGCTGTCATTAAGAACACACCACCACATGCAAACCTTAGCAAAAAATAAACAAATAAAAATAGTTTAACCAGAACACACTGCAGAACACACTGGGATCTGCATTTGCAATAATCAGTCCCTGTAACATTCAACATTATTGAACCACTGTTTGTGCAGTACGAGTAAAGGGGGAAATATTCTAGTGCTTGCATGATTCTTTAGTTAAATGTATGTATAAAATGTATTTTATAAAAATAAAAATATATATTTATGGACTCTACTTTAAAGTTTCACAGTTAAAGTTTACAATTGTGACATACAATGTCATAACATTTGATCTGAACAAAAAATGACATCTGCTTAATATCAATGAAAAATAAAGTGCTTGCAGGATTCCTAAAGAAAACAAAACAATTGTAAAACAATCAAATAAATACAGATGTTAAACATTCTCAGAACTTTTCAACTTGGATTTCACAGGTTTTTCAGTTTGTATTTATGTTCCGCGTGGAATCGCCGAGACCGCGACGCGAGCATTGCCCCAACTGCACAAAATGCCCCCAAATTACGAGAAGGCAGCAGCTGCACGGCGACTCTACCGCCCGCCGCGCCCCGCGCAAAGGCTTTTCAAGAGCGGCAGAACAGAGGTTGCGCTCGTGCCCTGGTCCCGGGACGGACATTACCACAAAAGCCCAAATGGTGCCACACTTCAACTTTGTACACCGAAACGAGAGCTGGAACAATTATTTCATCCTCCATTACTGGCAGCGAACTATATTAACGCTAACATTAGTGGAGTGCCCTAACGCTAGTATTTCCTGTCACCGTTTAAGTTCAGAGACTAGCGGTCGGGATATGAACTCAAAACGAAACAACTGCCGTGAATCTTGTATGATTTATTTATTTATTTATTTATTTTTTAAATATCGATATTCCGTTTTGGAGAATCGATACAGTATCGCCAAACAAAATATCGCGATATGTATCAATCGTGTATCAATATTTTCTTACACCCATAATGTGTATGTGTGTGTTTTGACAAACTTTGAACAATGGCTTGGTCTGAAATGTAAGTAAATACTGAAGTGTAAAATCTTCAAGTTTCAACATTTTATAGACTTACAGACAGATAAACAGTTAGATCTGTTTGAAATTTCACCTAAGAATGTGTCTTTAATTAAATTTGTATTAAATATATGGTTCTTTATACTTATTACTCTATAGGCTATACTTTATTTAGAATAAAGTATAGCCTATAGAGTGAAGTGTAAAAAAACTAATTTCCCAGAATTCATAAAAATCCACCTTTTTATGAGGTACCTTTTTTCACTGCCATTATTCACATACCCCACTACACAGCACAAATGATGGACTCAGAAAGAGCAGGTGTGTTTACTGGCCGCTGTTTTAATTTATTTGCGTCTAATGCATAATGATTTTGTATGGCTGTATTCCATGCTTTTTCGGCGCCATAGAAATGTGATGGAATTTGTTTGCCTAAACACTGCGGTCGCATTCTCGCCGTTTCTGGACGAGGGTAAGGAACAGAGACTGGTGGCAGAGAGTTGTGTTTTCCCCAGAAACGCGATGCTTTCTTCCCCTCCATCATTTCTAATCTGCGTATTATTACAGGTGCGCGTCTTGTCATTCATGTACATCACGAGCGCATGCGCACTTTGGTCAGAGCGGCAATACTGCGATTAAGGTGTTTACATGCCTGTATATTTCGATTAAAATCGACGTACGCCACCTATTTTAATAAGATTATGCTTGCTGCGATTATGAACTTAAATCGCATTATTTAAATCGAAGTATTGCGTTTACATGAGGTAAAGTTTAAATTGCAATATTGCCAAAATCTCATTATAATCGCATTAATAGGGTGCATTTAAATGCACTCATTGACACAGTTAACTCCGGTAACCTCAGATTATTACCCCCTTGCCCTCACACGCACGCTTACACACAGTGCACTTAGGCCTCTATATATCTACAAACAGCCAAGCCACACCTCTCAGTTCAAGTGCATTACTACTGAACTGGACGCACACCAGGTAAACCAACTGTTATTAGTTAAGCACAACCAATCACAGAGCTTTAGTCTGAAGCGCTTATACGTTTTCAATCAGGTTGATAGCAGTGATCTTGTAAAGCCGAGACATGGCGATCAGTGACAGCCATGCAACCGTAATCCCACAGTTTAAATACAAAGAAGAATGAGTCTATTTGGAGACTATAATCCAGCTGTTTTGCTCATTTGATCATCACAGACATTCATTTAAATACAGAAAGCTTTCGTCAATTCTGTAATGCTGACAATGATGGACAGTGGGTGTGCTTAAAAAACAGGGATGCACAATGTATCTGTACCATACATCTTATGAGAAGATGCGAATTTTCAACAGTCATTTGCAAAGTCATTACAATGGAAAAGAAATCTACTCTTTCTCTATTGATATTACAGCAGACTCCAACTGCCTGAATAAATTATGTTCAACTGATTGCTTTCATAATGTTAAAGGAATCTGTTTTACATCTGAGTTTTTATTCTACAAGACGTCATGTGGATTCAAGAAGAATGAAAAATAGCACAGTATTTTAATTCAGTGAAAAAGATGTTGAGGGCAAGATGATTTTATTATTTTCCATACTAATATTGCTACTCAAGGGGAGTTATTATGAAAAAGACTGGACAAATGTACAGCATGAACAATGCAAACTCAAATAAGATCAAATATTCACCTTTCAAATAAGAGCCAGATCTATAGGCAAACATGCTGATTTTACATTTTCCAACCATAAAACAACATAACATAATAATAAAAAAAAAGCTCAGCATATACAAACATATTAATTATGGATGAGTGTAAGACAACCAAATATGATCACATGTAGATTAGAGAAACTCAAACGCTTCAGAGCAGGACCATGTGCAGCAATACAAAGGCCTTTTTAAATGTAAATGAAAGATTTGAAAGTAAAAAAAACAAAAAAGAATATGTTTGTTTGCTAATTTACCCATCAACCATTTGCTATGCATCAAGTTTTTGCTTTAATCTAAAATAAGTCAAGTAAAGTTGTGTGTGTTTGGATAGTTTTAACTGGATTTAAAATAAATTATCCACAAATAATGGAAAAGCAGGGCACTTACAATAGTGACACGTGGTTCCCAGAGGGGACACATGTGGTATTCTTTTGACGTTTTCCAAAAGTTTAAATAAACATTGAGAAGGGTACATCGTGGCAAAATCTATGTGCCTGTCCTCATTACCAAATAAACATACAAAACATCAGTAAAACACTTTTGCAGTCTCCACAGTTTTTTAATTATGCTAATGCGTAATTAAATCAATTATTTAACAACAATGGCACTTCGCAGTGCCACACATCCTTCCATTTGTGCAGGCAAGTATAATATCTCTTACATTTTTAGCACTTTGAGTACATTTTACTGAATAAATCATTGTTATGGGGCATTCTGTAACGAAGAGAGGCGGAATATTGTTCAGCTGCACAAATGTGACACACCCCAAAGGTCACTAACAATAGAAAAAGCCACTAAAGTAAAGGGAAACAGGTGATTTGACTACTAAATCAGAGTAGTTAATTAGGAAATGACGACAGAGGTGAGGTAGGCTGTGATGAGGCCTTCAGTCGGTCTGCAGGGTCTTGGACGCTGCCTGACCAAAACAGAGCAGGACTCGATGTCTGTCTCTATGTTGGTTTAATTACATTAGCCCTGTAATTGAATTTAGCTGAGGCTTCAGCTCGCTCTCTGACAGCACGGTTCTAATCCTGGAGAATCCTGGGAAAACGAACTGGGTCTTCCCTCACTCTCTGAATCTAGAAATCTTTTGGTCTCAGTGTGCCTTGGGAGCAGATCAGATCTGAAAATCCCAAATCAAATTAAATCAACTTCCAAGCATTATGAATAATTTAACGGCTCAAAAATGGGCAGTTACTGATCATTTAAATTATTTAAGAGTGAGAACTGAATTTCAGGCTAACTTTAATTCAGCCTAGTTGGCTCTTCCGGCAGGGGTGAATGGGTTAAACGTTTGTGTTTTTACTCCATGTCCTTACAAAGAAAACCCGTTTGATAATCTGACTTGATTTGTCTGATAGACAACAGGCACAAACAGGCTTTCAGTCAGACTCTAAAACCATTCATTGTTCTTGTATCGTCTACCTCTTCCAATTAATCCAGATTCCTGTATGCCAGCTAATATCCATCTTTGTTATCGCTTTGCCTTCTTGCAGAAGAGCTTAAAGCATCACTGAAAATAGCTGCTCTCACTCTCAAAGAAATATGACAGTTTCAACTCTCTCCAGTTTGCATAAGAAGTGCCATTAGCAAATACAGCAGTTACACCAAATAAAAAATGCCTTTTGAAAAGGCTCTATTCAGTGCCATTAAAATGTGGCCATTAGTCACAATACAGTCCAATCTTTTTTTTCCACTTTAAAAGCTCCACAAATGGACAAAATTTTGGGTAATTTGCTTGAAAAAGGCAGTGTGACCTGGTTATGCCATTACATCACTGCGGACAACTTCATGGTAGTTGAACACAACATTCAGATTACATTTTACAAAGTATGTTTACAAACGGCTATTTTGGGGAAATTATTATTAAGCAATTTGGTGATTTGGAAAATAATAAAGATTAACGTAATTTTTCCAAAGACAAAAATACACCAATAGGAAAAGTTGTCAAAAGTACATTTTCACTTTTTCATTTGTTTCAGTTTAACATTCCACACAAAACGCACAGAACCAAGTCAATATTTCACCTTACGTTCGACGTGATATTTGACAGAAACCAGTACTATGCAGATGAATTCTGAAAGAGGTGAGGTGTCCTCAGAGCTACTGATTTTGAGACTCATCAGTTGTTTCTCAAGAGCAAGGCGAGAATAATTTCTGAGACGAGCGGAAACTCTTTGACCTGGGCTCTGAGAGTGCATGAACTCTTGAAGTCAGTGTTCCCCCCGCAACAAAGAGTGAGAGAAAGCCAAAACCTGCCTGACCCTTTTCTGACCTTGTACCAAAAAAAAAAAAAAGGTGGGATGATGGTAAAGTGCTCTCTCCCCTACTCTCTGTACGCCTCTCTCGCTCACGCTTGCTTTCTTTCTCCCTTGCTCTCCTCACGGTTTCATTCAATTACATAACCAGCTAGCCTGCTAATCTCCATAATCCGAGTCATGCCACAACAGGGCCCAGTACAGAACTCAAGAACAAAGCCTGCACTAAAAACGCTCTCATCTTCCTCTATGTGAGGCGAGTAGTGGTGAACAATGCTTTTTTGGAAGCTGTATTAAATGTAATTTCCTCACTCAGACAAGGCAAAAGTGGCGGTCTTCTTTCAGATGATACATGTCTAAAAAGAGGCCCTTTCTAATTTCTCATTAAACTAGTCAGAAGGTTTTACAGCTTAAAGACCCAATAACACAATCATTTATGATGCTCTTTAAAATAAGAATGTCTTTCCAAATTTGATTTGAAACCTATTAGCAAATCATGTTCATGGCTGTGACATAACTAATTAAAATGTTTAATAAAATGTTTGTTAATAATGTATTTAATAAAATAATGTTTATTTAAATAATTACGTTTAATACAAGAATGATTAATTACATTTAAGCTACATGCCAAAACTTCCTGTTTCATTAGGAAACTTTGTCAACACACTAAAGATAATTGCAATCTCGAAATGCATGAAAAGATGAAACTAATAACAAACAAAGGTATGATGAATCATTCACTTTTTAATAAGTTTTTCATTCATAAATTCTTTCCCCAACCACGGTCATGCCAAGAACACTCAAATACGCTATATTCTTCAGAAGCAGAAGAAAATTCCTGTCAAAACAACAAAAACTAAACCAAGCACTACTGTAAATACTGTTGGCTCTGTAACAATTTGTTTACAGACCTCTTTTATAAGTCACTATGGATTAAAGTGGCTGCTAAATACATAAATGTAAATTTAATGTAAATTTCACACACGCATCTCTTTAAGAATTTCAGCTACAGCAGTCTAGAAAAGGAACTGCACATAAACCATTATTAAAAGCAAATGAATAATAAAAAGAATTAAGCTTTTTCACTGAACTGGTGTGTTGCTCAGAGTACGAGTTGCGTAGAAAAGTGACAGCTCCACTTTTGCCATGTAGCAAGCCAGAGTCATATTCGGTCATAGCCAAGTGTTGACGTGTCCTCTTGCTTTCCCAGCACTGCTCTGTTTGGCTAAGATCCTAATTCATAGAGATATTTGTCTAGGCCTGTAGTGTACACACACACACACACCCACATATATATATATATATATATATCTCTGAGGCCTATAGCTAGTCTTCACTTTTAGCTTTGACACCTTTGATTCTTGTTTATCTGTGATATGTGTGAGGCAGGAATGAAACGCATGTACAGAGACACCTCCAACCTGAGAAAAAGAGGCCAAAGAGCATGTGAGGATGGACTTCAACATCTGCCATGTGACAAAGCAGTACATCCGTTCAGCTCTATGTTCTCTATCTCTCACAGAGGCGGCAAGATTAACTAACAATGATCAAAACGATAACAGTCAAAGTGGTAACAATAAAGAATTATCAGATTTGACTGAAAAAAAAAAAAAAAAAAAAAAACATATCACCAATCAATATGCTTGTGTGTCTGTGCTCATAAATACTGGTACAACCACTGAATATTAACATATATTCAATAAAGTTTTTGGGGAGAAATAATATTTAAATTTCAAGTCAAATGTCATTTCTAAGCCATTAGCAGAAAGAAAGAAAAAAAATCAGCAGAACAGCAAAAATCATGAAATTGTTCAAACTGCACACCAATGGATAAGCAAATGTTGCTTTTTTGGAGAAAATCTTTGTTGCTAAAGGAAAAAATATATTTATTTTTATATTTTATATATGAATCATTTGAAAACATATCATTGAAAAAATTTAAAAGCACAAAAAGCTATACCATCAAGCCCTAATTGCCGGTCAGAACTTGCCAATCCTCATGCACACCGCTAACACAAAAGCTTTCTTTCTCTTTTGTCCTTCCTCGAAATGATCCCATGCAGCTACATTCTTTTCTCCAACGCAGCCCTCAGATTGTGATGAAGTGTTGCTCTGGTGGGTTTTAAAGCAGCTCCTGCCCTTTATCAAAATAACAAATTGATGTCACTGCATCCCAAAGTGCAAGAGCAGGAAATAATTTACCTATGATTTGACTTTAATATTTCTTTGTTGGAAAAGCACAAGGATTTTAACTCATATCTGGGCTGCGTGCCTAGAACATGATTTTGAGTCCAGAGAGAGTGATAGAGAGACAGAGTTTCCAGTCTTGCCAATGCCACAAAGTCCAGTGGGCTATTCTTACAGCTTTCCCCATCTATCCGTCTCTTTTTGTCTTGTTTCTGGACACCAGGAGCTTTTCTCAGTGATGACAGCTATTTAAGAGTTTATACGGCGTAATTCACTGCACACAGGTCCAAAAATGCTGAAAACAGATTCTCGTGTTTTGTCACCCAGACTCAAAGGGAAACGTTATCTCATAAAATCAGAAATGAAGAGATTTAGGAGCTTTCAGCGCTGAGATAAGGCAATGGTGGTTTAACACTATAGGGTAATTGAGAGTGCAATAATGCCACAAGTTTCTATTTCAAGTTCCTGCAAAACAAAATTAAATTCATTGCCACAGGTCATTATTCAATAGCATGTCAGCGAAACAATGAACAATGCATCAGAACCGGAGAGTCACGTGACGTGCTCATGAATCTAGTCGCACTCGAGTAGAGCTCTGTACGTTTGGACTCTTTTGCTGATTTTTTCGTTTTGTTTTAAGTTTAATTCATTGGTGGTGCTTTACCTGATGGCATGCAGTCGTAAACAGCAGGAGTTGTCTCCATCGGCTTCTCCGATTAAGAGGAAATCCAAGCCACCGACCGCGAGTGACATGATGGACAAGATGGCGAACACTTTGAGGACATTCTAAGAACAGAGTTGACGGCGATGCGGAACGAATTCGCTTCTCACGTGTCAGTTGTTCAGTCGCTATGCTCTAAACTGGATCTTCCTACAGGGGAGATGAGAGAACAAAAGAAAGTTGTCGCAGATCACTAAAGGCACGTTGCCGCATTCGAGCAACAGGTTGTGGACTTACAGGATCACAACAGGCACAGCAATCTGCGTCTGGTTGGATTGTCTGAAGGTTCCGAAAAGGATGACCGTATGGGCTTTTTGAAAAGATCGCTACCAATTTGGCTCCCGTCTCTGGCGGGCAAAGAGATTGAAGTGGAGCAAGCGCATCGTGTGTACACAAAGCTCTCCTCAGATCGTGTTAAACCATGGGTTTTCATCTTTAAACTGCTGCGGTACATGGACAGGGAGCTCATTCTGCGGGCCGCCAGACTTCATGCCCTAGTGAAAACATCCAACGGAGCAACGCCGTCTTTCTATCCAGATTTTTCTCCGGTCACCGCAAAAAGAAGTGCATTTGTGCCAATTAGGAAGGAGATGAGAGACGCTGGCATCCAGAATTTTCTCCTTTATCCTGCAACGCTGAAGGTCATTCTCAATCGAGGTGAACCTAAAAGGCTACACTCCCCAGAAGCAAGAGATTTTCTCAGATCCCATTCATCCACCAACTCTCAGGGAACTCCAGCTGGACATTTGCTGTCAAATCGGAGAAGAGATGCTCTAAATGGTTAGGTGACTTTCACTGTTCACTTTAATGTTCACTTCTTAATTCATAGTTCATTGAGCATACAGTATCGCTTACTGATTATGATATATTATTTGTTTTAGTTGTTTTTATCTCTTTTTTTTCTTCTTTTTTTTATAGAAATACTACCTAGTCAATATGTGACTATGGGGCCAAATGTTGGTGCTACAGTAATGTGCAGGATTTTGTCGACGCCACTGACCATATTAAGGGGTGCTGGCAGATCAAGGTTTGTTCTTGGTTTGATCTGCCATAGTTCATGGGATTTTTTTTATGGTAACGGGGAGGGTGGGGGGTGGTTTAATGGTAGACTCAACTGGCTTTATTTTCAAACTTGTATTTTGTCTTATGCAGTAATTCTGTTTGATACCTATGACTGACCTTAATATTCTGAGTTGTAATATTAATGGGCTAAATGGCCCTCACAAACGTACAGTTTTTCTGGATTTTTTGCGAAGAAGAAAGATTGATATAGTGTTAGTTCAAGAATCCCATTTGAAAGAGGAGCATATACGCAGGTGTAATAATAAGTTTTATGAAGTGGTATCTCACTCATCTTCGGATACTTAAACCAAGGGTGTCCTAATATTGGTGCGGAGGACTTTAAATATTACTATTTTAGAGAAAGGTTCTGATACAAATGGTAGAACAACACGTATAAAAACAATAATGGAGAATAGGAATATTGTATTTCTCTCAGTTTATACATCTTGTACTCCTGACCCTACTTTTTTCTCTGTTTTGTCAACCTATCTCTTGAAGTTTTCAGATTTCGAAATTGTATTGGGTGCAGGTACAAATTCTGTAATGTCGCATATCCTAGATAGATCTGAACCAAAGGAATCACACTCTCAAGCTGTTCTGACAAACTTCGGCAATGTGTAACACCTCATCCTCATTGGTGGACAGTTGGCGTTTATTAAACCCATCTGCTAAGTCTTTCACTTTCTTTGCTACTCATAAATCCTATTCGCGAATCAACTATATTTTCATTCCTACTTCATCTTCAGCTGTTCGTGATGCCGATATCTGTTCCTTATCTCTGTCAGATCATAATGGAAATTTGTGCAGAATATCTTTGATCCTTCGGCCATCTCGTGCCACTAGATGGCGATTTAACTCTAAATTGTTACAGGATGAAAACATTTGCAGTCAATTCAGAAATAAATTTGCGGAGTTTATTGAAATTAACCAAGGTTCAGTGGATGATCCTCGAACACTTTGGAATGCAGTTAAAGGATTTATGAGGAATAACTCAATTTCATATGCCTCTTTCCTTCAGAAAAACCGACACAAAAAGATAGTTGAACTGGAATCACAGCTCCAGAATCTGACTAGAGATAATCAGCGTTGTTTCTCAGACAATACACTCTGTAAAATCATGGTGGTTAGGTCCGAACTCAGTTCATTACTGAGATCCAGGACAGAATTCCTGATTCAAAGATCCAGGCAGAATTACTATTTTCAAGGGAGTAGACCAAGCCACCTTTTAGCCCTAAGATTACACAACAATGAAAAGTTTGCTAATGTTTCAGCTGTGAAATCCCAATCTGGGCTCATTATGACAGACCCAAAAGACATTAATATCGCCTTTCACTCTTTTTACTCTAACCTCTATACTTCTTCCGCTGATGGTGACCCTGACTCTTTTGCATCTTTTCTGTCCAACCTTGATTTACCTAGGCTGTCAGATTCAGATTCGGAATACCTGGCTGAACTGATCTCTCTTCAGGAGCTGGAGTCAGCAATTCGATCTATGAACAAGGGGAAATCCCTTTTGTGGGATTTAGGCCACCTCATGTTAGATATGATACATTTTTCAGTTACTCAAGGCTCATTTCACCCATCTATTAATATAGCTGTTATTTCTCTCTTGTTAAAAAAAGATAAAGAGCCGACTTCCTATTCTAGTTACCGGCCGCTTTCTTTGATAGGGACTGATGTTAAATTATATGCTAAAGTACTATCTCGTCATCTAGAGAAATTCATGAATAGGCTAGTTCATCATGACCAAACAGGATTCATTAAATCTCGCTCAGCTTCGGATAACTTGTGCAGGTTATATCATATTATTAATTCAAATAATAGTTTGTCCTCTCCTTGCACAGTATTATCTCTAGATATGATGAAAGCTTTTGACCAGCTGGAATGGAACTATTTATGGGCGGTTCTACAGCATCTGGGTCTAGGATCGAGTTTCATAAATATGACAAAAGTTCTGTATGCCAATCCAGCAGCTACTGTTCTCACAGGTGCTGTTCACTCTAACCTATTCTTTATACATCGAGGTACTCGTCAGGGTTGCCCGCCGTCTCCTCTGTTATTTGCCTTATCCTTGGAACCCTTAGCTCAACCGGTCCGACAATCTGAAACTATTTCTCCCATAAATATACGGAATACTCATCATCATATTTCTTTGTTTGCTGATGATATCTTATTGTTTTTCAAGAAGCCGTCACATTCTATTCCTCATGTGCTGAATTTATTTGACCATTTTGGATCTCTCTCAGGGTTTAAAATTAATTGGAGCAAGTCATGTTTACTTTCCCTCAATTCTAAAATTTATTCCATGTCCCTTTTTATATCTATTCCATTGGTTCAAAACTTTAAGTACTTGGGAATAGATGTTTTTCCTGCAGGAAACTGACTCAAAAAACTATAATGGTATTCTAGCCAAAGTATCCTCAGATTTGGAAATTTGGTCTCGTCTTCCTACTTCTTTTCAGGCCCGTATATCGGTGATTAAAATAATGTTCTCCCATGTATCAATTTCTTTTCTTCCATGATTCCTCTCACTCCACCGGTTGGCTACTGGAACAAACTAGATGCATGTGTTTCACAGTATATATGGGATGGGAAACGTCCTTGTATTAAACTGACTACCTTACAACGATGTAGATTACATGGAGGTCTTTGTTTCCCTAGTTTTAGACCGTATGCTCAAGCCTTTTCCGTCCGCCCTTTAGCAGTTTGGTTTGATCCTGACGCTTCTGTGTCTTGGAGAGCAAGAGGAATCTATTGTTTATCCGTATAAATTGATGCATCTTGTTTTTTTGGGAGTTCCGCTTAGGCAGTGTAAATCTCGGTTTGGTCCCATTGTAACCCACCTCCTCTCCACATGGAGCGATGTTGAAAGACGTTCACAACTAGCTACAAAATGGCATAGGCATTCGCCTATTTTCCACAATAATAACCTTTTGTCAGGCAGTACTCCATTTTATTGTCCGCAATGGACTCATAGTAAAGCAAACACTCTGGGAGACATCTATGATGATAGTGGTTTAAAATCCTTCCAGAATCTTAAAACTCAATATAATCTGCCAGGCACCTCCTTTTTTATGTATTTGTGTATTAGATCGGCCCTACAGGCATATGGGGTGCCTTGGAACTCTCAACTGTTGTTCACCCTTTGCTCAAACTAATCCTTCCTTCTGAGGAATCTCCCTCCTCTGCTTCAGTCATCTATCTCTTTCTTCTTGAGCATTCATACAAACCTTTATCTATTACAAGTTACAACTGTTTGGGCTAAGGAGCTTAATGAAGATGTGCATGTTTTATTTTCCAAGTGTAATCTCTGTTCCCAAGGAGTTTTAGGCATGTATTTGTATTTTTTTTGGGAGTGCCCCTCTCTCTCACCTTTTTGGACTCAGCTCTCACTGGACCTATCATATTTGTTAGGTACTGAGATATGTTTGACTCCGCGCCATTTTTTCATGAATGACTTTTGGGACTTCACCTTGTCCGTCCAACAAAGATCTTTACTGTTAGCTGCTCTCACAGCAGCAAAAAAATAGCTGGTCAACCGTTGGAATCCTCCTCCCACAATGGACAGACGAAGCTGGACTGTGTATTTGTTGGACATTATCTCGATGGAACTCTCTACTTCTCGTAAACATGGATCTAATGTGAAAACTGTTAATTCATGGCATTCAGCTTTTAATGTAGTGTCTTTTCTAAAATATTTGTAAAAATTATTTTATTGTTATTTGTTTATCTATTAATATGAATTAATACATTTTTATTATTATTATTTATTTTATTTTTTTATTTTTAAGTCTACCAGGGGGTGAGATGGGTTGGGGTGGGTTCTAAATTTGTACAGCTGCTTTTTGTTTTGTACTACTAATCCACAGAATAAAATTCAATAAACAGTTGTTAACAACAAAGTAATTACAATTCATCAGAACCCCAGCGGCATACCTTACAGGTTCTGTTTGCACGGCTTTCTGATTATATCAGTATCTAGATCGTCTTTTTTCCCCGAAGAAGGTGTTTTAACCTGCAGCTCGGAGTGAGTAGGCGGACGCATGAATCAGAGCTGTCAATAAAGAGACTCGTGCAGTGATAAACATTCTCATTATTGTCTTGGCTGAGAACTTGAAAGCCCATCAGGGAGGATACATCAACTCCCTGTAAAATAACACAACAGATTCTGTCATCTCCCACCCCCTCAACCCACCACACACACATATTAATTAACGATAGCTATATGCTCAATCTGTGAAGATAGCATTCTTCTATCAGAATTAAATCTTTCT
Source organism: Barbus barbus (assembly GCF_936440315.1). Classification (NCBI taxonomy): domain Eukaryota; kingdom Metazoa; phylum Chordata; class Actinopteri; order Cypriniformes; family Cyprinidae; genus Barbus; species Barbus barbus. The sequence continues at coordinate 19,682,383 of NC_136757.1, forward strand.
GATTTTAGACATCTCAGAATTGGGAAAGAACGTGATCTAAAAGCTCAGCTCTACTCCAGGCCACAGGGATCTTGGTCTTTGCATTCAATGCACACAAAAAAAACAAGTCGCTTATCTTGCAGTATTGGAGAGTCTCCATTACACCACATTCACTTCCTCCAGCTCCGGTCCAGACACACATACTTATATGGGGTGAAAGCTTGCTCAACGACCCTTTCAAACCATTTGCAACACAGAAGATCCTCTTGATGGATAAGGTTCATGAGGAATGCATCCAGTGACATGCGTCTTTGTGCTTCAGTTTAACATTCGGGTAAAGTTGTGGAACAGGAGTCGCAGAGGAATTATATTCAGTAATATTTACTCCCATTTCTCAAGACTTACAATACAAATTGGGTAAGTGTGGGAAAATGAAAGAAAAACATTTATTTAAGGGCACTTAAGTTAATGATGCTCAATAAGTCTGTTCCCGACCATTTAAGCATTTGTCTGGATACATGTCTGCAAATACTTCTGCACCAGAAAATGCAAACAAGATATGCATTTGTCCTATAACATCCCAATGCGGTGTCATGTCACCTTTAAGGAATCTGAACCAAAGGTACAGAGCTCTCAGTGACATTCAATCAAAAACAGAACGTCTATCCATTCACAATTTCTTTGCCTGCATCGTCACAAATGAGGGAATCGTATCGCGCAGTGTTCCAACAGCGGCTCTGGAGAGCAATGGAGAGATGTAAATCAGGCACAGCGAGCTGCCTGCAGAACTGGTGCAAGCAAGCAAGGAAGAGACGGCCATAAAAAAAATCCCCCGCATCTGTTCAGACTCAAATACAGAATACGTTAATGCATCAAAAAATGCAATAATGCAATAATTGCATTTAATTGTACTTCGTGCACAACAGAATTATTGATGAACTACATAGCAGAGCTATTTTGGATTGCTATCTATCTTTCAAAATATATATATATATATATACAATTTGAAAATATCTGTTCCTTGGATCAGAGAAAACTACTCTGCAGAATATATGACTTTAATCTACAATACAAAAACAACACAACGTCGTATTCCTTACATTCGGATAGTAATAGGCATAACCAAAGAATGTAATCAAGTGTCAGGCTTGTCACAAAAATCAAATCTGACTAACAAATGTATGACTGCAAAAGCACCGCCACAGTAGTGGAGAAGCAGAGGTAGATTTAGAGATCTTTTAAATAAACAGCCGCTGCACCCTGCCACGCCAGCACTGCTCTTCTTGATCGCCTTCCAGTTGGAAACATTTCTTAAAGCCTTCCCAGCAGAGCCGACTCTGCCAAGAGCAGAGGTTCTTCTGAAAATGACCTACTACTGTGACTCCAAACCCTGGGGCAGAAGACGAAAACTCTCTCCCTGCTGGAGAGAAAGCAGCGGCTCTGCCAGCATCTAAGCCCGTACATACAGAAAATAAATAAAATATAGATTTAAACAAATGCAAAGGTCAAAATAAAAAGTGTTTTCTTGTCAGGTAAGAGCATTATGCCTCTAACTCTAACTATGAATTATACAATCTCTTCCAACACAGAGGTACTTGCGGCTCAGAATAAAACGTATTTTGTCTTTGTACAGTTGATTATTCTATTCCAGAGATTTGAGCTGTTTTTTGTAATGCTCATTTAAAAAACGAGACTCCAGAGGGTGATTCAGGCACTCGTTGGACCACATCTCATCTAGAAAACAACAAAAATAAACTTCTTTTCTGCTGTAATACACTGGCATGAATGAGAGAGTGAAGCTGCGGGCTCAGGTGGAATTCAAACACATCTTCATAAAAGTAAATATTTAGGGTTGCTCACCATTCTCCACGCAGAGGAACCTGGGTGTGATATGAAACGCAGCCAACCTTCCACAGACATCTCCAGCCCTGGCCACATGAAGTACTCTACTCATGCCAAGAGCTCAGGCCTTTATAACGGAGGCTACTCTTTTTGCCCGACTCCCCTCCTCTCCTCTCCCCTCCCCTAAAAATCTCCTCGATGTCCTCTAATGAATATCAGCCACTAGGATCAACACATGAAAGCTAACGCTCCACTTAAGATTCTGACCCTTTTTTCCAAAACGCTCCCTGACACAAATAAGCAGCTGAATGTTTGAAAAAGTTGCGATAAATGCAGGCCGGATAGCAAGCGGGGAAGAGCGGGTGATCAAAACAGCTTAATTAATCTGTTAAACAGGCACACTGGGAGCTGCCGCGCTGGGACGCGGCCATGTCTGTGCCACTCAGGGCTGTCAGACGAAAGTGGGGCATGCATTTCTGAGCTGAGCGAAAGGGCAAACACACTCTCCTGACAAAAAAAAAAAAACCCTCGGGTGGGCACGCGCACTCACGCGGACCGAGAGAGGACCAGTGGATTTACAACGTGGGGGTGTTCTGGGCCGTTTGAGAGCCCAAGTAGCAGCACTTCAAACACAAAGTGCCCAACCATGGAGAGGGGTGGAGAACATTTCAGTGCTCATTACATCAGGACCTAGTTAGACTGGCTTACCATGCACATGTAACTAGTAAAGATGAGCAAAACTTACATACGGATATGAATTGTGAAAATAAATAGCAGACTATGCATGCATTCATTTAGAGAACAAAACATTTATATATCCACATCGTTTCAAGCTCAATTGAGAGAAAAGAATCTCAATTCTGGAATATTTTGCACGGAAATATGAAAACTAAAATGCTCTCATAAAAAAAAAAATAAAAGCCAATGCAGAGCAGGTCTCATTATCAGCACAATTTCAGATGTATTTGTATTTTGTCAGTCAGCGCAGTCGAGTGAGTGAGTGTCTCAGAAAGGCTCGGCGCTTGGATCGGCCGTCCTCTCCTTTCCCGGGGGGACTAATTGCGGCTCTAACGGAATGAATCGATGAGGAATGGGGGCAGGACAGCATGTTGCCAGCTCAGGGGAATAGAGCCTCTCAGATCTCCCACTGATACTACTCTACACTGCTGGCAAATATGCTTTAAACTGGGCCTGTCCAAAATAAATAAATTTGATTCGTGAATATCTGAATATATATATAGAAAGTGCAATACTGTGCACAATGTTTAAGCACACATTATGTATAGAATCTAAGTAAAACAAACTAAAAAATAAAAAACCAAACGTCAAAAGGTGCATGTCAAAAAAAAGTAGTATTTTTTCCACCAGCTCTAAAGTTTGAGGCGGTTGCTGCTCACTGCAGTCAGAATTGTTATAATGACAGCATACAGAACAGGCTCTGAGCTTAAAAACTGTTTTGTGAAGCGCCTGAGTGCCGAAGCTCTGAGCGAAAGGCCCCTCCGGCTGCCAGCGGGACTGCGGTGGAGTCTGGCACACGCCTCATCTGTCCCTCTCGCTCTCTCTCTCTCAGCCCAACACACTCACTCAGACTACGGCCAGAACCTCTGTGCATGCTGCGTGCTCTCCCTCGAACGCTGCAGGCTGCTACATTACATTATCCTATCAGCAACAACAGTGAGCCCAAAGAGGCAGTCGACATGCCGAGTGGTTACAGAGAAAACCAAAGGCCTCCACACTGCTGGCTCACAGTACGGCTTACACAACACAGATCTGTAAAGCAGCGGAGATTATTCCATTTCTAAATATTTAATCGCAACCTTTAGATCAGACGTGACTTATAAATGTTCAGGTGGAGCACACTATTGTTTAATAAGTTTTAAGATTTTACATTTTTCGGCTAAGCATGATAGTTTACCTTTATAATTCCCTAAAACTACATTTGGTAAAGTTACACAACTCCAAAAGTGGACTATGGTTACTTCATGTTTATGCAGTATTTAATGAGTTTACTAATCAAAAGACTGAAACAAGCATCTGTTATAAAGAACCAAAAAACACAGTGAACACTGAAACATAGCCCCATCTAATTTATTTAATAATAAATTCAAGCGCTGGAGGGTGAGGTGTGTATTTGTACCGTTGCCTGTTAGAACACATTCACCAAGAGCTGAAAAGTACAATACATATTTGTGGGACTTAAAAGCCCAAATCCCAAAGGTTTTCCAGACTGTTATTCAAATAAAGTTTTATATGAACAACGAACTCAATTATACCACAAGATAAACTGCCAGCAAAAAGTTTGACCTTTACAAAAATAGCTGTTATTTACATATTTTCTGTGTCAAATTGACAGGTATAATGGATTGTCATTATGTCTGTCAGTAAGTATGGGCGTTTTTCCGAATCAAACATATGGAACAACTTTCTTACCGAGCAGAGAACAAAAACTTTTTCTGCTCACAAAATCTTCTTTATTATCTACAATTGTTAACTTGCAACAATTTTTAAGTTGTAGTTTTATATTTTAATTATTATTATATTATTATTTAAGTTTCTAAGATAAAAAGTGGACAACGATTAATCAGGGGAGTGGCCTTACAAAAACTCTGTGAAATTTAAAACAAACCAAAGCAAAATTATTTATTTCTGAAGTAACTTTCTCATCAAAGCCAAGGTCAAAGCAATCATCAGCCATCTAAAATCCTAGTGACTCCTGTCAATATATAGCAAGGCAATTTGAGACAGTAAAGTGACCTTAAAAACCCTCTGTGCCTGCCTCAAATCAGACTGCTGACAAAAATACTTTTAAAATACTAATCACATTTACTTAAATCCTAGGCACCATCACAGGGCATAAAAAACTAATTCAGCTATCACAAGCAAAATGGGATTCAAATTAATTGGGATAAATTACAGGCAAAAGACAGATGTCTGGCAAGTCAATGTTATTCTTTCCAGAATGCTTATCTCTTTCAAGTGACTGGCTGTCTAAAATTGAACAAACTAAAAAAAATAATAATAATAAAAATATATATATTTTTATTTTTTTTCAGTAACCATCTTTTTGCTATATCCTATCAAGTGAAACCTTAAAAAGCACACAAGAGCTGAAACCACAGTAACAGGTTTGTATAGATATCATCCTAAATCTCTCTTAATTTACTGTAATGTTATATATTTTGTAACCAATTAAAAGTTTTAACAATCTTGACACAGAATATAAACATTACTAATGCACTCTCTCTTATGGCGCTATGCTGAACTAGTCCTGGTATGTACACATAGGCTAAACTTATACATTTTTAATCCACTCCAGATAAAAATAATAATAATAAAAGTTGTACTTTATCTTAACTTGACCATGTAACCTTCTTCTCTAGTTTATGATTAAAACCGAAACAGATGACTATGCACTCAAATGTCTACTGCACACAAACTCCATCTTAAATACAACGACTCAAATAACCTCGTCAGGTTCATTTTCGACTTTGTTTACATTATAAAAAGGACAATAATAGAAATATATAACAATGCAATAATCTAATATACACTTGAGGATACGGCTTGGTGCTGTATGAATGGATGTTAAATAGGCAAAGAGTTCTCAGCCCGCCCTTTATGAACTGAAATCTCGTCGCGAATCAGGAGCAATTCGTTCAGAAAGACACAACTAAGCACTTTACCTGAGTTAGACAGAGAGGAGAATACATCATGTTGAAAGGGGAGCGCGTGACTTGAAATGTGGCAAAACACCGACAAGTTAGTGGATCATTTCTCACAGTTAATCATGGTAAGCCTCATCATGATTAACACTTCCACCGCCGCCACTTCTGACTTCCACTTCGAGTCCGTTAAATCAAGAGACGCCCGGCAAAAGAGAACGCGCAAACTCTGTACGCGTTTGAAACCAAAAGTTGCAGGCAGGAAAACGCGTGGGGTGCTGCAATCTGTTCCATTTAGGAAATGGTAGGAGAAAGAATCAAAGAAACAGAAAATGAAAAAGAGGGAGGAATGAAATGACGTTATGAAAATAGCCCATCCCAAAGAAAGTACTTGAAGGAGCTAGAGAGGCTAACTCTGGTTTCCAATGTCGAGGCATCCGTTAAGTCCGTGAAATTAACAAAAAAAGTTATTTGCCTCGGTTTCAGAAGCTCATACAGTGCGAAACGACTTTCTCCCCTGTTCGCCAGTGCGCACGCACCGCTCTTCCCTCTCGCGCTGCTACAGTTCGGACGCAGAGACGTTCTGCGCGCTTCACCCGCGCGCGTATTCCAAACAATTTTACTGCAACGCACTGCTTAGCGATTAGAGCCAGGCTCGCGCGGACATTGCGTCACAGAGAGCGCACATGCATGCGTCCATTCATGACAAAGGCTTATCGCTTCATGTAAGTTGAGTGGATGAAAAAATGTAAATAAAATCAGCCCGCGTAAAATACTATAGCCAGTGCCTGATAAGGCGTGTGCACCTTTACAACTACATATAGATGTTTCAAGTAAACGAGGGAATTACTTCTCTGTCAGTCACTTAAATTACTCAAACGCGTCTATTTATGAGTAACCAAGGCATGAGAAGTTCAATGCATGGTAGTGCGCGCATTCTACTGTTTTACTGAGGCTATTTTCTCTTCTATTGCATATTTTGCCGACCAGGAGCTTTTATAAAGTCACTGCAAGAAAATAACGCGCCTCGGTAACCATAATCACTAACTGTCGGCTGATGGTCAGTGGTAACTTCCCAAAAACTATTCTTGTGGATTTATTTTATTTTTTTTACCTAACCCCTTGTAGAAATCAAGTTTCACTCTGTTGGAGTGATCAAACGGAGATCAAATAAACTAGGCGTTAATTGACTTAAATTAAAGTGTAAAACCAGGCTGGCTATTAAAACGAACAGTGTAAACAACACCTGTTATTTCTCTTGAATATGCACTGAAGGTACTATGGTGTGAACTACGGCCAGGGAGAGAGCTGCCTATCACTGCTGAAACACCGACGTCTCAAAATGTCATAATTTTGCCAATAATTAAGGAAACAGACATATCCACAATTACAAATATTTATCCTTATTTTTTTCTGAAACTACTACATATTATTTAAAAAAAGACAGATTTAAATAAGTTGTAGCTACAATACACGAGCATACAGGTACTTGTTTTACGAATTTAATGTAAAGAGATGGAAAGAATTCCTTAAAGTAGCCTACATAAACTCAAAATATCTTAGCCTACAGGATTATCATAATTGGTTGTTAATATAAGCGCAAATTGTCTGGCAACAGCAGTAAGATAGTTATTAAGCCCGTTGTTGAATGTCTTCACTTAAAAGGGCAAACGATCCGTTTCTTACTGTTAGAGAAAAAAAGTAATGTTGCAGTAACATAATCGGCTACTTTGTCAGATGTCATATCATGGTATTTTAATACATGATATAATGCTGAAATCCATGTAGCATCGTATTTACATAGGCAAATCTACTCAAAATTAAATACAAGAATGCTCAAGAAAACATGCAAGTTATAGTACATAGTAGCCTACAGCCAACCCGTCTCGTGATGCCTGTTTACTTTGTTTTATTTACAGATTAAGTTTGCTACTGTCACGCGAACGTGACAAGTAACTACAGTTTGTAGCACTTTTTGAAACGATGCCGAGCTCCCGGTTGTGACTACGGCACACGATCTGAGCCTTCTGCCGGGGAGGGAGCGCCTCTGTCGGTGTAGATGTCAAATTAATGCCGGCGAGCCTGCGGCCATTTTCTGCTGAGCAAACACTACTGCTGGGCATCTGCTTCTACTGGCTTTAAACTTCAACTTGGCCTTCAGAGTCCCGTGGTTAAAACACGCACACGCCTTTTTTTCTTCGTCTGTCACAGAACTAATAACTTTCATTACGGGAGAAAAGCCAAATCGCTTGGTAGCTATCTTAATCATTGCGCGTCTCAATAGCGAGAATAACACGCCAGCATTTGTAAGCCTTTCCCACAAAACCGTACGTTTGGCCGAAAACCAGCGAGAAAAGGAGTAACCGGCTGGTAAGAGAGAGGAAGCGGAGGGAAACCGAAACACGGCGCCTGTGTGTTGATGATGATCTCATTTGACTTTAAAACTGCACAACTCGTGATCTCCCTCGTCTTTTGTAGCAAAGACACAATAATCAAGAAACTGATTTGTTAACGTACCATTTTGAAGCGAAACTGCCAACCTCCCCCCAAAAAAGTTACAGCTTAGAGCCTTTTGTAGTTCTGCAGTTCAACGCTTGGTCATCTCGTCGGCTGCTTTTATAACTCCGTATCCATTTATCGTCGCAAAGAAGTAATCCGTGCTCTTCGGATGGGAGGAATAAACCCGGACACTGACCAAATACAAAACGTCCCACGCGAAGTCTTCGAGCCTCGTCCAATCCGAAATCCTCGTTACCAGGTACAGAAGGACAAAATAAAGATTTTACAGTAATGCACGGCTTGCTGCAGAGAGTGCACTGGCTGTTGTTTTGGTCGTGTATCTTTAATTTACAGTGCTGAATCGTCGGTCTCATAGCTTTGCAGCATTGCACATGCAGCGCGCATAGATGTCCTTGTGTACAGAGAGGAATCAATGCCTCGTCTGTTCTTTTGTTTCTTACAACACGAATAGCAACACAGACGGTGTTCTGAGCTCCATACACACATCTTACAGTCCTCGCGGAGAAGGAATTGATGAAATACGGGGGTGGCGTGAGTGTGTGTGTGTGCACTGGAGCCTCTCGTTTAGAAGAATTGCACTTGATGGCGTAGTTTATACAGTATATAGCCTATGTATACTTTATATATGGGTCAGTGACGGAACACTCATTTTTGTCCGAATCAATAAAGTTACTAAGAAATATACTAAAATTCAATTAATACAAAATGGATTGAATGCATGCATCCATGTAGGCTATATATGACGACCATGTCTTTCATTTTTGTTCAGGTTAAATTAAGTATTCCTAAAAATACTAATTGAGATACATGACTCAAAAAGACATAAAATGAAAAATCTTGAAAATTAAAAAAAAAAATGCATTCAATTGTATTCAGTGTTCAAGTAAAGTATTTTAGTATGCTATGTTTGACTTGATGGTTAGCCCACTTTATTTTTTCAAGAAATTGGTGTAAAAATGTATGAAATCAACATGACAACTTAGTACACTTGTCTTAAACTACATTTTCAAAATATTTTTTTTATGACCCCAGAGATGTTTATTTGTCATTGGCCCATATGATTCAAGGCTAAGAACGTTAAACCGGCTATGACAGAACAAACATTACATGTGCCAATAACTTCAAAACCTGATTGGAGAGTCGTGCCAAACCTGTTTCCAAGATAAACAATATATGAATAAAATCTGTGTGCATGCATGAAGCGCGTCTGTTTTGTGTGGATATCACATTGGGCATTAGCGTCTAACTTTACAATGAGAAAAAAATATATTATTTAAAAATGATTTAACTTTGAATAAGTTAAAGTGAACAAATGTCATTACAGCCTTTGACATGAGATCGTGTTGCCAGGATCACTTGAATTTGCGTTTAATCTATTTTAAGTCATTAGTGCTCACTCAATTGGAGTGTCCTTACGCGACACCTTCTACTCTCATTTTAAAGGGTCACAGGAAGCCTTGGGCATTTCAGAACAGGACTAAACTGACAGTCGAGTAGGCCCATAGGAAAACGAGTTGTATTTTATGGGCTAGGTAACTTACGATTTATGCATGTCTGTAAAAATCAGATTCTTTAGAAATGCGTAACAAGGAATAACGTTTCAGAATGGCTAATTTACAGAAATTGTAGCCTACTTTTGCTGGCACAGAGGTTTATTGAACTTAGGGGTTTACCCCTCAGTGGTTTTTCATAAACGTACACAAAGTGCGGCCTAGGCCTACATGTGCAGTGCTCAGAGTAAACTTTATTGAATAGAGTTTTTTTTTAAAGTTGTCTTGCTTTTCTTCCTCAAAAAACTGCAACAGCTCCCTGAACTCTACAGACAAATATTTAACCTTTCGAGTTCCTCATCAGTCACTATTTGGTTAGAGCCTAGATTTATAATAGCTTATAGTCTCAGTAGACTGGCGGTCGGTAACTCTTAAATTTAGGCGAATTGTTAAACATTGTAGTTTAAGACTTGCTTATTCTTTCCATCACATGTCTATTTGCTGTCAATTGGCAGCATTCTTGGAGAAATATCTTAAGTGGAAATGTAATAAAATAGTTATAAAATATTGTTTTTAAAATAAAAATCGCATGGGTCAGTATAGTAGGCTAAATATCAATGATTAGCATATGTTTATCCCATTTAGAAGAACGAATATAAAGATTTTAATTAAAAAATAAACTATAGCCTATAAATGTTATAGCCTATAAAAAATTAGTTTGTTATATTTTTTTAAATGTTTAGGGCTATTATTTGCCCTTATTAATTTGCCCATTCCTGAAGGAAAATTTAAAACCATGAAGAATGAAGCTAAATTATATAAATTTCCTACAGCTGCGCAAACTTTAAATCTCACAGATAAGTTGAGGTATGATTTATTTTTATATATATATGTATATATATATATATATATACACATACACACACACACACACACATCTGTATAAATATGAGATTACATAAAATTATCTTCAAGAAGTTAAGAAAAGTTTGGAATAGTATGGTAGGCTGTTGGCATAATTATTTTTCCTAAATAAATAAAATACACTTTATTCCCTAATTTAAATGCCTAATAACTTTTCATCCGTGTGGTAAAACTCTATAAATAAAACTCTAGAATTCTATAAATAAATATAGATGCTACTTATGTGCTAAGGTAAACTCTGCTGAATGTTTTTTTTTTTTTGCATGTTAAATGTTATTTAAAAAAAACCTAAATAAGTTTTTGCCGTTTCCAACAAGACTTCTCCAAAATCCACATGTCTTTGTGTATTGTTTGGCACCTTCAAATGTAGTCGCGTTTTTTTGGATCCTTCACAGAAAAAAAATGGATTTAAAATTGTACCTTTTGGGGTACAAGAGCTTGTTGCTGGAGCAGTACCCTTAAAAGGACATATTTGTACCCCTAATAGGTACATATTAGTACCTTATGTACATTACTAATATGTACCTATTAGGGGTAATGTCCTTTTAAGGGTACTGCTCCAGCAACAAGCTGTTGTACCCCAAAAGGTACAATTTTAAACCCCTATTTTTCTGTGTGTTTGGACTTGGGTCGCTTCATTTTCCATGCAAACGGTTTTTTTGTTTCTCCCTCAAAATAGCTTCCGAGTCAAAAAAACACAGACTTCTGCTCCACACTCTAAAAACAAGTAGATTTTGTGCTAAATATTTTCACTATATTTATAGGCCTTAAAATGAAGTTTTGGCGTATTTTAAATATGCCATTTGAAAAACATTTCGGTGCTGATCTTCCGGTAATTGCATACATTACAATTTAGTCTTATTTTATGCATGCATGAAATGATGACAGAATTGCAATATATTATTATGACCAAGAGCACATAAAACTGAAGTTCTAACTTTATACAGCATGATCAGAAAACACACAAGGCATAAGTACAGGCTTTCACAGAGACAAACACACATCCCACGCATGAACTAAAGTTTCAACAACTGGCTGACATATACACAAATTTACTATTCATGTATATATTTTTCACTGTCAAACCTGAAAGCACCTGAAAGACAAAGAACAGGCATTTAATCCATAGAATAGTGGAACTGTGAATAAAAGAGCAGCACTGGCCACAGCAGGGCAAATACAATATACCCGCTCACAGAAAAACTGCAGGTTTGACTGCATGATATGCAAAATCATCTCTTCAGAGTGAATCATGTTTTAGGAAACAATAGCCTAAGTGACTGTGTAATTGCAATAATTTAGTTTACAGCAAAATTATGCAAAGCAATTCTATTCAAAAATGCAATTTTGTTATTTTAAATTAAGTTTAACTGGATAAAAGTGCACTTATATATGCCTGATGTCCATGTAATTTTTATTGAGATAAATTGCAGATTAACATGTAGACAATGAAAACTAATGTCTCTAGAAATTGTCATTTGCATTCTCCTCTAGTTGAGTGATCATATCTAAAAATAACTAGTCTAGAAATAATATAAAAATAACATGAACTAAAAATATACCCATGTATAACGTGAACAAGTGGTGTGTTGTTTTACTGGACACGTAAAATCTCTGACCTGGACACTTGGACTAAGTAAAAGAGCTATATTAAACAGTTCATTAGAGAAAGAATGAGTTATAAAACTTCCCCTTCTCTTCCCTCTTTTTCTGTTTGTATCAGGAGAAATCAGAAAGTAAACATTCAGAAATTCCACAGCTAAACGAACTGCACAGGTTTATTTTGTTGATACGTGAGAGCTGATAGATCATATGTCATCTAAACCCATCTCATGAAATGTTTGGGGGAAACGTGTTTGGTCTGTTTTTAGCCTCTTAACTCACCCAAGCACGTAAGTACATAATCTCTGGAAAAAAACCAGCCTGCGGGTTAGTAATCGTTCTGATTTATAAAAGTGGGCATCCTCAAGAGGGCAGACCAAAAACGACTGTGATACTGCTGTAGAAAACATTCCAAAGCTCATGCAGAGGTTTACCAAAAGTTATATCATCCCATTCTTATTAATGTGATTAATTCAGATTCTATATGGAGTGATTTATGATATCTAAAACTATGTAAGTCTTATATAATTTATCTGAGATATACCAAATCAATGTATAGGCTATATGTATTGCACCTTTTTAATATGAAAGGAAACATTAACTGTTTGAGTATATGGATTTGGCTATATTGTAGAGCTGGAACAGTCGGATCAGGCAATATTACAGATAAGGTATCTAGTGTACAAAGACTGTACAGTGAGTACTGGGCATCAATTGCTGCACCTATCAAGTGCTCTTAGCATACTACAGTGTCACATTCCTACTAGTGGTGAGATGGAAATACTGCAGTATATCACGAATAAAGTGTGGATATGTTGAAGCCTGCCTAAAGATGCATCTTAACAACAATACTTTCAATTTATCAAGGTAATACCAGTCTAAATTACCATCTAATGGCTGGTTAATCTCCCATTTAACTGCTGTTTAAGTGCAAGTGCCTTGCAGATTTAGCATGTCAAATATATTTTTATTCTCTTCCCCCCTCAAATTGCATCATTGTAGTTGCAGTAAAGACTCTTAGCACATGTTGACTTTGCCTTTTTGTGGCTGTTTCCATGTCATGAAATCACATGTGGGTGTAATGCATAATTGGCTGGCTCCACAGAGACACATATATACTGCCCAAGGCAAATCCCAGTCTCCAATACAACTTCACTTTTCCAAACTACTGCAATATGAGAGGGGGAGGGGGAAACGTCTGGAAACTCTCTCTTAAGACAGATCCAAGGCATGCAGTCCAATGCCAAGACTTTGCTCCTTCTTCTCAAGAGGACCAACTTTTCTTTCACTGCTCATGCCATCTGAATGCTAAGTGCAAATTGTGCATAATTTTCCAATTTTGGATCATTTGTGGCACATTACAGTCACCTTCAGGGTAAGCCAAGCAATTCCATCAAAATCAAGTCAGCCTTCCTCTAAATGGTACGCTTTAGGGGGCAAATGAGGAAAACAAAAAGATTGAAATGTCTTATAAGTATGCATTTATTTTTTTATATTCATTTAAACAATTTTCAAATGTTTCGGTCTAGTTAGCACACTAAATAACAGCAACACTACATTAAGCTTCTCGAGCACTGTAAGTTAGGATCCGTATCTGACAGTGCATAAACAAGATATAAGTATCATCGTTATTTACAAGTCATCGTTATTTGCAAAAATTCTGTCGTTAATTACTCAAACCCGTAAAACCTTTGTTCATCTTAGTTTCTTCTTACCGCCATAGACAGCAACACAACTGAAATGTTTAAGGCCCAGAAAGGTAGTTAGGACATCATGTGACATCAGTGGTTCAACCATAATTTTAATACTTTTTGTGCAGAAAGAAAACAAAAATAATGACTTTATTCAATAGTTTCTCCTCTTCAATTCTACGCATGTTCAAAACCATAGCAAAAAATCTCGGATTTCATCAAAAATATCTTAACTTGTGTTCCGAAGATGAACGTAGGTCTTAGGGGTTTGGAGCAACAACGTGAGTAATTAATGGCAGAATTTTCATTTTTGGGTGAACTATTCCTTTAAAGCTGATGGCAAAACCCTCATTGATAGAGCAAACACATGGATCCATAATACAGTAGATGCCACCATGATGACATGATTCGTGGTTCATTGAGCAGCCATGAACAAGGCGGTCTAATTCTGCCTCGCTCAGCATCAAATATCCACCATTTGCATAATGTTAGAAATTAATCTCCAAATCCTCTCCGGGACCTCACTAATGGCTATTAGAAAATGATTACACCGCAGTAATTTGCCAGTGATTATGCTGTGATAAGCTAATGACCCAGCACCCTGCAGCACAGTCCAAGAACTCTAATTACATGCAGATTAGTTAGCACATGTCAAGACCTCAGGACAAGTGCACATATTCTATCCTGAAGCAGCTACCTCTAATGACATTTTCATTAATTGAATGATATATATCACATTTAGAAGGGATTAGCTGCTGATGATAGTTGAGTCATGAAAATGGCTTGGCCTATGAGTCAGAGTAAAATCGACAATTATATGAATTAAAATCCACCTTTCAAGTTTTCTTTTTCAATGCAAAGGGCCCTGTACTGTATAAAGTAACAAAGCAGGAATCTTCTGCTACATACAGTATAAAACTGAGTGTTGCATTTTAAGCCTGGCCTATAAAAGCATGTGTATAGTATATTTATGTATTTACATGCTTTGTTAAGATGCTTCAAATGCAAAGCCATTAAAATGATCATTATTGGTGTGCAAAGTCATTTACTTGCACATTATATTTTCATTCATTTTTAATAAGAGCCTACATTTTAATAATGCATTGTATTGTGGGATGCTAAAATTAAACATTTAGCATTTTAGCTTTGTTTGAAGTTATCTCAAAGGGATAGTTCACTTAAAATAATAAAAGTCATAATTTACTCAACCTATATGACAAACCTGTATGACATTCCTGAAGAACGTTTCAAATGTTTTTGTCATTGTGGTCCAATGAATATATATAATATGTTTTCTGTAAAAAAAATAAAAAGTCAAGACAGGTTTGGAGCAACATGAGGCTATGGAAATTATGACCATTTTCATTTGGGGTGAACTATCCCTTTAATATTGTTTTAAGCATTTTTTTTTTTTTCACAAAAATAATGTGAATAAAAATAAGGCTTTAATCCAGAAATTCTATTCCTGATTGGTTGTCTAACTTAAAATCCGTGGCACCTACTCAATTCTAATAAAATGTAAATTGTTATTATGACCTTACAGCTTTACGTCACATTCAAAAGGCTATTCAACTGTGGTTAAGGTTCAATCATTGCAACAAAAAAAAAAAGGAAAAAAAGAGGCGGCAATATGAGATGTTTGACCCTTTACAGATGTTTGTCTGTGGTGTTGTGCTTTATCCCCACTATATGAATCATTTTCATGTACTTTGTATTTCAGTTTTGGACGCACCTCAAAGCTTAATTCCATTTTCCAACACAGATAAACGATGTTAGATGCAGCATGTTTACAGAACAAGAAGATGATGCATGAGGTTTGACTTTAAGCTGCGGTGTTTAGGATTGGGACACTGTCCAGTTACTGGGTGCCTTGGACAGAATAGACTGGTTGGATTTGTTATGAATAAAACAAAAGAATAATGTATGACACGCCGAAATGAAAAATTATGCAAAGCACCTGTAGTGAAATCAAAGAGTATTAAAGCAACAAATATTTGCAAAAAGTGAAGCCCAGGTTAAAAAAAAACAAAAAAATAACAACAACATTTTTTCCCCCTTTAACCTATTAATTATTTAACTTAAGACTATTTATTAAAGTAAATCTGCTATTATGCATCAGATTTCCCTATTTTCTGGACAATTATCTTAAATACGTAGTCGACATAACTACACCAGATGAATGAAAAAGCAAAGTGTTGTCTCCCTCTTGTGGTGACATGTAATATTTCAACCTAAACAGAATTTTAGATTTACCTTTTGACAAAACAATGAGAAATATAATTTCGTTTTTGTATTACGATAAATGTGTTAAAGATGCCATGATGTTACAAATGAGTCGATCAGATAAATATGTTGTATTTAGGAACCCTACAGTACAGCTGTAACCACCATAAACACTGAGCTCCAACAGTCAAGTCACCTTTATTTATATAGAGCTTTTAACAATACAAATTGTGTCAGAGCAACTGCACAATATCCAAATAGGAAAATAGTGTGTCAATGTAAAATGACAAGATTAAACATACAGTATAAGCCCTAGTTTTCATATTAATATACTGTAGTAGTATCAGCAATGCATGTTGAATCAAGTAGGTTGTGTTGGTACTGCTGGGTACTAAAGCAAAGCACTGAATGGCATGACTAAACGAGTAGACACAACATCGCATGCAGCTGTCTGAAGATCCTCTCTCACAGATGGTGTCAGGATTATACTGGACAACTGGTAGGCAAAATAAAATATTTTCCCTTTTTAAGGTGGTGGATTATCCGGGGCCAACAGATTGCCTTTTCAGTGCCTCAGCTTTCTAGTTCATTAAGGGACGAGCACTAAAGCTTCAACATCCACTTGGCATGAATGGAAATGTTTAATTGTGAGGCATTAAGACTTCATTTAGTTGGCCTACAATTAGAGTTAGAGTTCTGCACATAAGTTTACATGCCTCTTGCAGAATATGTATTAAATTAAGGGACATAGTTAAAGTGATTGAATTGGAAGGCCCAGAAACATTTTGTCTTCTGGGAAACGTAAATATCTTATGTTGCTTCTGAAAGGCAGTATTAAATGGAAAAATATGACATTCAAATTTACACCCCCTGGTTCTGAATGCATTGTGTTTCCTTCTTGAGCATCAGTGAATGTTTTCACCTTTTGCAGTAGTTGTGGGAGTTTCTCAGTTGTCCTCAGTGTCAAAGATGGATCTCAAAATGCATATTTGAACCATTTTTGGAAATGGTTCAAATATGCATTTGCTAGAAAACCAAAGAATGTGCCGGACCTAGAAAATGTTTCTGAAGTGGGGAGTTTAACTGCTCAGGACAAACAAGGGACTATCACAAAACTTTTAAAATCAATGATCATCCAGGTAAAAACAGTATTAAGATTCAAGGGAATTGTACACCTATGAACTGGTCCTTTTGTGTGAATTCAGTTATTATTTTGTCTCGGTTGGACTATATGTAAACATCTGTTAAATAAAATGGCTTATTCAGGACAGTACTAAATTAAAAATGTAGTTTTTCATCCCTCCAAGTTTCTTAAAATTATTAACAATTTGCCTATTCTGCAAGGGGCATGCAAATTTATGAGTAGAACTGCGTCAAAATTAACTGTATTAATGGGATAGTCCAAAAACTAAAATTCTGTTTTCATTTTCTCACCCTCATTTTTATTCTAAACCTATACGACTTGTATACACATTAATATAAGCATATTCAAATCATACAAATTTGATTTAAGAGCTACGGTGGTGGGGAAGATTGTCCATGAATAATGACTTAAATTTGAATGTTTTTCACACAAAGCTTGCAATATAGTAGAACTCATATGGACTATAGTTTTGTCATTTTTAGAGTTTGGCAGCCCCTATGATTTATATTGTTTAAAACAAAGCAGCATGGTTATAATGAATATTACTGTGTGTAACAGAAGAAAGTCAGTCATATGGGTTTGGATGGAACAAGATGAGGCTGAGAAACTGTCAAATTTAATTTCGGGTGAACCATTTCTTTAATTGTAATAAAAAAGGCAGTACATTTATTCCCATTGTTAGATGCAACGTAACCTTTCGTACCGGCAGTCAAGAATAGTAAATGCATCATTGTATTTCCATGTATATTGATGTAGTATCATGATAATACCATGGTATGCTATTAATTACTTTGTGGAGTACCAAAAAATGGTTTATGAATATGGTGTTCATTCAGCACTATGGTATATAATGAAGTACCATGGTATTAGCATCTGATAGGATCATTTTACCACTCTATAGCCATACTAAAGCTGCTAACAGCAATATAGTTGAATTTACACCTGTGTACACAAAGTCACAGATCACATGATCCCAAATCCGGTAAATGGCTAAAGAAACGGGTAAATGCCGGGGGATACACCCTCCCACCTCAGGCCGGGCCAGCTCAGCCGGTACTGACTGGCTACATCTGTGAGGGCTGTTAGTGCGTCTCCTCAATGACCATTCTCTCTAATTTTAGCTTCTCTGCTCTCTCTACTGCTGGGAATGATTCATGTCAGTTTCCAGACGTCTGAAGTCACGGGCTGGAACCACAACCCCCGTGCTGTCCCACTCTCATGCTGTAGAAAATCACTACGGGGAAAGATTCATGGGCTCTGGTACGAATTTTGCCATCCTCTCTGTTTTGAGTTACCATCAAACTCTGCCATTTAATGGGGTTTGGCGGTACAACCCGAGGCGTGCTTCCTGTTAAGTCTAAAGTGTTACGCATGCTGGCATTCACAATTCGTGCCATGCTGATGTAAGCCTCACCATGTGTGTCACCACACCGTCACAGCGGCAGACGTCAAGCATGACAATAAAAAAGGTTCTGCTTAATTTGAAATTATACAGCCTTGAATAAAATCTGATAATTGATATTTTAATGGTGTGTTTGTAAAAATTGTATCTTTTCTACAGCTCCACAGGTGCGCAACAAAGCGAGCCAGTAATTAACAAAAATCAATTGATTTTTGCTATTCTTAAAAGGGATAGTTCACCCAAAAAAGAAAAATATTGCATCATTTACTCACCCTCAAGTTATTCCAAACCTATATGCATTTCTTCATCTGTTGAACACAAAAGATAATATTTTGAAAAATGTTTGTTCGTAGAATAAAAGTCAATGGGGTCCAATGTTATTTTGGAGAAGAAGAAAAATAAACAGGCAATTTTAACAAATATATTATTTTGTGTTACACAGACAAAAGACAGACAGGTTTAAAACAAAACGGTAAGTAAATGATGGGAGAATATTTGGGTGAATATTTAAGCTCAGAGACCAACATGGTATAAAGTGCCCTTTCCAAAAAATAAATAAACTGAGACTGTTCTAATTGAGAATAACATGAGCTGTAAAACCCAAAAATTAATACCCATTTACCCTGAGCTTTAGCTGAAGTGTAATTCTGCAAAAGTCTAACTAAGTTGTAACCATGTTTGTATTTAATTCAAAAACCCCATTAGCCAAACCTAATCTCCTTCCTACTTAAGGAAATCCCAAATTCTGAGGATATGTTCCTTTGATTAAGTTTTTTCCCCCCTCCACTTCCTCTTATTTCATCAGCAGGAAAGCAATCTAGATTTGACTGAATCCAAACTAGAACAATCTTTGGTTTCTGAGCTACTGTACAGTGAATAAAATAATTGTTCTGAGCTGCAAATTGCCACACACACACACACACCTGATCATTTATGAAACCCACAGGTTTACATGTTGCACATAAATCTACAAAAAAGATTTCATATAAATATATCTATCAATACATATAAATATATCACTCCATTTCTCTTAAAGGCCTCCAGCACTGAAGTTACTATGAAAAGAGAGCCTATAGAGGAGCTAAGCCAGCATAAACTCCTCCACCCACACGTAAAATGACCAAAAAAAAAAAAAAAAGATGAATTGCAATCACTTTGAAAACATTTTTGCTTTTCTCTGTTGTAAGTTGATTTTCATTTTCCGCTTGTCAGATGTGATTTCAAAAGTTTGTGGCTACAACAGCACAACATGTGTAACCCACCCACATGTCCTGAGCTGGGCACTTGGAGTTAAAAAGGATCATCAAAGTTGCGTGTGCATTAAACAGTCTACATTCAGATGCATTACACCTGATAAAGTCTTATCAAGCAACCTAATAATGCACTGAAGATGTATTTTAATATAGGAGAAAATAAAGAGTTTGCAAGAATGTACAGTATACAAGCCATACAATACGAAGTTCTAAAGAACAGCAGATATTTTAGGAAAATTTTATTATGAACCACCTTTTCCAGAGAACGTTTTGGGGGACGTATGCAACAGAAAGAGTGCCACTTACAAGAAGGATCAAAGCATGAAGAGAAGGAGAGATTGAGTGAGTGAATGAGTGAGAACACGTGTGAAACACCGGCTCTGAGAGTAAGGTCATTTCTCAAACTGGGCTTGACAAACAATCAAAGACCTTCATTTGTGATTAGTTATTAGTAAAGGCTCATAGCAAATGTTAATTGCCAAGTTAATTTAAACAAAAGTGTGGGTGGCTAACCCAGTAAAGAGAGAAAACGAGGGAGGACAGAGAGGGAAAAAAGCAAGCAAGCGAGAGAAGGATAAAGGGTGGGCAATCACTTTTGTTATAACAGAGACAAAACAGGGAACAGAATCAATCCATTATCGATGAATAAATAAGCAAAACTGAAGACTTGAACACTGAGCAAACAAAGAGAATTCCAACAGAAACTGGCTGAGAGAAGAAAAGAGCTCTCCAGCTCATGGTAAGATAAGCTAAAACACAAAGCATGTGGACGGAATAGAGTTTAAACAATTTCAAGTGCTAATAATAATGTGAGGAAAACCAAATCAGACCATGTAGAACAGAAGCAGTCTCAGACTGTACATATTTTAAAATTATATTCAAAGCATTGTGCTGCAAAACAGCTTGATTTAATGCCACATGTCATTTTGGAAACATTAAAACAAAGCACTATGGACAGTTATATCAGCTATGTATTAAGTCAAAGCTAAGTGCATCAAATTCAAGAAAAAATATTCGATAATATTCGATATATTAAATATAAAATGACTCTGTCTTCCACAATAAAGAGAGAGAAGTTAAAGAATGTAATAAAGGAGTGAATTTGTGATGGAAATGTTTTTTTTTTTGTTTTTAAGAATTTTTATTTATATTATATTTATTGAAATATTGAATTGTATATATTAAAAATTTATAAAAAATAAGATACTTAATTTTAATTTATTTATAAAATTGCCACTAAAAATGAAAGTCAGTAAATTTGTTACAATGTCAAAGAATATCAGTAAAACAATAACAAATGACATGTAATTTCATAAAACATGCTAAAGCAAAATAAAAATCCCCAGAAACCATGTCTATGCTTCATCCCAACAACAGCGCTCAGCTATATTAACAAAGTCATCTGAGGTCACCTGCTCACCACACTACAAATAACACGTCAAACCCCTCAAACAATTACTCCGCAGCCAATTACGTCATGACGGCTATTCAAAAAATATATAAATATGCAAAAGCCGCAACAGGTTGTACATGATAAAGCACAAAGTTTGAAGTTTCTTTAAAGTAGGTTAAATAACGCCACTCACCATCCACCAGGTCTTAGCTGTCATATCATAACACAGCTGCCATTTCACAGCGTTCTCTGCCGTGTTACCACTCGTGTGTGTGATGCTGGGGAGCTCCATAAAGAGAGACGGATACAGGAAGCGAGAGAGAGATGTGGATGTTTTCAAACCGGTCCCAAACTCAGCCAAACAGGAGAAACAAGAGGAACAGAAGTGCAAATCCTCCTCAGCTGCCTCTTTCTTGCTCTCATCTTTACCTCCCTGTGTGGCACAGAGAGAGAGAGAGTGTGAGGGTGAGACCTAAAGGATTAAGATTTTGACAACAGTTCCCACTCAAGAGTCCACACTCTCTGAGCAGACCATCTGAGAGACACCCAGACCACACCACCATCACCACCACAGGCTGTTAGACAGAACGGTTAATGCCAGCTGTGTTAACAGTCACACATACCCGCATAAGTGCACTCACACAAAACCACACTACTTTGGTTTTATAAAGCACATGTATGAAGAAACTGGGAGTTGATGCCAAAAATCCTATGAGAATAGAACAGAACATACATAGTGTGCAGCGTTCAAACATGCTATTTTCTTACAAGCACAGCAGGGTGCTCACACACCCACTTCAACAACAAAAAGTCAATCCTACGTCAAGACCTGACCACGATGATGTCATCCAACATCACTTTTTTTTTCTTTTGACTTTGTTAAATCACAAGTTTCCTATCTGAACGGCTGCATATTGAGGGGTTGAAGAAGCCCTAGTGAATCTCCGTCTTTAAGACCACCAGAGTAGAAACTGATTCCGTCTTCTTCATCACTTTGGATTCACACAGAGCTGAACAGAAAACATTAGTTGATGGGAGAAGAAATTTAATTTTTTGTTCTGAAAGAATGTGGAAATTAAATATGTTTTTTGCTCCCCCCACCACCTCCATCAACCACATGGCAATGAGAAGTCCAGCCCTTGCTTGGCCGCAGGAGTGCTGAGTGAGTGTGGGGGATACGTGGGCAGTATTTGTTTGGTTTACTTGCTTTTTCCTTTCCTTTTTTTATTTTGGAATTTTTTGTTTTTATCATGCATCAAAGGACTAAGTGTCAAAAGTCTCCTCACAGCTCCCCACACAGATCCAAAACACTGTTGAGATTAAAAATATGAATTTGAGTGAATTTAGTTTAATGACAGTACGTGCTGACTACAAAAAATATTATGCTATAAGTGAAAATGCAGTGCAGGAATTAATTCAATTCAAATTAAGAGATGTTTAGAAGTCGAGACAAAATAAAACAAATTTGAGCCACATAATTAAAAATGAAATACATTTGCAAGTGAACATTAAAAAATAAATAAATAAAGATTGTCTACACAGGGCGAATCAAAGCAAACGTTGCAAAAACATTACCTGTTATTGTTGGAAGCAGAGCCGTTGTTTTTCACGGAAGTAGCTCAAACGTGTAGTAGTCCATGTCAGAAATAGAATTGGACATCCGTTTGTTGTCGGCGCTCTGGACGATACCGAAGTATTCATCCACCATCATCATAAGAACTTATACGTCATAAGACATCCATCTGTAACTTAAAGGTAGTAAGCTACTAGTGTCGTCTAGCGGAACTACACATATAAAGCACGTTTTCATATAACCTTTGCAAAAGCCATTTTAGCGTGTCACGCTTCCTCCAACTCAAACACAGCTCTTATGAGTCTATACGGAAATACATTTAACTTGTTTACAAGCTTACTACCTGTTGAGAAGAAACTCCGGAAGTTTGTCGTATGGATTGAAACTAAAACATTTCCTTAAATTCTGCCATCTGCCAGTGTTTACCCTTGTTTTACCCCGTTGTCTGTCTCTGTATATTTTGGCAAGTCGTCGTGTTTTGCTTGAACTGAATTTGTATGTGAATTTCTTTGTCCACACCCACTAAACACTCCTGGCTCAGCGTTGCAGTAGCCACGCCCCAAACTCTCGCTATTGGCTGCACGGAGGTATGCAAATGAATTGGTTGACAAGCAAGTGGGTCCTGAGCTTTCCAGAGAAGATATAGGGTGTTTTCACACCTGTAAATTGACAGGGATTAAAATTATTACAATGTTGCTTTTTATTCTTAGTGAGGTTCGCTTTCACATGGCAAAGTTTCTAAACAGACCAAAATTGTTAATACAAGTCACGTGCGAGTAAACTGTCCTCTCATTGGTCAAAGTTCCACGGAGCTGGAATGACAATAGGTGCGTTCGACTTCATGCAGCACTTAGCAGACCGATCGGCGGCTGACTTGAAGCAGTGCATGCCGGTTAGAAATTTAGTCCGACTTGAACCGGCGCCGACCACACGTCACTGTCACGTGTGGCATCAAAGTACCGCGATAGCGTTTCGAGAGCAGCCGGTTGACTCAGCCGGCGCAATTTCTCCAGAGCGACTGCGGGAGCGCTGATGACGACACAGCTGTTTCACGATTGGCCAAATTCACCACATGACAACAACGACGTGTATTTCGGGTTTATTCTGACAACTTCAGTCCCACTAATGCTCATATACGGACTTAATTAAATTAACTTTTCATGTCATCTTCATCTCGTAAGTCATGTTTATTAAAAGATTACAATTATTTTTACTGCAATCACTTTTTTGTTAATTCGTATAGCATAGGTTTATTTTGGACCTTTTTCATACAGACCCTTTACAGTATTAAGCTGCATAACCTATTTAGATAATAATTTTGTTATGGAATAAATCAAATGTCAATCTTACAGACTTTTAATATAATGTGGTCATCATGGATTCTGATTGATACTAATTGTCTAGTTGCTGGGTTCATCCATCTTCACTTGCATGTGATTACTGCCAACAACTCTGGCTGGATGTCAACTTAATACAACATTCAGATCACTTTCATAAGCTGGTATAAATCATAATAGAAAGGCAAATAAATTGGGCTTATCCGTAGGCCTGTTCATGGTGTTCACGTATGAATGTCTTACTAAAATGTGCTTACCTAACTGGAGAAATAGTAAAATAAGTAAACAAATATGTAACATCCTAATTCTTTTATCTGTAATGAAAACCACATTTAGTACATACAATTATTATATTCATAGATTGTTTTTATTAAGTTGCAGTAGCAAAAACACACGTAATGAATCATACTGCACAAGTCAAATTTTCAATATGTTCTGTTTATTTACTTAAAACTTGTTTCTGTCGTGATGACACCCTTTCAAAATATTACATACATCTTAAAGGTTTATTAAAACAATATTTATTACATTGAACCTTTACTCACTTTCTTTGCTCATTGTGCTCAATTTCATACAACAATAACGGCATTTCTATAGCTTCCAGTTCGTCTGCAATAAAGCAAGCAAACGCCACGTGATCTGCCATGACTGAGGTAGATGCAGCAAACTACGAGAGCCCCGAAGTGTCCGACTTGACGACTCCGTTTTCAACTCCGCCCCTGACTGCAAGCGGCTACTCTCGTTGACCACCGTCTGTAGCCGTGCTTCAAATCGAACGCACCTAATGATTCATTTGCAAACAGAGGCAAACAAACTCACACATACATACACACAGGATGGAACGACAACAGCTTTGAGGGCTTATTGTTTTTTTTTTGTTTTTTTTGTAGCTGTCAATATATTTATTGTTTTATCATTTTGATCAGGAGTCCAGGATTCGTTGGCAAAACATTGTTAAAATGCACCTATATGAAGAACATTAAGACAGCATTATAAAATGAAAAGACGCGCTTTGATTTTGAATGGCGAAGACCTGCACACCCACTGCTTTTCACGGAACTAACGTATTTACCCATTATACAGTGTGACTTAGCCTGGTTCGTTGGTCCGTTGGATCGGATTGCTTTCTCACTACAACCGAACCGCTCCAGAGTTCGTTTTCAATCGAGCTGATTGTTTTGGCGCGAATCCGAGCATGATTGCCGTGTTCACATATGCCCAAACGAACCGAGCTAAGGGGGGAAACGTGCCAGGTTCCGAAACAACGGGCCAGGTGTGAAAACACCTAAAGACTGCTTTCATTTTTTATTGCTATCATGTGGAGACTTTTAACCAGTATAACAAAAAATGTTCCTGGAAAAATTGCTTACCTTTAAATGTACAATGTTTCCGATGTCTTCTGCTTCCAGTTTTCTAGTGGTACGAAATATATATTGCGAACTGGTATTTCTTATCATATTATTTTCAGAGCTGGGTAGTAAGTGATTACATGTAATCTGGATTACGTAATCAGATTAAAAAAATTAGGTACTAATAATTAGATAAATTACATTGTAAAATACTCGTAATCAGATTACAGTTACTTTTTTATTGATTACTTGATTACATACAGTGCCCTCCAATAGTATTGGAACAGTAAAGACAAAATTGCTCTGTTGGCTGTGAAGTCAAGACATTTACAAATATGATTAAAAGATGAATATGAGACAAAACTACAGAATGTCACATTTTATTATTGGGTGATTCAACACATAGATGTTTTACCAGCTAAGAAGATCAGCACTTTTAGAGTTTCATCCCCCTATCTGATGTGAGCATAAGTATTGGAACGGTTCTTATCAAGTTGTTGTCAGTCACCGTCACGGGTCATTAAGTGATCAGCTGTGTCCTGTTGCATTAATTCTTCAGATATTAAAAGCAGGGAATGTGTCGTATCAGTTATATCCATTACTTCTGCATTCTGAATCTTGCATTCGATGATGACACACACAAACCAGGATGAAGACGAGGGATCTGACTTTGAGAGAAAAGCAAGCAATTTGGATGCTAAAAGAAAAGAGGAAGTCAGTTAGAGCTCTAGCAAAAAACAAAGGGCATGGAGAAATCAAGAGTTTGGAAACCACCAGCGTCACCAGCAACCAACAACGACCTGATCGGCTGTGAAAACAACAGTAGTTGATGACAGACAAATCATAAAAGCTGTGAAAATGAACCCTAAAAGACGTGTCTGTAAAATCACCAAAAACGTCCAGAAAGCTGGAGTGATACTCTGACAATCTACTGTCCTCAGGAGACTCTGACACAGAATTACAGATGATACACAGCAAGATGCAAACCTCTGACCAGCACCAAAAATAGAAAGGCAAGATTAAAGTTTGCAAAAAAGCACAAAGGTGAGCCAGAAGAGTTTTGGAACTGTGTTTATGGACCGATGAGACAAAGATGAACCTTTATCTAAGTGATGGGAAAGCAAAAATGTGGAGAAAAAAAGGGAACTGCAAAAGATCCCAAGCATACAGCCTCATCTGTAAAAATAATTCAAGGGATCTGTTACCACTACATAATTTAATACATTGTTGTAAATTAAAAATTCTAAATTGTTAATTTGATTAAACCTTGTTTAAAGTTGCCAGCATTATTTTAATGAGTTGTCATGACAGAATAATGTCGATAATTATCAACTTAATAATGTATGTAATTTAAGCATAAATATATGTGTTGATTAATTTAATTTAAGCATAAATATATGTGTTGATTAATTTAAAACAATATCTACGTTGTAGCAACCCAATGAAATTGTCTTGATAACTTAATTTTTCCACACCAGTTGAGTTCAGGATTTCAAATCTCCTCACCCACTTAACCAGCAAGAAGCAAGTTCAGACATGTTTTAGGCTGACAAGTATGACATTTCAAGGTGAGTAATCTGAGTTTTATTTAATTTACAAATCAATTCTCTCCATTTAACTAGAGGTTTTGCTACACCTGGTAATACAGTTGATGTTTCATTGAAAAATATGCTCAGCCAGAGAGGGAATTTCATTTGTGCTGTAAATGGGAAAATAATTTAATGCACAGACACATTTTTAAAAATCTGTCGTCATTCACACAGATAGCATTCAAGTTTTATTGTAGGCAGTTTGCTGTTTGACCAACATTAACAGACTTTTGATCTCTGTAAAAAAGATAGTAGAGGCAGTTTTTTTTTTTAATTGCTTATTTTATACAGTGTGTTTTTGTGTTAGTACAACCTGCAGAAAGAGATATTCTGGATTTTGGTCACTGTTGTTATGCAACCTAAAATTAGTATTTTATTTTTCCTGCACTTAAAGGCATACAGTAAATTACTGTTAAATTATCATTCAGTGAATCTGCTGGCATCACCCAGAATTACGAATATCTACTGGTTGCTGAGATTTGCATAAACAGTTAATGCAAATGTACTATTCTAGGCTGATCAGTATTTTGTTAAGTTGGCCCATATCTAAAAATGGGTTTGGGGTGTAAAATGTGTAAATTTGAAACCAAAACACACATTTGATGTTACATATGAAATGTTCTTCCATTCCTGTTTTATACAGATAAATGAAGAATTCAAGAGAATAACCATTGTAAGTCCTGAAGCCACCTTTATGGCCAAACTTGACAAGTGTACCCCAAAACTGATGGACCTGGCCTTATCAAAGGGAGGAGCTAAAGGAGAAAGAATCAGAAAGATCATGCTTCTCGAGGTATTGTAAATTATTTAGACCATCACACTAGAATAATTTAGATTTGTGTTTAAAATGTCAAGTTGTTGTCAGTCATCTGTTCAGATTAAAGTATATTTATTTACTGTTGGCACTTTCTCTTGATTCTTTTTTCATTTTTATTAAATAGCACAATACAATTGAAGTACGGAGAGAAGTAGCTATCCGCTGTCTTGTTGTCCATCAAGAAGAGGACCTTTTCAATGAGTTTGCTGTGAGTATTACAACATCTTGAAAATAAAATTAAATCTTCCATTGGCACAGTGTAAACACAGGGCAACAACGTGCTCCTGCACTACTCTCTTTCAGTTCAGTTTTTAGGTATATTACACTGGCCACACACTGGCTCTACCCAGGTCAGTGATATCATAACAATGGGCTATTTAGTTTAATAAAGAGATGTATGGAAAAAGACTTGGAAAAATGTGCATGGCTGTTGCTTTTCACTTAACCATTTGAATTATTTCATGAAACTTACTATTATTTTTATGATAAAATAAATTTTGATCGTTACTTATTGATGCAACCTATTTTGGCCATTTGAGTAGCTGAGTGGCATGGTCATTAAAATAAAATACAAAATAAAAAAGTTAAAATAGAGTTAAAGTTCAAATAAAACAAAGTTTCCAGTGATTAACTGAATTAAGTAAGATTAACTTTAAAAATCAGCAATAATCATCCAATTCATTAGCTCTAACATGCTAATCTATATTTTCTCTTGCTTTACAAGAACACACAAGAGTTTGAGGCAGACATTGAAAGGCAAGTGATGACAATTGCCATCATCGGTGATCAACCTACTTCAGGATTTGACCACAAGACGGCAACCATTGTGGATGAGGGCATCACAATCCTGAATGGAATGGATATCTCAAGGTGCTATGCTCTGAATCTGAGTTACCCCAAGGAACTTAAATATACCTGTGAAGTGTTTCAGAAGCTGTTTCTTGAACTTGATGGACTGAAACCCAGTGCAAAAGTAATGCGTCTCAAGAACAGTATTCTCTGAAATCTCTACTTGTTTCAGAGGAAATTGTGTTCACTTTATGTGTTTTTTTTTTGTAATTTGAAGTCCACTGTAGAGGCTGATCTTTGTGTTATATTTCATACTGCTTGAAAACCTGAGGTTAATATATGAATGTCAGTAGCATTTATATACGCTTTATATACGGGTTTATTGTTAAGAAATAGTTTTAAAATTTAAAGTTTTACAGAATGTTTGACACTGTGGTTTTACATATGTAAATGCCTATAACTTTAATAATTATAAATTAGCCTTTATAATTTATTCATTGTGATGGCATAACTGAGTATGCATACAAATGTTTTATGCAAATCTGTAGGGCCAGTTTGTTTATAATTTGTGGGGCAGCACACATTTTTGTGTGCAAAGTGCAAAATTTTGAAACTGTAGTTCAAAATAAATAAAATGTTAACTGACTAACTAAATTGTTGTTGAAAGAATACATTTCTTGCAAGCAACTAAATGAATGAATAAAAACATGAAAACAAAAAAAAAATCTAAACAATTAAAGCAACTTAATTTTTTATAGGTTGTGAACTTGAAAACTTGCATTTATAATTATGGTAATTAAGTACATAACACTGAATTTATTTTTAAATTTATGTAAAAAAAATAGTTGGAACAACTTAATGTTTTCAAGTAAAAATTTAGTTTATGCTACTTATAAATACCTCTGTCTAAAGAGTAAAAGGTAATTTGTCTAACTCAATATAGTTTGTTGGCTGAACACAACATTTTTTAGAGTGCATGGTGGAGGTGGTGTCATGGCATGGGCATGTATGGCTGTCTCTGAAACAGGCCCTCTCAACTTTACTGATGACTTAATATATGATGACAGTAGCAGAATGAATTTGGAACGGTACAAAACCATCTTGACTACCAATATTCAAGAAAATGCCACCAGATTCATTGGGAAGTGCTTCATATTGCATCAGGACAATGACCCAAAACACCCTGCCAGTTCAGTCAAGGAATTTATAAGATTTAAATCCGATTGAACATGAATTTCACCAGCTGAAGAGGAGAGTAAAGGCAGAAACTCCCCAAAACAAGCAACAATTGGAATTAGCTGCATTAAAGGCTGGGAAAAGCATTTCAAAGGATGAGACCAAGAGTCTGGTGATGTCTATGGATTGTGCGCAAGGGATCTGCAACTAAATAATAGCTTTGAATCTTTTATATCTGCCTTATGTTCAACTGTCCCAATACTTATGCTCGCATCAGTGGGATGAACTCTAAAAGTGCTGTTCTTTTTATTTGGTAAAACATATATGTGTTGAAACGGCTAATAATAAAATGTGACATTCTGTAGTTTTGTCTGATATTCATCTTTTAATCGTATTTGCAAATGTCTTGACTCCACAGCCAACAGAGCAGTTTTGTCTTTACTGTTCCAATGCTTATGGAGGGCACTGTATATTCACACAATAGCAATAAATTATTCATAATTTATTGATTCCCCATTTCTTTTTCATCTTTTAAATTTTCCTTTATAAAATGCCTACATGACATGCAGGTAAACAAAATTAAATTTATTTATTTTAAAATGACTTAATTAATTATAAGCTTTTCATTAAACTCACAAAGCCCCTGCAGTTCCTTCATGAACCCCAGTTTAGAAAACCTTCAATTCACTTTATGTTGTTAATAACAATGAATAGAAAATATTTGATTTTTCGTTTAATTTTAATATCAATATGTTACAATATTATCCTATTTAAATCAATGTGATAAACAAGTTAGGTTAAAAGTAATCTAAAAATAATCAAAAAGTAATCTACCCAGCTCTGATTATTTTATTGCACTGTCATAACTATAAACACATAGTTTTACCATTTACCGTACTACACATGTTTTTCTTCTGGTAATTTGCCAATAGCTCCTAATAAAATAAGTCTCTTACTTAAGTGTTGCAAAATAGGGGAGACAGAGATTCTTTGATTATGAGTTCTATTTGATTTTGCCGTTATGTGCAGCTCCTGTCCTGTGTAGAAATATCACACGAGCAAGCGTGTGAATCGATTGTGGTCACAATGCCGCAGGTAATCCCAACCATGCTGATACTGAAAATGATTTTACAGGCTGCAACAATTAAATATTGAGTGATTACATATTATACTGCCACAATTACTTTTGTCTATTTTGCTCTGCTAACATAAATAGAACAAAGCCACGACAGAATGAATGGTTTCGCCAGTTCACATTAGTGGTGTTTAGTTCCTGAATGACTTTTCTGAACGAATCGGTAGAATGATTCAGTGATGATTCAGTGACTCGCCCATAAAGTGTCACTTGTTTCATTCCTGAATGAAGCATTGTTTTGAATGAATCATTTGAATGAATAATTCAAATCCTTCAAATCGTAGGTCCTTACTTGGACCTACGATGTAACCGGCAGAAAAATACCCACAAGTAATGAACAGACTGTCTGAAACACACAAACATAGACATGCTAAGTGATATAAACAATGAAAACTCCCAGTGCTGTTGGATTCTATCAACACTCTTTAAACGCTGCTCAGCCAATCATATTTGAGAATTAGAACTACCTACTGAATAATAATATATATACTGTATTGTTTATGTTTGAGTCTCAAAAATGGGAAACCTCATGGTGTTCAATTTGGAACAACAAATAACTTGTTTTTATAGAGGCTTGTTGGCCTCCAAAGTGCATAATAATACTACTGACTTATATTCCAGCCAGAGACCAGTTGGCCAACCACAATTCTGTAAGGACAGGATATTGGGTCAGACACTTCAACTCACATCCAGCTTGCAGGAGAAAACAGAGCTCTCTGTGATGCTAAAACGAACCACATGAACCAAACTCACTCTTTGACTTTAGAAAAGGGCATGACAATAGACAAAGAGCAAACCTCAGACAAGAATGTCATTTTGACTAACCTAAATGATAGTGTGGACAGCTTTAGTCACTGCATCAAATTTGGCTAAATGCTGATGTTGTTTATGCATTGCTGTCATTAATGACTTTGGCCCTGCTTGTTTACAAATCATCTGTCATGGCACATCAGCCTCTGCTACGATCATGGCAATTGAGGTCTGTCTGAAATGAATCATGGGTGACACCAAAAAGCACTGTAAGTCAGAACAGCAGCTGATGCTTGACGAATTCGAATCCAGTTCCAAAAGGTTCAAGCAAGGCCTCCATCCCAGCTGGGGGCTGGAAACCTCACTCTTGCACATTCTTTGGTCATCCACAATGATTCGTGATCTATCCTTATTCTGACAATAATCACATGCTCTCTGCCAGTGACCTTTTCTCTCTCTCTCTAATTGCCTTCTCTTAAAGGTTTTTCATGATTTTTGAAGGAGAGTGTGTGGTGAAACTGCAAAGTAACTCTCAAGGACCCATCAAATGCCCACATATTCCCCCAGCCAAGACAAAAATCCTTCAGAAATTATTTTTGAAGGAGATGATATAAGCAAACTTGTAAAACCCATATTATGGTAGATTTTTCATTAGGCTATTTGTTCGTATACTTAAAGCCCAGTTCCAGTGGCATAATGGACAAGGATTGTGGTTTGAGTCTCACCTGGTTGATGAGCAATACTTACCATTCCAATAATATTCATGAAGTGCAGTCTGTCAAACTTCCTGTACCCATGAGTCATCTACTAATTGTACAACTGTACACCATAATGAATTTCAGATGTAGTATCTTCAGTACTTAGTTTATAATTCATACGTTCCACTCCATAAAAATCTCGATTATCAACTGTTTTTTCAATGCCACATTTGTTAGCTAACGTCAACTATTCTGAAGACGTTTGAAATAAAATAATGAAGTTTATATATATATATATATACTTAATTATAATAAAATGATAACATATTCTTTGTTATATTTTATTTGACAACGAAGTGCATTGTTAGTCCACTGGGACGCTGAGCTTGGCATTTCACGCAGGCCAAAATGTCGCTCCTCAAGCTTCCTGGGAGGAATTAAATAGATTTGGTTACATATCATTTTCAGCCATGGGAAGAAAATAAATCATACATTTACTGGAATATCGATATGAAAACAAAGAACGACGAACATTTAAATAAAACAAACCAAATGAAAAACTACGTTTTAAATAGACTTTGAAATGGTCAGCATGCTGTTGTGCCACAGGAGTGCTAAATGTCAAGTTTCTGTTTATACACGAGTATGACATGCTAGTTGTAATTTAAAAAGCACTAGAGGACAGTTTTTGGGTAAAGTCCAGCTTGAAAGAAGAATATGATAAACGATGACATCCTCTCCATCCAAATCCGCACAATGTGGAAGACGTTCTCGTTTTAAAAGACACGCTCTCAAACATTACCATAGTAACCATCATATTCCAGATAAATTCATAACGTTTGTTCCACCAAAGATAGGCTATTCATAAAAGTGTGCCAAACAACTCTGGTCCCCTCAAAATAGCATTTTTGCCAAAACTGTATTTGTATAAGATGAAAATCAGAATGTGCAAGACATTGAATGTTCCAATTTCAAATGGACTAAGACTATGGTAATCACAGTTTCCCCCAACAGTGTACCACATAGATACAATAATTGTTGCCAAAACTGTCATACAATAGTCTACATAAACCACATGAAATCCAACTTTCAGCTATACTGACTTAACAATGTAGCAAAACGTCATTTTTATATGAGATGCAAAAGTCGTCCTATATATGTCCCAGTTCAAAAAGTCAAAAGCTTTATATTCGTCATCAGTCTCCATTGAATGCTGTTGGGGAACTAAACAACTCTTACCACACTTATAATGAGCAGTCTATAAAAGTATATAAAGTAAAGGATTTGGCAGCTTGTGTGTGATTTGCCTGACCTCTCTGAATCCCTCCATACAGCAACCCCAGTATTCTTGGGTGGCTGTCCCCTACCTCTGCTCCCCTCACGATGTAATCTTATATCATTCACACCACTCTGCCTCCATCCAAGTACAGGCCATGGTCCAGACTCCAATTAGTGGTCACACTAACAGGCGGAGATGACGCCTGCCCCTCAAATTACCCACAGCAGCATGTTTAAAGACTGCAAGGGGGGTATTGCTGCTGACACACCGTGGGCTGATACCCAGGAGTCAGGCAGCTCTGCTTTAATTAAAGGGTGAATTTGCATTTGTTTCTGCTGCTTGTGTTTCAGAAATTTATTTCAAATGGCAATGCCACCCAGTATAATGACCCGAGTGTATTCAGGTATGACGGCGGGACGGCATTGATGGACTATATGCAGAGCTCCAGGAGGGAAGCAGGGCTGTAATCTTCAAAAACTTCTGTGGCTCAACTTTTTTATTTGTATGATAGAATCAGTGTGCCATAAACTCAACAAACGCTGTATAGATCCTTCCCTTTTAATGCCTATGTGCAATTTTAAATGGGTTTCTCAAATGGAAACTGCAGGGAGTTTGAGAGTTGATTAAATGGATAATTAATTAAATCCAGTGTAAATTAAAAATGGGGATGCTCAATTAATCAAATTATTCAGCTTTTGCATACATATTTGTTTGCATAATTTTCAGTATTTTTGAGGATATAAGTTTGAAGCATTCCATTAGTATTCTGCCCAAATAAAAGCTGGAAATAATTAGACATAAATATTAGTATTTAACAAAAAAAGTAAATCATGTAATATTATTTTTTTATTTGACAGTTCAACTGTAATTTACATTAGAATACTAAATGTCACTTTCTTTTTATAGAGCTAAAATAATAATCAATCAGTAATAAGTATTAATATTAATGTGCTGTTAAATTATTAACTTAAAATCTCAAGGGTATTTTAAGTACATATTTTTGTATAAAGGGTGCGGCTGAAAAAAATATTTATTATTCATTTTTTAATTTTACAGTACATTTGTAACAGTAATAAATCTGTGTTCCTTTTTATGATTAGAGTTAAATTTATAATAATCACAATAATTAATATTAATAAGTAATGGCACTGTTTATTTTTGATGACACAAGTTGAAACATGATGGATGACAATGGCCAAATTGAAGTTCTTTTTCTACTTTGTGAATTTCCTAAATCCACTGCAGTGCCACGAAGCTCCTTAACATGTCTCCCTCTAGTGGATAAACATGTAACTGCCATGCAAATTAACTTCGGGTGAGCTCAGAGCGTCAAAGAAGTATTCATGTTTTCTCTTGGCAGAGCAGTAAATAGCTTTAAAAGGCTGTGTCAGTGAATTAAGCCGTGAAGATTTCTTTGTTCTGGTCCATAGAATGTAAATGCAGAACCAATGACAACGAGAAATGGAATGACACCATCAAAACTTTCAGTTTTAATAAAAATGTGACAACTCTCTTACAAGTATCACGTGTACCACTTCAAAACAGTACAGGCATAACCGCCTGAACAAGCTTTACTGCAAACATATTTGTGCTATTCCAACTTTACAGCAAGTCACTTTGCATAAAAGCATCTGCAAAGCTCTCAAGAATAGTCAGTTTCTGTATTGTAATCAAAAGGCACTTAAAGTTATCATACAGACTAGATGTGTTTTTCATTTCCAGTGGAATTCTCAGAAATGTTCGGGAAATTTTCAGCAGAGCAACTTCCTCCTCTTGAATGTGTCGTATTATTGTTGTCCTGTTCGAATTGTAACTCTATGTGACAGACCTGAGCTCATATTTTAAAACGTCACACAAAGAGGCTGTTGACAGTCTAAGAACAATGCTGAAACTCGCATCTCCGAAGTGCTGAGACAAGAACTCGTGACCACAGCGCAGCAAATTTTCTTCTCTTCCTTGTTACTGGTTAGTTACAAAAGGACGCATAGTGTTTCCTCTGCAGTGCGGCCAAGTCTTTCACAGAATGTTGAGTGTTTTCAAGTTTTTAACACACTTGTCAGTTCAGTATACCATTGATCTCACGGCCGTCCGTCTCATCGTCATGTATACCCATCAGCCCTCTGATGACCACGAGACCCGAGGAGGCAGTAATGGATTTGTAATAGGAATACAAGGAAATAATGTGAATAAGTATATTTACAGATAAAAAGTTTAGATAAATGCTACAACTAAGCATACGATGTTATTGCAAAATGTCAGCCAACATTGAGAAAGAAAAAGGTTTTACAAAATGTATTATAACCTGCAAATTCATCATATTTAATGTTAAACAGAAACATTTTTCAAATGGTGCTTTAGATTGAGATTTACAGTGAAAAGCATTATGCCAAAAAAAATTTTTTCAAAATGTTTACTTCATAATGTTACTCTAAAAATAGAGAATAATATTCAGATAATATTTAAATAATTAGCTTTTTCCCATTATTGTATTTTGAAAAAACAAACAAACAACAACAACATGTTGTCTTTACATTATCATGCTGTCTTTATATGGTTCATATGGTCTTATAAATAAAAAAAGAACATGAGGACTGTCAGCTTAAATAGTAATTACAATTTAATTCGACCACCATCATTTAGTACCATAGTATATTTATCAAAGAACCATTAAAATAGAAATATATTTGGGGTTTTTTTATTCAGCCAACAGAAATTCCCTTTCTCCCGAGTATGTATGGTTTCCTCTGGAAATCTAGTTCCCCTTTCAATGTAGAACAAAGATCAGCAGCTGTCATAAAATTTGTGTTACCAAGCCATCATGTCCACCATTTCAGGCTAGGAAAGATTTTAGTGGTTTAACAATACATTTTCAAAGGTTTCAAAAATTTCCAGGACTCACGTCGGCGAATTGCGATGGGCCAGATGAGAAGGGTAGAGAGACAGAGAGCTGCAACGCCAGCCACACCGCCGGTGACGATCACCATGACAGTGCGGTAAAACCATTTGCAGTCAGAGTCCAGTGTGCTGTAAATAAAGCACAAAAGCACGTGAGTAATCTACATAAAACATGAGACAATGAAGAGTTACACTTCCACAGACTAGATATACACTACTGAATACACATAGGCCAACTGTAACACACACATTACAACAACCAGTGAATAGCTGTCCTAAAATGAGACCAGAGGATAATCATAGCCATTGTGCATTTAAGATTGTATTTGCAGACAAGCAGGGTATTTAAAGAATCTACATTCCCAGCCACTACGGTCAGGAGCCTGGAATTGAAATGGAATTAAAGGAGAATGGAAATTCTGGATTGTACTCACTGACAGGGATGTAAAGACTGTATTATCATCACTCCGATTCCATTTGCCACCTTATCAGTGAAGCTCATTGCACCGTACACGAAAGCACCACTTTGCTGTTAAAACATATATTTTCATTAGCATTATTGAAAAGTAGCTCTGAAGTGGTTCCTTTAGGGCTCCAGACAGAAAAATGTCATATATCATATTTCTAA
The DNA here is from genome assembly GCF_936440315.1 of Barbus barbus. NCBI lineage: Eukaryota > Metazoa > Chordata > Actinopteri > Cypriniformes > Cyprinidae > Barbus > Barbus barbus. The sequence continues at coordinate 19,719,523 of NC_136757.1, forward strand.
AATGACACATTTTGCTTAAAGCCAAATCAACCTTAAAAGAATAACTGTTCAAGTCCTCTATCCATAATATTGCTTATTCCAGTGAAAAAATCATCTTGTCTGAATCAGGAGAGAAATATGCACAGATAAAGCACTGTTTCTAAGTGAAAACATTTAATGGTGGATTTGTATCTCGCAAGCATGTGGCTTTTCACTTCACAATGAGATGTTAACTGTTGGACTTTAGTCATGTAGATTATTTGTGGATCATTGTGATGTTTTTATTAGCTGTTTGAACTCTCAAACTGACGGCACCCATTCACTGCTGTTAATGGTGAGCAAGTGATGTAATGCTAAATTTTCAGCAAATTTTCATTTTTGGGGGAACTATTCCTTTAAAAAGAGTTAATAAGGGTCATTTGTTAGCTAAATGGGCATTATGCTTGTGCTGTGCTCATTGCTGCAAAGAAACGTTGGTAAACATTGTGTTTGGTAAAGATTTAATATCTTATGAAAACACATGTGGAAAGACAAAGTATGTCTGACTGATTTTAGATTTTAAATTACTATCAGAAATGTTTTTGTCATTTTTGCAACCATTTTCATCGCAGTTTGGGAGCCCTGCATATTTTATTTTAAGTCCATTTGCACAGGAATTGAATGAGCAAATTCAATTTAAAGCCCAAATTGCACAGAAAGAATAAACAAGACCGAGCTACCAAGCTGATAACCAACCGATGACTTGCATTAATTGCATCTGATGTGTGTAAAGCCCCTCAAAAATAGGTTTATAAGTTATCACTTGATATCATCATATACTCTTTGATCGCCGATGAGTTTGGCAGTCATGGACAGTGACATGACCAGAATGACAGCAGATCCAGCTCCCAGCAGCACAGCGGCTCCATAAACCCGTGTACCCATGTTTGCGTCCACCAAAACCCAAAAGGAAAACACCATTATGGGCACAAGACCTACAAAATAGGCCATCTGCAAAGGCAGAAATTAAATATGAGGCATTTTGAGTCACAGTATGTTGAAGCAGTGAGTGAAACCGTGAAAACTTACAGAAGTGCCGATCCATTTGTTAACAGGCTTCATAACCAGAGAAGACATAAATCCACTGACATACATGACCAGGGGAATAGTTGCAATGTAGTTCTGCAAAAAAAAAGGGAGGATATTCTGCTCAATACTGGCCAAACCAGCTTCACTGTACACATGTGGTATTGTAATTAAAAGTACAAATACACTGTGTTAATATTATTTCTTTGTATAAGCAATAACAGTTAACACGCTACATTGTTCCATTTGATCCCTTTGGCTTTCACTGCATGGACAAAAACATATTTTGTGTTCCACACAGTTATTTTAGTGTAATTTATAAACCGTTCTAGTGTTTATTCATATTTTAAAATGACATTTTTTGTTAGATATTTAGTTTTTATTTAAGTTTTTATAATTTTGTTATGTGCTTCTGTCATTTTTATTAGGGTTGAGAGATTCTAGAGTAAATGATGATTAGAAATGTTTCTTTTTAGGTGAACTATCCCTTTAACATTCTCATGGTTACTGGATTTTGATGATCCACCCAAAAAAACTTTGATTTGTATTAGTAAGTGTCATGTTTCTCACCTTTGGAAGTGATAAGGAGTTTGTCAGATACATTGGGATGTATGTTTGGGACAAATTTACAATCAGTCTTGTGCACATATATAGTACTGCAACCTGAAGTAGGAAAACAAAAATGTACCTTTATTGTTATTCAACAGCATGCTGTGAAATATTTCATTATTAGATGGATTTTTACTTGTTTGTAGAGTACATAATAAAGCTTTTTGTGTGTCTGTGTTGTTCAGATCTCCATGAGATCACCTGATAGAAGGCAGGCTCAACGAGCCAGTGTTTCCACAAGAGCATGGGTCCAGAGATCTGTGAAGAGTCAGGGATTGAAGGCTGAGATTTCCCAGTCTCTTCTCTCTCCTGAGGCTGGACTCCTTCCTCCTTAGTGCCCAGGTGAAAGATGACGGAGGTAACAGTACCGATGGCCCATATTATGAGCGCCAGATACTGTCACAACAAAGATAAAACAGATATTACAAGGAAATTAAATAGTAGATGATATTTTGAAGAATGTTGGTAACCAAACAGTTTCCGTTCCTATTGATTTCCATTCTATTTTTTGCCCACACAATGAAAACGAATGGGAACGGAAACTGGTTACCAAAATTCTTCAAAATATCTTTGTTTGTTACTTTCAGAATATATATCTCCTTTTATTATTTTCCACAAGGAAGAAAGTCATACAGGTTTAGAACGACAGAATTTTTATTTTGGGGTAGACAATCCCTTTAACTCTGATTGTAAATGTTTTCAGCTTGATAGACATCGTAAGTACTAAATCTTTCGATTTGACTGGGTATATATTTGCATTTACTCACTCTGAATGTGGGAATATCAACCCAGCCCAGACTCTGGGAAGTCGATGGGTCTTCTGTATGTTGGGATTGGAAGTGGAACAAGAGCCATGCTACAGCATAGACCGCAATGTTTGCCACCACTGTGAAAGCATACCTGTTCAGGAAAGCAAACAATTTTATGTATATCAATAACAATGTTAAATAAGGCCACAAAATGACTTCCATGAAAGCCAAAGTTTAATTTAAAGTCTGACATTGAAGTGTAGCAGATTATTGACAAAGAAAAACGTAGACAGGAACTAAGAATGCAAGTAAAAAAAAAAATTACCAGATCAATTTTTTTTTTTTAATTAAACGTGCATGGACAAATTGTTCAAAATAAGATAACATGCATTTAAAAAAATAGCTTTAAAATGAGAAAACCATTTTATAATTTTTGTCTGTTTTATTTCTACGACAAAATGTGTCTAACAAGTTAGGCAACGTGTGTGTCTTTGCAACATTATTGCTCTACATTGGTTTTGTGACTTGAGGAGGTAGTGATACTGTATACCTGTATGATGTTAGTTCAACTTTGGCATGCTCACATGTGACCAGTTCAGGAATGAGCGACAGGTGGGATATCTGGGTAGCAGCCCAGCCGAATTGGAAGATAAGGATGAGTGGGATGGTGTAAATCATTCCTGTGGTTTGTGGGCTTTTCTCATCACATCCAATGCAGGGGTTGAATATGAAGGGAAAGGAGGCAAACACGCTTATTGTTCCTGGGAGGAAATGGACAGTAAACTGAACAGTTAGTGCTGTGTAATGATGACAGTAAGGAAGTGACATCATTTGGACCTTTTCTGCAGCATAACGCAATTAATTTTGCCAAGTTTGACAAAGTTATTGTGAGAAAAACAAAGATTCAAAACAAATATTTTTCTTTAATTTATGGTAAATTTATTAAATAAATGTGACCCTGGACCACAAAACCAGTCATTAGTCGCTGGGGTATATTTGTAGCAATAGCCAAAAATACACTGTATGGATTTTTCTTTTATGCCAAAAATCATTAGGACATTAAGTAAAGATCATGTTTCGTGAAGATATTTTGTAAATTTCCAACTGTAAATATATCAAAACTTAATTTTTAAGTTAAGAACTTCATTTAGACAACTTTAAAGGCGATTTTCTCAATACTTCGATTTTTTTTCCAGATTTTTTCCAGATTCCAGATTTTCAAATAGTTGTATCTCGGCCAAATATTGTCTGATTCTAACAAACCATACATCAATGGAAAGATTATTTATTCAGCTTCCAGATAACGCATACATCTGAATTTCTGAAAAATTGACCCTTATAAACATAAGGTTTTGTGGTCCAGGGTCACAAATATTTCAAGTGGTAAGTGTTTATAATATAGCCCTACCCTTTGTTCCAAACCAGTGGTGCTGCTACTACAGGTGTATCTCAAAAAATTAGAATATCGTGAAAAACTTAATTTTTTTGTAACTTATTTCAAAAAGTTAAACTTTCATATATATTTTAGATTCATTACATGTAAAGTAAGACATTTCAAAAGTTTTTTTGTTTTAATTTTGATGATTAGAGCTTATACAGCTCATGAAAGTCAGAATCCAGTATCTCCAAATATTAGAATATTTCCTAAGATCAATCAAAAAAAGGATTTGCAAAGCAGAAAAGATCAAGTTCTTTAAAGTATGTTTATGCACTCAATACTTTGTCAGGGCTCCTTTAGCACAAATTCCAGCATCAGTGAGGTGTGGCATGGAAGCGATCAGCCTGTGGCACTGCTGAGGCACTACTGAGACTTCAGCTCGTCTGGATTGTTGGATCAACTGTTTCTCATCTTTCTCTTGAAAATATCCCATAGATTCCATATGGGGTTCAGGTCAGGCATGTTGGCCAATCAAACACAATAACATCATGGTCAGCAAACCACTTGGAAGTGGTTTTGACACTGTGGGCAGGTGCTAAAGTCCTGCTGGAAAATGAAATCAGCATCTCCATAAAGCTTGTCAGCAGATGGAAGCATAAAGTGCTCCAAAATCTCCTGGTAGATGGCTGCATTGACTCTGGACTTGATAAAACACAATGGACCAACACTAGCAGATGTCACGGCAGCCCAAATCATCACTGACTGTGGAAACTTCAAACTGGACTTCAAGCAGCTTGGGTTCTGTGCCTCTCCACTCTTCCTCCAGACTCCAGACCTTGATTTCCAAATGAAATGCAAAATTAAAATTTACCTGAAAAGAGGACTTTGGACCACTGAGCAACAGTCCAGTTCTTTTTCTCCTTAGCCCAGGTAAGATGCTTCTGATGTTTCTGTTTCAGAAGTGGCTTGGTAGCCTTTTTCCTGAAGACGTCTGAGCTGGTGACTCTTGATGCACTGACTCCAGCTTCAGTCCACTCCTTGTGAAGCTCTCCCAAGTGTTTGAATCAGCTTTGCTTGACAGTATTCTCAAGCTTGCGGTCATCTCTGTTGCTTGTGCACCTTTTCCTACCCAAATTCTTCCTTCCAGTCAACTTTGCATTTAATATGCTTTGATACAGCACTCCTTGAACAGCCACCCCTTTCAGTAATGACCCTCTGTGACTTACCCTCTTTGTGGAGGGTGTCAATTATTGTCTTCTGGACCGTTGCCAAGTCAGCAGTCTTCACCATTATTGTGGTTTCAAAGAACAAGAGATACCCAGAATTTATACTGTATGGATGGTCATTTAATGGAACTCAAATATAAATATTATAATATACTGAGATACTGGATTTTGACTTTCATGAGCTGTAAGCTCTAATCATCAAAATTAAAACAAAAAAAACCTTTTGAAATATCTTACTTTACATGTTATGAATGTAAAATATATATGAAAGTTTCACTTTTTGAAAAAAGAAAAAAATCAAATTTTTCTACTCTATTCTAATTTTTTGAGGTGTACCTGTAAGTGACAGCTTAAGGCTAAATTTGCAAACCTGTTTCCCATTCTTAGCTGAGTTTTCTCCGCTTAAAATATTTGCCTACTGATGTAAAACGCCAAACACACAAATGACAAATAACACCACGTACAAAATGTATAGAAAACAGAATTTAGTTTGAGTTTTTGAAATTTACGATCAATTCATTGAACACAAGAAACACAGTTTCAAAGCTTTACTTTGTAGCCTATTCGTGGAAAGTGCATCTGACAGAAAGTGCATCTGACAAGCTTCCGTCTAATTTCCCCGTTTGCTTTGAATATGAATCATCGTCTGCACTTAATTCTTTAGCAGTAGTTTGCAGGGATTTTTAATGGGGTTTAGGTGGAATACTACGGAAGCGTATTGCATTCACTTGAGGAAAAAAAAATCTACTCTGTTTTTCTGAATTAACGAGTTAATTATCTCAGAATTACGAGATAATTTATTATGAAAAAAAAAGTTTTTGCTCTGTTTTTCTGAATTAATGACTTAATTATCTCGTAATTCTGAGATAATTAAGTCGTTAATTCAGAAAAACAGAGCAAAAACTTTTTTCATGAAAAATTATCGTAATTCTGAGATAATTAAGTCATTAATTCAGAAAAACAGAGCAAAAACTTTTTTTAATGAAAAATTATCTTGTAATTCTGAGATAATTAAGTCATTAATTCAGAAAAACAGAGCAAAAACTTTTTTTTTCATTAAAAATTATCTCGTAATTCTGAGATAATTAACTCGTTAATTCAGAAAAACAGAGTAGATTTTTTTTCCTCAAGTGAATGCAATATGCTTCCGTAGAATACCCCTCCTACAGATTATTATAAAGCATGGCAACTTGCTTTTATTTGATAAAAAGTAGCTAGGCTAATTAATTTATCCTATGGAAGCAAAAATTCAAGAAATATATCAGACAAAAATCAGAACGCGCGCGCCTCCACACACCGATCGAAACAGTCCATTAATTTAAGTTACAAAAACAGCTACAAGTTTGAGTTCGCACTCTTACCCACTAAATGCCAGGTCTTTCTTTTCCCATACTTTCCACATCCTGCCGTCCGATCGGATTCGTAACCAACAAGCAGAGTGCAGATCCCGTCCGCAATCTGACCGACCAGCAGCAGCGCACCTGCGTTCGTATCCTTGAAACCGAGAACCGAGTGATAATACACCAGTAAATACGTGAACCACATAGACGCGCAGAGGTCGTTGAAGAAATGTCCCACGGCGTACGCCAGGCGCCTGCACACGGGTAAAGGTACCGGCTTATCGGACATCGTGAATGAAGGAGACAGTAAAGAAAGAGTGACTCTCTTAAGCGCAGCTATACCAATGAGTCAAACAACTGAACTGAACCATGAAGCCCATTGACAAGGATCAGAGTGATGCTTTAGTTTTGAAGTAAAAGTGAAATGGTTGCTGCCACTGATTGTTTGCATCCAGCAGTGCCCGTTTTCGGTTTTAATTATCCATCTCACACCCACGCTATCCAGGGAAAGGGGATGTTACTATGACATGATTTTAATAGACAGTACATGCCCTCTTTTAAAAGAGGAAAGGAAAAGATATACGTCAACTTTTGACTCTGTTAACGAAACCAGCACATTATCAGAACTTAAATGTAAAGGTAAATTCTGGAAGCAACCAAGAGCTACACACACAAAAAAAAGAAGTTAACATATATAATCAAGTGCAAAAATAAATAAATAAATAAAAGCAATAAACCTAAATAATTCAATCAATTTAAATATTTCTAATGCATTAACCCATGGGTGGTTGCTTGAGCATTGCAGGCGCGCTTGTTGAGTTAAGTTTTGGCATAAGAAGCGGAGGAATAAGCAATCAAACAGCACAAATATGTTTTAGTAAAACAAAATCAATTTTTGTTCTGCATGTAACCAATAAAAGCATGAATTTAAGCTGATTAAGTAATATGATTGTCATTTTACATGGGACATGTACAACTTTAAATGTTTTTCTAGTTTGAAACATGCGATGTTAAGAGTTCCTAAAATAAAAATGCAGAATCTAACGTGTTACTAAATGACTAAACCAATCGCCTGACAACTATTATTTTTTTTAACCTCACAAGATCTGATGCATCAACCCTATCTCACTGCGAATTCGTACTAATTCGTACGAATTAACCAAGTGGCTAAATCGTACGATATCATACGAGCTGGGTCGTACGAAATCGTACGATTTGTTCATTGCATTTAGAACAAGCCCATCAAGACGAATTCGTACTAATTCGCACGATTTAATAAAATGTTTAAATCGTACTATATCGTACGATTTGTTCTTCGCGTTCAATAAGCGTGACCCAACTCTCGATAGGAAAACATCGCGATATTTTCCTGCCGTTTACACGTGCCACATCTCGGTAAGTAGGCTGTCACAGGGTGTCCCGATGTTCTGTATAAAGTCCATAATATGCTCTTAATCTATCAGATAGGATCCTAATGTTTGCTGGATTTTGCCAGTCATCTCTACTAAGTTACTATATTTGTTAAAAAACGGAGCATATAATGCTAGCTGGGGTTATTAAACGTTAGCTTGCACGGATCTTCGATCAATTTATCATGTTCATATGGGTGGAATTAATGGAAGTAGTTACCACCACTGTACTTCTATTGCAATTTAGTAGTTACAGCACCATAACAGCAACCCTTACTGTGCTTTTATCATAGCTACTGTGGTTCTACTGTTGTATTTTGTAGTTAAAACACAAGCAGTTATCACATTAACTGTAGTTCTAGCTTATGTATCGTAAAAGCACAGTTATCACAACACTTGCCTTCATGTTAAATCCTTTTATGTAAATACAAAAATTGTAATGTAATTGAATATTTGTTTATGTCTTGCAGTTACTTCAGCTCTACTCAGTCTTCCATGTATTTTTCCATCTACTCTTCCAACAATTCAACCCAACGGCTCTTTTAAGAGCCATCATTCACAAAAGCTCTCATTCACTCACTCACACACACACACACGCACGCACACGCACACACAAACTAAGACACTCACTCTCTCTCGCTCTCTCTCACTCTCACACACACACACACACACACACACTCTCTCTCTCTCTCTCTTACACACACGCATATACATACACGTTCTCTCTCTGAAACACACAAAAAACTCTCTCTCTCTCTCTCTCCCACTCTCTTTCACTCACACACACACAAACATGGCACCTGGAGCCACAACACGCCATTGTAGTGTTTGCTGCAAAGAGATTGGCAGTGCCTCGAAAACATGCAAATACTGTGGAATGAAGGTTAAATTGAAGAAAAATCTGGAAGACCAAAAACTTAAATTTGATGGCCAGTGGGCAGCCAAATTAAAAAAAGATGGCAATACTTGCAAAATTATGAATTCTGTGGACTTGCTTGTAAGCTTTATTTCAATATATGAAATTTATTATTTTCTAGAGACTCAAGCCTATTAGCAAAAAATAAACATCACTATACTTAAAAAATGCCCTATAATGTAATAAAGCTTATTGCTATTTGAGTAGATATGATATACAGTAATGGATAAGAACAGAGTTTTTAACTTGACTGTATACTCTTCTTTAAAACATTTTGTTCTCTTTTCTCAGCTCCATAAATTGGAATTACTGGGCGTCTCACCGATGCTTTTTATTACTACACAGAGAGGCCAGCACCGCTCTACAAAAGTTTTGGTCAAAAGTGCATACATTCAGAGCCATCCCTCAGTACCAATCATGCAGAGACTTTATGAGGCTGTAATAAGAGGTATTTATTTGTACATTTGCATTTACAATTTGAAAAGCTCTTCTTATACTTACTCATTTACCCTTGACTTGTCCACAAGATTATGATGTCACACTAAATATGTTTTAAAGAGTGCATGCACTGGCATAACTACTGGTAGTGTGAGTGTTTTATTAGTATTTATCAAATAAAATAAAATAAAAATTAACATAGCTGCAGTTCATTGCATTTCATGCAGAGGATGGTCAGGTGTAATTGGTACTATTTCATCAGTTATCATGTTTGTATATCAAGATGCAGTGAGCGAATGCTAATTTATGTTAATTTGTTGTGTCAAATGTGAAAATGCTCTACCTTCTTTAGTGCTATTCTAGGTGCTATCAACATAGTTTTGTGACCTTAAAGAGCGTGATGTAGTGTAGCGTGATAGAAAATCAGTTAAATGCAATGGAGCTACACTCTTAAAAAATAAAGGTGCTTCAAAAGGTTCTTCAAGCGATGCCATAGAAGAACCATTTTTGGTTCCACAAAGAACCTTTCAGTCAAAGGTTCTTTAAACAACCATCTCTTCCTTACCTTTTTATAATCTGAAGAACCTTCTTTCACCACAAAGAATGCTTTATAAGTATGGACTTTATACAGAACATCGGGACACCCTGTGACAGCCTACTTACCGAGATGTGGCAGGTGTAAACGGCAGGAAAATATCGCGATGTTTTCCTATCGAGAGTTGGGTCACGCTTATTGAACGCGAAGAACAAATCGTACGATATAGTACGATTTAAACATTTTATTAAATCGTGCGAATTAGTACGAATTCGTCTTGATGGGCTTGTCTAAATGCAATGAACAAATCGTACGATTTCGTACGACCCAGCTCGTATGATATCGTACGATTTAGCCACTTGGTTAATTCGTACGAATTAGTACGAATTCGCAGTGAGATAGGGTTGGATGCATAGTCTACAAGAGCATACGGTCATATGACATGTGACAATACATACGACATTCCCCTGCTGAAGAAAACAATAGAGCCCTGCCCAAAACACAATAGAAAATGTAATGGATTGAATGGTTATAATGGGAATTGTATTGGTTTTAATGGAAGCTATAATGGTGTCTACTGGTATGTGATGGATTCTATTGGTGGGATGTTAAATCCTATTGGGAAAATGCCCAAAACACACTACAAAAAGGAATTTTTTAAAGGTTTTACTTGAAAAAGCTAATGGTTCATAATATTAGCAATAATTTTGATCGAACACTTAAATATATGTATATGTTTTTATCATTTCAGACGCATCTGAAACGTCAAATCATTGATATTACCGAACAAGTTAAAGAAAATTGTGCGCTCTCAAGGACGCGCATTTAACACCAGACGAGAAGCACATTTTTGTTGTTGTTGTTGCCTGCAGAATATACTAAAGTGATTATTTCCGAATTCGCCATTCAATAATATATATATATATATATATATATATATATATATATATATATATATATATATAACGAATTAAAATAATAAATCATGAATCGGTTAGTCCTGACTGGCATCGCGATTCGCCTCGTGCAGAAGGACGCGAGACTCGAGAATGGAGTGGAAGAGACCAGGGGCCTGTTTCAATAAGGAGGTTCAACCAACTCTGAGTTAAAACTTGAACTCTGAGTTGACTTACCCTGAGATGGGAAACTCTGAGTTTTCGGTTACAGAACAGCTGAAATGAGTTAGTTCAATCAACTCTGAGTTGACTGACTCTGAGTTAAGCGCATGCACCACGACTATGAAAAGTCATGATCAGCGGAGCGCCGAAATTACGATTCACCATGGCAACAGCTCCCGCCAAAAAGACGTCAGCGTGCGTACCTCCGTCAATGCGTAACATTAATTCTTAATAACTGTCTATAACTTAATAACTGTTATAATATCTGAGGTGAAAACTGTAAATTATTGAACTAATATTCACTTTAATGGTATCTCATGGCCACAAAAAAAAAAAAAAAGACAGAAAAAGAAACAAGAACGTGGCAGCAGCTAAAAATGAAGTATAAAAACACAATTGATTCAAGGTAAAGCTTTAAACATGAAAGGTTCATGGGTGTGGGCTAAATGACTTTACAGACTTTATTTGACATTAAATATCATTCAGTGTCTATTTCAATGCGCTGCAGCTTTTTCCACATAGTCTAGCACTCTTTTCACATAATTAAATATTCTCTAATCCAACCTGTTACATTTCTTAATTAGAGTAATAAAATTAACTACTGACAAGAAGGCAGAGGGAGAACCTGGACAAGCACGACTGACAGATGAAGAGGAGATGGTCAAGTATTGGAAGATTTCTAAAATCCAAAAGTAAAAATAATAACTTTTGCTTTTGTATTAGGAAATAAAGATGACCAAAATTTTTTAATAATTTGCTTATTTAACAGCTGTAGTGGTGGTTATGGCTCGTACTACCCCTCCATCTGGCATCCTTCCATTTCATACAGTAATCATGCTTGTCATCAATGCATCCAACCACACTGGAAATCCTGAAGGAAATTCTGATTATTTCAGGTTACTTCCACAGGTCACAGAAAGATGTTATCAAGTGAACATCATTTATCAGATTAGCCTCATTTAAACCCATTGCTACACCTTTGACCTACAGTCCTGTGATACTCCTCTTTGACGGATTTGTGCCCAGGAAAAAACTCCCAGAAAGAGCGTGAGAGCGATGTTAAAATCTGCATATCTTATAATGTGCTCTGCATCTCTGATGTTTAAAAGAAAACTACCATTTAAAATGGTACCGCTCAAATAAATATGCACATGAATACGGTGTAAAAAAACATATAATAACATAAATAATAGGCTATAAGGTATTTAGTCTTGTTTCCATGAAGGAAAAAAAAAATTTAATATTTTATTTTCCAAATTATCTGGCAATGGGGTAAGAAATTAAAATTAGCCTATTCTTGTTTCCGTTTGCATTAAGATTATTTTTTTTACACTCTAGAACAATTTTATATTTTAACAAGACTAAATATCTAAAAAAAAATGTTTTCATGTATAGAAAATGCATCTTAACTTAAATTTTAAATGTTTGTACTTGAAATAAGACAAACATACTCAGTAAGCCCTTTCACACATACAGACTTTTCCGGAAAATTACCGGTAAATTGCCGTAAAGAGATCATGTGAGAACAGGACCTTTTCAAAAATACCGGTAAATTCGTTCTGGCAATTTACCGGTATGAGAAGTTGTAACATTACCAGTAAATTGCCGGAATTCTGCTGTGTGTGAACGCAGAAGGAAAATTACCGGTATGAGCACGTACGAGTTCAGAACGCGCTGACGTAAGACTGTACTCCGGGCCAATCATAACACACTGACACCGATGACGCATTCACTCCACACTTTCCCATGTATCCGCCCATGTCCGTCGCACAGACCGCTGCATTTGTGTAAACATAACTGTTTTTTTTTTTCAACTGTTTTTTTTCAACATTTACTTAAGAAAAAACCTGGATACTCGCCAGGACGGCCATTTTTGCGTAATTTTGTGTGTGTTTGGCCACTTAAGTTCAACAACAAAAACTACGTGAAATAACTCAATATGATACTCGCTATAGGCGGCTTTGGATGTAACTGTGAGCGCTCAGCCTTGAAACAGCCTCTGCAGAGCACGAGTACCTATTGGCTTTAAAAGACGTGCAAATTATAAATTTTTGGGACTATGCAACAATGACCCGATTAAGCAAGTTACAATTTTGTCAACTGTCCCGAAATGCGAGCGAAAGTCTTGGATTGGTGTGCAGCAGCTCGTTGCAGACGAGATGCACTGATGTGAAGCCGCTTTGATAGAGTGAAAGAGAGAAGACGTGGTTCAGCTGAATCACTCACACTGTTTTCAAATCTGCTAGTTTGTGTGGATTTATTTACTCATATAACCTACTTGCTATCTTCAATAAATGTTTGCAGGAATTCCCCTCATTATAAACTTGAAAGCTGCGGCAATGAGTAAAACTATGAAATATACACACAATCCCCCACGAAATTCTGGACATGATTATAACTCTATTACAGAGATTTGTGAAATAAAATTTCATTATTTTTTATTTACATCTGTAAATAGACTATTGTAGTTTTACTTAGTTAAACCTTAGACTGCTAGCAAATGTTGTTAGCATAGCAGTAAATTAATTACTGCAAAACTACCAAAAGGACATAGTTACTATTGTAAAGAGTAGGAATTTAGCAGACAAATATTCACATCGTTTTATAACAGGTTTAGAGAGAGCTAAGGCAAACACAACGAAATTTAACATGGTTACTATAGTTAAACCATGGTTACCAAAAATGAACAATGGTTTTACACTATATAGTTCACCATGGTATTTGTAGTAGTAAAATTCTGGTTATACAATTGGTAATTAGTCTGCCAAAAAAAGGTTACTTTTACCATAGGCCTAATAATATTAATTTTCCTTATAGGACAAAACATGACCCATGATAATGCAAAAACATGTTCAGTGTTAAGATTTTTTCTATTAAGATATATTCAGGATGTAGCTATTGTTGTACCAATTTTGACATTTAGGTAAGATAAAACGATAACATATGGTCCTAATGTAATACTTATTTTTTTCTAAAATAAAGTATGTGCAAACAAATTATAATGAGGTGGTTGTTTTACAACAAGGTGGAGATGTGTTGATGAAAAAAATGAGTGAAAAAAGTAAACACACATAAGGGACAGAGAGATGTCAGGGAAAATGAAGAGACTAAAAAGGAAAATGGAAGTTCAAGTGATAACCTTTAATTATTTTGCACGGATTTAAAGCAGGATTTGAAACAGCTTCCCGAGTCGCCACGGAGAGTCTTTAACTTTAAATTAATGTTGTACAAATCAAACTGTTAGCTGAAATATCCACAAAATAAAAAACAACACTGATATAAGAGTGTGCAGTTTATCTGTCAATCAGATGCGCACGAGTTTCGTTATTACAGCAACAGCAGAGCATTCTTTCAGAAACCTGGGTCCAATTCGAATACATTTTCAAATAAATTGATGTGTGATTAAGACACCCAGGACTCTGATGCTGATGGTTCACCAAATCATAATTTTGTAATTATTGTCTGTTAAACATACTAATATATATATATATATATATATATATAAATTAAGAGTCAGCAGATTATGAATTGCAATTTAATCCTAATGAAATCTCAATTACTTTTGTTTTATACACACACTATATGGACAAAAGTATTTGGGACACAACTCATAATTATAGAATGCCTGTGTTTCAATCAGAGCCTTTGCCACAGGTAATATATCAAATTAAGCATGTAGTCATGCAGTCTGCATACAACCATTTGTAAAAGAAAATTGCTGTTCTGAAGAGCTTATCCGTGCTAGATATCTCACGGTCAAATGTAAGTGTATTATTGGAAAGCAGAAGTGTTCAAGAACAGCAGCAACTCAGCACGAGACCATGTTAATTGAGTGCTGAGGCGCGTGGTGTGTAAAAGTCGCCAACGCTTTGCTGACTCCATAGCTGAAGAGTTACAAACTTCCACTGGCATTAATATCAGCAACCCTGTGGAGGAAGCTTTATGGAATGGGTTTCCACGGCAGAGCCGCTGCTTGCAAGCCTCACATTAAGTACAATGGCAAGCGTCCTAACAGCATTGTGCCAACTGTTAAGTTTAGTGGAGGAGGGATACTCCTATGGGGCTTTTTTTCAGTGGTTGGACTAGGGCTCTTACTTTAGTGAAGGGAAATCTTAAAGGGGTCATCGGATGCAAAATTCACTTTACAAGTTGTTTGAACATCCATCCTATAATAATAAAAATCCACCCAGTTTTTTTTTTTAAATCGCTATTTTAAAATTCCTTTTCTCAAATCAGGCTGTTCTGAGACTCCTGTCAGAATGACATAGTTCTGTACAGGCCCCTCCCACGAGAGTTGATTGACAAGACCATCTTACCTTAGACTTGCCCTGAGTGAGCTGTCATCAGTCCATCACTGTCTCCGGTGCAGGGAAAAACAAGATGTCTCAGATTAAGCGATTGAAGCGTTTAGTTGTTGGATGTAATAATGAATATAGCAGTCGTCATTTACTCCCGATATCTGAGCCGCAGAGGATTAACGTTACTTTCATTTTGAAGGGAATGCGCCGATTCTCATTCTACATAAATGCATCTATGTTCGGCCGAATCATTCGTGATCCAGCTTTATCTACAGAAGAAGTGAGTATAAAAGGGTTTTTATGAATCTTTGCAAATTGCCTTTCCTAATAATGTGCTTGTTAGCCAGTTTCGCGTCTTAAGTTTAGTATGCTCCATATACAGTATATACCTAGATGCCTCATAATCGACTGTTTCTATGGGCTGCGATACGTAAGCCATCCGCCAATTTTGGAATGGTCTGCAAATCTTTGAGCGCATTGACTGTGTGCGTCTACAACAGCAAGTTACATGATTTTATATCTTTGAATATTCATTGATTATTTTGGTGAATGTGAGATGGCTGATGCGTCAATGTATCTGGAGCGGTCGAATAGGCATCTAGGCATATCTATGGTCTGCTCGTCACTCCACGGAGAGGGGCGGAGTCAGCAGAACTCGCTAGGATTTAAAGCAACATGGACTAGATCAGTGTGCTGAAAACAGAGCTGATTTTGACAGGGTAAAGGTGGTGTTTTTTACACTACCATTGAAACATTTTAACCAAAGTATGTTATATACTTTTCATTAAGACCCTAAAGAATCATATCAACTTGCGTAAAATGGGCATGTGATGACCCCTTTTAATGCTTTAGCATACCAAGACATTTTGGACAATGCTTTGCTTCCAACTTTGTGGGAACAGTTTGGTGAACACCCTTTTCTTTTCCAGCATGACTGTGCCCTAAAGCACAATGCAAGATCCATAAAGACATGGTTGGATAAATTTGGCATAGAAGAACTTGACTGGGCCAGACAGAGCCCTGACTTAAACCCCATCCAACACATTTGGGAATGGAGATTGTAAGACAGGCCTTCTCATCCAGCATAAGTGCCTGACCCCTACAAATGCTCTACTGGATCAATGGGCAAAAACTTGCACCAAACTCCATATTATAGTCTATGTATGTAGAATGTGATGTCATTAAAATCCCTGTGTGTGTGTGTGTGTGTGTGTGTGTGTATATATATATATATATATATATATACACACACACACACACACACATAACAACACACACTGGAACTGTCCAAAACACAGAATAAATCTCTTTTAAAATAATCAATGCAATCACTCAAAAAAAACAGTGCAGGACACTTGCTTAAATTTTAAACATTTTACTTGGAAAGGCACAAACTATGATTTCCTGGTAAATAAATTTTGATGTGAGAAATAAAACAAGTACATATTTTTCTTCTTTTCCTTAAACGGTCCTTGAACAGATATCAGCCGAGGATGCGCTCCCACATCAGTTTATATAGTCTGTCGGTTGTCTCGCCATTTCATTTCAAGACCACTTTGTTGTCTTCTTTTTTTTTTCCAAAAGTGCGATAACAACGACAAGAGAATAATATCCATTTGTCTCTCCATCCCCCACAGTACCTGAGGCCAGTAACTGCGCTACAGAGTCCACAATAACAGAAAAAAAGGAAGAATTGTTTTTTTGTTTTTTGTTTTAAAGACAAAAAGGACAAAAAGAAAGCATTTCCAGGACACTACAACTGCTTTACAACCCAAGGATTCCTTTCAATCAAAACAAAAAACAAAAAAAACATTAAATTACAAGAAAAAAAAAAAATTCCAGAGTCTGGTTGAGATGAAATGTGTCCTGTTATTTTGTAATTTGGTGGGTGTTGTTCCCAGTGCAGAGGCGACTCCTGCCCTCACGTTTTTAATCACAAATAAGATCTATTTCTAAGAAAACTTAAATCATTTGTTCACTGATGTAACATCCCCTTATCAACGAACAATAAACGCTCTGCATGGAAACTAGTATACACCAACTGTTTCAAACTGCATCTTTTCACACACGGTGGTCTTATATCAATTAATTTCATATCATCTTTTCATCTTTTTGTGTTTGTGTGAGATTTCATATTTTACTTCTTATGTATCTTCAGTATTCTCTTTTTTTTGAAGGAACCAAAGTCTGTTGGACAGTCAACATCATTCCTTTGCACTCCATTAAGAGGTGAAGAATCTATGAAAGAAAGTGTGATGGGGACAGAGAGAGATAGAGAGAAAGAGAAAGACAGAGAGAGAGAGAGTGTATTTGCTTGCATTTCAAACTTAACAGTGACCAGAATGCTTCAAGTTCTTTTCAAAGAGCACGCTTCACTTGTGCCTCTGAAGAGCTTTCCTCTTTCTTCTCTTAAAAAAACAACAGCACCTAAAAGAAAATCAGAGCAAAATTTACTACAGACAAAAAAATTAAAATCTGTTTCAAATGTCTTAAGTGGAAATGTAAAAAATTGAAGAGCGCTGAGGCATAATGTGGGACATTAAAGCAGTAAAGGGACATTCATATAGCAATTTGCAGAGACAAATTTAGTAATTCATAAATAATTCATTTTCAATTAGAATTTAAGAGCTATAATGATGCAAAGCTGGCATATCTGGCATTGAAACATTTATGCAAACGAGCAATGACAACCAATGGTAAAGATGGCAAAGATGATTTTACAGTGATTAATTGGTTTGTTATGATTCATCACGACCCACATACAAGGATAATATAAAACTAATAATATAATGAGAGAAAAAGTGTCAGCAATTAACATGCTGCATTGCATTGTAATTTGTATACAAACACTCAGAATATTATTTTTTTAACAGAATGAAAACCGATTTGTTATTTTAGGAACACCACTGGGAGACTTCAAGTGATGATAAACTTACTTTGTGTCGTCTGCCACCTCTACTTCAGTGGGTGCAGTGATGGGAGCATTGGAGTGTCCTGCGGTTGGGTCGTCTGTGTTCAGCTCTCCATTCGTGGAGCTCATGACCTGAAGATCACACAGACACAAACAATAAAAACATGCGTGTGATATTAGAAAGTCGCAATTCACACTCTAAAGAAACTGTAATAGGTCATTAAAAACTGTGGATTGTAAATATTAAACACATGAGGTTTATATGACCAAAAGAGCACAGTATTTCATCAAAATATAATTTGACAGATAAAACGCAAAGTACTTCCTAAAACAATTTACCACAACAATCATCCTTAAAAGATTATACACAATTACACATATGGGAAAAGGGAGGAATGCAAAGTATACAGTGAATATGTGATCATTCAAATTAGTCATTAATGACTCATCTTTTTTTTCTTTTTTAGGTAGAAAACATGTCACTACACCACAACATTCCCGTTTTAAAAACAAGTTTGTTTCGGCTTCTCATATTCAGCCCTAAAAAAGTCCTTTTGTAGAACTTGTAACTGGATTCTTTGTGCTGAGGCAGTGTTATTATTGTTAATGAAAACTAAAATAAAAACTAAAAATAATTTCTCTTATACACAAATGTTCAAAGGTTTGGGATCAATATGATTTTGTTTTTAAGAAATTAATATTTTTATTAATTTAGGATTCATCACATTTACCGAAAGTGAGAGTAAAGGTATTTGTGATGTCACAAATTATTTCAATCAAATGCAGTTCTTTTGATTTTTTTTAAAATCAAAGAATCCTGAAAAAACAAATAGCAGATTTAACAAATATTTAGCAGTACGATGTTTTTTATAGCACCAAAATATAATTATAGAATAATTTATGAAGAATAATGTAGAGTAATGGCTGCTGAAAATTCAGCTTTGCCATAGAAATAAATTTAAATGATATTCAATGGAAAAAAAAAACATTTTTATTTTAATATTTCACAGTAATTCTGTTTTTTTGGGGGGTTTTTTATGAAACGCATGCAGCCTTAGTGAGCAGAAGAATCTTTTCTTCATAAACATAAAAAATAAATCCCAAACTTGTGAATGTTAGTGTATCACACAACTGAAAAATCGAAAATAAACCAAAACACATTTTTATGGTTCCAGAACTAAAATAAAATCTAGAAAAAAATTATTTACTTTAAATAAATTTAATATTAAAATAAAAACAGATAAACTAGAAATATTTTAAAGAACTAAAACACAAACTAATTTGTAAAGACAAATTGAAAACAAAAGAGAAGTGTAATAATAATAAGACAATAATAACCCTGTCCTTAAGATGATTACATTCAAAAGACATAATTATCTTAAGATTTGAGATGAAAAACACCAGATCTGTGTTTGGTCCATGGGAAATCATTCCAAAACCCAACACTAGGTGGCACATGTGTCTCATCAAGCGCCTTTCAAATGCACCACAGAAGAGTTTCTCTTTTGAAATCTATCAGCATCCATTAGATCCTATCACACCATGAGCTGCTCTCCAGCTAAAATGCTTGATGGCTTCTATTTAAAACACATGGTATCTCCAAGGAACGGCACTGCCGCCATCTGTAGTGTGCTCAGAGCTTAAAGGGGCCAAGCTGAGCATCACAGATTAATGAGTGTGCGAAAGACAGAGAAAAGCAGTCACGCTCATTCAAAAAGCAACACCACGAGCAAGCAGTACCTGCACTGAGCCCCCTAGCCTCTCGGCCGTAAGATGCGACCCCAGAGTCTCCTTATTGGTCACTGGAGTGGGCTGGGACTCACTTCCTTTGGGCTCGGGCGACTGATCGACAGTGGAAAAGCATTTTGGGCAGGGAAGCATGGTGGGTGGGCAGGGTGAGATGGATGGAGATTTTGAGGTATGATGGGAAGGGGCGGTGGGTGAGTAAACACAAACGAAAAATAAAACATTAAAAAGAAGAAATCTCACATGCAGAAGCTTGCTCAATTACTAAGATAAAAGTTAGAAGTGAATGACACAAACTAATGGAAATAAAGAAAAAACAGTGAGAAAAAATAAATGAATAACCCAGCAAACATGCAGAATTAAGAAAGGCTGCTATTAGAAATCAAAGCAAGTATTTTATTTATTTAACAAATAATGACATGAACACTACCATTATAACTTTTGACATTTTTTTTAAAAAGACATGCAAGCACAAGCAGAGGGGCACATAACAATCTTCCACCAGAATTTTAAGCTCATTTTACGCTCATGTATCATGAAATGAATGCAGAGATACTATGAGTTCAACTGGGATTTTAGAGGTGGAGCTACCTTACATTTTTAATAAAACAAGCAAAATTGCAGCTATATGTTTGTGGATGTACATCAGGACACATTTGATACATTTGACTTAAAATGTACGTCACAGGAACGCAGAGATGAGCCATAATGAAATTCTGTGCTATATTAAAGAACACTGTCTGTTTGTAAGTGGATGTATATTGGGAACAGGGGCACATTTTGGCAACATTTTATTTTGTGATTTCACTGGAACATGGATGAACAACCAAGAAATGGTATATGTGCCGGAGTGTTTTTTTTATTTTATTTTTTTACATGAAGCAGAAAAAATGTATACTTTTCTTCAGCAAGGATGCATTCAACTGATCAAAAGTGACAATAAAGACATGTTTCCAAATAAATGCTGTTCTTCTGAACTTTATCAAAAAATCCTGAAAAAAAATGCATCTCAGTTTCCACAAACATTAAGCAGCATTGAAGATAAGAAATGTTTCTTGAGCACCAAATCAGCATATTAGAATGAATTCTGAAGGATCATGTGACTGAAAACTAGAATAATAGCTGCTGAAGATTCAGCTTTGACATTGCAATAAGCCTTGGTGAGCATAAGAGACTTCTTTCAAAAATATTTAAAAGCGTTATTGTTGACAAACTTTTGAAAGGTAGTGTATCTAGAAGAAAAAAAAACAATCATTGTTGAGGAATTCTTGTCCTGTTTACATTGTCATAATCATCAAGATAACAAGACCAAACAGATGTGGGAACATATTCACTGACTTTCACCATATGTCCCTCATCTCTAGTCAGAACATTTATGACCTAAAGAAAAAGTGAAGACAGTGCTGATACCGCCACTGACTGAACCGAAAGTATTTTGATTCAGCAGCAGAGAACTTTGTCTCTAAGCAACTGGCCACTAAAAAGGATTTGTTTACACCAAGCAAGGCACAACTAACCAGCCTTCCATCCCACTAATTAATCACACGAATGATGTTCAGAAACTGTATTGCACAACTGTAACATCACGCCAAACTTGAGCAACTCCTCCAACAAATTTTCCTCCGTCAACAATGTTTATGACCAAAAGCAACGGGGCTTATTCTGATTGGTTGCATAAATATAAAGAGGAAAAGTGGGGTATACTATATCTGGCTTTGAGTGTGTAAGATACACCCTACACTGCACTGGAGCAAATGAGACATACACTACGACCACCTAGGGTGAATAAGAAAAGTATAGTGTACTTCCCTTAAGCAGATCCACTCTGAGTTTAACTGTGCATCCAACTCACCTGGTTTTTAGTCTGCGGTTGTGCTTTGTCTCTGCTGCTCGGCTGGGGTGTGTCTGTGGGGATGGGGCCTATAGGTGTAGGCTGTAAAAGACAACAATGATCTCACCATTGAGCACGTCTCACACACTCATACACTTGGAAATAAACCTAACGTAGCATGACAAAGGCATTTGATATTTGAAGTACACAAGAAAAGCATTGAGGAAGTATCTGTGGAGGAAACAAACACTCACAAGAGGCTTGCCGACCCAGTCGTACTCGTAATCAAAGACGTAGCCGTTCCTGTCAAAGAGGTCTGTGAAGAGCTTCCTCAGGTAGTCGTAATCTGGTTTCTCAAAAAAGTCCAGTCGTCTCACGTATCTCAGATAGGTGGCCATTTCCTCTGAAAAGAAAACAGAAATGGCTTTAGTGCAGGGAAACGATTCACACGTTACTGTGCTTGACATAACCGAATGGATGGCACTAACCTGGGAAACTTTCACATAGCACTTCGATCGGCGTAGCTCGCTTGGTGTCGCCAATTTTCTGGTAACGTTCTTTCAGTGTGTCCGCCTGTATGGAAAACACACAAATGATTTCTCAAAAACAAACTCCTCATGAAAGACTAAACCTGGCTGAAATGTAATTAAGCATATGCAACATAAATGCAGGGCAAGATTTTGCCTCTGGCTAGTTTTATTGAATAGGCAATGACTCGCACAACAAAAGATTGTTTTACTTTTTTAACATTGACTTTTTCATTCTCACCCTACTGTCATGTGCCTTCCATGTAATCCCTTTAAGTGATGAATCAACTATGGTGTGTGAGAGAGCACTACAGCAGGCAAGCGCAGAGCTTCTAACACCTGTGTGCGTTCAGAAGCAGCCACAACCGCTACGGCCATGTGACTTATTGCTCTATGACACATGGCTGAGCAACTGAAGCACAGCAGCTGATATCTGCATCTGTTGCCATGTCATCACACTTCTCAGTTACACTACTGTTAAAAAAATTTGGGGTCAGTAAGACTTTTCTTGAAAGAAATTCGTTTTATTTAGCAAGGATGCATTCAAAAGTAAAGACATTTGTAATGTTAAAAAAAATCGAATAAATGGTGTTCTTTCATAAACTTTTTAATTCATCAAACAACACTGAAGAGTAATCATGAAAAAAATCGGCCAAATCATTTTCAACATAAGAAATTTTCTTGAGCAGCAAATCAGCATATTAGAATGATATCCAAAGGATCATGTGACACTGAAGACTGGAGCCTTACAGTGAAATGGGAAACTTTTTTATTGTAAAAATTTTATATTTATACTGCTTTTATTGTATTTTTGATCAAATAAATGCATCCTTGGTGATCATAAGTGGCTTATGTCAAAAAAATCTTACCACCCTAAAATTTTAAACAGTATTGTGCATGTGCATAGAAAAACCCTGAAACACGAGGATTCCTTTATTAATACCACAAAAAGGTTGCAAAGATCAGAATGAAATGAAATCATTTCAAGAATGGGTGGTAAAAAAGTGCAAACCTTCAAGCCCTGCCAGGGCAAACTGCCTCTCAGGAAGTACATAAACATATGGCCCAGTGCTTCTAGGTCGTCCCTTCTGCTTTGTTCTGAGGGGGAAGAAAAACAACAACTGTTACACGTCATACTGATGCATGCAGCAGGTACATTTTCGCTGTAAAGTGAGACGGATATATTTGAGACTACACGATTAAGTGGGTTACATAAATAGTCACTCGGGAAAATGAAAGTATGTCATTTAAGGTGGGTTGTTGATTTATTATTTTTCCCCTTCACCTAGATGTCACAGGAATGAAGAATCTAGAAAATGAACATTTTGGAAACAAGGCTGGTTTTCATAGGAAAATGAAAAGGAGAGTATTGAGTGCACACCTTTTCCCAAATGTGTGTTGATACTCATATACCGGGCAGTGCCAGTCAGGCTCTTATGCTCTCGGTATGGGATGTGTTTTTTGGTCTCGGGGTCTATGTATTCTTTGGCAAGCCCGAAGTCAATGATATGAATGGTGTGCTGCCTCTTAGACCCTGGCCGCCCCACCAAAAAATTCTCTGGCTTGACGTCTCGATATATCAAGCTTCGCGTATGAACATACTCCATCCGTGTTATCTGAAAAAACAAGGAAGATGCTGTTAAGGACTTTCTCGACCAAAAACCAAAAAAATCCCACAAAAACATGCTAGAGCTGAACGATTCCTAGAAATCATTCATAAAACAGCCAGAAGAAATCCTAAATATGTAATGAGACAAACCAAAATTGCTGACAAAAGCTAACAGCCTCTGACCAGACGCTTACCAGTTGAATAGCTATCATTAGGACGGTCTTGAGGGAGAAAGTGCGGTCGCAGAGGTCAAACAGGTCCTCCAGACTGGGCCCAAGCAGTTCTAGAACCATAGCATTGTACTTCCCGCAAGGGCCGAAGTAGAAGACCTGAGGAACTCCCTCTGCAAAGACAAGACAAAATGATCATTTAACCCAGTGAAATACAAATGTACAATCTTGAATCTTACACTTTTGTTTTTGTCACAAAAGTGTAAGATTTGTTTTTGTTTTTGAATCTTACAATTTTGTTGAGAAATGGTTTTGCACTATTATTTTCTTAACACCACCAAATGTTTAGCATCCTGTTCACAGCCAGAACAGGCCACCGTCTCCGACAGGACCCATAATGACTCCACCTTGAACAAAACATTACTAACAAGCCCTTGGAGAGAGAGCACATCATGCAATTCATTAAACCAGCATCTATCTCACGCTCACAGAGTTTACAGAGGGATGTAAAACACCTGATCTGTCCCACGTACACGGCATGTTCGACCCCACAGTAAGAACTCGGTGCACAGACAATGGGCATGATTAGGAAAGGTTAATGAAGGCAGGGTTGAACTTCATTCAACAGAACTGTTTTGCTTCCACAAACTATATAATATACCAAATGAAACTACAGACTAGTATACATTTTCTACTGCAATTTTGCAAAACAGTGCTTTATGGCTGGGAATGGGCATTTAATCAAAGAGCAAAAACAGCTTGTACATTAAAGAAATAGGCCGTGTCCGCTTAGATATTGCTGCTAACATAACTTATCAACTAAAAGTAAGAAACCTATTTATATATTTACTTAGGTTTAAAAAGCAATGACAAAAACATTTAAATAAATATAAATATTAAAATAAAAATGAATATTCATAACAATAGAAATAGGAAAAAAACGTTCAAATGTGTAAAAATATGTATAAATAATTTATAATAATAAAATATATTTCATATATTATATATACACATTCATTGATAAAAATGTATTTATTTAAAAAGAATATTGTGCTATTTTTGCTTGTATCACCCACCCCTAGCACCACAGTACAGCAGTACAAATAGCAGGTGTTGAGCAGAATTACTTTTTTTGATGCCGTCTTTGAAAAAGCAAGCATTGCTGTGACTCCACAAAACAAGACCTCAAGGACACACAGTTCTTAACTGCTGTCCACTGCCAGTGTTTCCAATTCAATTCCAGGTCGCCTGTGCCAGATCCCATGTGTGTGTGTTCTTCGGTCCAATGGTCAGATGCGGAGGCACATGAGATGCACTGAGACAGCGAGCCTAGGAAAACCCAGCTCCAGGGAGGATTATACAAGGATTTACCTGATCTGGCAAACGTCATTCCCACAGGTGCGGGTGCCGAACACCAGCACACACACACCTGCCAGCACTTTAGCTAGCCAGATCCGTTTGGAAACCACAACGATGATGGATGTGCCCACGGCAAGAGTGCAGCCAGGAAGCTGACTCATCAAAGCACCAGATCCGAGGTTTAAACCCAACGCCAACTCGGCAATCAGAAGATGGAAAATTACAACCATGTAATATACCAAATGACTTCCTTGAATTATAAACAAGGCCGATTGCAGGTTTTTAAAGCATTTCAAACCATACTGAAAAAATGTAATATTTTAATTACAACCGGAATTCCGGAAATGTTGGGATGTTTTAAAAAAAAATGAAAGTGAAGGTGAGATTGAAACTTTTCCTTCATGATATTTATTGTTGTCATGACATCCAGTGAGCGTATGACGTCTGACATAATCGGGCGACATTTCACCGCTAATATGAATAATTTTATTTTATCACTACTTATATTATGGCCATTTGACTATAGCAGTGTCCAGTGTTTTCCATACATTGAGTTATTTAAGAAGTTTATTCTACTTCGTTGAATAAACTGAGCACGGCACATTTCAAAATTAAAATGCAGCGAGGGTGTTTTTATATGAATGTATCATTGAAAAGAAACGACCGTCTTCAGAAAAGCTTTGATGCGGTTTTCATTTAGTTTTTCCTAGCGTTTGTGAGCTCAGCGCTTATTTGATTACAGCCGTTACCGGGGAAACCGCTATATCTTCCGCTCCAGCAGCGCCTCCTGCTGGCAGAGAATCAATTTGCATTTGCAAGTCTGTGAGAAACACTGGTGTCTGTCAGCAAACAAACAAAAAGCATGCTTCAGAACTGTTTTCAGAAGGTGCTTAAGTTTTGAGCCATGTATTATTACTATGAATTAGGCTATTACTACTATTACCATCTTGTGCCCTGCAATAATATTATCACATTTTCTATAGGGACAACTATGACAGTTGCTCTCACGTCTCGCACAAGAGAGCAGCATGTTTAGAAAGCCATGTAATAATGTTATAAACATTATTTTAAACATTATGCACTTTTTTCAAAGATAGCCTTGTTTTTTATTGCTGTGATGAAACGTGCATTAGTACGTTAATATTTTGCTCGATACGCTCTCTTGTGGCCTCAGGAGAGAAGCCAAAAGCTTTTTTCACCCTAACAGAAATTATGCATTTTAAATTCGAATATAATTCGAATATTGATAATATTTTAGATTTTTAATATTTTGAGTTTTTCAGCCAATTTGACAGCCCTAGTAGATGATGAGATTTGCAAAGCCTTTGCAATTTGACATTGAGGAACGTTGTTTTTAAAGTATTCCACAATCTTTTTACGCACTCTTTCACAGATTGGAGAGCCTCTGCTCATCTTTTCTTCTGAGAGACTCTGCCTCTCTAAGACATCCCTTTTATAGCTAATCGTGTTACAGACCTGATGTCAATTAACTTAATTAGTTGCTAGATGTTCTCCCAGCTGAATCTTTTGAAAATGTCTTGCTTTTTCAGCCCTTTGTTGCCCCCGTGCCAACTTTTTTGAGACCTGTAGCAGGCATCAAATTTGAAATGAGCTCATTTAGTTAATAAAAGTGTAAAATTTCTCCGTTTAAACATTTGTTCTGTTCTCTATGTAAATAAAATATTGGCTCATGTGATTTTAAAGTCTTTTAGTTTTCGTTTTATTCAAATTTAAAAAACTTGCCAACATTTCCGGAATTCGGGTTGTATTATCTAGGCAGAAAAAATGGTTATGAGAAGAAGCACAGTCCAATTTATCCATGCAGTATGCAAAAAAAGCTGCACAACAGAGAGACATGTGATGAGCAGTAATTACGTAGGCCACAAAAAGTATTTGGACACCAAGTCACAGCTCTCAATTAGGAATGAACCGATAACATTTCGATTGATACAGAGAATTTGATCTTTTTCTTTATCTTTATCTTATTGCTGATATCCGATAAAGTGCTAATGATAATAATAATCTAAATATTAAATAAATGAATAAAATAAATTTACACATTAAAATATCAAATCAATCAATTTTGTCAATGTCAACTAAACATGAAATATTGATAAAATATAATGACAGAAAAAGTGATCCAAAAACAGGCAGAAATGTCCAACCATGATTAAATATCCATTATTAAGCTGATAAATATCAATAAAATAGTAAAACAAATACAAACATGCATGAATAAATACACAAATGCATGCATGCATGCATAAAAGATTACAAAAATACAAACAAATCAATCAATAGACTAATGACGTTAGTCATCAGCATATCGTTTTTAGTCGATGTATGAAATCAGTTCAGTTCATACATTTTTAAACGTGGCTTAAGTGTCCAATCATCTATGTAGGCAGTCTTTGGCTTTATGGATTTTTTTCTACAGCACACCGTAGCACTTTTAACTGCCTCTGTGCAGCAACACTAAAGTTCAACAAGGAGATTCTCTGCCATATCACAAACCCACTCGCTCACAGTACTAACAGAGCCTGAGAGAAAACAACCCAACTCATTGTTCATCAAACACATGTCCTCTCAGAGCAGACGCATTGGAATGTCAAAGTTTAGCACACATGCCCAAGCGAAGGCTTGCATATTAAAGATTCAGAATGCAGCCAGAGAACAACAAGGCCCTGATTCCATTAGCGGGACAGTGGAGAAGAATCAGGGGCTGAAACGTGATCGCTCTGGCCAGGACAGGTCCCAGTGTGATTCGGGAGATGAGAGGGTTTGCATTATCCGCCCTGCTGCATAAAACATCCACAGCCTGCACTGCAGAGAGTTCCATGACACTTTTTTCCCCAAATGTCAGAGATTGAACACAACGATGGAAAAGCCACTAACCAAGTCAGTCACACCATGCAGTTCAGCTAAATATAACTCTAGAGCTTTAATCAGCAGCACAATAGCAATTAAACATTTAAACACAAGCTATTTAAAACAAGAAAGCCACACAGCAGCAGCAAATTCCCCTTTCAAAGCACTTTAATATGCCTTACGCTTTAAATAATTGACAGAGGCATAAAACTGTATGACATTTAAAGTACAAAACTATTGATGGTGCAAAGTAGAGATCTTATTTATGATAAATGCAGCACTGTCACATGAAAAATTAGAAAGAGGGTGTGGCAATATGTCCCAGGAAGTATCCTAACATGACCTGGACTCTTTTTCCAGGGACGTGGAGAATTAACACTAGTCTTTAGCTGCAGATTTAAGTGAGTAGAGGTTCTCCGGTGGCTTAAGATGAGTCTCACAATGGCAGATCCTCTCAAAGGATTCTCTGCTGGGAAAACTGGAGGCTCTAGTTTGGTTGTCTCCTCTTAGGCTTCATAAAACCTTTATATCCAGATTTTACAACTGTGAATCACTGGATCTCGCTGGCTTGCTTTGAAAAGTGATCATGTTCACTTTGAAGTGATGGTTATGCATTACCAGAAGGTCAGGTTGTGTAAGATCCAGTGTCACACTGAAAATCACAGGTTGAGAAACTTAAAGAGTCTTTGAAACTGCATTCATCTGTTAGGGCTGAACATTTTGAGCCTGGTGGTCTTTTGTCCGTTCCAGTATATTGTTATGTCCCATGTCTGTATCCTGAGATTTAGGCCTTGGATTCAGGGTCAGTATAAAATGACATGCATCAACAAAAATGCACCAGAGAGGGAGAATAATCTAACACTCTCTGAACCTCAAGACACATCAGTCCATAGAAGACAAGTAAGAAAAGGAGCAAAATTTAAGGGTCAAGGTTTGACATTTTGAGCAATGTAAAATACACCAAAACACCACAAGGGACAGTTAACCCAAAACCAAAAATAATGTGAATTATTCCTGTAATATAATAATATAGATTTATAAAAGGATAAAAGTCACAAACATTCAAATAAATAGAGAGTTTCTGCAGGTTTTATGAAGGTACATTTATGAAGGTAAGACATTTTAAGACCAATTATAGAGAATTTATGGAATAAATTAAAGGGAACACAATATGTTTTCTAAATATAAATATCTAGGGAGAACACAACGAGTTGTACCAGCAACAGTTTGAAAATATTTTATTTAATAATATTTAGAATTTTGTTCGAATGTTCGAAGATATTTAAATCAATATACATTTATTTGGGAAGCAAAATTACATATGATTAAAAGTCTTGTTTACTGAGAAATTGATGAAAGTGAAGTGAGTTTATGATTAAAACAAGAACAAACATCTGCCAATGTGGTAAGAAATCAACTTAATTCAAAAGGATTACAAGTTTTCATACCCAATAGAGCTTCATTTTGCATCTCGTTTGTCTTGATTTAAGGATGTTTAGACATTTGTATTGAAAAAATACAGACAAAAATACTGAGGAAGATATTCATTCTTTGCAGTGTGTGTAATACTTAATGCTTTTACTTTATAAATTTTATATTTTCTGCTCCGATTTAAGACTTTTTAGGCCTTAATGTGTGGAAGCATGAAAGACCTTTTTAAGACCTGCAGAAACCCTGGAAAAAGTCAAACAATAAAACAAATAATTATACTTTCTTTAGCTTTGTGAAAGGCCTGATTCAAAACAGCAGCAGTAACCTAAACAAGATAGCCATCCATGTTTATTTTCTCTTTGCGCACTACTGGACATATGGCTTTCTTCTAGAGAGGAATCAGTCACGTGCTGGACATTCGATAATGGCAACCTAGCCGAGAGGAGTCGTGTATTTATAAATATAGCGGGACTGCCCTGCACGCCTGCACTTTCACTGGCTATTAATGTTGCAGGGGCAGCAGCAGTGGCTCCGGTGAGCTGGCAGAGGATCAGATCCCGGCTCTGGAGACAGGCGTTCAGTGAATGAGATCATTGCATTGCAGGGTGGCCACGAGTCGATATGAATAAGAGCTGCACTTCGTGCCAGTCAACCTTCCGGTTCAGTGATCAAATGGATGGAAGCACCAAGGATTTGTACAAGCTGCTCGTCCTTTTCATTGTAGGGCTTAAAAGAATCAAAGTTCAGCCTTCAGGCTTCACAAAATGTATGGTAATTACAATCAAAATGGCTGAGAGTAACTCTCCAATCACACAGCTCTGAGATTTAATCTGTTATAACCTCATTCATAAAGCAAATGATCATTTAAATCTGGGAGGGAGACACACTGAGGCATTACGTAATAAATAAGAACTTAAACACAACATCTTCTCGTAGCGGACTTCCCCTGGGTAACCTCTCACCTTGTCCCCCCTTAATCTCAATCCCATTTTAGACCCTCCTCCTTTTTACTGTCACTTGCTGCTGATGGGTGAAGGAGCCACATCAAAAGGTTGGAAATCACCGCCCCCACGATTCTCAGCACACAACTAACAACAAAGGATGATCGGTCTCACACAGGATGAGTAGGTGGCGGTTTTTCATAAAGCATATAACATACGATTCTAGAAAGGCTGTGAGGCTTACCTGAATTTCCCAGCTGTTTATAAAATCTATACTCCAAATGGAGTTGAGGCGCCCTGGATTTGATTGGCTCCTGAAAGAGAAGGAAAACACTAGGCATTAGAAGATTACAGGAAATAATCAGTGAATCTCTCAAATATAGCACAAACACAAATGTAACAATCCTCAGCTTTAGGCTAGTACAAAGGTAATTTCAGCATCACATTTCTAGTCACTACTCACTACACATATCCACCTTTATTTTGCACATTTTCCAACAAGACACATTTTTACCATTTTGTAAACTACTTGGGGTTGGTAAGATTTTTCTGTGTGCTCACCAAGGCTGCATTTATTTGATCAACAGTAACATTGGGAAATTTTCATAATTTTAAATAACTGTTTTCTATTTTAATAGATTTTTGTGTGTGATTTATTCATCATGACAAAGCTGCATGTTTAGCAGCCATTACTCCAGTCTTCAATGTCAAATGATCTTTCAGATCATTCTAATATGCTGATTTGGGGCTCAAAAAACATTTATTCAGGGTTCCCACTCTAAGTCAAATGTCAAATCCCCTGACTTTTCCCTGACTTTCACGGACTAAAAATCTGAATTTCCATGACCTATAATGAACGGAAAAACAGTCCGATGTTGTGCAGAGCACTTTTTTTTTGCTTTTTACCGTTAAATGCTCTTTTATATTTCTTATACTTTTTATTTTTAAACTCGGTCTTTGAAGAGGTCATTCTGTAGCCAAAGCTCCTAAAAATTTAAATTTTCTGGCATATTTGCCTTAGTTAACCGGTACAGCCTAGTGACTGCATTTGACTTAAGTGATTGCCAGTTGACGAGTGGGAAGGGAATAAAATGGAGCTGAAAAAATAGCCCAGGCCTCAAGGCTAAGGATTTTTTCAGTGGTTAAAATTATTACTTGCCCTGTTAATATTGCCTTGCCACAAAAAAAAAAAAAAGTTGCTTTTATCAATTTTGATTTTTGTAATTCTAATAAATAAACTTGACACCAATATTTTTAGATACCAATAAAATTTTACAATTCTTGATTTTAATGTTAATACCACAGCAAAAAAAAAAAAAAAAACACTAGCCTAACTAATATAAAGTTCAAACATTATTAAAGATAAGTGACAGTCAGTAAATAAGAACAAATGAACATATTGCAAGTAATAGCAAAATTAAATATAGCTGCAAGCAGCGATAGCGGGCCCAAGCCGTCAGTGCAAACGCCACCCCATCAGGTAAACGGTGCCCAGTGGGCACATGCATTACAGTAACCCTCTGGCAGTCTGGTTTTAAAGGATACGGTAATTAAAGGGTTAATCCAAACCATCAACTCTGTGAAACACACACACACCCAGAACAACATAAAACTTTAGTAATACTTTACAATAAGGTTTCAGTTTTTAACATTAACTATATTAACATGAACAGTAAGTATATAGTATTTATTAATGTTAATTAATATTCAAAACTTAAACATTATTAAAATTTAAAGTTTTATCTGTTAACATTAGTTAATGCACTGTGAATTAACGTAACCATTTTGATTAACATCAACAAACATTAATAAATGCTGTGAAAATATATTTTTTCATTGGTAGTTCATGTTAGTTATGCATTTACTAATGTTAACAAATGAGACATTATTATAGTGTTACCAAAGCTTTTCATGATTTAATAATTCATCGCCTCGCCAAGGGCAAACCGTTCGAGGTATCAAAAATCCCTTTGCAATTTAGCATCCCCAATGTCTTGAGATCATGTTCACCGAATTTGGTGCTCATCTGTTGGAAAGGAGTATATCAAATTCCAGGGCGGAGCCTATGACATGCAGCGCGAAAGTTGTTTGGCTCAATGATATCTATATGTGTACCGAGTTTCATATGAATACGTGCAAGTATGTGTGAGCTATACATAAAGTTTTCTGACTGTGTTCCAGGGGGCGCTGTAGAGCTCCTGTGCTACACCCGGGTCCCAGCCTCTGCGGTGTCCTAATGGTCGCAGATTCCAATGTGTGTGCAAATTTCGAGTTTTTGAGCACGTTTTTTTGAGCACGTGATCATTGTTAAAGCTACAAAGTTACTTGCCAAGATGGGTTTTTTATATTTTGTATGTATTTGCCCATTCAGGCACAAGAAAGATGCTGAGAGAGAATCAATTCAGGGCTCGCGTGTGTCAGAGTCGAGGCTGTCTGTACACGCTGTTTACACAGAACACATTTGAGTTGACAAACAAAAATCCCTGATATTACATGACTTGAACAAAAAATATATAAAATTCCCTGAATGTCTGGAATGTCAATGTCTGGAATAGACCTTTTAAAATTCCATGATATTCCAGAATTTCCATGACCCGTGGAGACCCTGCTTATTATTATCAATGCTTCAAAAAGTAGCTTTTTTCCCTCAAGAATCTCTGATAAATATAAAGCTTTTATTTCAAAACAACATTTATTTGAATAAATCAACTGTAAAATTTATAGATGAATCCAATTTGCTCTCATCTTGATTTCAAACTCACTGAATCAGTTATAGCAGTTAACAGCTGAATGGGGAGATTATCAATATATAACATATTTTGGTCTGTAAAAATTGATTACAGTGGAAGTAAAAACAGAAGTGATGACATTTAAGCAGTGTTGTTGGGCACGTTACTTCAAAAAAGTAATTAGTTATAGTTAGTAGATACTTTTCACAAATAGTAACTGAGTTACATCAATATAAAAGTAGCTAATTACCAGGGAAAGTAACTATTGTGTTACTTTTTTTTTTTTAAATTTCAAATATGTAAAATAACTTGTATACCCTCAATATTAAATATGTTAAATGAATGAAATGGATATAGCGTTATTATAAAACGTTGTACATTAATCTATACTATTTATCTACTGACACTTAGCATCAGTCAGTCAAGCATTATAATATGATATTATGATTATTTAGCATTATATGATGATAGAACTTTAGTAATTAGCATAACCAAGCATTCATATTTGTCATGTTGACTGAACTTAGAACTGGTGGTGGTGCTTAAGATATTGCTTGTCATTTTTTGTTTCTATAAAAAAAAAAAAAAAAAGTGAAAAATTTAATAAGATAAAACTACTACGAATAACAATATAAAATACACTACGGATTACTGAGCTGCTGGGTTCATGAATATTAATCACGTTGTCTGTGTTCGCTCGAATTGATTAGATGAAATCAAAACAGGGACGATAATAGCTGAGCGCCAGCCAATGAGATTGTCGTTTGCGCATTAGTTCCGCCCACTACCAGAGAACCCGGCAGTTCTTAGGAAACAGTAATTCGTTTGATTACTCGTTACTGAAAAAAAATAGTTAGGTTAGTTCAGTTAGGCTCATCAATGATTACCCCATCAGCTTCGGTCAGAAATCTTGGTGTAATCTTTGATGACCAGCTGACCTTCAAAGAGCACATTGCAAAGACTGCTCGATCCTGCAGGTTTGCACTACACAACATCAGAAAGATCAGGCTGTTTCTAGACTGGACTACTGCAATGCTCTTCTGGCTGGTCTGCCATCAAACACAATCAAACCTCTACAAATGATTCAGAATGCAGCAGCACGACTGATCTTCAACGAGCCCAAAAGAGCGCATGTTACACCTCTTTTCATCTCCTTGCACTGGCTACCAGTGGCAGCTCGCATCCAGTTCAAGTCACTGATGCTTGCGTACAGAACTACCACAGGCTCAGCACCCTCCTACTTCCACTCACTATTACGAACCTACATCCCCTCCAGAAGTTTGAGATCTGCTAGTGAGCGACGCCTTGTGGTACCATCACAGAGAAAGAACTCTTTCCCTCGGTCTTTCTCTCCGCTTACTAGCTTGTACTTATTTGAACAATGACTAAGACTTGGTGTTACAAGCACTTCCTCTGTCTGATTGCCTCTTCAAGATTAATCGCTTTTTGTATTCCCCAATTGTAAGTCGCTTTGGATAAAAGCGTCTGCCAAATGACTAAATGTAAATGTAAATAACGCCGTTAGTAACGCTGTTTATTTATAACACTGTTACTCCCATCACTCAACCGGCCCCGATATACTTCAAACGAAGTTCGTTTTCGTTCTTCGTTTGGGGGAAAAAAGAAGTTCAAAAAGGCTGAGCGACGGTATACTGTTTTCGAACATTCCAACACCCCCTCGCTGCTGGAGGCGGGGTATAGATTAATGTAAATATGTGTTGTGTTGTGTCGTGAAGCTCGCGTGTATGCCCTGAACACAAGTGTTCATTTATTTTATTAAACTGAATAAATTATTACACTTTTCATATTTTATGTGGTGTCATGATTTGATAAAAACAAAGGTTTATTATTGTATGTTCTTTTGGCATTTAATTTATTGTATACCTTTTAAAGGGGTCATTGGATGCTAAATTCACTTTTACATGTTGTTTGAACATAAATGTGTGTTGGCAGTGTGTGTATACATCTACCCTATAGTGATAAAAATCCAGCCAGTGGTTTTTATTTAATCCCTGAAGTCCGTGTAAAGTGATATTAAAATATGTGTTCTGAGTTTGTCACACAACAGAAAAAGGTGTTATTAACCACCCAGCCAAATTTGAATGAAAAAAAAAACAAAAAAATTCTCAGGACTCTCTGCTCTCAAACCCTGGGGGCGTGTCCACTGTCGGCACGGAAACCACGCCCACTCGCAGGAAAGCTGTTTAACGGTTTAACTACACAATTCAGTACTACATAATTCAGAGTCTTTGTAATGTGTTTAGAAACAATTCTCAGAATTCTCTTTACACAGACTTTAAAAAATATTATCCCCTTTTTCAAATCAGGCCATTCTCATCTTCTTGTCTGTGTGATGTCACACGGACGAAGGCCGCTCCCACGATAGTTGATTGGCACTAGCGTTTTACCTTAGACCCGCCCTGAGTGAGCTGTAACAGTCCATTGTTTGACGTCAGAGCAGGGACATGTTGGATGTAATAATGAACGTAGCAGTCGTCATTTGCGCCCCTGATCTGCCTATGCTCGCGTGAATCATTCGTGATCCAGCTTCACTTACAGCAGAAGTGAGTATAAGTTTTTTTTTTTTTTTTTAATGAATCTTTGCAATCGCTATTCCTAATAACGTGATAGTTAGCAAGTTTCGTGGCTTAAGTAAACATTCTCTCAGAGCACGGCTTGTCACCCCACAGAAGAGAGGGAAGGGGTAAGCAGAGCTCATTAGCATTTAATGCAACATGCAAAAAACAGGTTGATTTCTGCAGAGCTGATTTCGGCTATAGGTAAAAAGGGTGTTGTTTTACACTACCATTGAGAAATTTTAACCAAAGTATGTTATAGACTTTTCATTTAGACCCTAAAGAATCATGTAAACATTTATTTGAAACATATATTTGGTACCTGCTAACTTATATCTTTACGCTTTCCTTTCGTTCTTTTCATGGCTTTGGAAAACTTGCATCTGATGTTTCTCTACGTTGCTTTTTGCATAACTCCGGGTCGTCGTCACCAAGCTTCGTTGCAACTTCTTTCTAGGAATTAAATGCTTTCTCTGAATCTTTTAAGTCTCTCCGCGAGCGATCGCACAAGTGCAGATATATTTGTGGCAGCTCAGCTATTTGACACAGTGTATTTATGTTGCTAGTGACTCGGAGGTGTTGTTCTTCAGCCTGACCTCCGTTGAATGAGAAACGAACCGAAAAAAAAAAAAGTCAAAGATGGTGGAGTTCAAGAACACACCCACCGATTGCGTAATCGCCACGGACTAGGGATGTGCAACAGCAAATCGAGTACTCGAATACTCGTCCGTGACAGCGATGATCGATCATGAAAACGATGATTGTGGGGAAAAAAAAAATTCTGATTGGTTATAGCAGCACTTTGGGCGGCACCCTGAGCTCTGATTGTTTAGCTTTCAACAGCATGCAGTTCAAACATGAGAAGAGAGAGAAGCTTGGCTTTGAAGTCAAGTAGTGATGTCTGGGTTAGCATAATGCCCTTGTTTTAACGTGCTGTTGAAAGCGCATCACGGCAGGAGCGCCCTCTCAATCTCTCTCCATGTGTTTTGGGCATTTTTCCAATAGGATTTAACATCCCACCAATAGAATCCATCACATACCAGTAGACACCATTATAGTTTCCATTAAAACCAATAAAATTCCCATTATAACCATTAAATCAATTACATTTTCTATTGTTTTGGGCAGGGCTCTATTGTTTTTTTTTCAGCAGGGTGTCACCATAGCGTGCAACTTAAAGTTCACTGGAATTTCAGAAACATAGCATTATAATGAGAACTTTACAGGATGTGAAATCTATAGTAAATCCTGTCCTAGCCCGTGTTTCAGCACGTTGTTGAACGCTCATCACGGCGGGAGCTCTCTCTCTCGCTATAGCGCGCAACTTAAAGTTCACTGGCATTAGGGGTGTGCGATATATATATATTGTCTGCGATAATATCGTAATTGTTGTTTTAACGATGTGTAATTTGACGATATCGAGTATTTAGCAAAAACCAAACAAAACACCTACGGAGTGAATGCATACATTCGCCTACGTGGTGATGAAGCGGGTTATCACAAAATTCAAGACATTGGGGCAGAAAATGTATATATTTAAATAGTTTTAAATAGTCAAAAAAAAAATTGCACGAAAAGTGACGTTTTTTCTTCAAAAATAAGCATTATTACAAATGTAATATTGATTTTAAACAACAGTTCAATAAACAATAAGTTAATATTAAGAGACTTACGTTTTAGACACCATATTGCATGTTTTTGCTCCATTTCACTGACAAAAAATAATTCCAAACAGCTACAGCACTGTTTTGCGTCTCTGAGCAACATGACAGTGCTTCGGTCCTGAATGAATCAACCGTTAAATGATTCGGTTCAGTCGCAATGACTCACTTATTACCAGTGACTTACTACCACCTACTGGAAGTTTTAATTTTACATTTAAAGTCTATTTTCATTTTTTAAATAATTTTAAATATCAGTATTCAATGTTTTATGTTTAAAATGTCAAAAATTATGCATTTGTAACTGGTTAAAGCACTCCGTGTCCCTCTGAGCTGCATTAAATAGTGTGTAAATACATCTAAATGCCACTTCAGATGCAACTTCTGCAAAGATTAATTTTGATTATACTGGTTTCATTTGTTTGTTAACAGCTTAAATGTGTATTATATTAATTGACTGATTAAATGTAACAATTTGACTCAAAAAATGTACACTTTTAGAAAAAATTGCTTTATTAAAAGGTAAAAATCTATTTAAACTTAAATGAAAAGATTAATTAATCACTGAAGTGAACTGACCACACAGAATATGAAGAATATCAAAAACTGCAGCTGTCCACGGTAGTCAGATATAAGCACAATAACACACTCTGAAAAATATTGTCTAATTATTGTTATCGAAAAAAATAATATTTTTCAATATCGCACAGCCCAACTGGCATATGCATCCTTTTATGCAGATACAAGTTGTAATATTAAGTTTGTTATGCATCCAAGCTATCTGATTAATTTCATAGGAAGTGTCATAGAACGGCTTTGAGTTTATTGGCATAAAGTCAGCTTCACCTCAGGCAGCGATTCTTTTTTTAGATGCTGCTTTTTTAATAACAATGCTGCATCATAATCATAATCTAACATCTAATCATGTGTTCATGTTTTCATGTCGTATTTTTTATTTTTAACATTCGTTTTCATAACAGTCTTCAGATATTTTCATTATCTCCATTACGGCCATGCCCCCACTCCCTCGATTAATCGCTATTACTCGATTAATCGCTTTTGAAACCTATCGATGATCGAAATACGAAATTGCCAAAAATGCCCATCCCTGCACCCTTTATAAAAGTCAAGAGAGATTGCCTGTAAAAAAAACTTTCCAGTGGTTAATGGCCTGTAACAGAGAACACACTGAGCGAGTCCTCAATCAGGGGTCACGTTACAGTGTCGTCAGAGTTCAGCAGCCAGGCCTCGCCATCTCCCAGAGCCTGCTAACAGCCAGCGCTCATCCATCCACCTGACCACAGACTTGCACAAATATGACCTTAATGTTGTAACGGTGGGCCTGTGATTAAAGCCTTTGAGCTGGTAATGAAAAAAAATAAAAAATCAGAAGTTCAAAACCCATGAATCCAATAACAAATATCATTGATTAAAGCACTTAACCACAGGTAGCTCCAGGTGATCTTCCCATGTAACTAAGTTAAATTGGATGAAAAACATCTGCAAAAAATTACTAGCAACCTTGTTTGATATTATATCAGGAATATTTTATAATACTATATAATTATATAATATACTATATAACAATTTAAAACAAAAACTAATAAAACTGACAAAAACACACCACAAAACAATTAAAAAAAACAATTAACAAAAACTAGTTTCTTCCAGATACTAAAATAACACTGCTTCAGTGTCACATGGTCCTTCAGAAATCATTCTAATATACTGATTTTGTGCTTAAAAAGTTTGAAAAGTGCTTTTTTCAGGATTCTCTGATCAATAGAAAGTTCAAAAGAACAGCATTTATTAGAAACAATTTTCATAACATTTTAAATGTCTTTACTGTCACTTTGATCAATTTAATGCATCCTTATAATAGTTTGAATTTTAAAAAGTTTTAAAAGGTTTACTGTGGCATTGAAGGGTAAAATCAGAACAGTAATGTTTGGTTAGGTAAAACACTACAGACTAAGAGGGCTCTATTTTCTGGATTCTAATGGTTCAATCCAGCTCATGTTACTTGCTCAGAAAACGGGTAAACACAGCGGTGCAGAGCTGCATCTGTTGAGCTGTGATGTAACAGTGGTCAGGCACTCATTCGGCTCTTTCCAGGAAGAAGAGTGAAGGGATCGGACAGATTAAGCACACCAGAATGTCTATCCAAATCTCTAAATTTTAAGGGGAAGTGGGGGATAATTTACTGATATAAGATGTAAGCCTCTGTAAACATCTAAACAAGTTTGAAATGAAACATTAAGCATCTTGAATAAATAAATAACACTGAGAGATACAGTTACACTCTTTAAAATCAACAATGCATCATGCATTCAAATCTCTGGGAATCTTCAGTTTCAGTAACTTTGAATTCCCTTTAGTTTTCCATTTAATGAAATGGAAATGATCTGTTGCAGTTAGTGGATTTCATGCAAACTTCTGAAACACAGTTTCTGTTCATGCAAATGAGCAACATCATCATGAATCACTGTTATAAACAGGATGCCCAAGGCACTGGCACCGGCTCCTATTGTGAACACTGTGCCCTGTGCAAATATGAGAAATCAGTGCCTGTCTTAACACCCAAAAGAGAGCTCCACCCAAAACCACAGACATGCCCAAAAAAAGCATTGCATTAGTATCTCAAGATCTCTCAGGAAAGCGCTCGGAGCACATATATCAGCAGACTGCTTTATTCAAATCTAAACACTAAAAATGAAGGTCAAATAATGGTAGAAAACATAAGTGTCCATATACAACCAACAAATACATTTGCAACCCATTTTTCCTCTAAAATATGATGCAATTCAAAGAGAAACGGGATATTAAAAAAAATTATAATAATGATTTTATTTATCAGGATTCAGGAATTGGATCATGAAAAGTGGTCGCCACTACATGAAAAGGATAGGAGTGGTTGAAAAATAAGAGGGCTAGATGATATTAGCTGAAAAGAGAGAGTTGATTAATAATTCATTAAACATCCATAATAAGACCAGGAACATGTATTCAAATAAACAGGATGACATTTGTTGGTCACGCTTTATTTTAAGGTCCAATTCTCGCTATTTACTAACAATTAACTACAACTTTTGCCTCGATAAAATCCTAATTTGCTGCCTATTAATAGTAAGGTAGTTGTTAAATTTAGGTACTGGGTAGGATTAGGGATGTAGAATATGATCATGCAGAATATGTGCTTTATAAGTACTAATGTAAAGTACAGCCAATATGCTAATAATTGGCATGCTAATAAGCAACTAGTTAATAGTGAGAAATGGTCCCTATAAAGCGTAACATAAACTGGTCCAAAAACAGTTCCTCTCTGACTTTCCAACTGACTGAGCTTTGAGTATGAATGTACAGTCTCCCTAAA
The DNA here is from genome assembly GCF_936440315.1 of Barbus barbus. Taxonomy (NCBI): domain Eukaryota; kingdom Metazoa; phylum Chordata; class Actinopteri; order Cypriniformes; family Cyprinidae; genus Barbus; species Barbus barbus. The sequence goes on from NC_136757.1 coordinate 19,760,315, forward strand.
TGACAACTTCAGACAAGCGAGAGGGGACAACCCACGAAAAGTATTTCTACAAACTGAAGATTTAATGTCATTAAAAAGCTTGAAAGATGATACGGAGCAAATCCACTGCACAGAAATAATTCAAGAGTCCATGATCTCATTTTAATGTGAGGCTCTGTGCCTTTACACTAGGGGTGTGCGATATGACGATTTTTGATCGTGGACGATAAAAATGTCTCCACGATCTGCTTTTGAAGAAATATCGTAGTATCGCGCTACCGCGCACATTGTCAAATACAGTTCTGGCGCCGCCGTCTCTATGTACTGTACAACAGGACATACAGCAGTAGAGTTACTCAGACAGGACACTGCACTTATTCGCGTTCGCAAAAGTACATTATTTGCATACAAGCCTTGCTGGTTAAATGTTTAATTCGCGCGCTGGTCTGACGTGTGCTTGTTCTGAGCGCATACACCTGAAGCACGCGCACTAAAACGCCTGTCTAACAGCGCCTGATTACTCAACTAAGTTATATTTTGCGCTAATACTGTCAAAACACACAAGGTTACATACAGACTGAGTTGGTTATCTCTAAAATGAAAGTAAATAGTTAAGAGAGAAACGGATGCGTGCCTGTATATTAGATGCGTGCAGCTCTTAAAGGGACAGGACACTAAACATGCTGTCGACTGTCATTAAAGGGATAGTTCACCCTAAAATTTAATTTCTGTCATTATTTACTCACTCACATGTTGTCCCAAACCTCTATTAATTTCTTGTGCTGAACCCAAAATAAGATATTTTGAAGAATGAGGGTAACCAAACAGTTGCTGGTCCACATTGACTTTGATATCAGGAAAGAAAAATCCTATGGAAGTCACTGAGGACCAGCAACTGTTTGGTTTTCCACCTTCTTCAAAATAGCATTTATGTTCAGCAGAAGAAAGAAACTCATTCCGGTTTAAAACAACTTTTGAGTAAATGATGATATAAAAATACAACATTATGACAGAATTGACAGACAGATGACAGAATATTAATTTGTGGGGGAACTATTCATTTAACGTTAACAAAACGCAAAAGAGAAAAATCACTCACTATTCTTGACTGAAAAACTTTAATACAGTTGCTTTAGGAATCAGTCTATCTAGTGTTTTACTTTTATATTTGTTCATTCAATTTCATTGAATGCTCTGCTAAATACACCTATTGTACCTGAAAATAAAGCACTGTTTGTTTTATTTGTATATTATGTGTATTTGTAATGTGTATCTTTGTTCTTATTTTTTAATAAGAAAAATAAAATAATGACAGATTTTTTATCTTCGCCCACTTTGGCCTAAATATCTGCCATGCATCTTTGTCTTTCTAGTTTGGCTGTAATGCTCAGACAACTTGTAAAACCAAAATAGTAAAACTAACAAAGAATCGTGATAAAAATCGTGAATCGTGATATTTCTATAAAAAATCGTGATATGATATTTTTCCCATATCGCCCACCCCTACTTTACACCCATGCCATTACGAAACACATATAATCCAAAAAAACGACTGTGAGAGGCTGAACAGAGTTAATCCTTGTCAGTCAGTTGTAATCGATCATATCATCTAGGGATGCACCAATACCACTTTTTCCAGTACTTGCCCGATACCGATATTTTTATTTTGGGTACTTGTCGATACAGAGTACCGATACTGATATTTTCATTGCATTTGTACATTTTTTAAATATTGGGTACAGAAACCAAAAGAGTATGTATAATGTTAATTGGTTAACTTCATTTATCAAATAAATACAGTCAAACCAAAATTTCCAAAATTCAAACCAAACAGCTACAGCCAAACCAAAATTCAAACACATTTAAAATTTCTCACATTATCACGGTTTATTCGCTATAGTTTAGAAAATGGTAATAAAATATAAAAAGAACTCAGAGTAAAACTGTGTCTGAACAAATTCACCTTGATAATGTCAGATAACTTTGATAGAAAGGTACATAATGGATTACAATCAACCAAAAATGATTCAGACAGCTGTTAGTATGACAATATTTACACAACTATCAATACTCTGTCAGGCCACCCTTAGCCTTAATGACAGCCTGTAGTCTCCTGGGCATGCTGTAAACCAGGTTCATGCAAACCTGAAATTCAGTTTTTTTTCCAGACTCGGTCTGAATAATTTTTTGTCCCAAATTTGTATCAATTTTACTGGTAGTCCACTGTATGAAGAAGTTTTGGTTATAATATGTCACAGTTTACTTTATTTTGATTTGACTGTATATCATCTTCGGTTATTTTCACACATAATTATGCCCATTAAAATGTATTTTAGAAGTTTTTGTTACTTTCACTGTTCATTTTTTTGCTCTATGGTACGTCATCTTTAATTTAATAGCATTAGAGCTGCTCCATTGCAGCGGCTCAGTACTGTAATTACGCGTTTTGCTGTAATAATGCGGGGAACCACTCCTTATAAATCTCCTAACTGTGATATTTTCAGAAATAAAAGTTGCTTTTTTTCATCTGAAACGTGCTGCAATTTATATTCCAAAGCCACTCATATAATGCATAATCAATCATGAAGCAAGCAAAACACGCGCAAGTTTTTTTGTACTGGTGCAGAATGAGAGGGACAAATACAGAACATAGCGCATAGGCTGTTAGTTTCACTTTCGCCAGAATGTCGTGCATGCTTAAGGTTGAAAATAAATGATGGTTTATAGTGAATACCCCTATAAATTGTCTTATATTTACGATTTAGTTTTAAGCCAAATGATGCGTGTGCCAAGTGAGCGAACATCAATAAAGATCGCACAACAGAAGTGCGTGCACGCTCTTGCTCTCTCTCCCTCCCTCCCTACCGTTAAGTAACTGTGTATTGTTTTACTTACTTGTTTTTGACATATCCGACCAAACTACAAACTATCCAGTGATGTCTGTGAGAAAGGGATGTTCACTCAGCGTGCTTTGCTTAGCCCATCAGCTCGCGCACATCAGCTATACAGGCGTCAATACTGAATGTTTAACATTAATTTCATTGCATGCATATACTTCGTAGACATCCTTAATCTCTAATAACTCCATTCTGCTGTCTGTTGTTCTGTTGTCTGTACTTTGTCTGAATATGGCACTTATCACATGCTGTGTGGTATCGGCGTTTGGTATCGAGGCATTTTAACGAGTACAGGAGCTCAGTATCGGTATCGGTGCATCCCTAATATCATCTGCTGCATTAGAGGACTTTAGTACATCTTAACATGGAGGATAACGTATCACTGGCTACAGGCATTATTAATAAAAAAATAAATTAAAAAAACACATTCAGTGTGGGTTGTTTTATTAAGTGCCAAGCAATGTACATTATTTTTTACCTATGCAATTAGCCAATAATAAATAAAATAATGGATCATGAAATGGTGGTTGCTTATTGAAAGTTAGTTTATTTGCAGGATGCCATGTCGAATATATTTTTTTCCCTCAAAGATTAAACAGGTCAACATTGGACAGAGGAATAATTTCACAGCAGTTAGCTATCTATTGCTCTGAAATACCCAACAATTTGTGAGATTCTCCACATAATGACCTTCAACACACAGATTATATGTAATCTGTGCCCTGGAAACCAGCCTCGGTGTTTACATGTGTTGACATTTTTCAGAGAGCTAATCATCTGGAATAAACTGGTAACTCTGAAATGACATAGAACTAACCACACAAGTGGACTCAAAAGTAAAAAATTCTCGCAAAAGTCACTGGAGGAGGTGCATAAACAACATTCACTAAAATGTGCCAGCTAACTAAATTAACCAGCACGTCTGGGCCCCAAGGACCATCTGCAATGCCAATTGTGTATGTATGTTTTGATGAGGTGTTAGAAAAGCCAGGTGGGGATCCATATAGCAGTCTCATTCTGTGGGCTGCTGGCTGTGCAACCTGCCCTCTTCAGCCCATGTATTATTATATATATATATATATATATATATATATATATATATATATATATATATATATATATATATATATATATATATATATATATATATATATATATATATATATATATATATTCGTCTGCACTTTATTTCCAGGAATTGTGTAACCCTCTTGCCCACTCTTATTAGAGAAGTGCAAAATGACTTATTTTCAAAACCAACAAATTCTCGGTAAATTATGTTGACTTTAAATTTGCCTGCCACAGATGAGATGCAAGTTTATGTTTTAAAGTGTAGCCTAATGTATTTAAAGACATGGTGTAGGTAGTACCATGCAATTAAATAAATAAATAATTCATTATTATTAAATATTAATTAAATATCTAGCTAACAATCGTGTAATTTTTCTAGTAATTTAAGTTTCAAACATTTTTTTTAGTGATCAAACTCCATCGCACACCGGCAAGTAATAGGTGCGTACTAGCACCAACCAGGTAGATCGCCTCAACAGACAAGCAATTCCCGCACACTATCGTAACTTGCAAAAAAGTAATATTTATTAACACAACGTTTCGGTCACACGACCTTCATCAGGAGATTAAAACATTTTTAATTTCTAACATGTTTTTTAGAAATTAAAGCAAATAGCAATTAAAGACAACATTAAACATTTTAATTTAATTTTAATAATACTATGCAAGCTCAGTTACATAAGCAGAAAACACATTTTGAAAGATTATAAAACTTTTCTTTAGACTATCATGCACTAAACCCCCTTCGCACAATAGCAAAGACATTAAGTTAGCAATAAGGTAAAACTTATAGAATTTAAAGACAATTGAAATGTTTCCAATACATCACCAATACATGAATCTAAAATAAGTGCATGATACTACAGTCACAACCAGGGCCTTCAGTCTGAGATAATTATGGGTAAAGGTGTCGAGGAGTCTGGATAAGACAGAAACAGCTGGTCTGTGTCCCGCTCCTTCAACCCCTCAATTTCAGATCAGATTTCAGAGTCCCAGATGGAGGGAGAACAGCTGCAGAGGTCTAACAGCAGAGCTTCATTCACAGACTGGTACCACTGTCACTAGTGTGAGCAGCCCGGGGGAGATGACAGAGGATTCCAGAGCAGGCCGTCATTCGCACTGCAGTTTAGGAGCAGATGTGACAGGCTTAATCTACTCTGATTAAATCAATCTTCTGCTTACTGACAGGACATTATAGACAACTCATTGCATATTCTTCAGGAATGCTTTAACGATCAACACGATCTCCGAAGACACAAATAATTTAAATGAATTTGTTCCCCATATTCTTAAGCTACAAGAGGGATGCTGGGACAGGCAATAGACTCGTAGGTAGAACACGCTCCATCCTATAAAAATTTTGTCCTGGGTCCTGTGAACTTAAGCTACGGCCCTGTCGTGATATAAAATTACTCACACTGTGATATTACACTTTGGTCATATCCCCAGAGGGACGAATATTTCATTCAGCTGTGAATTTCACTCTCTCGGAGCAGCCTGGCTGCTGTCAATCATGTGATCGAAGCTGTCAATCAATGAAAGAGAGATCCAGTGCTTCATTATTAAGCAAGTGCTAATGGACACCATGACAAAACCAATCTTCTTGCCTAGAGATTGTGCCAATTTATCCATTCCATTGCTAACATGTCCGTTTCTCACATTCCCAAGCCCTCAGTCTTGAATGATAAAAGGATGAATGAGAGAGATTGTATATAGGTGGGGCTCAGGACTCCAATTACAGAAGAGAAACAGAAATCAAATTCATAAGGCCACAGCCAAGCATCACAGAATCTCTCACACAGCAAGATCTGTGGACACATGTACGATCAAACAAGCCAGAGCTCTTGTATTACTACAAAGTAGCTGTTTGGAAGCTGTCATACATGTATTACACAACTGGGATCCCCAGCACAAGTGTGTGTGAGAAAGAGAGAGAGAGAAACTACGTAGTGTTTCCACTCCTCCACTCTGTTCTGGGTCCCTGGTGAGCCTCTCAGTATGGACTGACTGGAGCACTGTGTCGACAAGAACCAGGGAACAATGAAAACCTTTCATCAGCTTTATTCTCTCTCCAACTACTGTTGTTTCTCCAACTCTCCTCCTTTCTTTTCTTTCCCCTTCTCCCACTATTGCTGTTCTAGGGATTTTGTCAGAGGGCAGAGCCTGACTGTGGCTCTTTTCTTTCTCATATTTTAGGAAACCGTGACAGAGATGTTCACCTTTGCTCCAGGTGAAGCTGTCACCAAAAAATGGGGGGGGGGGGGGGGGGGGGGTGCACAAACATACAAACTATACAAGCTATTAAGAGACGAGGAACTTTTCAGTGCTTAACAATTTTCAAAACACGTGATCAATGTTGGTTTTGGTAAACTGGCAGTGGGTTGGGTCACCAGGGCTCTTGCTTGGTGAGGTGTGTGTGAGCGGAATGTGGTACAAACATGAGCATGCCCAAAACTAGAAACTCAGCAATGAGGATTTAAGATAATCCTGAACCTGCAGCTGCAAAAATCAACATTAAGACAGTTTATTTTCAACCTATATCAAATGTGTGCCAGGATCAAATAACGAGAATGTTTAACCGATAGCACAAACTTGTGGTAGACTCATTAAATAAGCAGAAGGCAGCTGGTGAGGACTGTGGCCGTCTTGAGGTTTTAGTGCTCAGTGAAAAACAGACATGCAACATTCTGCCTGAGTTTGCATTAGACGACAATTCTCCTGAATATCAAAACTAGGACTTGTTAATAAATTAAATAAAATTACATTTATAAGTCTTTGTATCTCACACAACTTTTAATCAGTTATTTTTTTTATTTTTTTAAAGAAATTAATCCTTTTACATCACTACATAAAATCTATTTAATATAAAAGATGTTTTGAACTTTCTACTCCAAGAATCCTGAAAAAATATATCACACAAAAATATTAAGTAGCACAATTGTTTACAGTCAACATTGATAATAATAAGATGTAGCATATTAGAATGATTTCTGAAGGATCATGTGACACTGAAGACTGGAGGAATGATACTGAATATTCTAATTTGCCATCACAGGAATAAATGACATTTTGAAATATATTAAAACAGAAAATTGTTATTATAAATTATAACAATATTTCATAATATTACTACTGCTTTTACTGTAGATGTGCTTAAATGCAGCCTTGATGAGAATAAGATACTTCTTTCAAAGCATTAAAAAAAGAATCCAAACTTTTGAACAATAGTGTACAAGTTTTTAGCAAACATACAGCAAGTAAATATTGCCGTTATTTATTACTATCTACTGGTATATTGATATATTTAAAGCAGTAAAAATCTAGTTTAAAATAATGTAAAATAACTTGATCACAATTTTATTAAATTATTATATAAATATTATTTTCAGAGAACAATTACATATTTTTGAGATTTCGAGAGTTGCTGAAATCGCGTTTGGTCTCATACTGTATCGCGTATCTTGTCAGTGTGTGCACTTGCTTGGCCATTTTTAGTGATTAATAGGAAAGTGGGTTCAGCTGAATTCTAGCAGTGATTTGTTAGATCATAAAAACGGTAAAAAAGGTTATTATGCCGCGGCAGCCCTCATGTGAAGCCCTCTTAGTGTGAAGACCAAAGAGTGTAAAGACCATCGACTCTACCGTGCGACTCCGCCGGGCTTTTATTTTATTTTTTTCCTTTATATGTTTACTATTGAAATGTTGTTGTTGTATGCATTTGTCAATTTTATTTAATTTCTGTATTTTCTTTAATGGGTGTGTATAGAGTATTTACAGAGTGTTAACTTTTAGTTACTTTTTCTTATTTGTAAGTCGCTTTGGATAAAAGCATCTGCTAAATGACTAAAAGTAAAAAGTAAAATATTTTCATTTAGTTAATTAGAGAAAATCATTATTGTCATCTGTTTTAGTTATTAAATTAAAAAATATAGACAAACAAACACGCATGTATTTCAGAGTAAAGACATAAACTGAGCATTGTTGAAAGGCTAATATTGAGCTTTTCTTATTAGCTCCATTGCCCAGCCCTATTGCATGTTACAGATGGAAAAAGTGGACAGGAACGCAGTGGCATGGGTGCATCATCATACTAAATAATTTTAGCACTAAAATTACAGTGCTTGACTTCATATTGATAGGCAACAATGCAAAGATAATGAAGCCTTTGACGTTACTAATGCAAAAATAATCATATCCTTCACTGGAGGATCCGGGGAGGAGGGCGACTAAGTGTGCACACGCTATCTACGACAATCCCTTTGTCATGGTGCCAAGTTACTCGACGGTCATTTCCCAGAACACAGGACCTCCCATCAACAGCTTAAAATTATCTCTATAAAACTCCCATCAAATAATAAAACACAACATGGACTTTAAATAGCCCTGGACTTTGAGCTTCTGTCTGGGTGTAGCACGAATTGAACATGTTTCAGATGTCTCTTGTGCTGTTTATGAGCCAAGTACAGATACGTGAATGAAAATTGGAAGAAATCCAGTTCTGTATGACAGTCCCAGGGGCAGCAAAATTTCTTCACACATCTGACAGAAGTGTCCTGGAATAAAAATGGATTTTGGGTGCCTATATCCTCAAAGGCTCTTGTCATGTTTACTCATGTTTTAGAGGCCAAACTGAGCACACAGAGAGTGTGAGGAGTTACGTCATAATGACCACTCACCACAAGGTCAGTCAATACTTGCGCTGTATGGATGAACCGTTTGCCTGTTTACAAGGATAGCCTTAAAGGGATAGTTCACCCAAAAATGAAAATTCTGTCGTCATTTACTCACCCTCAAGTAGTTCCAAACCTGTATGAATTTCTTTGTTCTGCCGAACCCAAAGGAAGATATTTTGAAGAAAGTTTGTAACCAGGCCGTTTTGGGGCACTATTGACTTCCATAGTAGGAAAAAAATATATACTATGGAAGTCAATGGTGCCCCAGAACTGCTCTGTTTCCCACATTCTACAGAATATCTTCCTTTGTGTTCAGCAGAACAAAGACATTCATACAGGTTTTGAACAACCTGAGGGTGAATAAATGATGACAGAATTTTCATTTTTGGGTGAACTATCCCTTTAAACTCATTTGCATTTATCATAGTGGCCCAGAAAGAGCCAAAAACAGTTCAAATTAACTTCCAATTCACTCTGGATGGAGAAAAGACTTTCTAGTTTCTACCTTACACTTGACAGTCAGCCAGTCACAGTCAGACAGTCACAAGTTCACAAAATGTAAAAAATAATTGGAATCATCTTTCTCACAAATGAAAACTCCATAGTGCCATCCATCAATAAACGTCTTATTCGCTCATTAAAAGGAAATAACAATTGAGTAAACGTCAACAAACAGTCATAATGATTTATTGCATTTTCTAAAACAGGGACCGTCTGTGTGCTTTCCTCATTAGCAATTACCAAAATCTGCTTCGGAAGTTACACTAGCTACATTGAAGTAACTTGTTGCTGTGGACAGCAATTTTAATACAGGGCCTACTCATTCTAATAACGGATTTATACGAATTGTAAAAATGAATATCTAGATGCAAAACTCTGAAAGAAAGCCTAGTAATTAATCCTGCCTATTGTAATATTGAAATAGTCCATTAAATGTATTCCAAAGCTGCATTGAAAGCCAAAAAAAATTTTTTTAAATGAATACTTGCTTCATATAAAATCTTTAAAATGAATAAATATTATAATACTCCCATAAACATGGTAAGATGTGACATTTTTAGTACTTGTCTTTGCACAAGAGCACTCACCAGTTTGATGGCCACATATTCATTTGTGTAAAGGTTCTTGCCTAGCCGCAGTTCACCGAAGTTTCCACAGCCGATCTTCTTCCCAACTCTGAAGTTGGGGCCAACCATAAGGACCCCAGAGTTGGTCCCCGTTCCCCGGCCCCCATGTCCAGTCCTACTTGGTGTTTTTGACATCCTTTTCCCTTCCTCTGTCTCTCCCTTCCCACCTCTCTTCTCAAAATCCATAAGCTTGTGATACCCTGGCCTCTCCACGGTTACTCCCCTGCCATGCAAAACAGAGAAGTTTCAAAACAACCCCCAGGAAATGTGTGGGGATGGTGGCGAAAAGACAAAACGGGTAAAGGGGTTTAAAAGTGTCTATATACTGATGATTTTTGAAGAGCAGAAACCGATGTCTTCTGCAGACGTGGTGGGTATCACCGAAAGCGTCGTTCTTGCATTAATCCTTCGGTGGATGGGACTCCTTTACAGTACGGTTGCCCTCAGAGTAGCATGTCACTGCCTGAAGCAGGCAGGTTATGCTAGCATATGCACACATACAGACGCACACGCACGCACTCACACATCCATCCACAATCGTTCCTCAACACTGTCATACACAATTCCTGCTAGTGGAACCAAAAGAGTGAACGTCCCCTTGTGCTCCTCATGGTTTTGTTCAAGTCAGTCTTGGGTATTACTGTGAACATTCTTCATGTTCTAACACTGCTGTAAGCAGACTCAGACAGAATCAGCATTAACAGGTTTGAGCAGTATAGTCCGTCTTTCTCTGGATACCTGAAAGAAAACGAAAAGAGAAACAGAAAAGCAGTTAGTATCAATAAATCGATCTTGCACCTTGTTGATATACCAGTCCTTAAATTTCAAATAGAGCCAGAGAAAAATTTCACATTTATGTACATCTCTCACTAAATGTTACATTTGCATGACAATACATTTTTATTCTTTTTTTATGCCATATCAGCATTAAAAGCTTTATTCATAAACAAAAAAACAATAAATAAAACAATATACAATACATTTTTACAACATTGACACAATAACTATTCAAAATCTTACAGTTGAATATTTGTTTGAAATTCTAAACTTTCCATGAATTTTTAAAGTGTGTCCTCTACTACCAATGAATAAACATGCAACATATGATGGACAGAGGAATCATGAGATACGCTAGAGTACAGACACAAATCCTGTATGACCATGCATTTTTAAGTTAATAATTTTTTTTGTTATTTTTTATTGCCATGTCAGTATCAAAGGAGAAATATATACACATATCTACATATACTATATATATATTTGTCAAATACGCTTCTTACGTCATTTAAGCTAGAACTATAAACAAATCTTTCAATTTAATGTGATAAAAATTCTGAACTTTTCCTTGCATTTTTAAACCATCCTCCACTACAAAAAAAAGCAAATGATGTTAGACAGAGGCATGACGGGATATTCTAAAGCACAGACACTAATCCTGGTCCTCAATATTCATGGAATCCATTTTCAGATTACCTCAAGGTCTAATAAACTTAACCAATAATAGCAAGAGACAAAGCACTGCATGCTAGACATGATGGGAATGCATCCTCAATGGATAAAGAGACACCAATGGTTGTTACTTTAGAAAAAAAAAAAAAAAGAAGAAAAGAATCATGCAGTCACAGTTTTGGCAATCTAAGCAATAGGAGCCCATTTATGACACTACACCAACAGATTTTGCTGGTCTGCCTCCAAGTCATGAGATTTTTTCAAAGTGTGGAGAACAGACCGGTTGAGAATTACAAGCCTAACAGTGCCCGTATCAGTTTCCAATTCAAACAGGAACTTTGACGACACCTGTGCGGTTGATAATGGAGAGGGGAAGCGGTGTAGAAGGTCAGAAATCTCTGTTGCACACCACCCCCCTCTCCCATCCAGGGAGCATTGCTGTTAATGTAAATGGAAAAGAAAGTCAGAGCAGGTAATACAAGAACTATTGGAAAGACGGACACGCTTTCCTTCAGAAAATGCACTTAAAACGATCAATGGCAGCCTGACTGGCTGTAAAAGGATACCGGACCAGAGCTGATGAGCAATATACAATCAGCTCGGCGGAAAAGCATCTTTGACACTTTACTGGGGGGATTTTCACTACTTAAATCCAACATCCAAAGCTCTTTTTGTGCAGCAAGTGACAAATGCGTCAGAGCTTCAATGCATTAGATTATTAATGCACGGCTCTTTTTCTAGTCCGAGGAAATTATAATACTTTAGCCTGTGCAAAAAGAATTATGAAAAATGATGCCCTGTCATTCAGCAAAATAAATGCATCACCAATCATGTTGGCTTAGCTTTTATAACAATTACAGGGGGTGCTGGACAGCCCTTTAGAAAAGAGACTGAATTTAAATACATCAATTCTCAATATAAGTAGAATCAATCATTAAAGTAAACACAATCTTAATTGCACACTGTAGAAGCTACACAAAGGTGAATAATAAACACAGGATTACATAAAGCATTTAACAAACACCATAATGATCTTAATCTATAGCCTGAAAATATGATTAACTTCAAGGAAAGCAAGCAACAGTTTCGTCAGGACTGGCAGTCAGTCATGTCTTCCAATGGTCTGTTGGTCGCAACCCCACACGGTACCATAAAAATGCTGATTACAAGCTCATACAAGGATGAAATGGAAAACCATGCCACGAGGCAACAGTCAAAAAGGGATTACAACATCTGTGGACAAGAAATAGTGTACAAGTACTGATTATGGGGCTACTACTTAGATCAGAAACATCTCATCAATGAATGACATTTGAATGCTTGAATGATGTTTAACTAAGATACATATTGCAGATACTGACTGAATCTGGCTTCAGTTTCATATTTAGAGAATGATATGCAACAGATTAAGGAATGAATCTCACAGATAACAAGAACATCATCATAAAAAACACCTGATGCAAAAGTGCATCAAATAAAGCCAAAATTATGACCATAATACCATATAATCTGGAATTAAAACTGCCTGACTAATAGTGGATACCAAGCTCACAGTTGTTTTGAGTCACTCTGCCTAAAAGAAGATGAGATAAGCCAGCTAACAACCCATTTACGACGTATTCCAAAGCAAAAATAAACAGGTTTCAACATAACTTTGACAGCACAGTTCAACTTTGTGTTTTAGCTTTCAAACAGGAAATATGCAAGTGTTAGAGGCCGTGTAAAAACCAAGACATACTTCTACTTCTCAGATGGCCAAAAGAGAGAAGCTGGTGCCATAAAACTGTGTTGATCTAGAAGGCCTTGTGTGGTGTTGATTTGGACAAAGAGCGAGAAAGAGAGCTGCCCGGTCATTTATTTCCTAAAACACAGTGTGATTTTCCATACTCATATATATAGCCTCTATGTGAAACCGTGAGATACAGTTTAACACTCTTGTTTCCTGTCTGACACCCTTCTAGTCTGATAACCGACTAGAATTGGACACAACTCTATTTTGAAATGTAAATCATAGTTTATAATATCTGTCAAAAAATTAAGCTACATCAAACTTCACTTACTTGTGAGCTTAATACTTTAATGTTTTTAAATTACATAGATGGTTACATTGGCGATGACGCCCTTGACATAAAGGATTTCCATAACAACGTCTAAAATGTCAAATAAAATATATTTATATCAGATTTGGCAGTGAAATTGTATCTCATCCGTCCATAAATGTTTTATTTCATAATGAAGTGTCAATTCTAGAAAGCTTCCTATTCTGGCCTAGCAAAACACGTCTTTAACATTAAATATGTCTTTAAAGGCATTCAGACTATTTTCTTTGAGCCGTCTTCTTGGCCAGTCGTTTAAAAACGTCCTTAAAATAAGTAGCTGTCTAGCTGAGCCGTCAAATTTGAACTAATTAACGTTACACGTCGAAATGTATTTTGTTTCACATCTAAAGCTAAACAGATTCCCTATCGTATCCGAAAAGGGAAGGAAATACCGACAAACCAGCTAAACAACTCCGAGCATTGTTAGACAAACATGACAATAATCCTCCACAAATGAACTAACGTTAGCTTAGCAAACCACCGGCTAGGCTAACATCATATTAGCCGTTTAGCAGCTAACCTTTCAGTCTTTCGATTAAAACGAGCAAGGGAATGTTTTTAATCAGGAAACATAAAGATGTTTTTACCTGCGTGTGAGTTCCCTATGTAGTACGCCGCGACATGGTCCTTTATTTATGCTCTGAAAAGTGATTTAATTTCCCACTAAAGACAAGCCCGGCTTCGCTGTTGTCTCTTTAAGCCTACCGTTTCGGTGAGCGAAGCTCCGGCGTCACCCGACACTCCCATTGCTGTGGATACGCTCTCAAAAGTGCGTAGATAGATTGGTGAATATGCGGCTGTGCTATCGCGCGCAACAGCCCGGATCAACAGTTGAAGGGTTCTGGAGTTAGCTTTTGAGAAATAATTTACAAGGATTCGCGTAGTTTGAACGAGGATGTGTTTAGGTGATTCCTTGAATATTAAAAAATAATAATAATAAATAAATAAATAAAATAAAATAAAAAAAAGGGCTGTGATTAGTTTTCCGAGTCCATTGTCAAAAATATAAATTACTGGAAATTATACTTTAAGATTTTAATTCTCACTTTATTTTTGAACTGGAAAACAGACCGGTTTTGTAAATATGTTAGAGAGACAAAGCATAGGTTATATCTCCTTTAGCCATTAAAGTCAATTTAGTAAATCTTTATTCTGAAAAAAAGATGTTACATAAAAATATATTTAAAATAATAGATAATTAGTAATAGTAATATATACACTATAAAATATTTATATAATATAGATGTTTTATATAGTTTTACAAAATGTAAATAGACATATTCTGTACAAGACTATATAAATATTTTAGCCTACCTTTTTTTTCTTTACTAGAAATATAGAAATGCTCACTCTTTCTCTTTATTGAAATTATTCAACTTATTAATTCTCATTTATGTCCTTACAATAGCAGACTGGCCATAATAAATTGTATAATAGACAAATATAGACAATGAAGTTGCTTAATGTTTGTAAATGTGTGTGTGTGTGTGTGTGTGTGTGTGTGTTTATGTGGTTTATGAGGACACAAATTTGTATAATAACATGGGTATGACAGAGGTATTACAATATGAAGGTGGTTTATGAGGACACTGCCTATGTCCCCGTAATTCAAAAGGCTTAAAAAACATACTAAATGGTGTTTTTTTTGAAAATCTAAAAATGCACAAAGTCTCCTGTGAGGGCTAAGTTTAGGTGTAGGGTTGGTGTAGGGCAATAGCACACACAGTTTGTTCAGTATAAAAACCATTACGCCTATGGAGAGTCCCCATAAACCACAAAAACCAACGTGTGTGTGTGTGTGTGTGTGTGTGTGTGTGTGTGTGTTTTAGTAGTGTCAGCAGTCTTATTCTGACTTATAGAAATCAGACAGTTGGCTTAGTTGTGACAAACTCTTTTACATGGCACTTTCATAATCATATGACTATATTCATAAACATGTAAACATATTCAGTGATAGGTAACTGTGGCTTTCATTAATATAAAAATGAATTATACTTACAAGTGCACACAATAAATAAAATTAAGCTTTTGCTACTTAAATGTTAATGCTGCTGAGAATGCTCAACATTTGGCAAAATTATTTATTGCAGTGACATAAATTATGAAAACCAAATGTGCAATCCTAGAATTAGGTTACACAGAATCATGATGCAAGATGAATACTACTGATTCAGACGTTTTTCATGTTTATTTGTATTCAAAATGATCACATGTTCATAAAAATCTACAAAGTGCTCAAATATGTATGTGCAACACAACATTTTTTTCTCAACAATGCTCTAAGCTATTCATGGAAGTTCACCAAAAAGCCTGTTTGTACAAATACAATCAAAACCAATTAATGAAAGTTACAGAAAAAGATCAAAATCCAAACCCTCCTGTTATTCTGAGAGTAAAAGTTATGATGTTGTGGTGGGGGGTGAGGTACACAGGAACACCTGTCCCCTCTTCACATCCTAATGAGGACAACTAGCTCAGTGGGCTTTATTGGTTGGTGGCTACATGTCCAAGTGGTGGTGAAGCATGGATTTAGATTGACAGGCAGACTGAAGCATGAGATTGTTGCATTTCCCCAATGGCATGAGATTGACGGCTGTGCTGTGCTGCTGTTGCATTAAATGCAAATATGTAGGAGAGAAAGGCAGACCTGCAGACAGCAGCCCAAGTGCATGAGGCATTGGTTGTTGGTAGTGTTCTCCAGTAACGAATGAAAGAACAGCAGAGGAGTGCAGTCTGGGGTGGGAATGAAGGTGAATAGTGTCCGACGAGGAAGGAATGGTGGTGTTTTCCCTAAAAGGGGATTGAGATTCTGAATTAGAGCCTTTCTCTTGGTCCTTCGCCAATTCTTTCCGTTGTTTAGTAACAGGACGATGCACTTGGCTTTCTTCTTTTGAAAGGGGTGCGAAGCGTTGACCTTTTCTAAATTTGGCACGTCTGTTTTTGAACCACACCTGAGGAAACATGTTTTGTTAATCTAAGATGTTTTCAGTAGCACCTTTAAATTCTAAATGTATTCTAATATTTAGAAGTATTTTGCTTGTTGGACATTGTATATGTTTCTGTGGCCCTCACCTGAATACGGGCTTCTGGGAGGTTGATGCAGACTGCTAGTCTCTCTCTCATGCCCACATCTGGATACTGGGTTTGCTGAAAAGTCTTTTCGAGGGCTTGTAACTGGGACACACTGAAGGCGGTGCGACTGCGACGCTGCTTTTGCTGGTTCCCGTAGCGTGCCTCAAGGATGAGTTCTATATGAATGAGATGTTTATTACTTGCTTAATTCATTTATTGATTCTCAAGATACTCAGGATACCAGAGTTAACAAAGTTAACTAAAACTAGTACTGAAACTAAAATGAAAACAATTAAATAACTGAAATAAAATATAAACAACTTTTGTTTTCAACATAATTTCAGCATAAGTCTAATTTCAATTCCATTTAACTTGATGTACTAAAATAACTTAAGAATAAAAAACGATATAAACATTTTACAAAACTACTAATAATTGCTCAAATTCAAATGAAAAATATAAAAATAAAAACTTAAAAAATATATAATTACAAACATTAATAATAAAAAAACATTATAACTAAAATATCAATAAAATGAAAGTTAGTGAAAACTATAACATTAAGTTATGATAGTAAATTAACACTGTATGATGCTTAACATTACATTGTGCATGTAACACATGCTACATAGGATTTAAAAGTGCCAAAAAACATGGAGTGAAAATTTGGAAATAAAGTTTTGCCATTTTTAATCATTATGATTTAACTTTTTAGTGCACTATTTTTAGATCAACGTTTGAACACTATTATTTTGTTAATAAGTAAATAAATGTATGATATTGGTGTAAAATTGCATTTTAAACTGTAATTTTAAAACTGCATTATACAAATTAAAAGCCCTTTCAAAGATATATTTTTAAATAAAATGATTCACATTAGTAAAATAAATAAATAACTTGAGAGTTCAGGTGCAAAAGCCTCTAAATCCCATCTGAAATTTTCTTCTAAAATTAGCAAAACTTTTATTGTTTTTTATATTGAAATTTAATTCTAATTCATTCGTGAATAGGCTAAGAAACGTATTAGACATTTGTTGCCTACATCATTTTCAAGTAGCCTAGTTCAAAACCAACACGTAGCATATAATTATGAACCTAGCGTAAAGTGAGAAATCAGAAGTAACAATTTTATAAATGCTGCCTAACGTAAAGTGAGAAACTGAGTGAAATAACGTACTCTCTACTTATCTCATATTTTGAGCTAAAATATTGTTAAAAGTCAAGCGCAACTCACCTGCCAGGCGCTCCGCCACAGTGAAGGTCTGCATGGACGCCGGACTGGCCGCTGAATGAAGCTGATACTGCTGCGCCATCTGCTGGTGAGCCGCGTGAAATAACGAGTTGACGTGTTGCGATGGAAAAGGCCCCTGGCCGTTTCTTGGTCCACAGAAATAAACAGAATTCATTCTGCTGGCTGAGAAGAAATAATATATAAGTATGACTTAAAATAAATAAAAAAATCAATGAAATGTTTTATCAAACATTTTCTATAAATAATAAAAAATAATGAACACTTACGACCTTCACTGAACTGTGGAATGATGATCAGCAGCAAAAAACTGACATTTAACCGGAAAAATTAGGTAAAGTATGCGTAATTTTTTTTTTTTTTTTTTTTTTTTACTCATGTGATACTAAAATCCCAAAGGAAACATTTCACAAAAACGGCAAAAATCCCCAAAAATATTACAATAAAGTTTCTAGGTAAGGCAGACCAGTAATGCTCCACATCGACTGTGATTTAGGTCCCCTCCAGCTCAGTTTCCACTATTTAAGAGGCATTAACTTCAGCTTCCTTCAACCATTAGCCAATAGAAAAAAGGTATTAGCCTGGATTAAGTAGGATGAGGGAGAGAAAGGGGGGTTTGGGGGCTCAAGTTTTTGAAACTATTGAACTTGGGAGATTTAGGCAAAGCATCTCCCTTCAATGAGCGGGCATTGCGCTCCCCCCTTTAAAAACAATTAAAACAATGTGGTCGGCTAATCTCTGGGGTAGGGCAGATTAAAATAACAGTCTTTGATTGTCCGTTGTTCTCTTCCTTCTTTCTCCACTGTTCCCCAGCTTTTGTAAGTATTAACTCCAGGGGGGTGGGTGGGGGGGGGGGGGGGGGGGGGGTGTTTGCTTGGCTGGTTTGTTTTGCTAACTGGACCCATATTTTGCTCAGAAAATGTCAATTTGAGAATGCACTCTGGAAGTGGCCTATTAGGCTAATTTCTTAGGGTTAAATGTACCAGAAATCTTTCCTTCTGATCAAATCTTCTCCAAAAAAAAAAGACGGATTTGAGCTATTAGCATTTTAAAATAAATAAAATACTCAATAAAATGAAAGACACATGGGATAAACATAGCAATTTGCAGCTGGTGGTGTCAAAACCAGTTGTAATTGCGCAATGAGACAGTTATGAAGCAAACCGAATGTCTCTCCTTGTCATTATCCCATCATCCATCTCTCAACACCCACTTATTGAGCTCAAGCAGCAGTTTAGCTCCAGCTGAAACCTCAGTCACCTCAGATCGGATCATCCTCAGTAAAACTGCAGCCGAGCAGCTGGGAGCGGCTCAGGTGGTTCAGAGATGTAAATTCTGCTAAATCCTGACACTGTGCAGCTCAGGGCCAGGAAGGCGAGGCATGTGGAGAGCTAGATTATGTTTCCCACGAGTATCAGGGCAGTTGCACACTCCTCTGTGTGTGTGCGTGCGTGTGTGTGTGTCCCAGAGGGCAACACAGGAACCAAGACGGCAGGCAGGCAGGAGCTGGGCTACACTGGCATGAGACTGGCACACAACCACAGCCTTCACCTCACATTTGGCTCACTTTCCTGCTGGAAAGGTTTGTTTGTTTGTATTCAGACAGTCAAGGAATTCTGGGCTTTATTAGAAAAGCAGATTTACACAATGAGATCTTTTTATATCTTTACACAAGTCTTTCACTATCTGGATTATTATGGGAATGTTAATGAAATGCATGTGCAGCTATGTGCTATTTGATGAATAAGCACCTTCAGTTCTGTTTGTCTGTTTAATAGGTTTCACAGTAACTAAAAATGCATTAATATTTTTTTTAAGGACACATTAAATTGATAAAGTCAAATATGTTACTTTTAAATTTCAAATAAATGCTGTTTTTTTGTTTCTGTTCTATAAAAATCCATTAAAACATAATGATTTCCACATAAATATTTATATTCTTAATTTATAATATAAAAATGTATATGCTTAATATAAATATTAATATAAGCAGCACAAATATTAATAAATATTGTATTAATATTTCACAACATTACTGTTTTTGCTGTTTTATGATCAAATAAATGCAGCCTTGATGAGCATGAGACATTAAAATCTTACCAGCCCCAAATTTTGTAAACATATTAATTTATTTTGAATATTTAAGAAAACATTTGAATTTAGATTGTGTTTGTCCAACTAACAAGTGAAATCGGTCTCCTGTAATTATTTAAAACAGCTAATAAAAATGTAATACAGTCAATCTATAAAACACCTACAAATAACTGCTGAATTTAATTAGGAATTTATTAGTTAAATGAGGGAACTTTTGTATTTTTATACTTTTTGAACTTTCACTCAAGTATATTTTTAAATTTTAATACAGTAAAGTTTTGATACTGTTCCAATACTTTAACTTAAATATATCTTTATTTAACTTAAATATTTACTACTATAAATATATATCTCAGTACAGGAGCCAAATTTTTTTTTTAAATAAATATTTGTTGTTGGTGGAAGAAAGCCAGTTGTTGAATGTCTTTAAAGCTTGGAGATTTTATGCTGTACATCTTTGCGAGTCTTATTGGCTTCAAATGGCAACAGCTCATCTAGGACTTTCCACACTTCTGATATTTTCACACCTGACTGACCTTTCAAACCATGGAATTGTGCTGAACTTTTTCTCAGTGTTCAAGGCTCTGCTTTTTTCTCCCTTTGCGATGTTCTTGCCTGTCAAGCTATATTAGTGTCCGCTCAAAATAAGTCATTTAGAAGAACCTTAGCTGAGCAGCCTCTGAACCCCATTAAAAGCTTGGAGCTCAGAGCCCAGAAGCCTTTGTCTCTTCAGCCTGCGGGATTAGTGGAGATTTGCTGCTAAGAAAAAAAAAGTAGTTATTTCATGGCACTTTCATGATGAAACCTGGCCAAAGCTGTGTTGGCTGGGAGGATTAGAGCCACACAAAGACGCTGGTTGTGTGTGACCCCCTCCCCGAAAACCACCGCCCCGGTGCAGTGCCCCCTCCAAACCCCAAACACACACCATCCCCACCTCATAACTCCAGCTCAGTCTGTAATGAGAGCTGCGTTTTCATCTCCAGCCCACTAAAATTGCGTTTCGGCTTTACCCCGACCCACTCAACGGCTTTAAAGAGACCACAAAGTGGTGGATGCATCTGGAATTTTTTCATTCAGATGTTTATTTTCATAGGTGTAATAGGATGCAAACCCATTCATTTGTCTTAGTGGCCAGCTATAGTCAAGCTTTGGAGGTTTAGGTCCTGTCTGTCGAGTTTAAGGGGTTTAGAGGATGTGTGCTAGTGGATTCACTTATACACAGATTAGCGGCATTTAAAACACAGCTCAAACTAATTACAGAGTTTCAAACTCATAAAATAGCTTCAGATTTTGTTTAATATCACTATGTTTTAATCAGTTTTTCATAAACACACAACTTTTTAATAACAAAAGATTTAGGAACAAGCAGCTAGAACAGAAATGGGCCTTTAATATTTAACTCTTTTACTCTTGGGTCCTGCTTTTAACCCACTTTAACCCAATTTCGGGTTAGCACCTTATTTAAAGGGTTAAGGCCACGTTGCAATACTAAAGGTGAAACAATGCAGTGTTAGGGGCTGTTCACACAGAATGCATTTTTAAACTCCACTGCACTGATTTTTCCTATATAAACATGCACAAGATGGACGTGTTTGACAAACTAAGCATTCCAAAAAACGCAGTGCAAAAACGGAGGTTTAACTATTAAAAAGCCCTTTTTTCGTTCCATTACCCTGCGTCTCATGTTTTTTAAAACTGGAGTACAATTTAAGTTAAAATAAGTATCTAGACCTTACGGTTTCTTTCATGTCTCGTGTTTTTCAACACACACACACACACACACACACACACACACAAAAACATTTTGTGTTTAAAAAGGTTATGTTTTTTAAAAGCTAAACATTTTATTGAAAAAAGTAAGGTCTCAGGCTGAGCTTAATTTGCAATGTGCAAGATGCTGAAAAAGACAAACACATGAAACATGCCCATCTAGTGCATGTTTACATATTAGAAAAACAAACATGTTCTGAAAACGCATTCTGTGTGAACAGCCCTTTTAGGACGTAGCAGGCAGTTGTTCAGCAAAACTGAACAGTGCTTGCCTCATTAAATATTCATGAGGTTTGCACAGAAACTTCCACGAATTGTGTTCAAAGTTAAACAGAAGTGATGGGAAACGTGTTAATGTAAATGAAGACATCATTTTATTATTACAGTTATTGTCCAAAAGCGTACTCAAGACAAACTGGATGGCACATACTATTTAAATAATGCAAGACAAGTCACTCGCTGTGTTCATCCAATCAATGATACAGACCATGCAAATATGCACATAAGCATGCAAATCTGGGATTTATGAATGTACAGTGTGATACGTCATTAATATAACATCAGTAACAACTCCAATAACATCGCCCAGGATAAATATTAAACTGTGTGAAATGTAGAAAGAAAAATAGCCCAGGAATTTAAGAAATCATGTTTGTACAATAATTCTAGTGAGTGTTTGAGGTTCTAGTAGAACTTAATTTGGAGTATGAGGAAACTTTTTCTCTTTTGTACTAAAGAATGGCCTTCATGAGCAGAATTGGACCTTTTATCTCAATGGAGTTTCTAAAGCTGCAGCTAACTGAAAGTGTTTTAATATGATTTGGATTGGTTTAAAACTACAGGGGGGCTCTAGAGAAGGACAGAGGGGGTTAATTTAGCCTTTTGAGAGGTTTTGTTTACAGGTCCTGTTTAACAGATGTTGGAGTGAGGAGCAGAATGCTCTGCCTTTCTTTAATTACTTATCAATAGTGGAAATTTGTATTGGCAAGCGCCTGTCAAGAGGAGAGCTTTGTAGTTGTCAGTTATCTGAGAGAGAGCCGCTTAACCAAGAGGCCCCTCGGACACTCGCTGGATCGATCCCAGCGTGGCACAATTGGCTCTCCGGGCAGCTCTGTGTGGACAGGAGTGTGTGAGGGGGGCCTTAGGAGAAGTGTTGTGGGACTAAAGACTTCTTCATAGGGGAAATCGATGTGGCTAGCTTGGCCTCTGACCCTGCGCAGTGAGGGTCCAGAAGCGTGAGGTCAGCAGCACAGTTTAAGCTTCAGTAAGAGGCACCCAGTGATATTCTCAAAAGAGCCTCTGAACACGCAAACACAAAAGCTATCGAGCTCCAAGAAAAAACTAAACGCATTGCAGGAGTAAAACGTGCTCTAGATGTTTAACCCAGATAATGAACTGATCCTTACTTATCAACTGTTTATCTACCAGTTAACTCATGCACATTTAAAAAAAAAAAAAATAAGTTGAGAAAACTCAAAAAATCTGCTGAAGCTGGTTGCCTTAAACTTTTGTTTTCTCAACTTTTTTATTTTTTTTTACTGTGTATCTATCCATCTATCTATCTTTTACAAGTTAAAATTAGAAAATTAAAACCAATTAATTGCAAAACAATGCAATTAACATGCTGAGGAAGTTCAAAATTCAAAAATAAGAACGATATATAACAATATATGTTGATAGTGAATGATTTAGTGATCTTTCAGCACAGATTGACTGTATAAATAATTACGAAACCTAAATATCTATTTTTTTTACGGATATGGACCCAATGTAGATAAAAATACAAATAAACAAACAAACTTTGTTCTGAAATAATGTGTTAACAGTTACTCAAATCTGCAATAGATATCTCATATACAAAACAGAGATGTGGATGTTACACTTTTTTGATCTCTGTGGACCTAAACCTAAACAACACCTATTAAACCAGACCATGGCACGAGTCTGGCTTATCTCAAGCCTAATGGATCAATATTGGAAATAACTGGAGGCTCAATCACCTAATTAGGTGACAAGATTTTACAATGGGCTAATGACATATGATAAGCAGTTATTTGGGTTTGCAGATTTTGACTGATTTTACTTAATCTTGCTTGGTGCTTAGTGATGCACACACAAAGCATATCATAATATAAACAGTCTTATATGAATATCATTTCATGAGAAGACTAAATATCAAACCAAATGGCAAAAACACTACCATTTGGCCATGAGTGGCTCTCCTCTTCTCTGGTGACCCCAGCAGTCAAAGGTGATCAGAAGAGCGACTGATCGAACTTGATAATGAACAAGATTTTAAGCTGTTTCACTGCACATGCTCAGATCTTTAAATCACTCAATAAACACAGTGAGAGCCGCCCCCCCTTCCCGGCCACCCGAACATTGTGCGAGATATTGATCCTGCTGCCGTTTTTAATACCTGGGGTCCGGGACTGTGACATGAGATGGCTGGGGCCCAGGGTAAACACATGGGCCTGGGGTGAGCGGGATACAAAAGACCTCCCCTCTATGCCTCCACAGGCTCTTTGTGTCATTTTGTTGTCCGAGAAAACAGCTGCTGAAGAAAGAGTTCTTAGTCAGGCACCTGCTGGAAAAGATCTCATATATAGACATTCAAAATAACTGGAGGAAGATGGTGAAGTGGAACAGACAGGTTAGGATAAAAGATCAGAGAATATTTTCAAAGACTTGACATCTGTGGGTGTTTAGAAATTTAGTTGGACGTATTCACCTGTCCATTTGCTGCTGAAATACACATGCTGACACACACACACTTCTTATATATATATATATATATATATAGTTTGGGGTCAGTATGTTTTTTTTGTTTTTTTGCAAGAAGGGTCTCTTATGCGCACCGAGGATGCATTTATATGATTAGAAACAGTACTAATGTGAAATACTATAATTTAAAATAAATGTTCTATCTTATTATACTTTAAAATGTTATTTATTTTCCTGTGATTTCTATCCCATGAATAGAAAGTTCCACAGCTTTTATTAGAAACAGAAGTTTTGAATCAGAAATAAAACAATATATAAAAGTCTTCACTGTCACTTGTATTCAATTTAATGTGTCCTTGCTATATAAAATAAATTACATACATATTATATATATATATATATATATATATATATATATATATATATTAATCTTATACTGACACCAAACTTTTAACTGGCACTGTATATGTATTTAATTTTTCAAATATGTATTACTTTATATATATAATCGTAAATATATATGAATGCTAAGATGGGTATTAAAAAAGTATATAAAAATATGTGATTTTTGTGTTTTATTTATAGCTTTTAATAGAAAACAAAACTAAACAGCTACAAAAACAGTTTAGATACAACTTATTTACAGCACTTTGCATTAATGTCAATCCATTTAGTAACATTACAAATCACTGCACAGCCATCTTGATCTTTAGTTTTGACAGTTATTGAAAGTTATGTTTTTAGTAGCAGTTTTTAAAAGTAATGTGTTTAAAGTGGCAGGCCTAAAGGGATGATGTGACATTTAGTGTGTCAGTTTACAATATACTGACTTTAATAGCTTAAACTGCTTAATACAAATGAAAGTGAATTAAAAAGTAAATCAAAGTAAACTGTTTTTTTTTTCTTATTGTCCTGTCCGCTCATGATTTGTGTGAATAAATCACTAACAACTTTGAATGTGAAAACAAATTGTACTAATTTGAGTACAGAAAAGAATACGGAGTCTGGTTTACAAGGCATGGGGTCATGAAAATGCCAGAGTGATCTAGTTTTACATATTCGCAGCTAGACAAGACACTCTTTTTGAGTATGTGGATTGCTATACATTATTACCAGAGGAAGTGACATCACATCGGTGCTGAAAAAACATGGTTTCAAGTATAATTGTGGATTCAATATACATCTATATCACAAACAACCTTAGTGCAACACATAGACCTTCCAGGAGCCACATCACCTAAAGTGAACATTAAAACACCCTCACAATAGATGATTTGGTGGACTAGGGTCTTTGAAAAAATAAAAATACTGCTGAAAAAAATAGAGAATACTTTAACTCAACAAAAGATTACCCTCACCCCAATATATGTACTCTTGTGATAATATTGGCCATCACTAGGTCAGTTTTAGCATGGTGGGAATGGCTTGTTTGATAGGGCACTAGCTCCGGTTGCTAGGAGCCATGGTGGTCTAGGCTTTGCAATCTATCACATTATCCGTCCAGGTCTCCTCCCCTTTGTGTCAGTCCATCTCTTTCTTTCCCCACTCATTCAAACTGCAGCATTTACTCTGACGCAGTTTATCCGACCCAAGTGACGCACGGCCCATTATGAAGAGCCTCAGTGACTCTTCCTCTATGACGCTCTGTTCATCGAATATCATTCCAGGTCGTAACATGATGTGACTGGCAAGGTCAGAGGTCATCTCTTCACCTTGGCATCCTCTTTGATCTTCCAGATCATGAGTTCCATGCAGGCCCGGGCATCTTCACTGGAGTCGTGCCCTCCAACTTTAAACAGACAGGAAACACAGAGAAAGTCCAGAGCATGTTATTTAGAGCATTTATGAGTCACTTGTTATTATGTGGGTTTGATAATAACACCATTATTATAATAAATTCCTTCCTCAGCTAGATAAGGTGAATCTCATATCCAGGTCAAAAAATAAAATAAAAAAATGTATATATATTTTGAAGTATATTCATATAGAAAATTAAGCCAATTTTACAGCAGATTCTTAGTAGCATGATGATGTATTTTATTTAAATTGTTAAGTATTTATATAATGGGAGCATTTGTTGTACTGAATTGTATTCTCATTTATTAACAAATTATTGTGTCTAGACAGTAATGGGACAACACTAATGACTATACATACAGTACAGTTATTGATGAATATAATATCACAACGTAAAAAAAAAAAACTTAACGGCCCTTTTATAAATGAATTTTCTCATTTAAATTTTCCTTTCTTCCTGGGTGAAATATATCCTGTACATTTTGGTTGGATTCATGCAGATTATGCAAATTAGTGCAGATTACTAATATCCTCACCGTTGTCTTGTATAATTCGTTTGAGGTAGTCGGCCATAAGGTTTCGCAGGGCACGTTTGAAGGGCAGACCCAGGCGGTGAGGAAACACAATAGCAGTGTCCACAACCATGCTGTGAATCAGCTAGGAAACACAGAACAGATAGAACCATTACGTTAATAAATATTGATTAATAGAACAAAAAAATGGCACTGTTCAAAACTCTAGTATGCTACTTTATTGCATATACTACTGCAAGCTTACAATATTTAGGTGTTTTATTAAGCCTTTGTATTACAAGCACACTCAAAATAAAAAATAAATAAATTCTAGGCAGGCAACACACTAGGTTTTGGATTATTATAAAGACAGAAAAATAGTGTTTGGTAGAGCTGCATGATTCTGGTTAAATTGAGAATCACAATTTTTTTTTGTGTGTCTCAAATAGAGATCATGATTCTCCTGCGACTCTGAACTTAAAATAATGTGTTATTTACTAGAGGCTGTGACAAAATATTAATTGCTGCAGTCTATATTTAATGAACCAATTTTTAATATTAAAATGATGAAACATTTATTTGAATGAATGATTCAATGACCCACTAATTAATGCTTCACTTGTTTCATTACTATATGAATCAGCATTTCTGAACAAATCTCTTGAATGAATGATTCAATGACAAATACATTTTTAAAGGGGTCATCGGATGCCCATTTTACGCAAGTTGATATGATTCTTTAGGGTCTTAATGAAAAGTCTATAACATACTTTGGTTAAAATTTTTCAATGGTAGTGTAAAAAACACCACCTTTATCCTGTCGAAATCAGCTCTGTTTTCAGCACACTGATCTAGTCCATGTTGCTTTAAATCCTAGTGAGCTCTGCTGACTCCGCCCCTCTCTTCCGTGGAGTGACGAGCAGACCATAGATATGTGTAGATCCCTATTCGACCGCTCCAGATACATTGACGCATCAGCCATCTCACATTCACCATAATAATCAATGAATATTCATAGATATACAAGTGCAAAAGTTGCTGTTTTAGACGCACACAGTCCATGCGCTCAAAGATTCACAGACCGTTACGTATCGCGGGCCATAGAAACAGTCGATAATGAGGCATCTAGGTATATATACCTATGGAGTATACTAAACTTCAGCCACGTAACTGGCTAACTAGCACATTATTAGGAAAGGCGATTTGCAAAGATTCATAAAAACCCTTATACTCACCTCTTCTGTAGATAAAGCTGGATCACGAATGATTTGTGCGAACATAGACGCATTTATGTAGATCGGCGCATTCACTTCAAAGCGAAAGTAACGTTAATCCTCTGAGTCTGTCTCTTCAGCGGCTCAGATGTAGGGAGGAAATGACGACTGCTATATTCATTATTACATCCAACAACAAAACACCTCAATCGCTTAATCTGAAACATCTTGTCTTTCCCTGCACCGGAGGCGGACAGCTCTCAGCTCTCTCAGGGCAGGTCTAAGGTAAGACGGCCTTGTCAATCAATTCTCATGGGAGGGGTCTGTACAGAACTACGTCATTCTGAGAAAGGGGATTTTAAAACAGGGATTTAAAAAAAAACACTGGGTGGATTTTTTTTCATTATAGGATGGATGTGTACACACACTTCCAACACACATTTATGTTCAAACAACTTGTAAAGTGAATTTTGCATCCGATGACCCCTTTAACAGTCACTTGTCGCCACCTAGTGGCGAACCAATGTAATCAACAAACTTTATTCGAAGCGCTAATTACTTTCAAAAGCCGGGATTTTCTTTATTTTGATCGCTACCATCAATGTTTATATCAAATCTATAAACGTAAACCCCAGTATTTCTGTAATAACATGAATGGTTGTAAGAGAGAAATAATACTTTGTGGTTGAAAAGTCTGTTTGTGAAGCTATTTCTTATCTAAACATGGTAACTGCTCTCCCTGTGTCAGCGCGAATGCAGATTTTAATGTTCCGGTATGAATTTCTCTAATATTTAATACACAGGAGAATCGTTGTTATTTAGAAATGAGATCACGTGGTTGTTTGAATCGAGACTGTGATTTTTTTTTAATGATTAATCGTGCAGCTCTAGTGTTTGGGTATACCTTGAGTGCAAACAGGTCACTCTCAAGACTGTGTCCAATTAGAATGGACTCTGCACTGAACATGCACAGCAGCACCGCCTGCACGTCTCTCAGGGTGATGGTGGTGTTCTCCAGATCTTCCTGTGTCACACCGGAAAACCTGGAAGTAACACAAACAGGTGTAATTCAAACTGAAAAACTGAAAAGGCAAATGAATGGCAGAACTCTTAAGACAAGTCCTACCGTGTGTTGTAATCCACCACTTTGCTGCCTGGCTTGACAAATGTGTCATAAATAACCTTGAGGTCAGAGTTAATGACGGTCACTCTGGTCAGCTCCAAACCTTGTTTTGTGTAGCACTATAAAACAAGTATTGAGATGAAAAAGGTTATAGTATTTAATTAGATTTAATAAAGGGTTAAAGTGGCTTGTAGTATCTTTAATATCAAACTTTAGACTGCATCCTGTTTTCTTCATAAGGCTTTTGATATCCACCTAAAATAATTGTGGGAGTGTTTGAATAACTGTTATTCTCACCATCTCACAGTCCAAGGCGTAGACACCTCCATTTCCATCTACTGGCAACGGTTTGCTAAAAGTCTTCACAAAACCATCCAAGGACTCTTTACGACCATCTTGTACATGTTGCTAAAGGAAAAGAGAACAGCAAAAACAGGTATTCTAATACTTCAGAGACCTCAGAAACACTTTACTGAGCATGCTTTTTAGTACTAAATACTTTATTAAAAGCTTTGCCTCCTTCAACCAGTGGATTCAACTAGCAAAAGACTTCTGAACCTAAAAGATACCTTAAGGCAGCGTGTACAAACGGTTTTATCTTCTGTACTCTCACGGAAAATATGTCTGCCATCATCATTTATCACCATATCAGAGTAAATAGTAGTGAACATTTGAAGTGGATCAAAAAAGTTCATCTAAGACAAGAACGCATTTTGGGTTTAGGTTTTAGGACAACTTTGATGATCATAATAATCCATTAAGTTTTATTGGTTAACACAGCAAATTTTAAATCTTAGTTTAGGTTCAGATTTAGGAAAATTTCTTCTTTTCGATTTAGGACATTTTTGTGGGAGGTCCAATATTTGCAGATCCACGATGATACCTACTTTACACACTTCACATCCAGGAGAACCAACCGCACCAGAGCAGCAGCTGTAAAGTGTCTCCCAACCTCCTGGAACTACATAAGACACAAAAAAATGTGAGTGTTAGCAGCAACACATAAAGAGAAATACATGAAGCAAATTGCAGAAAACTCATCTTGTCTTACACGTACACATACCCACCTCTGTTTCTGCGTAATTTTCCCCAGTGGTGACTGCACTCCTCCTTACGCACACAGCTGCTATTAGCGTTTATCTTGTACTCGGCGCCACATCGACAGCAGATTTTGGAAAAAGCTAAGGAAGAGATACAGGACAATTAATCAAAATGCAAATGTTATGGAGAGGGAAGATATTTTCAAATGTTCAGATGTTTAAAGTAATGCAACTTATGAGTACATAAAAAACTGATTAGGTGATAAAAGTTTGAGAGTAGTGCCACCTAGTGGTTTGGCTCTTTGTTATAAGGTGTATTGTGAAGAAGTAGCAACAAGAAATTGGTCTAAAATCATAATAATAAACCTTACGGTCATTGTTTTTCTTTTCTGGGAGGTTATGCACGACAGCGTGACCCGACATCTCGGGGTGAGGTCTGGGGTAGCCATGCTCCTGCAGCTGTTCTTCAGTCATTGCATATTTTTTCAGTTTTTTGTAAAGAAGTGCACCTGAAAACAGCATGATGCAGACATGATGCAGCAAGATCAGAAAAAAAGGGTGGTAGAGTGCTGTTACTGTTAACTAAAACTAATAAAAATAGTTTTCATCAACTGAAGTAAAGCTGAAAATAAATATTAGCTGAAAAACTTAAAAATAGAAACGTTGTTTTGGAAAATAAGCAAAATGAAATACTACAATTGTTATAACTATTGTTTTAACTAAACATGAAATAAAAATAAAGATAACTGGAAATGATGTAATAAAATTATTCATAACAACACTTAAGTGGTAATGAGGTACCTTTAGGGTCCACATCCTGCTGTTTACCGGAGCGGTTGATTGTGTAGCTGGTTGTGGCTGCAAGTCGTCCACCAAGTACTCCTTCATGGGACTGAGACTTTCTATTCACTGATACAGCCGGGCTCTCTGAGAAATAACATATCACATAAATCCATAAGTAATACTAGATATTTAAATGACATTATAAAGAAAATAAATGTAATTTATAATAAATTATTTTTAATTTTAAATTAGTCAGCATAACAATTTGAGTAAAAATTTAGTGCAAAGTGGAATTTACATAAATTTCAGAATCTAATTTTTATGTCAATCTGACAACAGCATACGCATTATGAACTACACAAATCTGCTTATTCTGCATTATTATTAGGTCACTAATCGAATGTTACATTTATTTACATCATAACATTTGTTAGTTTTAGATTTTTCAAAATCCTAAAGCTTTGCTTATTCCCAGGTATGAATCAGATTTTGAATTTCAGACTTTTTAATATGGTCTCAGACTTTTGGATCTTCTCTTTCTCTTTCATTATCAATATCAGTTTAGAACACTGAATATAACAGTTGGTGGCAGATTAATGACAAAACAGATAAACTATTGTTATTCCTTTGAGAAAGGCTCTTGGGTTAATGTACCCTCAGTCACTTCAGATGAACATCTGCTAATCAGCAAATAAATACAAAGAAGAAATGACATTATAACAGGACTATTAAGAGGGACGCACTGATGACAGGAGACGTAGGTGTGCTCTTGCTGCGAAGTTTCTTCAGTGTGTTCACAGCTACATTCAGGTAGATGTTCTTACTGCTGCTCCTGTCATACACCACCTTCTCTTCCTCCAAAGCCTGAGAGTGAAGAAGACATCCAGAATATACACATCAACAATATATGTAAGGGAGTTGACATTAAAGGGATTAGTTCAGCCAAAAATGAAACAAGAATTTTGGTAACCAAGCAGTTGACGGTAGCCATTGACTTTCATAGTATGACAAAAATACAGTGGAAAACCGTCAACTCTTTGGTCACCAAGATTCTTCGAAATATCTTCTTTTGTGTTCAACAAAAAGAAACTCATACACATTAGAATCAGAGTGAGGGTGAGTAAATGATGACTTATTATAGAATTATAGAGGTTGGATGACATACCATCTGAAAAGCTTGCTGTTCAGAGGAACATAACTTCAGGCACTCATCAATGAAGATGTTTAGGTAACGCTGGCGGACATTAGTGGGCACCTTGGCCCCAAATTCTGCAGGAATGACAGGACGCTTCATGGCAGAGCTCTGTGATGGGCAGAAAAGAAAGAGTGTTTATTGGGGACATTCAAGTACACCATTATAGTTCTGTTATAGGGCGACGTTACCTTCATGGTGGGGGTGTGTGCCACTCTTCTCTGCACTGTTGTGCATGCGGTCTTTGACAGGATGCCTGCCGATGTATGAGCTTTGATTGAAAGCTGATCGGTCGCCACCCTGGTGGGTGACAACACCCGACTGCTGGCATCAGCTAGTCCTACAAAAAAACATGTGGTTTTAACTCTTAATACTTAATCCTGCGGTAACTGAATGTAGGACACCTCATACCAGGCTTTGAGGAGGGCAAGGAGGCGTTGGGCCGGTGCGCCACCCTACGCTTCTCTCCAGAGAGCCCCAGCTTTGGGCTGGTCGATGCAGACGCTGCCT
The DNA here is from genome assembly GCF_936440315.1 of Barbus barbus. Classification (NCBI taxonomy): domain Eukaryota; kingdom Metazoa; phylum Chordata; class Actinopteri; order Cypriniformes; family Cyprinidae; genus Barbus; species Barbus barbus. Next base: position 19,792,690 of record NC_136757.1, read on the forward strand.
TTACTGCAGCAGCTAGCTGTGCCGCCTGTAGCTGGGCCTTCTGTATGCGCTGGTAACAGATCTCCTGCGCTGTCATTCTCCGCTGCGGCATTGGCACAGCATTCAGCGATGACTCAGACTGAATGAAGAAAATTATTAAAACAATTATTAAACAGTTGTTCTACTGCAATTTTGGAACACAAGTACGGATTTATCTTTTTTGTAGATGAACCTTATTTAGATGAACTTTAGGTGAACATTTTTCACCTTACTACTTCTTCTATTCAGAATCTTGATTATTTAATGCACTTAAAGCAGTGTTAGGAGTGACTATCTAACAATCTAAAAGTAGCCACACTTCCTTGTTGCATTTTCCAGTACAACACCTCAGGTGTTTTCAAAACAGAGAAGCTCAATCCAGTAATGACCTACTTTTTCCAACAAGTAACAGGCTTTTTTTTCACATCATATTAATACTGGTAATTCACGTTATGGTGTGTGCCATAAAAATTATAACAATAATTTATATAAATCTAAACAATAATCTATATACATTTTTGAAAGTCACTTACCAAGGCTGCATTTATTTGCTCAAAAACACAAAAAAGTAATATTGTGATAAAAAGTAATATTGAGAAATATTAATACAATTTAAAAATAAATGAATTTTCTTGTAATATATTTTAAAATTTAATTTATTTCTGTGAAGGCAAAGCTGAATTATTAGCATTATTTCTCCAGTCTTCATTGTCACATGATCATTATGAAATCATTCTAATATGCTGATTTGGTGCTTAAGAAACATTTCCTATTATTATTAATGTTAAAAGTTGTGCTGCTTAACATTTTAAATGTCTTTACTGTCTCTGTGAGCAATTTAATGAGCCCCTGCTGAATAAGTATAAATTTAAATAAATAAATACATTCTTACTGACACCAAAATTTTGAACAGTATTAGAAGTGGATAAATTATTACATATTTTTCTTGACTTGCTTATGGTCTAACTGTTGCAAATCAAAGACAGCAAATATGCAGTGCAGGGAGCCAATACATGTCGGACATGTCAGAACATGCATTCCAACACTAACCTTTCCTTGAGCTTTAAAGTGTGACACCCTCTTCTTCTGGCCAGGAAAGAGTGTAGTTAAAGTGCTCTCTGTTTCTTCCTCCTCCACCTCCTCCTGCTCCCTTGAAGGCTAAAAACACACACATGAAAGTGAAACTGAAACTTCAGTTGCAACAGAAAACCCAGAAAATTCCACCAAAAGGAGAAATTTGCATAACATCCTCAAACCTCCATAACGGCATTTTAGAGAAACTCAAATGATTGAAATGATTATCAAATAAATAAGAACTGTGGTACCTGCTTTGCTTGTCTCCCTTTGTCTTCCGTCTTCACCTCTTTGGATTCATTAAATATCCGCAGACACTCCTCCATCGGGTCCGAGTCATACTCCATCTCATCCTGCAGACAGGAGTAGTCCACTTCATCCACTTCAGAGTTATCCTCTGATGATGATGTATCTTCAGATGTTTTCCTCTTATTATTCATGAGGCTTCCCCGTTTAAAAGCAGAAGCTGACTTCCTCACTATCCTCTCATCTTCCTCATCCTCTTCAGCACTCTCAGCACCGAACAAGTCTATATGGCTCACATTCTTCTGTTTGGTTTCACTTGCCTCTTTGTGATCAACGACTGAGCTGCTTTTTTTGCTTTTGTCTTTAGTGTTGCTGCTCCCATGGCTGCTTTTCTTTTTGTCCTTGTCCTTTGTGCTGCTCTCAAGTTTTACATTCTTCTGGTCTTTGATTTTGGACGACACCTTATCGGTTTTCACAGGCTTGTCCATTTTGGGTTTCTTGATGTCGCCACTTCCGCTATCTTTTTCCTTGTGGCTATGTTCATTCTTTATCTTAACTATCTTCTTGTTCTTTTCATCAGTACTCTTTGACTTCGATCCGTCTTTCCGCAGCTTTTCCTTGGACTTACTGACTCTGTCCTCAGTTTTACTTTGGCTGTTGTCTTTTTGACTTGAATTCTTCGATGTCTTGTTGGCACTTGAACTTTCCCGCCTTTCTTTTTGACTCTTCTTATTGGATTCTTTATCCTCTATTTTCAGTTTATACGATTTTGTATTTTTTGGCTGACTCACAGGGATCTTTTTGTCTGTCCTGTCTACATCCTCCACATCATCTGATTCACTCTGTGAGAAAACATCGTCAGTTTTAGATACCTGATTTCTTTGCTGTCCCTTCGCACCTGACACTTGTTCCTGTTTTAAGCTGATGTTGATTCCCTTGCGCTGCATACGGCTTATGGACGTCGGGCGATACTCTGTCCCAGAACTTTCCTCATCGGATTCAGAGAAACTTGCAGTGTACTTCGGAACATCTGCCTTAGGTAACGTCAACCTAGGTTTCTTCACCGTTGGAACATATTCCTCATCTTCCCCTTGTTTTTCAGGGTGAACCCTCTTTCTCCTCTCTCCCTCTGAACACAAAGTCCTCTGTTCTTTAACAGTCAGCTTAGCTGAATAGTTTGAGAGTGGGTCGTACTCCATGTCTGTGGTTGGTTTGGCATTATCCAGAGTGTACTTTACATGGGACGGTGGTGGAGGTAATGCCTTTTTAATGCGTGTTTTGGAGACAGTAGTGGGCACATATTCCAGTGCATTGGTGCTGCTGTTCTCTGAGTCCAAAGTGTATTTGCTGGACCGAGGGGGTGGGGTGTATTCACTAGCTTGGCCCATTTGATAGCTCCCAGGATCGTAGCCCTGATGGGATGATGCAGTGGGTTTCGGTCTCTTAACAGAGCTCTTGGTCGGCTCATATTCCTGATCGCCAATCTGAGAAAGCTTCTTTTTGTCCCTTTCCATCTCATTGCGAACAGCCTCAATGGCCTGATTGACCAACTCCAGCTCCATGGTGCCCAGGTCCACATCCTGTCCCATCGACAGGCTCGATGGTGGCTCCCCATTATAATGTTCCCCCGGTCTTACAACCTCTGGACTGAATGGATCATATCCTTGATCTGTAAACAAAAGTCACAAGATTTAATTGATACAGTTAAAACAATATATAATGTATCATGTATGTATGTATAGGTATGTGTATATATATATATATATATATAAAATGTACATATAAAAATTTAAACATAAAACAAATATATACACACGCAGATAACTGCAGAAACAAGTTCATAAAACAAAAACAAACGTTTCCAGCCTATTTTTGAGCCATCAAAGGTTCCTGAGAACAGTAAAAGCTATAGAAACGGTTTATTATTAATACATAAATTGGACATCTCGGACATATGACAGTACAATTCTGGGGTTGGTTTGGTTTCTTTGTTCCTCAGCAGAAAGCTTCTGTGCATTTAAATGTACATGAACCTAAAGAGAACTTGAACAAAAAGAAAACATGAGACCACAAAGACATTTTAATTCACCGTTTGGACTCGCAGAAAGCGCTTTAGTCTTTTTGATGTCGTATATCCCAGAGGAGCCTCGTCTTTGTTTGCTGTGTCTGAAGTGACAGTAGGGTCTGGAGCACCCATTTGCACCGGCTTTTCCATTATTATTCTCACAATAAAACGGGCAGTCAATCCCACGAAAGAACCCCGTAGACCTCAACATCGCGGTTCATAACCACGGTCACTTTATCTGCCTTTTAACTGGTATGTTTTAGCCACCACATGCGTGGTTATTTGCATATCCGTATGTTGCCACTTTATTTCGGACAACAACAGACTTCCTACGACGCCATATTTTTATGCGCGACAGACGAGCGCGAGGCCCCCAGCGCGCGTCGCATTCTTTACGTAATATAGTTGACCGAACCATCTGCCTGTGAGAAAGAATTAGCATGGTATGTGCGTAGCGCTTCTGCAATAAACCAGTTGCTTTAATTTAGTGTTTTGAAGATGTTAATATGTTGCTTTAGGCTTTATCTTTAAGCCTGTGGTATCGTTTTCTTTTAAATGAATAATCTAGGTTTCAACGGCACGTCCATTACTTAAGGTTTATAACTGTGGCGGAATGTCAATGCCATTTTTAAGGGCAGGTGAGTGTGAAGGAGTGCACACATTGAGAAGGGTTCATAATAACTGACACGACACACAAAATAGCTTTATTTTAGGAGTGGAAGATGGCATTCAGTTTATTCATCCCCTGTTGAGCTTCTTCCGTCTGCGACAAGCTGGAAAAAACCCAGCTGGTTCATTTTAAAAGCCAAGTAGTAGATCCCTTAGTCTGGACAACAGTAACTACACGAACTGATAGTTGTATTGTAAAGATTTTCTACAAATGGCCAACTGTAGGTGTGTAATTCAGTTGACAAGTACAGGTGACACCCTGAGTTGCCTGAAAAATTGACAAAGTGGGGGGTTAAAAAAAAAAAAACCCTGGTGTTAAACCGATTGGACAGTTTCCCTCCTAACCGGACTAGTTTAAATCAAGAAAGGACCAGTCGGTCTTAAACCATTTTAGCTTGGTTTAAGTAGATTTTCCCCTTCCCAGCAGCAGAATGACTAAATTCTGAACATTTGTTGCATGTTGAAGGAGCTCTAGTAGGAATACATTCTAAAAAGCTAAAAATAAATAAAAAGTCAGTTAACACAAAATGAAACAATACTCACCCTTATACATTCAAATACACATTTGCACAGGAGAGTCCAATAACAAAAGTAAAGTGCAAATATAATCCACAAACACTCCTCATTCAGACACTAACCAACACCAAATTCTTTCTTTCTTTTCCATACTCCAAACTCTCTTGTAATGCTTTTGGTCTCACTTTTATAAAAGTGTGCACACCTGAATGCCATTCCAACTCTTAATTAGCAGGACTTCTCAGCCTATTAGAAACAGAGTATAATTTGAATCCAATTGAAATCCTGATTTATCATTGGCAAATTACATGCAGTTTTAAACACATAACATATCTTGAGTGACAGGATAATTACCTCAAACAGTCTCCAGTAGCCAATGAGAGAGAATTGATCATTGGTGAAAGAAAGAGCTCATCTAACACTAGAGGGAGACATGCCATAGTAAGAGGTATGAACCTCTATTATCATAGTGCAAAACTTCAGAGACTGCATTCTGTTTATTTGTAATAATAATAATAGTTAATAATATTATTAAAAACAACTAAAAATGCAGTTATGCCACTGTTATGTCATATATATATATATATATATAGAGAGAGAGAGAGAACATGAGAAAATTTATTATTTTTAATATTAGTAACAATAATAAAATAGAATACATTTATGCATTTAGCAGATGCTTTTATCCAAAGCGACTTACATTGCATTCAAGTTACAGTTTTTTTAATTTTTTATCAGCTCTTGCTTTCCCTGGGAATCGAACCCATGACCTTGGTTTTGCTAGCGCCATGCTCTACTATTTGAGCTACAGGAAAGCTTAACTTGTTTTTATTATTATTATTGCACACACACCTAAATTCCATCTCAATTATTCTACATGCAGTTTTTTTACAGTCTACATTGCTTGTTGTAAGTAAATATTTTAGACAATTAATTTGTCACACTGCAGGGCCATTTAACCTAAAAGCTCAATTAAAATGGTTGAAAACTTTAAATTAATGGTGACTAGTTGCAGCACGAAAAAGATCTATTTTCACATTTTTTGTACTTAGTCCATTCTAGTACTTTTATGAAGATGTTATAAATAAGTTCATTATTTCATTGCATTATATCAATAATGTTAATAACAACAACAAAATTATAATGGCCCTCAGTTTATGCACACTTGTGAATCTGAGGACGCGCAGTAGTGTGATCCAAACAGTTTGTTGACTCACTCTCTCCGCATGTTCATGTTCAACCCACACTTTTACAGTAGGCTGCTAAGCTGCTCGGAGATCTCCATGGCAACTGTAGGCTGGCTAACTTTTAGTGTTTGCAACAGACTCTCTAAAGAAGCATTTGGCCCTGTAAAGTAAAAAAAAAAAAAAAATCAGCACTTCTCTACTGCAGTTCTAGCCATGTTGACTTAAGTGATGCACCATGTGACTCATGCTCCGGTGATAGCGACAGGTGCGATTATGTCAACAGGATCAGTCAGTTTAGAACCTTTTCTAAGAGATTGGTCTTTATTAGAAGTGTCAATGTTTGTGATTCTGTGTGAGGTAGAGGTGGGACTGATAAAGTTCAGTTTTACAGAAACACAAGACTAAACAAGAACATTGTTTAAAGCATTTTATTGCAGTTTTGTGGTTTTATTTTGTACAAAACAATACAAAATTGTCACAACAGTCATAAATGTAGCTTTGAGTGAACTGCAGTCAACCACATGGTACAGTAAAGTGCTTTTTAAATCAATACCTGTTGCCCTTAAATGGAGACCTCATTTCAGATTTTCCCCAATTATTATTTGACAAAGTTTGGAATTTGGAAATGGACAAACAGTGTTCTTAAGCGTTGCTGACAAAACCCCCAAAACAATAGCCTTCAGACTAGAGGGTCACATTAGATTGTAAAAAAAAAAAAAAAAAACCCAACAATTGTGCACCTGAATACTTTCATCCCAATAATATTTGGGTTGGGGAAAAAGAAAACAAAAAGGAACTTCATATTAAGATGCTTGTTTATAATGGCTAAAATTGGGCTGTGTAAAACAGGAACATTTAATGAGAACTTTCTACACCCCCAACCCAAATTGTTTTGAGAATCCAAGTCAGATCTGTTAATACAAGGCAACCCATAACTACATTATGGGTAAAAGAGTGGTGAATCTTTTGTCAGAGGCACACAGGCTTTAGAGGACCAGCCAAGCGCCACAAACTCTTCAGAAAATACAAACCCAAACACTTGGGATATCTGCAATATACCAAAGCTAAGGAGAAAGATAAAATACTGAACAGAAGTGGCGGAAATGGTACTTTCCAGACCAAAGATTGCTTTAAATCTCAGTTTATGATTTTTTTTTTGCCATTTGTACATCGTAGCAAAAGAAGTTTCCTGAACAAAACATGAGGAAACCGCTGCACATACAATTCAAGTCTTACTATAAGACATAAAAAACCCACAAAGATGCATCTGTAAAAAGATTCTTAAAGAAAGAAAAACAAAAATCAATGAAGGTTACAATCAGTGTCATAATAATCAGCATAATGGGCCCTTCTAATCCAAGGACTGCCATTAGGTTTCTCAAAGCATCTCAGAGCAACTACAGAATGGGCGACACTCTGAAAACATTCAACAGGATCATATGCTTGGGTGATTTGAACTCCCATTGGTGACACTAATGCTTGCAGAATTTATAAAGACTTGATCTGAATCCAGACGTCTGGACTCAAATGTTCTCTGCACCTCGGAGAGGGAATGATGGTCTGTGCTCAGCTCAACCAAGTATGCGGTGTCTTATGAATTGGCATGGGAAAGGCTAAAGCTGATTCACGATCAGCACTACCAGACACCGCAGTGCATTCGATTCAAGAAACGAGCGCACTTTGGCAAAAATTGTTGCGTCTTACTAAAACGATCAAGCCACAAATGGTTTCTAAGAGAAAAGGGGAGTTTGAACAACCCTGAAGTCATTTCCAACGCAAGAACAAAAACAGTAAAACATTAGATCTGTACAGATTATATGACTCCCTGTCTTTTTTCCTTCCTTCGTTTTAATTCTTCCTTTCTCCCCCTAACTCCAGTCACATTCAAATACACTCTTCTCGCTCTTTACAACATTTAAAATCAACATTAATAAAAGTAACAAAACTATAAAAAAAGGAAAACGTTCCACCTGAACAGCACCTGCATAAAAATAAGATAGAAAATAATATTCTTTCAATAAAAAGTTAAACAAAGCTCAACAAAGTTTGAAACATCAGTGTGGCACACTCTGTATTGGAGTCAACCATTAACGTATAAAAGACGCCAAGTAAATTTTCTTAGACCATTTCACTCATACAGCTACATTTTCTTGGAAGACTTTTTTTTGTTTAGATTTTTTTTTTTTTAAATACTTTTGCTGGAATGCTTTTTCGATTTTTTTTTTTATTTATTTTTTTAGTTTTACGTTACTTGAAAATAATCTCTTCCTCCCCTCTTAATATTTATATAGTTTGCTTTTTGGTGGCATCCACAATCTGACAGTTCAATATTTCCATACCATAATCACCCCCTTAAAGTGGGGTACTCTCTGATACCGACCATTGTCATTCATGTAGTCACATTGTCAGACGTGTGCTTGTGCAACCATCTGGTCACTTCCCAGCGTGCACTCAATCCCAGTTGTGCTCGGAAATGTTTATAGTCACTCTTATCGGTTATTAATAAGATTTGGGTGAAACTTACAGGAAAAAGTTAGTATCCTAGACATCAGTTTGGATGCATCTGATGCTGCAATTCCAATTGGAGTCTTGCAAAAACCTCACATACACCCTAAATCAAATGCATTTACTGGTTCCTCAACTAGGGGAACCTATGTCTTGAAAGCAGACTGCTGGGATAGTCTAGCTATAAGGACACACTCTGGAAGTGCTTGAATAACAGAGAAAAAAAAAAAAGCTATTCTTAATGGTCAGGGGGATTTCTTGATGCAATTACTAGGCTGTGGGGGAAGGACAGCAATGCATTAAGTTAGGTGAGGCACTATTATAAGAGCTTCGCTCCACTTATACGAGATCTCTTCTGAAGTAATGCAAGTCATAATAGCCTTCATCAGGGTTGCATAAGCACATATCAGCATCTTCAGTGTCTGCTGAAGGGGAGGGGGATATATGCACATACACATACAGGAAGAACTTTCCTGAAAAACAAACGCAGTTGTATCTCTCACAGAGAAAATTCACAGTGGATCCAGTTGTAACATAGAAGCAGCACAAAAAAGAGGTTTGGGAAGGGGGTGGGAGGTATTAGACCTTTGGTGTCTGAGCTGGTATTTTACGCTCTACCTTTAGACAAATTTCCGAATGGCTTGTGTAACCCAATCTCTGTCCTAAACAGAGTCCAGTTCATTTGCCTTGAGCTCTCAAGGAAATTCCCATGCTGTCGAGAGCTGATCAAAGTGCTGTAGGAGCTTTTGCTCCAGTGCTTAAAGAATCAAACTGGATTTGCAATAGGCACAAACTGAACCATTGTGTAGGAAAGGACTGGGTCCCATTCAAGTGGGTAGAAGAAACGGAGAGGGATTTGCACAAAAGGTAGCCGATACTTTGTCCATTTGAAATTGGAAAATTATTCACAGGGAACCCAGCTCAACCGATCAAGCACAGTCTCCCACAATGACCAGCGGTGCCAGGAGCTGCCTGAGCTCGGAGGCAGACACGGGCGCTCCTTTCAGCAGGCTACTCCTCTGTCTGCGCTTGGCCAGTTTGGAGTTGGAAGGAGGGGAGAGGCGCATGGACGTGGCACTGGCTGTAACAACCTGAGGGGTGTCCTGCAGCTGCTGTTCTTCTAGGTCGTCTTGTTCGGCTAGTTGCCGGTTCATGGCAACAGCCTTGCCCGCAAAGAACGTTAGGTCCTTAGTGCTGCTATTCCTGTGAGCATGGAAGGAAAGGACAAGGTTAGCTTGATGAGGAAGCTACAAGCTGCATGTACTAGCAGAAAAGCTGGCACAAACTCAGCTTACCTTTGCAGCAGGATAGAGGAAGGGAGACAGTCAAAGGCACCCTGGAGAAAGAAAGTAAAAAAAATAAATAAATAAAAAAATTCATGATGATACGGTCTAAAGTTACTAAAATGACACTTAGAAGTTTCGTTGAAAGCTTCCTTACCCCTTGTACCCAGGGGTGCTGGAGAACCTGAGCAGCACTGAGGCGTTTCTTGGCGTCCCGCACAAGCAGTTTGGAAATGAGGTCTTTGGCACTGGAGGAAATATGAGCCCACTCTTTCTCTGGAAACTCATACTTGCCCTCCTGGATGCTCTCAAATAAGGTGTTCTAGAGAGAGAAAAAAAAATAAATCAAAAAGAAACAAAAGATGAGTTTTATTCATTGAGCAGCACATGAATATGATACTTTTGATGTAGGTTTACAACAGTGCAACAAGGTGTTTAATGTACCTGACACGCTTGACAAGGTTCTCCGTTCTCCCATCCACAGTCGCTTCCACAGCGGCCCACGAAGGGAGGGTAACCGCTCAGCATGATGTAAAGGATGACGCCCAGGCTCCAAAGATCACAGCGCTTATCGTAGATGGTGGCCTCCTCGTTGAAGGCTTCCACAACTTCCGGCGCCATGTATTCAGCAGATCCACACTAAGGTGAGAGAGTAAGAAAAAGAGGAAGAAGGGGTCAGAAGAAAGTAATCAACTGGCACCTGGGTCGTTTCTGTCACTGAACTGGCAGTCACATTGGCTGTGCACAAAAAACAACAACAACAAAAAAAAAAAACAATAAAAAGTGCATGTGTTGGTTATGTACTGCATATTGAAATGTAGCTGCATTTCAATTTCTACAGTTTTCACCCCCTCACTGTAGACACCCTTGTTCACGTTCTTGCATTCAGCTGATAAATGTCATGTGTTCTGTGGGACCCCTAAGCACGTCTGAGACCGTCAGCGTGAGAATCACATGGTAAACAGTAGACTGCGCCAAGCTGGTGTGGGGGGTTGACGACAGATTAACTAGTTGAATGCTAGTTCACTAGTTCTTGCTCATGAAGTGCTTTGTGCAGCAGTCCAGATGGAAAATGCGACGGTGGCATACAGCACCTTAAATGAAGTAACCACATAACGATTGTTATGTCACAGATGGAGGCGGGGTAGTGAGTCATGCAAGCGCAGCCTGCTTTGTTGGTTCGGGCTCCAACCGCCTCTGCCTAAAACTAGGTCATGCATTGGGACAGGAAAAAAATGGATTGGCGTCCCAAAAAACCCACATACCATGCTTTATTACATAACAGCAACACACACTCAGTGTGCAGCAACATCAGCTCACAGACCCACACATCTTTGTTGTAAAAGGATAAAACCTCTCTGAAGTAACGGTTCAATAGTTCAGCAGGACAAAGACTCTTCTAGAAGGATCTGGGTTTCTTTTAGTTTTTCTCAATGGGCTGGGCCATCTTGCTGCATTAAGCCCCTATAATTATGCAATCCAGACTGAGGTCAGTGTTACAAAATAACTTGCTTTAGCATTTTTTCCCCAAGAGATCACAAATCCCAGAACTTGTATCAAGAACTTCCCTGAATTCATACACTTCAGTTCTAACGCATCAAGGCCAATATCTGAACCCTACATGAATTGCCCATATAACAACTTACAATAATTTACACTCATAAATATGTTATCATACAGGGTTGAAGTTCAAAAGTGGGTATAAACCAATAATGCTGTAAATCCAATGACGGTATGACCAACCCCCTCTGTATGTTTTCACAGGTGTTCAAGTGCATCACGGTCATGTTTTGGTTTGTGTCTCTGACGTTAAAGGAAGCGGTCGGCCTGCTTTGCTAGTCTCTTTTGTTATCCTCAACCCAGCTGCCGTTGTTGCTCCACCTCCCTGCACTTATGTAATGCTATTTCGCAGTGCAGGAATCCGAGTGCAGACAAAAGCTTCCACTGTTGCACCCAACCCCCAACGACACGGCTGTTTTTGCTCACCGCCTCTCAATACCCGCACATTCAAGTGAACACTTCACAACCACCCCCAACTCCTGAACAAAAGACTTTCAGAAAGAACAACCAATACAGAGCTAAATATACATTGCTACAGCATGTAGCTAGTCAGTTGTGTAACTGTATAGAATTTCTAGAAACCAGGGAAACAGTGCGACCTGTAATTAGGGCTTATGTTTTGCAGCACTTTCCATGCGTTTTATAAAATCGAAGTATATTCCTCTGGCTTGCTTGCGAGCCTATCTCTGTGTCTTTGAGATAAGTGGGAGGGAGGGGGGCCTTGAATGATAACTGCGCGCGGATTTTCACTTTCGAGATTAACTGCAGCTGTAAAACTAGCATAGCATTGCATCAGTCACTTGCAGACACTAGCATATTATATCTGGGGCTTTCCAAGGAAGGACAAACTGGCTTGAGCAGTCGTGCCGTCGGTTCATGTGTTTTTGTGGTTGGCAGTAAGGCATGCATCAGCTGAGCGAGCGAGTCACCTATACATGTATGAATTTCCCTGCGGTTATAGGTTAAACACACAATATAGAAGTATACGCAGTGCAAAACTGTCAAGAGAAAGCAATTTTTCTATATGGGTCAGGAAGTAAAGTACATGCACTTCTCAGAAATCATGACTTTCTTGAAGCATTTATGGTACGAGCACCCACAAAAGCCTGCGGTAAGAGTAAAACGAAAGAATTATTTTAAAAAAGGGAAAATTCTGTAAGCGGCAAAGCAATCTGACAAACAAAGAATTAATATCAAGCTAGCGGTGAAAAAAACTCTGATAAGATCCTTGGGATCCTGCCCAAGAAAAACATGTTGAGTGCATGACCAGAGTGCACTAGATGCTCCTCCCTCTTTCATCCTCCCTCTCACCAAACCAATCACAGAACAGTTGCTAGGTGTGGGGTGGTAACACTGACTGAAAGACTAATGCCCAGACAGGCTTGAGGAAATCCACAGAGACAAAAACAAATGAGAAATGGAGTCTAAACTGTGCTTAAGGGAGAAGGTATGACAGGAAATTGGAGCACAAAGGCCCAAAATGTTTGTTTGGGTTGAATTCTTGTCCTCCCTCATGCTTTCCACAAGTACACGAGGAATTGAGAAATTGGAACTATATAAACACTGGCTCAAAGTTTAAAAAGCACAAAAGAACTTTTTGATCAACATTCCATCCATTTCTGACAAAAGGAGTCGCATTTCTGCAACTCTGAATGAGTGCATGCTTCTTGAAAAAATGAAAGTAGCCAAGAACAAAACATTCTAACAAATCTGTATCTAGAGGCTTCAAGGTCTTTCTAAGTGCGCAACTAGGACTGAACTGTTAAAGGGATAGCTAACCCCCCCAAAATTAAAAATTAATGTTGTTCGAAACCTGTATGACTGTTTTTCATTTACACAAAAGATATTTTGAAGAATGATTTAACCTTTTTAACTTAAAACAACACTGGATCTCACTGACTTACATTATATGGACACAATGAACATGGACAGATTTTGTGTTTTGCAGAAGAAAGTCCTACAGGTTTGAGTAAATTACAGAATTTTATATACACGCAATGCATTCAATCAAACCCTCTCCCCTAAAGCAGAATCACACGAGACTATCTGCCCATCAGCAAGTACACATTGTTTACTGACTAGATAGACTAGAACCTTTCACCATTCAGTCCACAAATCGTCTTTTCAACAAGCTGTTGGATCCAACTCGGGTTAGCCCCATGCTGAGAATTTCTCACTATCCACCCTGCCATATCACCTGTTCTAGCCTGTCTTGCCCCATTTATTCAAAGCCGTGAAGCTGAAAACAGATCTTTTTTTACACGCACAAACTCAAGAGCTTAGAATAATGAAGCCCATTTCAAATATTTTGAAAGAGACAAAAATTGGTTTTAATGTAAATATTGTAAGCCACAAGTTAGCAACAAGTTTAAGTCAATATAGACAAATTAAGAGTGGACTCAATACTGCTGCTCCACTATCTCAAAACAGAGTTTGGCTTCTTTAAATTTGGGGTCATAAAACCATTCCTTTATCACCTTCTTTAGAATGATTAAATCAGCCAATCAGAATGAGCTACTCTACTGACACCACTCAACATCGACCAATTGCATTAAAGCAGGTCCTCCCGATAAGAAACGACATTGACAGTGTGTATATCTTATCCATAGACTTCAAAACAACAGGGAGACGGCCGTTAAAAGCTTATGTTTGTTTCTCAGTCAAATGCAATACTTTGTTTAGGGTCACAAAGACACTTACTGGAGTGAGGAGCTCTGGAGTGGAGATGGGTGAACGGTCACTGTTGAGTTTAATTCCGCTGCCAAGATCAAAATCGCATATCTTCACAGGCGAAACCTGCAAGAAACATCAACAGGAAATCAGATGAAAAACATTTCTTGCTCAAAAATGACTCCATCCACAACTGCTGAGCATGACTGAGTGTTTACAATCTGCTTGGAAACCTCAAATCATCTGATTAAACTTTTACCACAAACGCAAAGTATAGTCTGAAACTCTTACTAGGCAAACATACTGTTGTAAAAGACTCACCCTGTCCTCGTGTTCACACAAGATGTTTTCAGGCTTCAGGTCTCTGTGGGCCATTCCTGCAAAACCACAAACACAAGTCATGCGTTAGTCGTGTTGGTATTCAGGCTAAGTGAGGATTGTCGACAGGGGCAAAGATAGGCGAATGTTTCCAAAACAGCTTGTTGCTAAGTGCTACTAAAATTAGCTTTCCCCTCACCCAATAGTACTGACAGGAATAAAACATCAGTCCACGACTTCTAGACATCTAGTGTGTATCCCTCAAGCTTGTAGATGAAATATGACTCGATACAATTTCCAACAACCCCCATAACCTCCCCTTCCCCAACTTCCTCCATGTGTAACACCATCTTCTTTTCTCCCTTTTCTAGGCCTAAAGCATTCTTCCTAGTCTGCGTTCTCGTACCTTTATTGTGAAGGAAGTACAGTGCACTCGCAATGTCCTGCACCACAATGCTGGCTTCCTGCTCGCTGAAGTATCTCCTCTTGTGAATGTGGGCCAAGACAGAGCCTTAAAAAAAACACATGCGATCTTCACATTCCAATGGAGGGGGGGTCTCAATTTAATTACTCATGGCTGGTCTTTGGGCCCAGGGGAGACCGAGTAGGGTTTCTCAAGAGTAACATAACACTACAGAAAAAACACGTACCTCCTCTCAGCTTCTCAAACACAAGGTAAAACTTGTCCTCCTCCTCAAAGAACTCGACCAGCTCCAGAATATTTCTGTTGGGTGGACAAAAGACAACATTTTGAGTTAAAACAAACACATTGCCACATTAGAATGCACAACTTACACATTTTTCACTGCCTGTGAAAAGAATAAAGAATAGGTTACCTGTGCCCCTGACACTGGTACAGCATTTCCACCTCTCTGAAAACACGACTCCTGCTGTGTCCTGGCCTTTTCTCAATGATCTACGAGATGAAAAAAAAAAAAAAGTGGCAGGTTAGGATCAAAGCCATACGAGAAACAACATCCTAAAGTGACAACCTCCACTTAATCTAAGAGACCATCTGATTACAAATTAACTTCCAAAGGTAATAAAGAGAGCTGTAAAGTAATAGTTCACCAAAAAAGTGAAATATCAAGTGTTTTATGCATGATATGCATACATATATAAGTTGATTTGCAAATTGAAATGTTTAATGTTGATTTTGCCTCCACTTTCACTGTATGGAGAAAAAAATACTTTTGGGTTTCATAGAAGAATGAATGTCACATATGTTTAGAACAACATGAAGGAGAGTAAAAAATGAATTTTTATTCTTGGATGAAATATCCCCCCAAAAAAAACTACATAAAGTTTTTAAAAAGTGACAATGAGGAGCCCACACCATTCACGTAATCCCCGAGTACAACAACCAAATGCACAAGCAAAAGTTACTGTTTACATTGAATCACATCCTCCCCCATGCGAGGCCTCTGTGTTTTCCTGACTCTGTGCGGCTCTTCCAGCTCCCTGGATTAGCAGTGAAATTGAGAGCATGCAGACGAGCACACAATGTGTATCAGGGTTAAGAATGAGGCCTGCGGGCCAGCGCATTCCCAAAAACCCCAGTGCTGCTGCCACACGGCTGAGTCAGCAATCAATCTACTCAAAAGCCACTAAAAAATAAATTACTGGGTACTATAAATGCTTGAGGGAACCTGAGGGATGTGGTGACAGATTTCACCTAGTTGCTTAAGTCTAAACATGTTATTTTGCTGCACAGAAAAGTTTACAATATGTTGGCAAATACATTGTATGCTATACGATGCAAGTGAGAGTGCCCATAAATCTCCATGTTAGCTTTAGAAGGGGCCCTATAGAGTCTGACCGCTGTCTGTAACTCAAACCAAGCTTGTAAACACTACCCAGGCCCAGCTGAGGCGACTACTGGGGTTGTTTTCATTCAGCCTTTCCTTTTGTTCAGACCGGGACGCCACAGACCCCCCCCGACACAAACTACGCAAAGAGGAGGAGGGGGTTGGCAGGACATCTGGTGAGAGTTGTCTGAAACCAATCCCAGCATAAACTGACCTAATGCTTGTAACGATCCACCCCCTCAGGGATTGAAGCACATCCCTAAATCATTATATCGGCTTTGTGTGGCTGGCTTATACGACCACCTTATATTGAAATAAAATATGCTATATTATTTCTCTTTAGAAAAAAAAAAAAGCATCTGTTAAATGTAAAAAAAGTCAATTAAAAAGAAGGAAGACAATTTTAAAAATCTGATAATATTAAAATTAACAAAATATTGAGTTTTTAATTAAGTTATACTGTAACAAATCAAAACATGCAAAATTTCACAACAGTTGAGCTTCCTCAAATCGGTAAGTTAAAAACAAAACATATTTCTGGCACACAATGTACATTTCCTAATATGCTTTTGTTCTAGATTCCACAATGTACGAGAAAAAAAAAAAAAGTAGGTAAACATTTAACTCCACCCTAACAACCACTTCTTTTGAGGTTTATGTTTCGACAGACTTGCCAGTACATTATGTTCCTGGCATGGTACAATCTACCAGCCAATAAGAACGATGAACGGTAAGAGCATGTGACCATTCCGTTCTCTGATTGGTTGGCCTTTCATCCGGTCTAACAAAAACAAAGACTTTCCGCTAAGTCTGCTCTGTAACTTGTAAAACTACAGTAGCACAACAAAGGGATAATTCAAACATCCGTGTCTGTGAACAACAACATCACTCGGTTAAGAGAAAACTGCTTAGATAAACTACACAGTAAATACTATTCACCAATCTTTAAAAACATGTTACATAATGAATGCTGTAATAGTAAGATTTTCAAACCCAAGTGTGCATCTCATAAGCATGGCCTGAGCATGACCTCACCATCCACAGCTTGCAGGAATCTAGCATGCCCTCACCAATCATATGCAACAGTGCCAGTCTGCACAAAACAACTACAGTCACATCTGCTCGTCAAAGACGGAAATGTCATTCCCGTAACCCATTTGATTCAATTTCCAAGAGACGGCTTCAAAGGGAAAGTCCTTTCTAACAATAGCTCTTGAATGCCTTATTTGCAAGGACGCTTCTCATGGAATATCGGTTTAAAACAATGCAACTGCTATTTTAAGTTACACTGCATTGTCACAGATCATGTTAATTAAAATTTAACACACGTAACCTGTAAAGCATCTTACCTTCACAGCATATTCTTTGTGGGTGATTTGGTTGATGCAGGTCTGGACTCTGGCATAGGCCCCTTCTCCCAGCACCTCATCTTGCAGTTTATATACATCTGAAATCAAAACAAAAGTGTTATTACACTACTGAACCCATTTGGACCTGTCAAACTGTAAAAGTATACTTGAATAATTTCCCTGGTGAAATCTTTAGCAACCTTAGCTGTGCAAAAATAGAAGATGTCGCCCCATCTGATATGCACTTACCCTCAAATCGCCCTGAGAAGCTGTCTGTTGCCCTGCATCTCTTTTTCTTCTTGTTTCTCTTTTTGGCATCTGGGATGTCGATGGGCTGGCTGGATGGCATGTCTGTGTGTCACAACAGAAAACAAATTCCAATAAAAAAAAAACTGATATGCTGTCACACAAACACTCACAAGACAAGTCACCTTTATTTTTATAGCACTTTTAACAATACAGATTGTGTCAAAGCAGCTTTACTGTTTTAAATAGGAAAATAGTGTCAATAATGCAAAAAAAAAATTTATAAAAAGAGAGATGAGAGCCACAGAGAGCAGCCACAGAGAGGATCATACTAAGAAAAAACAAGCAGATGGTATTCATCCCTAATCTTTAAATGTAAAATATGTAAACATTGGTGCAAGGCCATGAATCACAGGCAGAGCTTTCAGGTCTTCCTACTGGGTTTTCCATAACAGTTAGATAAAAAAAACAACAACAACTTACCAAGTCGGGCGGAACAATCAAAATTGAATTCAGATTCAAGGAGATGGGATCCTGTTTTGGAAAATTCCTCAGATTCAAAGGGATTTTGGCCCTGGAGATTAAAAAATAAATAAATTATATAATATATATATAATTAAATTATATATATATAAAATTCAAGACTTCATCAGTCATTTGTTAAATGCCCTGCTTATACTCATTACTAGGCTTCTAAAGAAAAACTTAGGGCCTCTTGGCATTCAGTTTAATGTTTAATCAATGTCCTAAGACCTCTGATACCCTATATGCAATGGAATAAGCCTGATCTCTTAACTCGTCCAAGTATAAATAAATGAAAACATTTGTGCCTATTATGTGACATGATCCAACGCCTGATGCCAAAACAATTAAATATTTATTCATGCAACAGCAGTAGAGATGAGTGAGATCACACGCTCACCTTAAAAGAGCGATGGAATCCGGTAATTTCGGTGATCTTGTTCTGCACCATTTTGTTCTGATTTGTGGGACTGGTGGATGGCGGCAACAACGGTAGTCTTAGCTTTAGTGATAAACTTCACTCAGCTAATCCAATGTCTAAGGAACCGTGGTGCTTTAAACGGGGTACCTGAGGGGGGAAAAAAATTGTTTAGCTTTATTGTAAATCTGGGCATGTATTTAATTACACACTAAGCACTATAACACTTAGCTAATTCTTACAACTAGTTTTTAATAACCAAATGTATGCAAAGTGATAATTTGTTTATTATTACCCTTATGCCAGTAAAAATGATCATTATAAAGATGTAAAAAAGGATGCAGAATCACCATAAAAGTAGTCCAAACGACTCATGCATATCTTACAAATGTACTTTGCTTTAGCTTTGTATGAGCATAGACCAAAAATAAGTCGTGCACCTCCAGTGAGCTAACATCTACAACAGAATCATTAACTCATCAAGTGAGTTGAACTCGAGAACCGGATCAGTCCGATTTATGAACGAATCATTTAGCGCAGCCCAGACCGGTGTTAAAAACAGGATCAACAGAATCGATTCAAATGATTCATACGTCTACTTCTCATGTACATGCATTTATTTCGGTCTGTTTTTACACAACAACTACAGTTTTATTCCAGAAAACTTTGGAATCAAAATTTGAGTCGTGTGGACTACTTTTATGCTGATTTGAGTTATTTTAGAGGCTTTATATTTTCAGTCACCAATCATTGTCAATGAATACAAAGACTTTCTTCCAAAATGTCCCCATTGTGTGTCCACAAAAGTAAGAGTTATAGAGGTTTGTAACGACATGAATTTAAGATAAAATGTCACAATTCTCAATTTTGAGGTGAACTAGCCCTTTAAATCGTCACCTCAAACAGATAAATTAAGACCACAGGCGCAGTAAACGCAAGTCAAGTCACAAGCAGAGACATGCCCCGGAGACTTGTGCCAAGAATACTCCAGTAGAAAAGGCTCGCTATTTCCGTCCGTTATCCAATGAACGTCATACGTTATTTCCTTTAGGCGACTAACAATTTAATCACAAACACTCATGATGTTCAAGATCACCACACTGAATCCACCAGCATCTAAATCAGCGTGAAGAAACGCAAACCTCCGAAAGCCATATCGCACAGCACTATATAAACTGAACTAAAGTCATTTCTAGACATTCCCAGATATCTGCTAACAGTGAACCAAAATCCAACCGTTGCGCCGCATCCTTCAAAATCAAAACCACGGTGTTTTTGTTGAGTCTGCTCGTCTGTCAATCCCGATCTATCAGTTAAATGTAAAGCTTACCCCGTTGTTGTCTTTAAAGCTCCAGGCTTGACGCCGTTGTATGAGCCTCTGCTTCGGGAGCAGCAGATGGTGGCCGTGGGCGGTAGGGACTAAATTTGTGGAAGGTACAAAAAGACATACGACGATCTTCGGTTTTATAATCTCACGCCCCTTTCTACCCACCTCCTTTCAGTTAGACCAGCCCCCTTGTCTCTGTAAACACGTACCACACACACGCCACACCAACAGAGAGAGAGAGAGAGAGAGAGAGAGAGAGAGAGAGAGAGAGAGTCACGTGGGCTGGTGACGAATGTTATGATTGAAGCGCTGCAGTGCTTTAGTCTATTCCTTTTTATCTCTAAAAGTTTAGAAGCCTTTTAAACCCGTATTGGTACCGTAATAGCAATGCACTCAAAAGTATGATGAAGACTCAAATGTCCTTAACCCAAATCGTACGTCTTGTGTATAACTAGTCGAGCTAGCATTCATTCTGCCTGATGCAATATTCTGCAACAGACACACTGTCAAAAACCACAAATGACTAAGTGTGAGTTTCTAAACAGCTGGTAAGAACTGGTTTTCTATCAATGAAATATCAAAGCAATAGCTAATAATGATGACATAAATTGTTCATTCCAAATGAGTGATTAGATATTTATTTTATTTATTTTTAGTGTAGTTTTACTTCGAAACTATTTACACTCAAAATTGCTCTAAATTTCACAAATAGTTACAAAGTCACGACATTAACACTGAATTAAACGTGAAAATTAAGCCAATGTGTTTCTTATATTACAATTACACATGCAAACTTAGCCTATAGTTTCATAATAATGTATGAAGTTGGGACCTACACCTGTGTTGTTGTTTTTTAACCTAAAATATTAACTTTACTATAATAATACTATAATAAGATTTACTCACTGAGATTTAAAGTTAATATTTCAATAACATAACATGTTTAGTTTTTCTGATACTGTTTGGTCACATGTCATGCAGATAAATAGGCTGTATATTCACACACATATTTATGTACAGGCATGCACACGATTGTGACACCGACACGTTTTACAGGCATGCTGAGTCGGAGATAGAAGGTCAGGAGTATATCCTCACGCTGGTGTTAATGAAAGCTTTGATGATTTTGATCCCTTGAATGAGCCAAGAGAAATGACTGAGATATGAACCCCAGACATGGCAGTTTTGATACCCAAATAATTTCAGATTCCATACAGTGTACACTGTCACAGAGACATAGTGAAACTTTCTTATCCTAAACTCACTAGGTTATGTCAATAGTAAAATATTATGTTCTTCAGTGGCTCAGGTTTTATTTTCTCAGGTAGTCAAATAAGTCAATGCCACTTAGAGCCATTTGGGTCCAAGGGACATCTTGTGACTTCACCCTCCCTCCTGTATATCTCTCTGGTTGGCCTCTCAGTGTGTTTTGTCCTATATATTCAGCCATGAAAACAGCCCCAAAGATTACGCAAAGTTCAGAGTGAGACTCCAGAGGAAAGAAGCACATGATGAAATGCCAAGTTATGTTGAAAACAAGCCACGTGATAGAGGAGGGGCAGAGGGTACTCTGGGTTAACAGAGTGGGGCCTTCGCAAAAGGGTCCAAATGGTATTCTAACTCTTCATTGGGTAGGAATGCATAACAGAGTCAATAACAGCAGTACACACATGTACATCTCAAAGAGGGTGGAATCTGATTGGTGAGGTTCTGTGGGTGTGTTAGAAAGAGTAATGTCTGGTTGTTCTGTATGAAAGAACTAATCTGCATTTGAATGTACAGTGCAGGAACATACGTGACATTTTTGTTGGGGAGGAAAAGAGGAAAATGGAGAAAGTGAGAAAGAGAGGTGTTTGTATGATGACAGTGGAGTGTGAAAGTGAGAGTGTGTGTGCGTTGGTAAGGTCAGGAGTACAAGGGGCATAAACTGAAAGAAAGTATTGTTTTTATACGTGTTATTCTAGCCGTCTGTATCACAACCTTTCTCTAAAATAGTCATATTTAAAGTCCTCCGCACCAATATTAGGACACCCTTGGTTTTAGTATCCGAAGAAAGTATCATTAATGAATAAAACTTCAAATTAAACGGAAAAAAAGGGCCAAACGTACAGAGCTCTACTCAAGTGCGACTAGGTTCATTAGCTCGTCACGTGACCGTTCTGACAAGGTTTGGCTAATTAAAGAAACTAATAAAGTTGAAAAGTTTAGTAGCAAAACCGTAACAGTGGAGGAAACCATGCACTTCCTTTCTCCTCTTTAATGAAGAATTTTGTCCAGCCCTAAAATATTTTTCTGATTAAGCAATGTGTCCTGGGTCCCTATTGGCAAGTGTGCTTTTTTCAGTTTCTCCTAGAAATCCTCCAGGCACCAAACAACAAACCCAGAAACTGAAAATACTAGTGGAACAGATGGAAAAATATTTGCATGCCTGAGAGAGTCAGAATAGTCTGAGTTTACAAAAGAACAAAACAGTGACGTAAAAACAACAACTTAAAAGTAAGTACAGGATCACACTGAATTTTAATTCATTACATTTAAATAGCCAACAGATAGCTTATAGATAGGCCTATGTACGACATATATGTAGATATGTACTAAATGCCCTTAGATATGTATGAATAATATGTACTACGGATGTTTCTTTCATAAAACAAGTTTGTTCGATTTTTACCCCCCCTAACAATATTATTAAGTGATGCTACATGGGTTTGTGCAAAGATTTATTTTAGTTTTAGAGTCCCAGTGTTACAGTAGTCCAGTATAAAATAGCATATTCGAATCCTAAGATAGACAACCTTATGCAACATTTCCCAGCCTTGAATCAGCTTGAAGGTGCTAATGCTTGATCACAGCGCGCGCTGGCGTGTGTTTTCATCTCGTTCTGCACACTCTAGGAGCATGAGGTCAAAGCCCCGCCCACTGACGTACAGATTCCGCTCTCATTCCAGTTCTGGTACGTTCCGAAAGAACACAACAGTATCGTTATTGCGTTTCTTGCAGATCCATATGATTACACGTAGCACACGGCCAGGGGTTTTGTTTTGTTGCTGAAAGCGAAAGAAAACGTCTGTTATGGTGCGGATCTGTTGATCAGTATCGCAGGAATGTAACGGGGCAGCAAGCAGTGTTGTGACTCACTACTTAACCATGACATTTGTAACCCTTTCCAGCGACTATATTTAGAGAGTAATACATTTATTGTGTGTTTATCATACATGTGCATATTATTTGCTAAAGTAGCTAAGCTATTAAGTATTACGTGTTGGAAGCATATATTTTAAACTTTTTTATTTCCATGTAGCGCAGCTGTTTTCTTATATTTTACAGAGCAATGCTCTGTAAAATGAATCACTTTTAAGTCGGTTCTTTGAATCAGTCAGTCACACTCGTAAATTGATTCCTTTATGGACAATAATTATGTAACCTATGGTACATAGGCTACTATATACGGCCGTAGATTATGTTTATTTTTAATATTTCATAAAAAAATAATATAAATAGCTTACGTTCTCTGAACAATAGCTTTCAGTTTTGAGACAGCTTCAATTTGAGTTGATTACATTTGTGCATCAAAACACATAAAGTGCACATAAACTTTATAAACCATTTTTAGCAACAAAGCTTTTTGAATTAGCTTGAATCTGTAAGAATTTAACTTGGCTTTGGAAATGGGCATGACCTTGTTGCAGCGTTCAACGTCGGTGTTGCATGACACTAAAACACGCCCTCTCGTTAAAATGCAGAGACTACTGGAAAAATCTGGAATAGCGGGCAGATTGAAGATTGCGACATAGAAAGGTGATGTTGAAGTCAAGGGTGGAGCTCGATTAACAGTTAACGACTCCATCATCCAGATAAACTGGGGCTGAAGAATTATTTCCTCTAAACGTGCAACTCAGCACTTATTCAGCATGTAGACTGGTAGACAACAGAGCCGAGATCACTATAAACGCATTACACATTAGCTGATTAGTCGTAGTTAAAACGCTACAGAAAGAACTATTATTAAAAGAGCCTTGTCCACAAACGCAACCCCATTTCATAACCAAATTGTGGACCTAGTTTAATCAAGTTAGTGATCGGAGCACAAGGTAATGCAACATTTCGTCATCCAGGTCTGTGTTGTGATATGCTTTTATCGCCATCTAGTGGACAGAGACTAGAATCTGCAAGTTTAAAGAGCACAATTATTTCTGTCAGCCCTTTAATAGAGATGGCTAATCCAGATCCAACTCCTCCCACCTCACAATTACCTAAACCTACCCGTCTCCACCCCCTGATCCCTAAACCTACCCATCTCCACCCCTAAACCTACCCATCTCCACCCCCTGGATGTGGATCCAACCCCGCCCCCTGTATCTTTGTTCTGCAGTGAGGGGCTACTGCCTTTGACTGCAATCTAATTTAATTGTGAAGATTATGAGAAGACTGAGACAAAACCAGAAAAGACAGTAAACTGGAGAAACAGGATGTTTTTCATTTAAGACACAGATAAGCAAAAAATCCACATGACATACCAGGTTGTGAGAGAAAATGGCAGGGATGATGTACTAAATGATGTCCCAAATGTTTATAGTAGTCAGACATTAAGTGATTATGAGAACATGACCAGTAACCAAGAACAGAACCAATGACATACAGACAAGAGGAAGTGGTTTTAATATCTCAACGACATACATAAATATTCAAATATAATCTGTATGTTAAAGATTATAACAGTTCGACAGAACAAAAGGAATGATTCAGAACAAATTTGGAAAAACAAAAATAATCGATAATACTGATTTCTATTAAAAATACACTCCATATGCCTACACATGAGAATATAGAGAGATGTACATGTCTCTCCCTAAATAGAATATTACAGTACTTTAAAAGCGTATAAAAATAAAGTCTTTGAAAGTTTGTTTTTTGTTTCATCTGCTTTTAAATTGTAAATTTGCATGGTTCTGATCTGTCTGGAATGGAAAGGTCCGCTCTCTTTTTCAGTGGCACATCCGTGCTGTCATTTCTTTCTGTTAAGAGAAATAAACACTGCATGAGTGTGACTAACCATCACAAAACCACAAACTCATCACATATGTTCAGTCAGCTACCACAAGCTTTGTATCAAATAAAAAACAACCTGCCTCTTAAATTAGAATAATTTCTTATTCACTTATCCAATTAAGCATGTTGTTTTAAAATGTGAAATACAAAAAGATCATATAATTCCCTGTGTTTATATATACTTTACAGATGGAAACACACTATGAAACAAGCTCACAAGCTCCTGATGTCAGTAACAGGACCTGCGGGTGACACCTGATCCCACGGCACCAATTCAACTGTGACTACTGAGATAATGAACTGCTGCATCTATAGACGAAGGGTTTTTCTGCATTAGGAGCTCAGACGCTCATTAACTGCCTGTGAGAAAATGATAGAGGCTGGAATATCAAAACCGCTGACTCATCCTTTCCTAGTGTGGCCTACCAATTAGCAATGCCATTATAAAATGGGCTTGTTAGCTACTAATCATGACATGACACATTAGTGCTGGCTTCTGTATCAGTCGCTCTTTGTTTCTCGCTTTCTGCTCTCATTAAGTTATGGAAAATCACTCTGACATGTTTTAAAACCACACACACATACAGAGACACATGCACATATAATATAATATAATAATATTTGTCTATTGCTATCTTTTAGGCATATGCTTACCAGAGGTTCCAGCTCTTTGTGGTCTATGAGGCTGAATTCAGTAACAAAGTTATAGAAATGTTTGTAACAGGTGTTCACGTGGGCCTCTGCTCCCATCTGGCTCACGCAGTCAAAGTGGTGGATGTAGACGTGAACAAAGACTCGGAACAAGCGAGACAAGATCTTCTTTGCTACCTGCATGAAGGTCTTAGGGAATGGCGTACCTAAAAAGAAACAACACATGAAAAGGAATAACATACATGTTTCAATGTGAAAACAATCAAAAGAATGAGAACTAAGACACAAAATCTTTTTTTTCCCTCTTTTTTTTTTGCGGTATGGTAACATACAAAATTATATATACTTACATTTAAAAGTTTGGAGTCAGTAAGATTTATTTGAAGAAATAAATACTTATATTTAGCAAGGGCACAGTAGAATTGTTTAAAAATGACAGCATTGACATGTATAATGTTACAAAATATTTATTTTTTCCATTCATCAAAGAATCCTGAAAAATCTATCACGATTTCCACAAAAATAATACATCTTTCTTGAGCACCGAATCTGCATATTAGAATGATATCTGAAGGATCATGTGACACTAAAAACTGTAATAATAACTGCTGTAAATCCAGCTTTGCCATCACAGGAAGACATTTAAAAATATATTTATATAGAACAATTATTTTAAATTGTCTTTCACAAAATCTTACAACCATAAACTTTCGAACGGTACTCTAGGTTGAAGTGCAAGTGGGTTTATGAGGGTTAGTAATTTCTCACATCCTTATCAGGTCCTAACATATGAAACTACATCAAACAAGGTATTTGTAGATAAAAGACAGAACTGAGACGACATGTTAAGCATGCTGATATCATCAGAGGAAACAAGTGTGGATGGGAGGAAACTCTTTATAGCTTTCCTTTCTTATCCGTACGTCCATCTGGGACACATGCTACGATGGATTATAAATCGCAGAATCGTATTTCCCCAGCGCCGTATATTAATAGCATCCTGCGATCTGACCTGTATGCAGACAACCATGTCCTTATACACAGATTCTCCAACTGTCTCATTCCATTCTAAGAATCTGTTGCATTAGCAGACTTGACTAGGTCTATTTATATTCCACTGTAAATTGTATGACCCAATTTGAAAGGCACCACAGATGTCAGATGGCAGGTTGAGGATAATGAGACAAAGCCTGGGAAGTCAAACACTACACTTGACCATCCCAAGTTTTCTGCATATTTGACTATCTATACCTTGAATTGGAGTTTATTTATCATCTTAAATGCTCCTGCCAATGGTCAACAAGTTACTTTTTATATGGTGACCTATATGATGGCCATTTTGAGACATCCAGGCTATTACTAGAAGTGTCTTTAAATGTCTGCATAGCTCATTCTGATGACCTACAGAGGTTTAGGTTTGGAGAACTAAAAGAGAATAAATCAGTGTCAAAAGGTCCAGTACTAGGACATTTAAGCCACATTTTTGATGATTTGTTTTTCATTTCATACTGTATGTTCACTAAAAATCCTTTGAATCAATTATAACTAAGTTATGAGACAATATCTTGAATAATCCTTTGATTTTTGGTATCTGAGCAATATAATTAATCTATTTTAAACGGGACTTTGGTGATCAAATACATTTTCAGCTATTAATTAATTAATTCACTCCTTATAACACACTTAAAAATTAAGGTTCCAAAAGGAGGGGTTTGTATTGATGCAGTTGAAGAACCATTTTGGTTTCCCCAAAGAACCTTTCTAAAAACATTTATTAAAAGAATTATTCTTCATTAGTGTGAGGAATATTTTAATAACCTAAAGAACGATCTTGTGCAATGGGTAGGTTCCATGGATGTTAAAGGTTCTTCAATGAACCACTGATGCCAATAAAGAGCCTTTATTTTGAAGAGTATAAGCAAACTAACTCAAACCTTATCCCTTATCTACAGTGAAGCAAACAGTATAAGTTATGGAAGATTTGAAGAATAATTTGGGCTTTAAATCTGATTAACAACTAAACACATCCAACAAATCAAGGAAATGTTGGTGTAAACCCAAATGTTTTGTTTGGATCATTAGGTCCTTACCAACATTAGTGGGAAAGATCTGCTCATTGTTGATCTGGACCTCAATCCAGTCCATTAGCAGGCTCATGTATTTGGGTGCCGAGAGAGCGGTGGGCTTCTTGTACTTTTGCTCATCCTGCCAGCGGTACTCGTACTTCGGCCCACCGGACATAACAGGGCAGGTCTGGTCTGTGCAGGAGTCGCTGATGGTGCCGTAGATGAGGTTGATGCGGTTAAAGAAGTCCACCACGTGAACGGCCACCCAGTCATTGAGGTCTTCGCCATGCGGCAGCTGCACGGCCTGTTTCAGGTCCAGGCCGGCATTTAGGGACGCCTGTGCTTTCTTGTGCAACTCAAAGCGCTGCGTTCCAGGCTCAAACTTGCGCTTGGGCCGGAATGTTCTGTCCTTGTTGAAGACTTGTTTTAGGGCCATGGACATGGTTGCTGGGGGACGGGATGGTTGTGTAATGTGTCTAAAATGAGCCTTTTGATAGCCTGAAATGAGAAATTAAAGGACAGATAAACAAGGACAATATTGTGTGAAGGCTTTTCAGTATCACCGATTGAGGAAGGACGGATGCTGAATGAGAAAAAGGGAGAGAAAATAAACTAGGTCAAACCTTGTCTCCTCCAGGGTTCCCAGACTTTTTGGAAGAGGATTTCATTTTATAAGACGAGAATATATTATTTAGAATACAACAATATTATTTAGTGCTTAGTAAGATAAAATCAGGTTGCTAGGTTAGGTTTAGTGAGGGGAACCCTGGTAGACAAAACATTAAAAGATTGCTTGAGATTTTCCTTTTTCTTCTGGTTGTGACACTGAAATAACTTCATATTTTTCAACCAACATTTCATTCTTGCACATGAATTTTCTCTAACTCAAGGATTAATTCCAATCTGCTGCGCTTTAACATAAGCGGTAAAATGGCACATGTATTGAGAAGCAGATTTTCTCAGTTTAACCAGCTGAACAAACAATATATCATATATGTATAAAAAAAATAAAACTGGTCACTGAACAGGTTCTATACAGAGGTATTATATTTAGAATATTAGGGGAATTACTGAGTTTCCTGTTGGGCACCATGGGTGGCATTTACTGGCCAGGGCAGGGGGATTCCATCAACTTCTATAATATTTACAGTATATTTATTAATAACAGAGAACACATCTATTCCAAAAGTAGGCCTATGCATTTAAAATTAAAACATTTAAATAATTTAAATACCAATTTTTAAGTTAAATATACATGTACATACAATAAATAGCTATTTAAATGATTTTTTATATATTGTAAACATGCAAATACGTACATGTTTGTAAATGAATGGATGGCAGTAGCATGCATCAAAAGCGAAACAACATGTTGCGCGAGACGCTCCTCTCTCTTACACGGTAATTCCGTATGACGATGTCGTTTTTAATGGCGTGACCAGGACTGATAATCACACAAATTTAACTTTCAAATAAACATATAGGTGCGATGACAAAAATAACCTTTGTAAAATCGCGAACTGAATACCCAGAACGTACAAAATAACGATGTTGTGAAGCAAATGTTTTCGTAGCGTACAGTGAAGTTGAAGCAAACTTACCGAGCGAGCGCCTTTCTTGTTCCGCTTTGATGCTTTTTACACCGGCCTCTATTTTGCTCGTTATTCAAGAACGTTCTTGGTTATTGTAATTACATTGTATTTGCAATTGTTAAGGAGTTAAAAGGAACGTGGCCTTCGTACTGTAACAATTATTAAGTCCACACTTTCTAAGGAAACCACAAGCCCCTCCCTGCTGAACAAAGTACACTTCCTCTATTGAAACATCAGTGGAGCCTCTCCAGTCTGCCACTGAACATGAAGGAAGTGTATTGGATACAAACTAACATCAAAACATTTAATGCATCGGAGATATTTATTGAGAAAAAAGTTAAAAAGCAGTCGTTTAAATTCACATTAAACTAAAGTATTAGCTGGCAGACTTACTCAAGTGAATATTTCTTAGGGTAGGTTTATTTTTGAAAGTCAGTTTCTGAATAGACACATACCTTAAAATCACACCATAAATACTAATACTACTACTACTAATAATAATAATAATCATTATTATTAAATAAATAAATACATAAAATAAAATATAAATAAACTCTGTCGTTGGCCAGAAAAAGATGCACAGGTTATGGTGGAAGTTGTAAAGAATATGTCATCAAGCAGAATTTTTTGGGCTTGTCAGCTGAATTATAAATCAATAATAAATAGCACAATTGTAATTGGTAATTAAAATCAAATTGTTTTGGCTGATAAATATAGTAATTAATAATAAATTTGATATTTAAAACAATTGTGACAACCTGCTCCAGAGTATAATATTTATCAAAATAAACCTGTTCTAAAAACATTAACCTTACATACATAGTTTCCTCTTGAGTGTGGCTTTAGCTGTGGTCTCCTCTTTGTATAATGTTTTACAAATATCTATTAGGCCTATATTTTTATGTTCAAGTGGAAACATTATGTGACAGTCAGCTCCAGTGCATGTTTAACTTGAATTGTTTATGTGCAGTTTATTGGAAGTTTAAAAAAACTCCAGAAGTTTCACAAAATGAATCCATACAAATGTTTGAGAAAGTATATTGTCAAAAGGAATACTGAAAATTGCAGGAAACGTACAGTCAAATCATTCAACAAAAAAACAAGACCATGAAGTTTGAGTATAGTATTTCTTTTCATCTCTAAAGTTTTAATGGATGATAGAGAAAATACATCCATCTGATGTCAATAACTGAAACATTTGTAGGAAGAAAAGCATTTCCTGGCACATTTAAATAGTAAATAGGCACTGTATAGTATTATGAGCACTGATAATAGCAGGCCAATAATTTAAAAAAGGTGACTTGCATTACTCAGTCAATAGTTTGATAGACATAATATTAAAGTTACTTATTTTTGAAACTGTTCTTCACATGTTTTCATTCTGTCCTGGGTCAAAACACACAGGTCAAAGGGACCCACTGGAAAAAAAAATCTATACAAAAACAGAAAAAGGTTCTGATAATTTTCTGCCAGCACATTAACCATTGAGTTTGCTGATATTTCCTTTAACCCAAAACACACCACAATGCAATGCTAAATTCAAAATGCATAATAGAGTTGCCCTTCTGATCAATTCGGGGGCTGTCCGTTCTCTGTTTTCATGTACTCTGGAATCTTTTTGCAAATGGAGTAATAGAAAGTTCTCATCTTCTCTTCCACTTTGACAAAGCCTGGCCGTTCTTCATGCCTGAAGAAGACGAGAGTCAGATGTCAATCAGAGGTTATTTATATTCCCCTTGAAATTCCCCTCAACCACACACAAGCAAACAGACAAGTAAGTTTATAATGTCAATGCATTAGATTATATTTACTTGTATGTCCAGCAGTCCTTCATTAGTTCATACATGGCCTCAGGACATCCAGTAGGGCAATCCATACGATTACCACTATCAATAAAACTCATGACCTCTGGGCCTTTCATTTTCTGCACGAGGAAGTGTAAATGGACATGTTCAACTCACTGAAGTTGGTTTTAAGTACCGTGACAATGTAAATATTTACCTTATAAGGCTTTCCTCCATAGGAGAAGGCCTCCCACATCGTAATGCCAAAGCTCCAAACATCACTTTTGCTGGAGAACCTATGAAATTGAATGCACTCTGGTGCGTACCACTTCAGAGGCCATTTACCTCCTGTACGGGCCTACACACATACAAAACCACACTCTGAACAAATATTCGCTTTTTACCTTTTTATCACGCCATCAATCAGTAGCCTCTGGCTATTGAGTTATATTGCTGTATTGGGCCACTGATGATCATGTGATTAGTCATGAAACAGGAACAAGGAACTAATCCAATTGTATATCTGACAGTGCAATATACTGTAGAATATTTAGAAATGAATGTATTTAGAATATATTTTAGAATGTATTTAAAAAAGAGAGGATTTAATTTCTCCAAGACTACAATGTGTCCCATTTAAGTACAAAGATACACAATGTACTAAATTATATTAATTATAATAAAAATGTAATTGGGTTCCACGTGTACACCTGAGAGCAGCCCACCTTGTAATAGTTGTTATCTGCACCCAGTGCCTTGGAGAGGCCGAAGTCACTGATCTTGGCATATTGCTGGTTGACTAATAGTACATTACGGGCTGCCAGGTCTCTGTGCACAAAGTTCCTTCCTTCTAAATACTTCATCCCCATTGAGACTTGATGCATTAACATCACAATGTTTTCCATAGTGACCTGGTCCCTGAAAGGTGCAAAAAGAGATAGTGTAAATTGATGATCAACTTGGGAATTTTCTGATTTAGTCAGAACAATGTTTTAAATGAAGACTCTACAGGTACATCTAAAAAAAATTATAATATCGTGAAAAAGGTCAATATTTTTTGTCATTCATTTCAGAAAGTGAAACCCATATATTATATAGATTCATTACACATAGAATTAAATATTTCAAGCCTTTATTTCTTGAAATTTTGATGATTATGGCTTCGGAAAACCCGAAATTCCGTGTCACAGAAAATTAGAATATTACATAAGATGAATAAAAAAATGATATTTTAAACAGAAATTTCAGGCTTCTGAAAAGTGTTCATTTCTATGCACTCAATACTTGATTGAGCCTCCTTTTGCATGAATTACTGCATCAATGCGGCGTGGCATGGAGGCAATCAGCCTGTGGCACTGCTCAGGTGTAACGGAAGCTCAGGTTGCTTTGATAGCGGCCTTCAGGTCATCTGCATTGTTGGGTCTGGTGTCTCTCATCTTCCTCTTGACAGTATCCCATAGATTCTCTATGGGGTTCAGGTTAGGCGAGTTTGCTGGCCAATCAATCACAGTAACACCATGGTCATTGAACCAGCTTTTGGTACCTTTGGCAGTGTGGGCAGGTGCCAAGTCCTGCTGGAAAATGAAATCAGCATCTCTATAAAGCTTGTCAGCAGAAGGAAGCATGAAGTGCTCTCAAATGTCCTGGTAGATGGCTGCGTTAACTGAGGACTTTAGAAAACACAGTGGACCAACACCAGCAGATGACATGGCAGCCCAAATCATCACTGACTGTGGAAACTTCACACTAGACTTCAAGCAACACATATTCTGTGCCTCTCCAGTCCTCCTCCAGACTCTGGGACCTTGATTTCCAAATGAAATGCTAAATTTACTTTCATCTGAAAAGAGGACTTTGGACCACTGAGCAACAGTCCAGTTCTTTTTCTCCACAGCCCAGGTAAGACTCTTCTGACGTTGTCTCTGGTTCAGAAGTGGCTCCGTAGCCCTTTTTCTGAAGATGTCTGAGCTGGTGACTCTTGATGCACTGACTCCAGCTTCAATCCACTCCTTGTGAAACTCTCCCAAGTGTTTGAATCAGCTTTGCTTGACAGTATTCTCAAGCTTGCGGTCATCCCTGTTGCGTGTGCACCTTTCCTACCCAATTTCTTCCTTCTAGTCAACTTTGCATTTAATATACTTTGATACAGCACTCTGTGAACAGCCACACCTTTCAGTAATGACCCTCTGTGACTTACCCTCTTTGTGGAGGGCGTCAATGTTCGTCTTCTGGATCATTGCCAAGTCAGCAGTCTTCCCCATTATTGTGGTTTCAAAGAACAAGAGATACCGGAATTTATACTGTAGGGATGGTCATTAATTGAAACTCAAATGTAAATATTCTAATATTTTGAGATACTGATTTTTGATTTTCATGAGCTGTAAGTTCTAATGATCAAAATTAAAACAAAAAAAAAACTTTTGAAATGTTTTACTTTACATGTAATGAATCTAAAATATATGAAAGTTTCACTTTTTGAAATAACTTACAAGAAAAGTTACAAGAAAAACTTTTTCACGATATTCAAAGTTTTTGAGATGTACCTGTATACAGATTATAGAGATTTCACACTTTAACACAAGTTGGAACAGAAATCACTATTAAATCACCACTATCACAACTAATAATTCACTAAAATATATTTTATACAGTATATACCTTAGACTGCATAGCAGATATGTTCTAATGTACAAAATAGACTATATGTAGAAAATAAAATTCATATACTCTTCCACTATATATTAATAACACAAACAAATGTACAAGTTATAAATTTTTTTATTCTGATTTACTCACTTCTTGCCAGAGAGAAACTTGTTGAGTGGGCCAGCGGAGGCCATTTCCATCACCAACATGAGCACTTCAGCCTCACAGAGTCCAATCATGCGCACGATGAATGGATCACTCAGCTGATGCATAATATGGGCCTCTCGCATCAATTCATCCTTTACTGATTTTTCATTCTCATTCTTCAACACTTTAATTGCCACATCAATCTGTTTGCTACACAAGAGAAGGAAACATGTGCTTATTAAGTAAATTGAAAATGTTACAACTCAAATTCTTCCAATCTTTGTAGTCACCTTTCCATTTTGAATACACCTTTCTTGACACAGCCGAAGTTGCCTGAACCAAGTTCCACCTCGTCGATCATGAGCTTGTCTCTCTTGATGAACAGGGTCTTCTTCTTGCATTCATTTGGATCATCATAAGGACTGGTGAATGCATCATGGTCCATTGGCAAAGATGGACGTGGAGGCTCAGCTCCCGAAGACTTGGGCACTGGGGAACATAACAGCAGATGTTACATACATGAAGTTATAAGTGTGCTAATTAACTTTTAAAAGTGCTAATATTTAAAACATTATTTTCTTATTGCTAACAAGTAAACATAAATATCCTTGTGGTAGCTGTAGTGCTTATGCAGAAACACTTTTGCAACATATATGTTTTTAAGCACACAGTGGTTAAAAATTTACATTTGAGCTATGATTGTGGAAAATTCTCTTAACGTGATGTTAACCACAGACCTTATTGTATTCATTAATTGCACACCAGCATTCTGAAAACCCATATAATTTCCAGCAGAAACACATGGTTAATGCAAATTCTCTTCTTCAAGACCACAAACTGCACACCTCCACAGAAAATCCAAGCAATTTATTTTTGTTGTTCTTTGTGCAAAAATATGTGGTCTGATTCCCGAGAGATTAGCAGTAATAGCCAAAACTTTATGCATTTATCACTAAGATAGCACAGAGACTCTTTTAAACATATTTCAAGTAGACATACATTTCTAGGCATATTTGTTGATTTTATCACTGCTGTTATTTGGTTTCAACTTTTAAATGTTGTATTGATATAAATGTACCCATAGGAGGCGGTGTGTATCCATTACCTCTCGGCCTCCTCTGAAACACACAAACAGAAACCCCTAACGATTGAACAAAAGCACAATATTATTAGATGTCTTCAAGAAAACAGACGTGTTCTTTCAGACAGACTTACCGGACCACTCGTAAGAGCTAAAGGTAAAGAAAAGAAAAGAAAAGAGAAGAAAAACATGATCTTAGCCATTTTTACTCACAAATTGCTAATTATTACAATAAAATCGAACGATGTAAAGCCCCAAGATTGAATGTTGCGTATACAGAAATGTGTAGTTTTGGGTAAGAGATGTTTTTTTACATTAAAGTTTATACCTGATGCTGCATTGTTTTGGTTGACACACGGTTCTCTCAGTACAGTCACAAGACCATCAGGCTTCATCTTTAAATACTCCACCAGCTGCCCTCCATAGGAATATAATTATTACAAAAAACATCAATGACAACTACAATAATAAAAATCACACAACGACTTTGTAAAATCTTTATATATCTAGATACATTTTGACATGGTCTAAAATTATTATTGTATTAGCCTATCTATTTACTGTTTTTGTTTGCTTTGCAGATCAGTATGGCAAGCCATTTGGACTTTTATTCATTCGCAGGATATGAATACTTGATATCAACAATTCAATTTTCACTGGTTAAAATGCTAATTCTTCATATCAAGAATATAATTTTTTACTAGTTGAAATTTAATTCCCGATATAAAGAATTCGAGTTCTGCCAGTGATGATGCCATTGTAGATATCAAAAATGAGCATTTTTACTAGTGGAAATCTAATTGCTGATAGCAAAAATTGCTATTGTTACTAGTGGAAATCTAATTCCCGATATCAAGGATTAGCATTTTAACCATAGTGAAAAATGAATTGTTGATATCAAGAATTCATATCCTGTGAATGAATAAAAGTCAAAACGGCTTGTCATACATCAGATCTTAAGCTGTTATACTAAAACAAAGTTTCAATATTTTAAAACAATTTAATATGCATGCTTTTATTGTGCAATACTTTAAATTTATATTTAATTTAATAATTACGTAGTGCCAAACACCACAGACAGCATGTTCAAATAAAAAAAAATATATATATATAATTATATGATATATCTTTTTGCACAAAACATAAATCTAAACCATCTATGTCATCGGCATACTCTTTTCTTGTCATACTCCTTTTGGAACTAAATTTAATGAATTAAAATACATAATTTTGTTAAATCTCATTTTGTAAAAGCGAGTGCATTCTAGCGGCGTTGTGTGAAGGATATTTTTACCCCCTCAGTCTTTTTTTACTCCTTAATAAAGTGGAATATGAGATGACTGACGCTTTGATGGGTGAAGCATACCTGCCACACAGTGTCAAATTTAGTTCCCTCTGGCATTGCGTATTTCCCTGATTTGTCGTGCAATATCTGATAATGGTATACTGTTTTTCCGTATGTCATTGACAGCGCAAACGTGCCAAGTTCTTCTCTCTCTCGCACTCTGGAAAACAAACAAATTACAAGATCACAGGTCAGCTATTTGTTTACCGGCGATGTGCCTTCTGAGTTATAGGAGTAACATGTATGTCATCTCGACCAATCCTGCAGTGTGTCTTTCTGAATTTCCTATTTTCAGGATGCAGAGAAAGCTTTTTGAGGCAATGTAGATGAGTGAATACAGCATCTATAGCCAACATAATTTTATAATCATCCGCTTTGCCTTCATTTTACTCATTACATCACCCCAATACCCAACTCTATCTCTGCTACAAACAATATTGTTCATCAGATTTGCCCCTAAAAGCAGCCTGTGTGTCATCATGACATTTCCACCCTAACGCTGCAGGAAAACTTTAGACTGACTCGAGCTCTTCACTCACAGGAACTTTCCATCAGGCTGAGATCCTGAGTACAGTCGTCTCTCACCCTCCTGGCGAGGGATCTTGCTGTGGAACCATGGCATTTTCTCATGCGCTGTGGTGGCAATCAGTTTCTCTAGCTGTGGGGCCTGGCTTATGATGGCTTGTTCCATGGCTTCCCCCTAAAACAGATAAAATAACATTAAATGTTTTTGATCTCCTATTAAAAATGGTCAAAAATGTACTCACTGTTGACAATAAAAATGCATATTTTTTTAAAGAAACAATAAAGTGCACAAAATATGGTGTGAAACGCATTTAAGTAAGAGGTATAGGCCATAATGGTGTGATGTGCAGAAAAAAGACTTTAATGTGTACGCAAGACTATTTTTTCTAATGTCTCAATGCAAGCGTAACTTTAAGGGATCCATTGTACAGTTAACTAAAAAAATTAAAAGTATGAATTCTAATTGTGCAAATGTAAATGTAAGAATGTATATTAGTACACTTTTCTTTTTCAAGTTAGAAGAACTTAAATGTTTCCACTTAAAATATGATGAATTGGACAGCCCACCTAAAAAAAGTTCAATTCTGTCTTCATGCACTCACCCTTGTGTTGTTCAAAACCTGTATGACTTAGTTTCCTCTGTGGGACATTAAATTAAATTTAAATAATTAGAAAGAAAGACTTACATGTTTGGAACGACATGAGTAAATGAGTAAATGATAGCAGAATTAAAATTTTTGGTTAAATTATCCCTTTATTGCAAGTATAACACTATAATTTATGTAGATCAGAACATTTTTCAGGTTTACATCACTATAAAATGATTTTGTGCTGTGTTGAAGTACTTTCTCACTTCCCCGATTATGTATTTTGCTTGAAGCATACGAAACGGCAGTTACTAAACTGTAAAAAAAAAAAAGTTGACCCAACTTAAAATTTTAAGGCAACCAGCTTCAGCAGATTTTTTCATTTTCTCAACTTGTTGTTTTAAGTTTATACAACAAAAAAGTTGAGCATCTCCTACAAAAGTAAGTTGCGAGAATTAAAAAATCTGCTGAAGCTGGTTGCCTTAAAATTTTAAGTTGACTCAGTGTAGGTTGGAAAAATGTGATATGGAACCGTAAATCCTAGAACTATTTCATGGCCACACAGTTACCGAATATTAATGCAAACCTTGCTTGTTAACTAATCAGAATCAAACCTGTTTTGAAGCTCTTACCTCCAGGTGCCAAGTCTGCCGCACATATTCCCTGAGCATATTTTCCCTCAGGCTGTCAAAAACGCCCGTCTTGATTTGCGTCTCAGCTGATCGCAGGCAGGGTTTTTTCAAGGTGCACATGAGCCCATCAGGGTCTTTGCTGTAGTACTCACAGAGCTCAGCAGGTCCGCAGTGAGGCTTCCCACCTGTGATGCAGTATGTGCCGTTGAGCTGTTTTTCAATGGGATAATGGTAGAACTCCAGGTTCCAAACCAGGGACAGGACGTAGCCGCCCAAGCTGCGGAGGCACTGGCGCAGGAGGAAGAGGCCGTCTCCCATGCCGGCCAGCTTCAGGTGCTCCTCGGCCTCCGAGCGACTGATGCTGCCATAGAAGAACGGGAGGTCCGCAGCAGGGTCGGACATGATGGAGGCAACGAGGGGTTGAAGACTAGATCAGAAGCTGTGGAAAATGATGTTTGAGAGAGAAAGAGAGAAAACCAGAGAGAGCGAGAGAGATTGAAGTGACTGATAACGTCAGCAAAATGGGGCAAACTGTTGTGAGCATGTGTTTTTGCTGATGTGGGATATGGGAGGATGTTTCCCATCTGAAAGCATCTCTCCCGCTTTTTCTCAGTTTCCCTCTTTATATCTCAGACTTGGACATTTTTGGCTTTTGACGGCCCTGTGTGATAAAAAAAAATTGGTATGTGGAGGTATATAGAGTTAATAAGAGAACATGTAAAGGTTGGTGTGGTTGGTGTTTTAGCGCTTTGCAACCGGCAAAGTCTCGCATTCGGATCAAATCACCACAACAGGAAACTCAGACATATCCTTCCCCGCCCCCGCCAGCTCTTATATGACAACCCTTCACCCTGAGCAGGTGCTGATGCTTCAAGAATGTTCCTAAGCTTGTCAACAGACTCATGCTTTGCTGAAACACTTTCTGGGACTGAATGAAAATCAAGCAGATAATTAAAAATACTGTACTTGTAGATATCAAAAAGGCAAAAAGATGTGGACCAAGAAATGTGTCTATAACGGACTTCCTCATGATGAACATTTTCCTGTGACTGAATACTAGTGATGTGTAGGAAAGTAGGAGGTCAGTGATGAAACATATAAGCATCATGTTTTCACCAGAAAGTGAAAACTGCACTGCTTTTCTCAACGCCTCACACTTTAGATTCCATCATTTTATGCAAATGATCTGACAGTGTCTTCTAGACCAGTGGTTCTCAATTCCAGTCCTGGAGGCCCCCTGCTCTGCACATTTTGCATGTCTCCCTTACTTAACACAGCTGATGATCTCAATCAGGTGTGTTAAGTAAGGGAGACATGCAAGATGTGCAGAGCAGGGGGCCTCCAGGACTGGAATTGAGAACCACTGGTCCAGACACAATGGCACATGGCCTGAGGTGGCATCACATGGAGTGACAATGAGTGGAAGACCCTAGACAGGCAGCTTTGATTTAAACCACAGCTTCCTGGACACAGAGCTGCCCACACTTACAGGGATGACAACGGTTGAAGACACAGAGAAAGACCCACAGACACACATGTACACACACACACCCAAACCTTGTCTTAAACCACCACAGGCCACAGCAAAGACACTGGGGGACAGTGCACTGTCTGAGGGGAAACACGAGACTTATGAGGCAATTTGATCCTTTCCATTTTACATTTGGAAATTAATGTAGGTGTGATATTGCAATTTTTTACCATTATTATTTATGTAACCCTTGGATATAACACAACATGAAGGATCTATAAAATCTGCTCAAAATAACTAATTTCATAAAGTTATTAGATAACTGATGCTGATTGTATTTAACATTATTTTAGCTATATAAATTACATTTTAACACACACACACACACACATAAATGTATATATATATTACGTATTAGGCATCAGCCTTCGATCCTATCCGTTTTGGATAAATGGATATTATTTAAATATAGCATTAATAAACATTAAATACGTGCATATTTACAAATGATATACATATATACATATGCATATAGATTATATTAAAAAATAAATAAATAAATGTATATATTTATATTAATAATAATAATATAATAATTTTGGGAAAGTAGAAGTAGTACTTAGGTCTACTAGTTTGAATTTGTATTTTCAGCCTTCAAAGATGTATCTTTAAGATAGTTGTGTCAATGTTAAGCGGAAATTCTAATGGAATTTAATCATTTGTTTGTCTAAACATTATTTTCCGGTGTGAAAGATGGGTGACGATATTGAGGCCGAGCCTCATCGAAACATCTTCTCTTCCGTAATGGGGGTAATTTTATCATTGCGAACAAAATGTCTCATGCATTCAGACGC
This sequence comes from Barbus barbus, assembly GCF_936440315.1. Classification (NCBI taxonomy): domain Eukaryota; kingdom Metazoa; phylum Chordata; class Actinopteri; order Cypriniformes; family Cyprinidae; genus Barbus; species Barbus barbus. The sequence goes on from NC_136757.1 coordinate 19,832,901, forward strand.
AAGCAGCCATCTGAGATGGGTGTTTGCTGTCTATTTAATCTATAAAAGGAGCTTTGAAATTGATCAAGGTGTTGAGGCATACGCTCTTTTTTAAGGTTGTTTAGAAGTACTTGGAGATTTTGGAGATGAATTTAAAGCTGTTGGTACAGCTCATTTGATTGAGTTCACTAAAATGCCCCAATAATTGTTTCATCATTTTTACAGATTTTCCATGTTCTGAACACAAGAATCTGAACTATGCTACTTAATGAGCCCTAAAATGTTCCGTGTTTATGTCCATAGACCCAAACTCAACTGCCATGAATGAAAACTAACTTTGTTCAAACAGGCCTACAAAATAGCCTACAATGGAAACGAAAACCTTCTTTTTCCTATGCGTAAAAGGCTATTTGACCCCTGCCCTCAAGACTGCTCACTTAGTTTTTCTTATCCAACTTTGCATGATTTTGTGCCCATATTTAGATGGTCTCACAGGACCAATGTCACAGGCATTCAGGCAGTGAAACAGTCTGGATTCTTGCCACCAAGCAGTGAAACCTTTGAGTTACTTGTGATTCAGTGTTCCACATAGTGCATACTGATGCTTCATGGTAAAACAATGAATTCTGGAAACCACTGATTTCAATCAAGCAGAGTTAAAAGAAGTGTCACCTGTTTGTGCTATGACATAAGTTTAGCAAAATTATTAAAGTAATGGGACTCTCAATGCATCAAAATATTTAATTGCCAAAAATACATGTACAATCTTTTAAAATAATTTACCTGTTAATTTAGAATGGAAATGTCGCTCTGTACTTAAAAATTACAATTGCACATTTGGTTCAAGCCAATTAACAGCGTCTGATACTTTGCAGATCTTCTGCACCTGTTCTGTAGTTCAATAAATATTTTATCTTTGTGCTATCTTTTGTGCTGCTCTGTGATGCTATTTTATGTTTGCAGAGACACATATTAACCTTCCGACTGCATATTATGTACAATTCTTATACACAAACAATAAAACAAACTTAAAAAGCATAAACTGACCAAATGCATAATATTTTTGCACATGGCTACAATTTGGATCCATGCTGGCAATCATACACTCATTAAAAATCCCATTAAACAATCATTTAAGAAAATAATTCTACCTGTGAAAAAAGATACAACTGTTTGCAGTGCTTAAAATTATAATAAATAAATAAATAAATGTAGACAACTTCAAGATAAGGTTTGAAATTTCCACACTTGACTTTCCGCGTTAAGAACATGTTTTACAACACACCATATCTGCTCAGACAGCCCTCAAAAGTGTTGCTTAACATGCATACATATATGCCAGCAAGATGTTACAAATTAGGCTGATATCTACAATCTTAATATAATGTAATGGTTATGTCTCTGTATGGTGTTTGACCTCTGCTGAACATTGCATTTACTAATATCACTCCTCATTTGCATGTTACATGTCTGACATTTTGATCGACCTTGAAAGGTTGTGTACTTGCCTCAGGATAAGATAAGAACAGACGGTTCTTGGCAGACAGAGCCAAAAAAAGCCAGAATAATCTTATTAAACACTCACCGTGGCCTGTAGGTGAAATCTAGGAAGAGAGGGATAGAAAGAAAAAGAGAGAGAGGGAGAAAAAAAGAGTGGAGACACGGTACGGATGAACTGGTGAAGGAGTTATAACAAATGTATTTAGTCTGCCGAAGTGATGAAGCTCTCTGATCTGGCTTGTACGCTAGACGGCTTCTATGCTTGCCAAGTTGTGTGTGTGCGTGTGTGTGTTTGTGAGAGCTTGAGAGAAAACGTGTGCGCTTATGTGTGAGTATGGGTCTCTGTGTGTTTCTATGCACACAGGGGAACTGTGTGGGCTGCTCGACTCACTCAAATTTGCATTCCCTTCAGGCTTTTCAGAAACTGTAACTTACTTTCTCACCCAAGTCTTGGGATGTAACCACTGAATGTTTTGAAATGCTGTGCTGCAGACTAATGCCTAAAACAGTTGCAAGAAATTGCTTCATATTTTTTGCATTCAATTGGTTTAGGGACCCATTAAAGCATTTGAGACATATATTTGGAGCAATGCACAGTGAAAACTCTCTTGAACAAATATCATTATATGGTTTTATTATCATACACAGAAAAGGAATAAAATAAATCTTGGAAAACATCAAAGCAAGAGTCAGAACTTAATTTACCTCATGCACTGTTGAGACTGTTTTAATGTATTTATGTTTGGGTTCCCAAAGACTTATATCTAAAGTGTGTAATAATAATAATAATAATAATGATAGTTTTCAAATTTTACTTTTTTTTATTACAATTTTTTAAATGCTTTTTTGGACCTAATAAAAATATTTGACTGATTAAAATTGAGGTTTTAATTCTTTTCCCCCCTCCATAAAGTAGACATGCACTTTTTAAAAGAAATGTAGGCCTAACTGATCCAGTATACACTGTAAAACATGATTTTTAAGTTGTAAATAAAACAAATATTATTGGAGTGTAATGAGTACTGAGTATTTCAATTGTACACTTTTGTAAAAAAAATGTTTTTACTGTAATAATTCTGCTTCTGTTTGGGGTCAATATGGCCACAGCAAAAATGCAATGCATACATTTATAATAAAACAAATAAAAAATGCTACACAACAAAGAATCTTAGTATGTGAATATACATTGCATTTATTGTTGTATTTATAGACTAGAGACTTGGAGACCTCAAACAGAACCCTTTTGAATTTTTTTAAAATTAAAATTGTGTTTATAATAGTTCTCAAAATATTATGAAATGTCATGAAGTATCAACCTGATACTTCAATGTTATGTTTTAGATGAAAAGAGCCCCGTTTCTTAGATCCAAACCCGACAAGAACTTTTTTTATTTTACGCCTGTTCTTCATTTCAATGTGAAGGTAAAGGAATCACGTTTTGCTCTGAGGGTTCGTATCTGTTGACGACAGCGCATCTGGTATCCGGCTCTGTTTAGGGGGGTATCCGATATCCAACAGGTGATCGAGGCGGCCTCCTCTGAGCACGAGTTCATCAAAGCGAATGTAACGGTGCGACGCACAGAGCGCGATTGTTCTTCGCAGTGGCTCCTCCCTGCGTTCACAGTCTGCAAACGAGCGCTGTGCAGAAAGCGCTATAGCATGGGGAAGTTAGATTAATTTGAAAGAATCGATTCGTTCGGACGGTTCGTTTCAAATTGAGCTGTTCAAAAAGATTCGAACTGTTCCAAGAAATGTTACGTTTGATCTGAAATGCTCCGGTTTTCTATGAAGTGTTTTAATGTTTTAGAGATATTCTAAAAGATTTGCGTCAAGTGAGTATTTGTGGGGGAGAGCAGGAAGTGTTTGTTGTAACACCATTAGTTTAACAACTAGAAATTATCTAGGTTACATGGAGAAATTACTAATACAGATTTCTCCTGACATTTCTTTGGAGCCCTGAGAGTAAAAACGTCCTTTGTTACAACAGGATTTCATGGAAAAACTAAAAATTCTGAGGTAAGAAAGTAGCCTATTCATTATTGGATAATAATTTAATTAATGATAATTCTAATGAATAAGGAATAATTATGAATTAATATATTTATTAATCAGAATTAATATTACTGAGTTCGGACTGCGATTTGGTGATGTCTGATTCGCGAACGAATCGTTCTTTTGAACAGGTTCTTTATGGGGATTTGATTGAGCCGATTCGCTCGCGAATCAGACATCACCAAATCGCAGTCCGAACTCAATTCTTCTCTCCAGCGGCGAGACTGAAGGAAGAAGAGAAACCACGCAGCACCAGAGCACAGTCCACCGGCTCATCTCAGTATGTGGCAGAGAACTACCTGTTGTTGAAGGAGGACGACAGACTAGACGGAGGTCGGCAAATCTCAGGATAGACAAATTGCCCGCTCCTGGACAATTAAACGGTAAGGTCGTTGTCAAACGACTTGTTCATTTAAACTTATATTATGGCAGAATGCAGATGAATGCATTGCAAACGTGCATGGTTATCATTCTCATTTTTAATACAAGGGATACATATGCAAGTCCATTCTGCTGTCAGTTTGTTACAGTTAAATGAAACTAACTAAAATGATGAAGGCAGCAGCGCTGTCAGACCAGCTGGTGATCACTCTAGCAGAAAGCAGAAATATCTCTTTGTCTGTGGGGTTCAGAGTCGAAGCCTTTGCCAAGAGTCTCCGAGGAAGGCGTCCAGTTCCCTAGGCTACTTAATAAATTATCTGGTCTTGTAATATTTCCATTAATGCCTGATTACAGCTGCTATCAAATGGAATGACTGGTAGACAAAAAATGAAGAGTTACAGAGCAACAGTCTCCCCCATTAAATATATAGTTATTATACAAGCATAATACTGCACTGTTTGGCTTTTCGATACACAGCCATTTGAAAGTTGGATAAATTATGTAGTTTGAATGCGTAAGTTGGCAACAAGGACGCCCAGGAGACCTGCTCTCTGTCCGGTAGAGCAGTGGTTCCCAACTCTGTTCCTGGAGGCCCCCCAACAATACACATTTTGGACGTCTCCCTAATCAAATGCACCTGATTCAACTCATCAGTTTGTTAGTGGAGGCTCCAAGAGTTGAAATGGGTGTGTCAGATTAGCCATCCAAAATGTGTGCTGTTGGGGGCCCTCCAGGAACAGGTTTGGGAACCACTGAGGTAGAGTGAGCGCTTCTCCTGGAACAACTCCATGCTTGTCTGTGCGCATCTACCTGTGATGGAGAGAGCTTGGGTTAGCTGCTGGAAACTACAAGTCTTAGGCCTATATTTAGACTTTGATATCAGACATAGCCTTATGTTTGTTATTTAGGAAGGTTACTTGCAGAGCATCTTGATTTGCGGAGAACTTTTTATGCAAAGTAACTACAAGAACTGCTCCATGGTTCCAATGCTTATGGAGAAAAAAAACAAAACAAAAAAAAAACCAGGGCTTGAAATTGGAATGGAAATTAAGTTTTTAGTGAGTATAATTTTTTTAAATATAGCTATTTCATTTGTTTGAAATGTATTTTTTGAATGATGGCTTTTGAAAATGCTTATCCAAGTAATAATAATATTAACAATAACTGGAAAAATTATGAAAAAGTAATGGAAATTCATGGGTCTAATGATATGGGAACTCGATCTGCTGTTCTTCCAGGAGCTGCCAAGTGATTTGGTTAAATCTTTGTGTTATCTTGTTGATCCATCAAACCAGGGGTTTTCAAACTGAAAAAACCCTAAATCAATAAGTTAATAATAAGTTAAAATAAATAAATAAATAATACGTTAACAGGTACAAACAGTAAAGTTCTAGGTAACACTTTATTTTAAAATATAGCTGCCTTTTTAATTTTAGGATTAGGGTCCCTCACACACAAGGATGATCATATTTGGGGGTCCGTGGCATCTGAAAGATTGGAAAGCCCTGCACTAAACTACCACCCTCTGCTGGTGAACACTATGAACATCATAAGAAAACTGAAGCGACTCATTGTTTAGGTCGTTAAATAAACAATGTATTGTTTTTTCATGAGAAAACAAAGTGGGTTTATAGGGTTGGTGTAGTAAGCTCTGTCTGGTTCAGGGGTGTGTGGTTTGCGAGCTGGCTAAAATGTTCATGCTCCACAGCCGGTCGTGAATAGCTCTCACATTATGGTCTCCGTTGATGGATTCAGAGTTCATTACCGGTTGTTACATAAGTCACTTCTGCTGACAGTGCATTGGTGATCATTATCTTAATTCCCTTGTTTGTGCTTTGTTTATTTGAAGGAGCGAGCGGAAAATGAATTGAGAAGTGTGATACACCAACTTTTTGTTTTTGGGGTCTTTCCCAGTTTGAATCCTCTGGTTTGTGTAAATCAAGTCTTGTTGTGAGTGGGTAAGACAATGTTTGTGGAGGCCAGTGGTCTGTGGCTCTTTCATACTGTTACAGTGCAATGTCAAGCTTAAGTGAGGAGACTTTCTGCTCGTATGTCATCCAAATGGAGATGAAGAGAGACTGCCTAGTTTCCATAGAGGATTGAGACCCAAGATTTCTCTATTGCAGTGAGGGCTTTACATTCAGTCTGTCATATGGGTTTAATTATCAGAGTTTTACTTGTGCCTGATGACTCCGCATCTCTGCCGGTGTAGTCTGACAGCACAAAATGCTTCTTGCCGTCTCAGATCACACATATTCTGACACCTCATGTCTGCGCTAACAGTTTACAAGGCCCTTCCTGAAATTTCATGTCACATTTAGCATATGTCGACACGCCATCTGTAGCTCGCAGATGCTTCTCGTTCTTGATTTACCCCCAAGAGCAGCCAATTATGAAGTTCAACTCCTTCAAGGCCGCAGCTGAATTTTTTGGAGAAGATGTTGCTCTACGAGGTCGTGTCTTCCTCTGGCCTCTGTGGCTTGAGCTCCTTCTCCTGCTTTGTGGGCTGGTGTTTTTATCACAAAACAGGCCGCAGATGGACAAGTGAATCATTCACTGGAAAAGTTGAGTCGTTTCCCCTTATTTACACAATTTCTGTTTTATTGTTTTACATTAACTGAATGATTCTGATTCCTCTTAGTGTTTTTGGTTCCATTAATGGTGACATTAATGAGTTACCAACAAATTAGTTGTTTATTTTGAACCAACTCATTAGAGTTTTTCCATTAAGGAAGTTGCGCTGTAGATTTTTGATTCAGTAAAAAGAACCTACTCAAAGAATTCATAATTAGTTTTGCAAACGGATAACGATGGCTGCACTGTAACTATATTTTAAAGGGATAGTTCAACCAAAAATTAAAATTCTGTCATTAATTAATCACCCTCATGTCGCTCCAAACCTGTGAGACCTTCGGAACACAAATTAAGATATTTTTGATGATTTCCGTGAGCTCTCTGACCCTCCCATAGACAGCAAGGATCCTAACACGATTGTAACGGGGCGAACGAGACGTGAGGATCCATGTGCAAGCTTTTATTAATAAACAGTCATAAGACAGGCAGGGTCAAACAATGGCAAACAGGTATGCTACGGGCAAGACACAGAGCAATCCTAGGGCTAGCGAGAGTCGACGATCGGCGAACAATATCCAACAGGGCAAGGCAGAGAGATAATCCAGGTATACGAGCAGTAGTCCAAGAGAGGTGCAAACAGAATCCAAACGGCAAGGCAAAGGGTAAATCCAGGAAACACGGGCAAGAATCAAAACACTAGAAAAACACAAGGCAAGGCAAGACTAAGACAACAAAGAGGGTTCCGTATCGCAGCTAAAACTAGGAGTGTTATAAATGCAGAACAATACTGGATCTAAACAGAAAAACAGAATGGCTCGGTAAGGCAGCTAACACTAGGGGAGTGCTATACACAGAACAATACTCAGCAGTCAGGGAGAGAAAGTCCAAGGCTTATAAAGAGTGTGAGATAGTGTGTGATAATTTTCAGGTGTGAGCGTGATTAGTGGAATCAGCTGTGTGTGTCGTCAGTGCAATGGATGATGGGAAATGCAGTCCAGTGTGATGTGTGGTGTGAGAGTCAATGTGATGGTGAGGCGACCTCTTTTGGCAGTCGGACGGAAGGCCATGAACCGGATTCGTGTTAAAATAATCCATGTGACATTGGTTCAACCGTAATTTTACGAAGTTACGAGAATACGTTTTGTGCGTAAAGAAAACTAAAATATTGACTTTATTCTACAATTCGTCACCCTGGTGCCATTTTGAAAAAACAGTCTCAAAAGATTTACTCATTAATTTATAAATATGTATTATATATTTACTCATTATTACTAAGTATTGGTGTTGCAGCATGGCTGAATAGTGCAGAAAAAAGTGTTTTAGTATAATATTTTGTTGAATGCTGTATACAGTAAATGCTGAATACAGTATTTGAGTAATATTAACCCTAAAAATAAAAAAAGAAACAATTCTTTTGCTGAGAAAAAATTCTCAGCTCCCAATCCTAATTACAACATAATGTTGGACTTTTAGGTTGAACAAGCGTCAAAGCCACATAGTTTGTGACACACAAATGAAGAACATAGAGGACCAAATCTTGGACCTTCTTTGCCAAGATTTAGATAAGACAATGTTTTAATGAAAACCACCGATCTCAATCTATTAACGTCACAATAAAACAAGAAGTAATGTAAGTAAAGAGGATATGCCAAGCAGGAAATAACAGTAAAAAGCCTGGAGGGTTAAAAGTGTGTGGAGAGCAGAGGGGCATGTAGTCCATCACTATTTGTAAGGGACAAAGACCTCTTAGTGTTTTAAGATTACTTGCTGCACTTAAGCTTTTTCAATGCAGCCCATAGGAAATGAGGGGAACTTAAAACCAGCATCAGCCTCTGAGGCCACTTTTGGGTCCTGACCTATTTGTTGCTGATATTTTTTTCAATGAAAACAGAGAGTGTTTGATTTTTAATGGAGGAGAATGTAGAATATTATCAGGCAGTTTAACATGGCTTATTCTCTGGCAACAGAAATCTTGGATGAGTTTCGCAAAGTGGTTTCAAATAGCTTTGCAAAACAGTTTTTCCGTAGAAATTAGACAAAACTCCCTCACACACAGACACACACTACTTTGGCCATTGTCTTTTTGTGGTACTAGTCAGGAATAGTTATCCTTGATGGACAAATAAGTGCACAAACTCTATATTCTTTCTCTCACCCTTTCCCAAATTGTCTCTCTTTCCCTCTCCTTTAACCACTCTAAACTTTTTCTCTTTTTTTCTTGAGTTTGAGTTTGGGCGTTTTTTTTGTCCAAATCATTTCCCATCTGTTCTTGATTACCTTTGTCTGCACTTGGTTTCTCTTCACCCATCAGAGCTTGTATGGCATCTCTTTCTACTTCTTCCCAGAAAGCATGGAGTGAGGATTATATAGAGAAGGAAAGAAAAAAAAAAGAAGGCGAGAAGGAGGTAGGATAGCTTTTGTTGATGTTGATGTTGATCATACTATGTGTGCAGTATGCAGTGTGTATACTGGGCAAAATAGGCAATTAATTCTTTTTGCATGACTTTGAATGAAAGTGAAAGACACATGAAAGTGCAGTATGCAATCAAATCACATTGCAAGGAATATGCTGTCCCACAACGCAATGAACTTAATCTATAATTTTCAGTGGGATGAATGTATTGCAGATCATTTTAAACTGCGATCGCTTTACTTAACCTCAACTAGTGTGATGGAGGCAATATCAACCACTTTTTTTTACAATAATATATTTTCTTTACTTTTATGTGATTATTACACACATGTCTACAGAAAATAGCAAAATATCCAGTTTTCTGAGATGTGTAACAAGACAAATATTTTGTGTGTGCACTTGCACATCAAAAACTATAGGCACAATTTTGAAACTTAAAATCAGGAAGATTTTATTTTGGCGGGTTGATGGCAATTGATTATGTGCACTTCCGGTTTTAGTGCTGAAGCGCATCAGTGAATGTCACAGTTTTGCACTTTGCTCTGATTTATAATTTATGCTTTCAGTTCGAATGGACATCTTATACAGTATTACAGTTAATTGATCTAAAACGGTGATGGTGCATTAACAGCTGTCAGCCATACTGGTACTCAAATGAGCAGTATGAACTTATTTACCCCACGCATTTTTTTATTTTGGTCGCGCATGCGCACCTGCACACCACTTATGTGCACCGCAGTGATTTACCCAGCCGAACACAACCTATGGCTTGCTCTCTCTCTCTCATTGTGTCCTGTGAGAAACAGTGGTGCCACACAAGTCCCTTTTGTGGTATTTCTCAAATTAGGACATTTTGTTTTATAGCCTGCCCCAGACATCAGCTTGCCCTCCTGACCCTACAACGCTTTCCTTTCTTTTGCAGTCTTCCGGTGAAGGAGAGAGTGAAGAGAAACAGCAGCCCCCAGGTTAGAAAGCGTTTTTTTCCCTTTTCCACTTGAATGTGAAAGGAGGAATGATTGATTAGCTCTAGCAACAGGATGCAAACAACAGCCTCCCAAGGCAATATGTTTGACCGGTCATAGAGGAAGATTTTAGCAAAGAAACTCGCTGTTCTTTTGCATCTATCTAACCTGTTTGTTTTTCAATAGGGAGGCTCTTCATATTTATGATCCCTGGTTGTACACATCTTAGAACTGCCCGTCCTCCACCTCCAACCCCGAGAGGCGAAGTGTCAGGATCCACATAGAAGCGAAGCCACCATGGCTCCAGAATTCTGTGCGTCACTTTGGTGAGTGTGGGGCCGTCAGAGGGCAGAAGACATGTTGGGACAGAGGGCTGGGCACCGCATTGAAGCTTGCTGTAGTAACCATGGAAACGGTGTGGAGGATTTTGGCCTGCGTTGGCATCATCGCCATGGTTGCCAGTGGAGTGGCAGAGAATTGGAGTCCTGAGGAGTTTGCTCAGTCTCAAGGTGAGATTCCTGATTGTTTTGTTGTAATGAATTTTAAGTAAATAAATAAGTTGAATTTAAAAAAAATAAGTGTTCATTTCATTTTAGAAATCATTTGCTACCATTAAACTGCATTAAAGCGGCCAGCTGCCATCCTGCTTCTTGTATACACTAGCAGGGGCGGACTGGCCATCTGCCAGACCGGGCATTTTCCCGCTAGGCCGAGATACTTTTTGGGCCGGGCCTATAAATCTTCTCATACCATATTTGTCTGATCGGCCCATAAAACTCTTAGCAGCCTATAGTTTTTCTGCCGTTTAATGTATTTGTCAAAAAAAGTCGGTTTAGGATTTGTTTTTCCCCAGACAGACCGGCCTATGAGACATTTAATCAGCAGCCCATTGGTTATTTTCTTAATTGACATTGGGCTGACCCAATCACATCTTTAAACAACTCCCCTTTTGGGCTCTCTCGCTCTCTCGCTCTCTCTCTCTCTCTCTCTCTCACACACACACACACACACACACACACACAGTGGTGTATTGTAACGAAGTAATAATACTTCGTTACAGTACTTAAGTATTTTTTGGGAGTATCTGTAGCCTACTTGAGTTTTTATATTTCAGCCAACTTTTACTCCGATACATTTCCCCGAAGCATATTCGTTACTTTCAACAAAATAGTCAGAAGAACACAGACTGCAGGAAAGCAGGTTTGAGAATCAGTGGTCTAGTGTTTGCAAGTTTGCAAGCAAACCGTGCAAACAAGTGCGCGCACAATCGCGGATGATTCATTTTCCACTCAAAGTGGAGTCTGGGGTGTGTGATATACAGTATATACAGTACAGTATAGTTTTCCTGTAGCTCAAATAGTAGAGCATGGCGCTAGCAACGCCAAGGTCATGGGTTCAATTACCCAGGGAAAGCAAGAGCTGATAAAATGTAAAAACTGTAACTTGAATGCAATGTAAGTCGCTTTGGATAAAAGCGTCTGCTAAATGCATAAATGTAAATGTAAATGTATATGTTCTGCAATAATAGGGTAAGTGTTGTTGTAATGATGTGTGATCTGACATTATCAAGTTGGCTATATCATCAAATCACACACAGAGTGCACGCTTTTATTAATGTATTAAAAAATTCCAGGCATTCTAAATTGTAGACAGCAAAAATGCTTCTGTATGCTTTTTATATTTATATAATATAGTTAACTTCTAAATTTTGCACATATCACCTGGACTATATCTATATCACAGATGAACATATTTAATAATCATTTCATACAAGTCCAGTAAGCAATAAGTGACTTACATTTTAGACGTATTGCTTGTTTTTGCTAAATTTTGCCAAAGAAAATAGTTCCAAACAAAGATCACAGCACTGTTTTGCATCTCTGAGCAATGGACGGTGTACTTATTGAATGAATCCGCTTTTTGAACGAATCGGTTGAATAAATGATTCAGTGATTCACTTATTAACACAGTCAAATGCTCTGTTCCTGAATGAATCAGTCGTTTGAATGAATCGGTTGAATCTCAATGACTCACTGATTAATGGTCACTTTCTGTCACCAAAGTCTTTGCTGTCACCTACTAGTGGTTTTAATTTCACATTTTGACAATTTTTTTTCATGTTTTAAATGATTTCAAATATCAGTATTCAATGTTTTATGTTAAAAACACAACATTAGGCCTATTTATGCATCTGTAACTGCAGTTTAAATGCATCCGTGTCCCCTCTGAGGTACATTAAACTGTGTAAATACATCTAAATGCTATTTCAGATGCAGATTCCAGAAATGAAAGACACTAAGTTGTAATGAAAGACACTAAGTACCGGATGAAGTGCTTCTTATTCTTACCCAAAAATACAAAATGGAAGAAAGAGTTCAAACTGAACACAATCTTGCTACTAAAGCTGTATGAATATTTTTTTATATATATATTTATTTGCTTCTTTTCCATTTTGCATTTACTTGTACTTTTACTTTCAATACTTAAGTACGTTTAAGATTTTTAAAAATACTTTTCGTACTTAAGTACAATAAATATCATATACTTTAAGACTTTTACTCAAGTAATATTCTAAACGAAGACTTCAGCTTCTACCAAAGTCATTTTTTGGTAAGATACCTGTACTTTTTTCTTGAGTATGGCTTTCGGGTACTTTATACACCACTGCACACACACACACACACACACACACACAAACACACACACACACACACACAAACACACACACACACACACACACACACACACACACACACAAACACAAACACACACACACACACACACACACAAACACACAGGATGCCTTCTTATGCTTTTAAAGGTTCATCCAACGAGTTTACAGATTTGACTAAGTAAGTTTACAGTTTATTTAATGCTATACGATGGGAAACAGTGATCATCTGATCAACCATTTATCATGTCTCTTCCCTTTCTCCCTCAAACACACAGGCACATACACAGGATGCCATAACTATATAGGCCTATAGTTTTAGGATTCATCAGTGTGGATTATAGTTTTATTATATTAATAAATTACACTTTTTAGAAGTTTTTAATGTGTCAACTCTCACTCTTTCCTACCTATTATTATATGGCTTTAGTGCTTTTATGGAATAGGAGCTGGTATACATATTCAAGAGCGTGCAAAGATGGGTAGTATTTTGATCGTATGTAGTGGGCCGGATTTTTTGTCCCAGTCCAGCCCTGTACACTAGCATTCAAAAGTTTTGAAAGAAGTCTCTCATGCACACCAAAGCTGCATTTATTTGAATGAATTAATGAATGAATGATGCATTTATATAGCGCTTTATTGTATATTGCTGTACACCCAAAGCGCTTTACAATCATGTTGGGGGGTCTCTCCTCAACCACCACCAGTGTGCAGCATCCACTTGGATGATGCGACGGCAGCCACACTACCACGGCGCCAGTGCACTCACCACACACCAGCTACAGGTGGAAAGGAGAGAGAGTCATAGAGCCAATCAAGTGTATGGGGGATTATTAGGAGGCCATGATAGACAAAGGCCAGTAGAGGGAATTTGGCCAGGACACCAGGGTTACACCCCTACTCTTTACGAGAAGTGCCATGGGATTTTTTAATGACCACAGAGAGTCAGGACCTCGGTTTAACGTCTCATCCGAAAGACGGTGCTTTTTGACAGTATAGTGTCCCCATCACTATACCAGGGCGTTAGGACCCACACAGAACACAGGGTGAGCACCCCCTGCTGGCCTCACTAACACCTCTTGCAACAACAACCTAGTTTTCACTGGAGGTCCCCCATCCAGGTACTGACCAGGCTCAACCCTGCTTAGCTTCAGTGGGCAACTAGTCTTGGGCTGCAGGGTGATATGGCTGTGACAAAACCTTGATCAAAAATGCAGTACAAAACAATAATAATGTGAAATATTATTACAATTAAAATAGCTGTTTGCTTTCTAATATATTTTCAAATGTAATTTATTCCTGTGTTGGCAAAGCTGAATTTTTCTAAATATTTGCCAAATGACCTTTTAAAAGGGGAAGTCGTGGCCTAATGGTAAGAGAGTCTGACTCGTAATCAAAAGGTTGCGGGTTCGAGTCTCAGGCCGGCAGGGATTGTAGGTGGGGGGGTGAATATACAGCGCTCTCTCCACCCTTAATACCATGACTGAGGTGCCCTTGAGCAAGGCACCGAACCCCAAAACTGCTCCCTGGGCGCTGCAGCATAAATGGCTGCCCACTGCTCTGGATGTGTGTTCATGGTGTGTGTGTGTTCACTGCTGTGTGTGTGCACTTTGGATGGGTTAAATGCAGAGCACAAATTCCGAGTATGGGTCACCATACTTGGCTGTATGTCACGTCACTTTCACTTTCTTAAGTTTCAATTTAATATTCTGATTTGCTGCTCAATTTTTCAAAGACTAAATCAAATGTCCTTTACAAAAAAAGGGTAAAAATTAGGGATGCATCGATCCGATAGGGCCTACTCAGGATCGGTATCGGCTCCGATACAGTCATGTTCTGCGGATCGGGTATAGGTCAGAAGAGACCGATCCAAATCCGATATTGTGCGTATATTATTCTGTGTTATTGTTGAGCCCCACAAAAGGCACAAAAACATTATAAAGCACCATAACGTTTTCATGCACTATATTTCAAGTGTTCTGAAGCTGTTCCATAGTATAATCTGAGGTACAGATGAAAATTTAACTCATTAAATTCAAGTTCTGGTAAACTCTTCTCTCCGCTGCGGCTGTCTGTCATCCTCCATTCAGCATTCAAACTGCGTGTCGCGTTCGGTTACTACAGTCAAACTCTCATCAAGAGCGCACAGTAACTGAGGTTTAAAACTGTTAAAAGAAAAGGATCAATAAACTAACCCACACGCATCAATATCTCTTCCCTTTGTACTTTGAACTTTTCTGTGCAGGCTTGGAGGGCTGTGCAGCCTGCGCGCTGAGACTCCGTGTCGCTTCAAGCCCATCATTCTGTGCGTATGCGTATGCGTAATGCATATGCGCTTTGTGCCGCTATGTATTGGAGCCTTTCGTATTATAATACTTTTGCGCAAAGAAAGATTATTAATAGTCTTTCTTGTTCTGTCCTATCTATCATGTGTTGCTGCCTTCATTACTGTGCTATAGATAAGAAATGTCTTTTAATTTTATAGGATATATTTATATATAAATGTATTTGCTTGTTTTTTCATGAATGTATTTTACAACAATACAAAGAGCAATGTGTACCATTTTACCAGATTTAGTCCTACACTTATTCACTTTTATTTGTAAATAAACATGTTTCACTAGGTCTTATAAAATTATTGTGCACCCATTTTTCTAGAGTATCTTTTGCTGCTGAATTACCCACTAACCTAGTTTATAATAGTATTTTTGTCATAGATTATGATTATATATTTTTTCATTAGTTATTTTTCATTCAAATGAAGTTTGATGTGATCTACTATATGTAGTAGATTGTGTTTAACACACAAAAGAGTGACGATCAGGTCAACACAGAGAAGTACAGAAATTCTACATTTATTTTAAAAAAAAAACTCAGCTGGTATTGGATTGGATTGGTATCGGCAGATACTCAGAATTTTTGGTATCGGATCGGTTCTGAAAAAATGGTATTGTTGGATCCCTAGTAAAAATGAGGATGGACGATTTTGAAGTTGGAGGAGAAAATCAGATGGCGTTTGGTACTACTTCTGCCTACATCACACTTAAAAAGTATATAAATTAGATTTTTTTTTGGAAAATGACAGATTGTTTCACTAGATAAGACCCTTATCCCTAGGCTAGAATTGTGTAGAGCCTCTTGAAGCTGCATTTAAACTGCAATTTGGACCTTCAAACCTTTGGCCAGCATTGAACTCCACTACATGGAGAAAAATCCCAGAATGCTTTCCAAAAAAAACCTTAATTTATATTTGACTGAAGAAAGAAAGACATGAACATCTTGGATGACATGGGAATGAGTAAATTATCAGGAAATATTCATTCTGGAAGTGAACTAATCCTTTAACATAATTAGCAATATCTCATAATAAGCAAAACGGACTGCTATTTCAATTGTACTAATAAAGAGTAATTATTACTTTAGCCAGACTGAAATAAAATCAACTTTTTAAGTGCATGTAAACACAATTCTTGTTGCAGTAGAAGTTACCTGAGAAACTTTACGAATGTTTTATCATTGCACAATGGATGCAGCAATGGCAGATCATCAAAGCGTAAAACAGAATGAATTGTTAGCCTCAAGCCTCGAACAGTAACAAACCATTTAGACAACCAGGAACAGATGCACTGCGACGTCAGTTAGCCATCACAAGAGCCAGCAAGACTCGATGACCCATCTTTCCATGAAACCGACCACTGTCTCATTTCATACAATTAGTGACCCAGTTATCTCTCTGACAAGAGTCACATGAGGCACCCTTTCAACATCCAACTTTAAAATGTACATTCCTGCAACATACTAATCTTGTTAAGTCATTTCAAATATATAAGATTTAAAGAGATACAAAGGTTACATAATAAAAACATGCTCAAGCATGTGGATTTGACTTTACTGCGTCGTCTGGTCCAGTTCAGGACAAGCGTGTGAGTGTGTCTGGCTGAGTTTGTGTGTGTTTATTCAAAAGGCGGATGAGACAAATATGCAGACGAGCTGTAGTTGCTGTTAAACATAATTTTTTGGCCTATGAATAACTTAATAATGCATTTTTCCCTCTCATAACCAGGGTTACATCATGTTGCGTACAGTTATTAAAGCAGAGCACTGAGTTTATGTGTAATCTCGCCACATGCAGTGACTGGCCACCACAGGCATATATTTAAATCTCATAGTCCAAATAGCAGTGTGGCAGACGGTACACAAACAGGATATGGATGGGTTTTGAGTCGCTGACAGGGCCTCTGTTCAAGAAAGACTGACTTCTCAGCCTGGCATGGGGAAGAGTTTTCTCCTCCACAAGTCTGGGCACACTCGCTGACTTGATGCAGCTGTTGCACATCTGGGAAAGGTAGAGAGACTTCTCTCTCTCTTTTTCTTCGGCCCGGTTTCCACAGGAAAACTTCAGTTTAAAAAAGGGGGGGTTCACTTTAGTTTCCCGCACAAGTCCTAATTAAAGGTTGTTCTCCTTAACGTTCTAAAATAAACTTTCAAACCCTGGGCGGCTCCTGATGGTGGTTTATTTGAATCAAAAGTGAAGTCTTTATTCTTTTAATGGGGCTCTGTCCGTGGCGAGGGAGTTTATGGGGAAGTAATGCAGGCGTCCTCCTCCTCTCAGGTTCCTTGTTGAGATTAAAGACACATCAAAGGCTCTGAAGGATCGGTGCACCCTGTAGGTGTAAGAGCAGGGAGTACCCTTCCATCAATTGTGGGCCTTCTGTTTATTTAAGATAGTGCCAGTTGATGGCGGTCAGAGGGCTGGGCGTGTTGTACAGTTTGAGCTCCGCTTTCATGTTTTGACATAAGACCCAGCTGTGCCCCTGGCTCCTGTTATTGAGACTGTCTGGATTCAAGTTATAAAAAGAGATGCTAGATTACCTTTAGGCCTGCATTGGCCAATTTGCAGACACTTTTATCCAGAGTGACTACAGAGTGTAGTACAGTTTTAGTGGATGTATGGCCCCTCTAGAAAAACTTGAGGCCAAATGTGTTACTTAAAATCCTTCAAACTATGAGTTTCTTTCACTGTATATTTATGAGAATTTTGGAAGATCACATAAAAATTCTGAATAGAATCACTGATACAATTTCAAAAATATGCATAAATAATGACTTTTAATGTCAGAATTATCCTAGCATGGTAATACGTTACGTTGTTGTTTTATGCTTAATAATAATAATAATTAAAAAGAAATAAGATGTAGTAATTTGGCTTAGGCTCTCTCTTTATGTCTTGCGAGTGTTTTATTCGTTTATTAGTTATTACTTTTATGCCTGAATATATGTGTCCTGCTTTCAGTTTAAACATCTATGTTGTTTATAATAGAAGCAATCTAGTTTTGTCATGTCATGTAGCTTACTTGTAGACCCACTGTCGCACATGCCAGTAACAAATAAGTAACAAAATAAATCATGTCTTATGGTGTAAATTGTTGTTTTGCATGTTCAATCCTAAAAGTAATCCTGAACTTTTCATTTAACAGTCTTTTTACTTCCAAACCACTCCACCACTGATTGCTTTTACAACTGATTGTCATTTTTAAACCCAGACAGCATTTACTGTTAGGGTGTATAAGGCTAGAAGTGAGCTTAAATTTGATCAAAAGGATGGAACTCTTCTGTTGGTCAGATGATGGTCTTGAGTCTGCACATATTTTAAAAAGCCAATGGAAACACATGTGGGGCTCAGAAGCAGCAGCTCTTTCAGTAATTAGACAGCCGTATTAAGTGGCCCTAGTCTAAGTAACTGCTGTGAGGAGAGTACGATGTGATCTTTTATATTTTCAGAACTTGGTTTGAGCCTTCATTTCGTCCTTATGGAGGGCTTAATGAAATGGGCCGTATTCTCTAAGGTTACTTGTCCTTCTCTTGCCACTGTACACAATGCCAAATTTAATATAAGTCATATGGTGCGTCTGCTGATGTATTTCTACAGCTTTGAGAGATTACAGAAAGTAGTAAGTCTAGCTGGATCAAGGTCACGCACAAGCCTCATCTTCATGCCTCTGGACCCAAACAAAAGAGACATTGCTGTCGCCCTTCTCACAGTGTTTGAACTGGCAAGATGGAGTAAACAAACCAATGGAACAAACCTTGTTTCACATTAAGGACACTGATGTACTTCTTCACATCTGAATGTATAAAAGGGTTTGGTTTGGTTTCAGGATGTTTGTCTCTTTGGCAGTCTCCACCCCTTGGGTGCAGTTTTTCAAATGCCGAATTTGAACAATTAATCTCCAGGCCCGCTGTCAGGAACAGGAAGTATACAATTTCAGGATTTCCATAGCAACAGGCAGCCCTTGGCCTTTGGGCTGCTAACTTGCTTTTCTTCTCTTTGGTCTACTCAATGGTTTCACTGTGAATTCTTTTGTTCGCCAATTGACACGGTCAGAGTACATAACTGCAACTGAATAAAATCCTTCTTAGTAACCAGAGACTCTTTACATGAGCCCCAGCTGATCCAAGGGACAGCGATCTGTATGAAATAGTTTGTTTACGGATGTATTGTTGGTTTGAGTTAATAGTTCTCACTTGTTTGGCTCCTAAAAAGTACATTTAGTATTTTTTTATGGTCTTAAGAGTGATACTGACAGCTAGAAGCGTAATTTCCTTCTAATGCCTCATCCCTCACATCTTAATTTAAAATTTTTTCAGTGTTCATTAAAAGTGTCTTATACTTTTAGTTCCTCTTTAATCCCACAGATTTCCAATTTGCAGAATTCCTCAGATTTCTTTCCCCTAAAATCGATGCAGAAAATGTGGAAAGAGTGTGCAGATTTCATTTAGGCCTGGTCATGTGAACTCAGTATGGCGGCCCCTGTAACGTGATCCAATTCAAGTAAAATTAAATTTGTTAAGATACTGGTATGATTTTGATGTCATTATTTATGTAGCTGAATGTGCATTTATATTCCCGATTTTTTAAAATTACATAGTAATATACTTTAATTTTATGGTATATTATACTTTTATAATATCCACTACTGTTCAAAAGTTTAGGGTTAATATACATTTTTTCAGGATCATGTGACACTTAAAGCTGAAGTAATGGCTGCTGAAAATTCAGCTTTCCCATCACTGGAATTAACGACATTTTAAATTATATTACAATAGTAAACGGTTACTTAAATGTATTGTATTTTTGAATATTGTATAATTGTATTTTTGAACAAATAATGCAGTCTTGGTGAGCAAGAGACTTCTTCAAAAACAATAAAAATCATACTCCAAACTTTCGAATTGTAGTGTATAAAACTTGTAGTGTTCTTTTTTAATAAGAACGATTTCAGTGCATGTTCAATTGCTTATTGTGTAAGCTTTATAAACTCAACTCAACTTCCATTCTTCAATCTAAAGGACATTTTTTGTGTTTTCACAGCTGAGTTTCTGTCCAGCTTGGACCAGTATGAGATTGCCATCCCAGTGCGTGTGGGGCCGCATGGGGAAACGCTATCAGAAGAGGAGACCTCTCACAGGAATGGCCGACACCGGCGTAGCACGGAAACGCAGAGCGTTCCAGAGCCACAGCTGTACTATCAGCTCTCCACGTCGAGCGCTGACCTTTTGCTCAACCTCACGCTGCAGGGAGGACTGCTCTCGCGACCGTTCCGTGTGGAATACTGGAAGAGGGGCCGCTTGGCTTGGAGTCACCCATACTTGCCCAACTGCCACTATGTGGGTCACCTACAGCATCAGCCTCACTCTAGTTCTGTGGCTCTTAGCAACTGTAATGGCCTGGTAAGCTCCATTAGAATTTTGAAGCAAACAGTGCTGTGTCTCACGACACAATGATGTACTAATTATTGTGCACCTAACCTACTTCTGCTCTCAACTGACGTCAAATGCAAAAGTCTGCAAAATGGGCTGCACCTATAGCCTTAAAGGGATAGTTCACCCAGAAAATGAAAACTCTATCATTAATTACTCACCCTCATGTCGTTCCAAACCCATAAGACCTTCATTCATCTTCAGAACACAAATTTTTTATTAAATCCAAGAGCTTTCTGACCCTGCATAGACAGCAATGCAACTGACATGTTCAAGGCACAGAAAGGTAGTAAGGACATTGTTAAAATAGTCCATGTGACATCAGTGGTTAAAGGTGCAATAGGAGATCTCAGAAAATGCTAACTTTAGCCTGATAGCACTGAAAGCGAACGTCCCACTCTCCCTGCAATCGCCGTCCAAAGCCACGCCCCCTGAACGCACATACGCTCTAAGAGCAGAATACCAGAGACAACATTAAATTACTACAATACTACATCAACAGTTTCCAATTACAGTCCTCACGCCCTCTTGCTCTGCACATTTCATATGTATATCTTATCACGTCCGACGGTTGTTCTGTTCGACCGTAAGTTATTAAGTGCCCTGCAAAGTGGACATCACCAGATATTCCGCCATGATTCCAGTTCAAAGCGAGCGTATATGTTCCATACAAAGGGCATTAAAGTGTGCGAGACGTGAATTTAAATTGTATTTATTTACAGAGGTGTATTATGTCACACTTTGCACTTCTCTAGTAAGTTTCGTCTGTGACCCAGGTGAAAAACAAGTACACTTCCATAATGCACTTAAAGTGCTCTATTTTCGCGCACTAATTTTGTACTTAATACACTAAAAATTATCCTTTAGTACTTCTTAAGATAAACTTAAGATCATCTAAGTGTACTCAACTGTGCTATTTTGAGACACCATGAATATGAACTAAAATGCACTTTTAGCATACTATCTTTGTATTTAAAAAATGTATTTAGCTACCACTTGTAGTACACTTGAGTGTACTAGTGTACGAAAGATGGGTTCAAGTGTACTACAAGTGGTAGCTAAATACATTTTTTAAATACAAAGATAGTATGCTAAAAGTGCATTTTAGTTCATATTCATGGTGTCTCAAAATAGCACAGTTGAGTACACTTAGATGATCTTAAGTTTATCTTAAGAAGTACTAAAGGATAATTTTTAGTGTATTAAGTACAAAATTAGTGCGCGAAAATAGAGCACTTTAAGTACATTATGGAAGTGCACTTGTTTTTCACCTGGGAGTGAAGACTGCGCAGCGCAATCCGTGAGTGAATGTTCCGAAGTGAAATAAACTTCAACGGATTTCCCCTGCTCAGGGAGTAGGGAGCAATGAACACTGTGTAGGGAGCATGTCAATCTGAACACAGTTCATGCACGTAGCTCTCTTCTAACGAGCTGGTTATCTGAACCGAGTGTGTTAACTAAGCAAGACATGCAAAATATGCGGAGCGCATATGCTAACTTTCATTGAAAGTATCTCACAGTAACACAGGTTTTTGCTTATATTAAAGAAAAGGAGGGACAAGTGAAAATTATTGTAATTTTTTGCAATAAAACCCAGAATATTCCTTTAAATGGCTTTAGCACTTTGTTAGACATTTCCATCACATGAGGCTCAGATGATATCCGTAACTCTGTATACTAAAGTAATGATGTATTATACAATGTAATCTCTTTCTTTCTACACTTGAGTGAGTTGTCGTGGCGCCCTTGTAGATCTGAAATGGGCAGCTGTTGCTAAAGTCTGTCTCTCCCAGCTGGTGTAAAGCTCAACACTAAAAACAGGTGTTTTGGAAGCTAATGATGGATTTAGTTTCAAGTGGCATGCTGTGGCCTGGTAATACACCTGCATAAACAGATCACAAAGTCAAGACCAATGCTTGTTTATCCAGACCCTTTGAGTACAGTGTTAAGTCTCTCTGATAAATGCCATCGGACATCCTGGATGCGGTATTGGGTGATTCGTCTACCTGGCATCACAGGTGTTAATACATGACCGGCCTGGTCGATAATTCATCTATTTTTAATTGTGTGTGCACCAACACAAGTAAATACAATGGAGGATTAAGCTTGCTCATGAAGGCGGTAAGAAACTTCCAGGTTAATTATTGGTGATCAGAGTAGCATGACTAAATTCATCAGGGAATGCTCAGTGTGTCCACAAGAGCATCACTAAGCACATTACAGGATTATGTGGACTTGAAAAGTGTGACTGAAAGAGATGAAGAGAGGAAACAATGAAACATGCTAAGATCCTTTGGCCATCCGCCATGAGTTCCCATTTCATCCAGGATTATTAGCCCAGCACAAGCTCATTATTTTAGAGGGGAGACTAATGATGGGAAGATTTGATCTTGTCAGGGACTTCAATGTATCTAGCGTGTAAAATCAGGGAGGCCAACTGTTTCGTTTTTTCACATGCAAGCAAAGGCATGTGATACATTTCAATGACAGACCCTTCATGCTAATCTGAAGCGCAAATTTATGGTTTCTTGTTTTTTTTCAGCAAGGTGTCATTGTAGCTGGAGGTGAGGAGTACCTTATCGAGCCCCTAGTTTCTGCTAAAAACTTCACTAATGAGGATGGCAGAGAAGGGCGCCCCCATGTGGTGTACAAACGGTCATCTCTAAGATACCAAAACATGGACCAGTCCTGTGGAGTCATCGGTAAGAACTACAAACGCCATGAAGACCAAAAAGACCTTTTAATATCAACTGACGAGAAAATTGTGTTCGCCAACCCATTTCATGGGCTCTTTCAATATGTATGGTATCCCGTTTTATTCCTAACATTAAAAGTCACGTTGTAATGGAAGTAGTGACAGATCTTTTCATTCATATTGTGACTTACAACCCGAATTCCGGAAATGTTGGGACGTTTTTTAAATTTGAATAAAATGAAAACTAAAAGACTTTCAAATCACATGAGCCAATATTTTATTCACAATAGAACATAGAGAACAGAACAAATGTTTAAACAGCGAATGTTTACACTTGTATCCATTAAATGAGCTCATTTCAAATTTGATGCCTGCTATAGGTCTCAAAAAAGTTGGCACAGGGGCAACAAAGGGCTGAAAAAGCAAGACATTTTGAAAATATTCAGCTGGGAGAACATCTAGCAACTAATTAAGTTAATTTAAATCAGGTCTGTAACTGGAGACATCTCTGTGCGTAAGGAACAAAGCCGAAGACCTTTGTTGGATGCCCATGGTCTTCGGACCCTCAAACGACACTGCATCACTCATCGGCATGATTCTGTCATTGACATTACTAAATGGGCCCAGGAATACTTCCAGAAACCACTGTTAGTAAACACAATCCGTCGTGTCATATGCAGATTGCAACTAAAGCTCTATCATGCAAAAAGGAAGCCATATGTTAACATGGTCCAGAAGCGCCGTCGTGTCCTGTGGGCCAAGGCTAATTTAAAATGGACTGTTTCAAAGTGGAAAAGTGTTCTATGGTCAGACGAGTCCAAATTTGACATTCTTGTTGAAAATCATGGACACAGTGTCCTCCGGGCTAAAGAGGAGTTTTGGCACTATGAATGCTGAAAGGTATATAAAGTTTTTAGAGCAACATATGCTCCCCTCCAGACGACGTCTATTTCAGGGAAGGCCTTGTGTATTTCAGCAGGACAATGAAAAACCATATACTGCAGCTATTACAACAGCATGACTTCGTAGCAGAAGAGTCCGGGTGCTGAATTGGCCTGCTTGCAGTCCAGATCTTTCACCTATAGAGAACATTTGGTGCATCATTAAACAAAAAATACATCAAAGATGACCATGAATTCTTCAGAAGCTGGAAACCTATATCAGGCAAGAATTGGACCAAATTCCAACACCAAAACTCCAGAAACTCATAACCTTGATGCCCAGACGTCTTCAAACTGTTTTGAAAAGAAGAGGAGATGCTACAACATGGTAAATATGCCCCTGTCCCAACTATTTTGGGACCTGTAGCAGAGAAATGAGCTCATTTTGTGCATAAAATTTAAAAATTTCTCAGTTTGAACTGAGACTTATTTGTTATGTTATCTACGGTCTATCGTGAATAAAATATTGGCTCGTGTGATTTGAAATACTTTTAGTTTTCATTTTATTCAAATTAAAAAAATGTATTAAAAAAATTAATTATTAAAAAATGGTGGGCAGGAACTTGGTTCTATGCATCAGTTGTTGATTGAATGGAGTCTTATCAAAAGCTTATAGTCGATTGTAAGAAAGGGGCGGTGTTTAAGCAGACTAAAATGATTGGAGAAGTCTGGCATGCATCACCGGAGAAAAGCCATTTTTCATGCTCAAGGAATTTATTTAGGAAAAAGATAGGGTTAATTTACAATCCATGTTGACTCTAAGGAATTTATTTGGGACACTGCCTGGTTTATAGGTAAATTTAAAGGTCCCCTGAAGTGCTTTGAAACACGCAGCGTTATTCTATGTGGTGACGTAATTTCAACTGAAACAGGAAGACAGGGCGGGACATATTGAGCAGCCCCACCCCCTTTTTAAAATAGCCAATAGCGTTTTGTTTATATATGCTCGGGCCAGAGCCGTACTTGAGCTCGGTAAAGCCGCATTTGACAGCCATAGTCTAATAGAGAATGAGGAGTTACATCACATTCTTTTCACTCCGCGTTGCATTTCGGGAAGGCGCCGCCATATTAGCAGGATACGCTGCCTGTTTCCATGGTTACTTCTCATTCTTTATACGGATAACTGCTTATCTTTTGTTTTGTTTTTGCCTTTAAGTTAAACAATTATTCATTCTTCGTTGTATGGTTTGCAGAGAAGAGAAGCTAATTGATCACACTGCATCATAATTAGACTTTTTTTTTCTCTTAGGTTTTGTAGAATTTCATAAACAATGTTGATCTGATTACCATGAAAACAGTGTCACCCGGTGGACACTAGCTGCTGTTTTCAGCCATCATATTAAATTATCCTAATAAAAGTGTGTTCAACAAGCTGACAGAAGTCAATCTATTTCTTTATCAGAAACTTTTAAATGAGAAAGTATAATTGTTGTCATTATAAATATAAATTGTTCCATGGCCACGGAGAATCAGAGATTGTGGGTCACATTCAGCGAGTCACAAATTCGCTGTATTTTTATATTTATGTCAACAAATGACAAGCAAAATCTAATCCCTAGGAGCTTGTCAACAGTTTTATAGCATTTTAAAATGCTGTACTAAGACAGTGATGCTAAAAGACATGCAGGTGAGGCAGAATATTAACACGAAAGAAATTAGAAAGTCGTAATGTAGAAAGCGCTTATGGAATAAGACAGTGATATTTAATGTTCATAATTTGGGCTCATCTGTTTTTCTGCACATATTATGATTTATTAGAAAGATGTGTAAAGAATGTGATCTTTTATTATCACTGTCTCTGTGCAATAATGTTCCGTGTTCTAATGAGAGGAAAATGCTTAACGTAAATAAACGCATTGCGTTCATATTTTGAGCTGTGTATCTGCACATAGTATGCTTTACAATTTTGTCTTTATCACTGTCTTGGTACATTAAGCCACTTTAAGCGTTTTAGAAAGTGTCTTGTTCAAGTTCTACTAATTCACAAGCCTAGTGAGAGTCATACTAGCAAAGAAGGTAACGTAACGTTAATTATTAAACCAACAAAATCAAATCTTTCAAAAGAACACACAGAAATGTGATTCTTTTATTGAGTGAGAGGCAGTAGGTTTAATCAGGGACTAACAGATTTACTATTCGGCATCGATCTTCTCCGCGACCTGCTTCCTTTGGTGTTTTTACACAGAAAAAAGGTGAAAAAACTTACTGTTTTATCCAGTTTTCTCTCAGAACGATGATATGAGTTACTATTGCAATTCCCGATGCAGCATGAATGACATACAATGTTGAAATTTTTCACAATCACGTAAAAAAAATAAAATAAAATAAGTTACCGCCCTAAACCCATTAGTGGAAAGGCAGCGCTATCCTGCAAATATGGCGGGTAAACAAAGCAGTTTCCCAGAACTCAACGCGGTGTTACGTCACATTCTCATTCTCTGTAGATTACCCCCTAGATTCAATATGAAACTCTTAGTAAAACAAAATAGTGATCATAATCATGCTGAAGCTATGTAGTTTTAAAAGTGTTTCATATATGCCGACTCGCGCATATGATCCGCTGCGTGCAATCACGTCTCTAGACCGGAGCCAAAGTCTGGATTAGACTGTGAGTGCTGCCGCGGTTGGCATGACAACGCAAAACCAGACCTCATTTGCCCCAATCGAAAGCATATTTACACTGTCTGAATCGTTCCCTATCGCCTACATTGTGCACTACGTGCCATTCACTGTACAGGAAATATTACACTGTGAACAAGTGACCAATCTCAGCCGCAGCTTCAGCGTTTATTTATAGTGTAGGGGGCGGGCGCTTCGTGTTATAGAGAGCATTTGATTGGACAGAAAGTTTGATGAGAAGATGAAGTACGATGTGACGTCAAAAAAATCGTTGAGCCGTTTTGGCGGAAGTGACGAACTGCAAGCTTTGAATGCTTGTATCTTCTAAATGCAAATTTTGTCACTGTTTTGGAGCACACTGGCTTACAGATTACCTTAAGACCAACATATTGATACTAACACCCAAAAAACTTCAATTTTGATTTCATGGGACCTTTAACATAACTACCTTATTGAAAGTAATCAATCCAAAGTCAGCTCATTTTTTATTTGAAGATGCGCTAGAAGGACTTTGCGAAAAATAGCATTAACTTCTGAATTAAAGACACTTTTTTCTTCACAAGATTTTGTAAAAAAAAAAACTGTAGCTACAGAGTTTTGCTCATTAGCCGCTCTTCCACCAAAATTGCCTGGAACAATTTGTCCCAGGAACTTTTTTCCCCCCAGACCTGTTGCTGTCTGTGTTTCCATTGCGTACCAAGTACCATGAATATTAGGCAAATAGTCTGGTTACGTAAGTCTGCACGCATTTCTCACATAGACTGTAAAAAAGGTTTCTCAATACCAAGTATGCAAATTTCAGACTCTGTAGTTCGGACTTTGCAAGTTCAACTCGGGAGTGTGAAGTCCCTGGAACGGGATGGCGCAAGTCTGGTAATATAAAAAAAAAAGTCCAGTAATTCTGCAAATGGAACAGCAGCGTACTTGATAACGTCAGTCAGCTCACCTTGGCTACTGCAATTTCCCTCACTGTACTTACAATAAGACGAAATATGATATCAAACACCACTGCCTATTTTCATTTAAACACATTAATAGCCGTAGAAATATAGTTCAGGAAACGAACATACATTACAATTGTGGCCTTTTCTCTTTAGATGAAAAGCCTGGTAAAAGCTATGGATGGTGGCAGAGAACAATAAAACCCTCACCCAACCAGATGGGACGGGGCCAGTTACCATTGAAGCGCTCTGTCAGCCAAGAGCGCTACGTGGAAACCCTGGTGGTGGCCGACAAGATGATGGTCAGCTATCACGGCCGTCGCGATATTGAACAGTACATTCTGGCCGTCATGAATATTGTAAGCTTCAAGTCTCCTTGTTTTTATTTGCATGCTTAAAAGAATAGTTCACACAAAAATCTTGTCACCTTTCATGTCTTTTGAAAACCATGACCTTTTTATTTATTTATTTTATAGCAGAATGTCCTAGCTGCTCTTTTCTGTACAATGAACGTGAAAGGTGACCATGTAAAGAAAATTTTAGATTTTAGATTTTTTTCTATTCCCCACAAAGCTATCATATGGGTTCAGGTACTTTCAAGATGATTTTTTGGTGCTTATTTGGTGTTTGACTGCCTCTGGTTTCCATTTGCTTTCATTTTATGGAGAAAGCTGTTCGGACATTCTGCTAAAGCCTTTGCCGGTTACTTGAGATCCTCACAAAGACCTAAAATGAACAGCCTGCAATGATGTCAAAAGAATAATGAATAAATGAAAACTGGTTGTCTAAGTAACTGTCTTCTGTCACCCTGAGGATCCATATTTCTCTCTCCAATTTATAATTCACATGGGCGATATGTCGTATTGTTACAAATAGTTTCAAACCTGTGGAATGTGTTTAATGAAGGGATTACCTCACCTTGTGGCCCCAGCGCAGCAGTTAGCACTGGTTTCATAGTAGACTATAAAATGTCCATCTTTACAGTAAACAGCAGGATTAGAAAGGTCTAAAAACAGACAATTGGCTCGTTTTTAAGACTGGTTTTTTCTTGTTTCCCTGGAGGTCAGGTTGCCAAACTGTTCCAGGATTCTAGCCTGGGGAATGCAGTGAACATCGTTGTGACGAGGCTTATTCTACTGATGGAAGACCAGGTACTCTTATTGAAGCATGTTTGCCTAAAGGACTGATACATTTATTACATTTGCCTGATCACAATATTTGTGTGCTTTAAAGGGGTCATATGATGCTATTTTAAAGATCATTATTTTATGTATATGGTGTAACAGAATATGTTGACATGCTTTAATGTTCAAAAAATGCATTATATTTCAAATACTGTACATTATTGTAGTTCCTCTATGCCCTGCCTCCCTCAAACGCGTCGTTTTCTACAAAGCCCCTCCTTCCAACAAGTGCAGTCTGCTCTGATTGGCCAACTGACCCAGTGCATTGTGATTGGCCGAACACCACAAGCACGCGTCAGAAATGTAACGCCCCTTACCATAATCGCGAGCTTCAGCTTTCAAGTTAGTTTTATCAGTTCAAGCCCGAAAGGGGAACAGAGTCGTGTGACAGACACAGTGATGATGCTCGTATGTATTTGCAGTACACAAGTCGAGGGTAAGATGATTTCTGACAGGCTGTGTCATGTTATGTGTCATGATGTGACCCTGTTCCCCTCACACACATACACACACAACGCGTTACGTGCAAAACTCCGCATTTATATAGTCAATAGCAAATATTTGAACTAATGATAAAACATACCTACAGTCGCTGATTCAGAAGCGCCGGATTGTCATAGCAAAGTCGGAATTTACCCTTTTTTTTTTTTTTTAGAAATAGCCTTCGTGCATAGCCAGCCTTGTGCTCTACTAGGTTCACGAAACTGTCGTCCATAAAATGCGTTGCACAAATTCGAACATTTGGGTTGTGCTGTTGTGTTGTAAACAAATCTTAACCAATGATTCCTAATTGCATCTACTTTCGGAAGGCCAAATAAAGTGATTTTTCTGTTGCATAGAAACACAGAGCGTCTCCCTGACATGGCTGCATCAACACTGCTGTGGTTACTGAAACCACGCCTTCTTTCTTTGCATGAACATTTGGGGCGGCATTACGCAAATATTTCCACATCATGCCGTAGACATGTGGGGGCGTTTGAATGAGCCGTTTTAGGGGGGTGTGGACAAGTCTTAACTCTTATAAAGAATATCTCTTTGGGTTTGAGACTTTAGTCTTTGCAACTTTAGAGATCTCATTTTGCACGAACAGCTTGTAACACTCCAAAGAGAAATAAAACTTGAAATCGCATCATATGACCCCTTTAAATTCCTGTCATGCATTAGCATTCAAATAGGGACATTTTAAGTGAACATAGAAATGCCACAACATGCGTCTGTTTCTGGTCCAGTGGTGTGTTATATGAAATATAATTGCCTCTGGTGTGCATTGCATTTGTGAAAAGTATAAAAAATTGTTTAACAAGCATTGTGAATGCAAGCACTCTGGCTACACTTTGTTTTAATATAAAATATATAAATATATATTATTTTTGCATTTTAACGATTTAGGATAGAAATATGCACTATTGTTAAAAAGTTTTGGGTCAGTATTTAAAAAAAATGTTTATTCAGCAAGATGCATTAAATTGAACAATAATGACAGTAAAGACTTTTAGTTTGTTAGAAAAGATTTCTAATGTAAGTAAGCACAGTTCTTTTGACTTTTATTTTATCAAAGTTTTTATCAGAGTCCTGAAATGTATCACAGTTTCCACAAAAATATTAAGCAGCACAACATATATTTCAAAATATCACTGTTTTACTGTATTTTTGATCAAATAAATGCAACCTTGGTGAGTATAAAAACATAAAATTTTTTTTAAACCTTATAGACCCCAACTTTTAAACAGCAGTGTACATTATTATTCCATATGTATTTCATTGTTCATTTATATTTTATGAATATATAATGTGTATAATTATAACATTTTATTAAAGTTCACCACATTTTATATTTTAAATATTTAAAAATATATTTGAAATATTGTTATTCATGCTAGCCCAGTGCAGTAATTAAACACTTTGTAAAATCCCGAATGAAACATGCACTTTATTGTATAATTCCAAGAATATGTGCATTATGCTTACTAGAAACATAAGCAAACAAAAAAGCCATTGAATCATTTATTGCAATTATTTATACACAAATTATTCATCAGACAGAATTTCATGATTGTTACACTCCAACACATACACATATAAGCCTTAGTCTGGCTTATTTCACCTGTCAAAGAATTCCTTGTTTGTGTATTTACAGGCAAAAGCGTCCTAGTCCGAGGCAGTTGAGACAGTCCACACAAGTCTGGACTGTTTGCTACCCGGCTCTGCTGGGTGTGTCCAGAGAGTCTGCCATGACTGCTCTTATTGTTGATCGTGACCTCTCATTTTGCCACAGTCATGAATGTACAGGGGCCTAAAAACATGTAAAAATTCAAGCAGTATCTAAGGGGAAGCCAAACTGTACTGCTACTGTTCTCGCCACCTGCTTCTAAATGCAATCAATCTGCCTCTGTCATGCATTCAGGCTTCCACCTCTGTCCTGAGCGGGGCGTGACGACACCACATGAGCGAGTTGGCTCGCTCCGCGGGATTTCTGGAACATGCTGACAGAGTCGTGACCTCAAACAGGCTCCTACAAACGACGCAGGGCAGGGAAAGGATAGGAGTGGGGTTTTTTATTTGTATTTAATGGAGCATTAATGATCCCAAATCGCAGACCGCTAAAAATAAATCCCCCTGTAATTTGTTCCGCATAATGTCATTTGACAAATGATGGGAGACCGGTCATTAGGAGCAGTATTAGCCGTGTTGAGATAACCACTGTGTGGCGTGCTGAGGTTGCGTGGAACCAAACATGGTTCGTTTCCAGATGAGAACACCCCGCCACCCCCTGTGGTAAAGGAAACCCGGAAAGTTAGGACTCTGAGCCCTGGATTGTGGGATGATACATTTATAGACTATGCCAGTGTGTGTATTCCTGGGTTACGAGTGTAATGGTGCTGTGGCCGTCTGTCTTTTTGTACATGCTAGCAGTGTATTTGTTGTGTCTATATTACCATAGAAGCCCTGATCAACTGTAAACTCGTCAATAAAGCAGAGTTCATGTTTTTTGAACGTTTAATACTAAATTGGCTGCATTTACTGTTAAAAAGCTGCTTGCTTTATGTATTGCTACGCTATTGACAATGATCTGTCTTTCCTTGCAAAATTTTTGGTAGGCATTTTTGCTAATTTGATCTCACCTTATAAGGTTTAGACAATATACATAAGCCATATGCATACCATACCAATGGCAAACTGAAGGAGTGTTCTAGGAAACCTTTTTGAAAACAGTCATTATTTCTGCAATTTTGTTTTGCACAGAATTGAAATACTTCAGCTGGAAAGAACCAGCATTTTGTCAACTGTTATATAAAAAGAAGTTATATCAACCTAGATGGGAAACCAATTTTATGGTCTTACTGTACTACAAATACAGATATGAGCATGCACATATGTTCAACTCATCAAATTATACACAGAGAGTACGATGTATATGTAATAAATCTGGATGTACTGTATGATCCAAGTTTATCTGATCCAACTTTTTCCTTTCTTCTCTTGCCAGCCCACACTAGAGGTAAACCATCATGCAGGGAAGTCTTTAGACAGTTTCTGCAAGTGGCAAAAGTCCATTCTGCACAGGAACGGACATGGAAATGCCATCCCTGACAATGGAATCGCTCACCATGATACAGCAGTCCTCATCACCAGGTCAGCAGATAATTAGAGAGAAAGTTTGACTATTTCAGTATATGCTTTTAAAATCTTTTTCAACACACACATACACACAAACACATTAACATCTGTGTAAAATTTTGTAGCACTCCATTGGTTCTACAAGGCAACAGGTCATAATTTTAAAATGGCTTTAAAGTACTTGAAGTGTGTGTTTTGAAGAACAAGCGATTTATGGTAAATCATGCTATAGGTTTAATCTACACAATGATGAGTTAGGTTGAATTCCTGCGGCTCAGAGTTGAGTGTGAGAGATAACATGTGAAGTATGAGAAAGAAATAGAGAGCGAGAGCTAAGGAGAGAAGCAGAGAGAAAGAGAAACTGTGGGAAGTGTTGAGTCGTTATATTGGAGGTTATATCAGAGGGTATGTCTGCTGGATTCATCAAGCATTTCCTTTCATTGTCTTCACTCTCTTATCAGGACAGTGTCCAGTCTGTGAACTGTCTCACAGCTCTAGTATCTGTGTGTGTGTGTCTGTAGAAAAACCCAAGCTGTTCAATCACCCAAACATAAAAAACATAATTACTTATGTGGTGTGTTTTCAGGTATGACATCTGCATCTACAAGAACAAACCCTGTGGAACACTTGGTAAGACATATATCTATCCATTCAACCAATCCATCCATTCTACCAATTTATCTAATCTATACATCCTACCATTCCAAAAATCTATCCAATCCATCCATCCTACCAATCCATTTTACCATTTATTCCAATCAATCCATCCTACCAATCAATCCCTTCTTCCAATCCATCCAGTAATCCGATCCATCCATTCTACTAATCCATAAATCCCATCTACTCTACCAATCCATCCCTCCTACCGATCCATCTATCCAACCATTTTACCAGTTCTTCCAATCCATCCGACCAATCCATCCATTCTACCAATCCATCAATTCATCTATTCTACCAATCCATCCATCCTACCAATACATCTATCCATCCATTTTTACCAATTCTTCCAATCCATCCATTCTTCCAATACACCCAGTCATCCACTCTATCCATTTTACTAATCCAATCAATCATCCAATCCATCTATTCTACCAATCCAAACAATCTTCCCATCCATCCATCCATCATTAATTGTGTTATCTGCCTGCATGCATTAAATATTTGTTTATTCATGTCTGAATTCTCATTTCTTCTCTGTTCATAACAAAGCTAATCGAAGATTTATTGGTACTGTATAGTTTTTACTTTGATATTATTGATAAGTTTGTAGAGACTAATTAATTAATTAACTTACTAATCAGCAATACTGTAGTAGTATTTGCTGTATTTACTGTAGGATATATGTGTATCTGCATATTCACCTTATTTTTCAATGTGTAAGTAAGCTATTTCTTCTGAATGTGTGGGACTTCCAATTGATTAGCCGCTACAGCTAAACATCTATTAGAATAAACAAAGTGCAGTAAATTGTAAAACTCTTTGTTCAACAAAGTGTGTTTATGATTGCAATAATAAATCAAAATAATATGATAACAATTACTAATTTACAATTTCAGTCAACATAAAAATCTTTTTTGTACAGCTAAAATAACTGAAAGCTGCTGACACCATAAGCCGAATTAAAAAGACCCAGCCCACTCTTACGATAAAAATAAGGTGGATAGTGTTGTAGCATATATGTGTATGTATATATGTGTGTGTCCATGTCACTGTGCCTGTGTGCACACGTGTGTCTGTATCAGGTCTGGCACCTGTTGGCGGTATGTGTGAGCCAGAGAGAAGCTGTAGCATCAATGAAGACATTGGTCTGGCAACTGCATTCACCATTGCACACGAGATAGGACACACGTGAGTCTCTTCCAATTCCTCTACTGCCTTCCTTGCTTCTAATGTTCCATTGTTCCTGCATGTTTTCTGTCCGAATTTTGTTGATTGATGTTGCTCACTTTGGGTCAAGAGGGAACTGAAGGGGGTATGTGAATTAATGAAAAACTAATAATTAAATGATACAAATGTCAAATGAAAATAAATACCAAAATGTGAAATAAAAGAAATGCTTACTAAAAAAGATTAAATATTTAATTTTTTACCTGTATTTCATGTGACCAATAATTAGTGTCGGAGAACTGTGAACATGCAAATGTTTTGTTAAATTATTGAAATATTAACTTAAAAACTCAGAAGTTGATAAGTAGTTTAGTTTGGGAATCAATAAAGTTTGGGAATCCCTGATGTAGCTAAACCTAACTGTGACAAAATTATGTCAGTATACCATATATTCCAAAATGTTCATATTCCAAAAGCCTTTGAAGCTCTACTATAAGTGAGCATTACAGAGGCTTTCTAAAATTCCAGTTTTACTTGTGTCATCAGGGCACACCCTCTCGACTCTGACCCTTGACATTTGACCTCTACTCTAAGCAGCCTACCAAAACAAACTTGGCTTTAATTCAAGGATGAACTCTAAAGCCATTGGAGCCTTTTAAATACAAATAATGCTCATTATCAACAACTGCACTAATATTTTCTCTCAGTCTTGCGATATTTATATCTTGTTAGTGGAGCAAGTGACGACAGACTATGATGGCTCCAGTCGCTTTGTGCTGGGCTTTTCATTTGCGTTTTTTTTGCACTCCAAGATGTTGAAATATTGTTTTACTTGGTGGCCCAGCATTCCATTCACTTTCTGCAGCTTAATCATGCACATGAATTTTTGGGCACGCCTGGCTGATATCGAGCTTTGGAATACTTCCATGAAAAGCAATTCTTTTGTCATTTCTGCTACTTTAGTAGTTGAAAAGCAATTTTTTTTCTATCATTGTAGCTCTGTTTGTACTTGGTCACTCAGCATACTGTTGCTTTGGCTACACTCATGGGCCACTGAGCTGTTTTCATAGGTGGTGAAGTCATTAGTGGTCTGGTCCTAATGGTTCGTCCAGGTACCTTTGAACTGATGGCCATATGACGCTGCACACTGGGGCTGTCTAGACAAGGGGGCATATGTTTAACTGTGTGTAGGATTACATAAGTTTGTGTGAGGTGCTGATAGGTTTGGGTGTGTATGTTCACATTCTGTAATCAGGGCCACGGGATTACATTTTTATAATTCCATAAAATCACTCATCTCTATCTTTCAGGCTTGGGATGAATCATGATGGTGTTGGCAATGCATGTGGGGTGCGCAGTCAGGAGACCGCTAAACTCATGGCTGCCCACATCACCATGAAGACTAACCCCTTCGTCTGGTCTGCCTGCAGCCGTGATTACATCACCAACTTCCTCGAGTGCGTCTGCTGCCTCTTTCTGAGATCTGTATTTTCATTGAGACGTACCAGATTTAGTGTGAAATATGACTGTATCATTATTGAATTTTAGGATCATAAATTTCCTAAAATTTCCAAAAAGGATTGGATTATAAAAATTATTGATGTGAATGTCTTTTTAAAGTCATACAACATGATCGTCTGAGTTTGTATTTAAGAGGCATTTGTTACATGAGGTGCTTAGTAATGATAGACCAATATACAGGCTAATTAATAATTGGCCTGAAAATCTTCTGACAGTTCACATTTTCTGTTTTCAGATATTTTAGTGAATTTTTGTTGTACGTCTTGATCAAATTTAATTTATTTTCATTTTATATACACTACAGTAAAGACATTTTTATCATATGCACATGCAAATGAAAACGTATGCAAATTTGTTTGCATATGTTTCAAGTTTCTTGAGCACCAAATCAGCATATTAGCATGAATTCTGAAGGATCAAGTTACACTAAGACTGAAGATATGGCTGCTGAAAATTCAGCTTTGCCATCACAGGTATAAATAAAACTTTAAACTATATTAAAATAGTATGAAAATAGTTAGTGGCACTTTTGCATAAATTCCTTACAATGGTGATTAAAATATGTTTTTAACCATTAAGGCCAATTCACTCTGCCACAACATAAACAAGAGTTAACACACTGATCCAAAAAAAAACCCACAACTGTTGGAATTTAGTGTTTGTTGGCATCAGGGCAGCATGAACTAGCCTTTACACTTCCATCACTTCTCACACACCCATTCTGTTTTCTTTCTGATTGTTTCTCAGCTCTGGCATGGGGTCCTGCCTCAACAATGTTCCGCCGAAGCAGGAATTTGTTTACCCCACCACAGCCCCTGGCCAAGCCTATGATGCAGACGAGCAATGCCGCTTTCAGTACGGTGTGAAGTCTCGTCAGTGTAAATACGGGGTACTTGCATCACTCAGTGTAATCGACAACAGTTCTTCACCCAAGAAAGAAAATTCCATCATCATCATCATCATCATCATCTCTTTAAAATGCAGATCACCATGATTTTTGACTATGGCACCATGGGAATACCATGTTTTTTTCTGATGTACCATTCAAAAGTTTGGGGTCAGTGAGATTAAACTCTCTATTCATCAAAGAATCCTTTTCTGTTTTTACTGTATTTTTATCAAATAAATGGAGCCTTAGTGAGCATAAGTGACATTTTTCAAAAAGATTTAAAAATCCAAAACCCAAACTTTAGAATGGTAGTGTACATCACCCTACAAGAACAGCATTGTGCTTTAGACATTGAAACATAGATATTAGATGTTTATATTATCAGTAACAAAAAAAAAATACAATAGTCACACTATGCATATGCAATATTTTGTCTTCAAAAAAGAACTTTTTGTGCTGAAGTCATGATTTGCTAGAACATTTTATTTAAATGTTGTGGTGGGATATCCAAATAATATGTTCAAAATATTTATTTTTATGTCTGTAAAATTATGTATTTTTTGCATATTGACTATTTTAAAAATATCTAAATTAGAGGTATATAACCATCACACCATAACACAGTAAGACATCTATGCTCAAGTAGAGCATAGTACAGATTAATTGTGGGTTATGGTCCTATCCAGGTTGCCTTTATATCCTCACAGTAAATCATTTAGCTCTCTCTCTCTCTCTCTCTCTCTGCAAATCTGCTCCAGATGGTAGTTCTACCTTTCGCTGGCTGTAACATTCCATCTTTTTGCTCCCCCCAAGACTTGAGACCGCTGGCATTCTGCCACTTTTGTCCAAAACCAAAAGTTGGTCAAAAGTTTGCTTCTCTTTGGTTTGCGGCTCTATTCTCTGCCAGCCAAGGCTGACCCTTACACCTCCACAGACCCACAGTGGAGTCAGAGCTCAGTATGTAAAGTGTGCTATTTCTGCTCTTGTTGAGTCAAGCTTTAGGTTTTTACTGCTTTATGGGATACCAATGCAGGAAACTGAACATGTGGAGGAGGATAACACACTAGTTCAGCTCTCACTGTAACTATGTAGTCTAATAAAGCAGGAAGTTATTAGGTTGGTCTGCAGTGCAGTGTGTTCTTTACATCTGATCTGAGGACATCCGATATACATCATGAGATGTGACAGAAACAAAAACGTACCATGGTATAACTGTTAAAACATACTAAAAACACTCAGAACATCTTAGCAACCACATAGCCATGTCGGAGGATATTGTTTGGTGTAGGAATGTCCAACTTCTACTCTTTCCACACATTTCTTCAGTCTCGTGAGTGTCTCTTAATGTCTGTTTTCCCCCACATTATCTGGAGTTTTGTTTAGTGGCTTGTGTGTATGTGTGTTTTCAGGAAGTGTGCAGTGAGCTTTGGTGCATGAGTAAAGGGAATCGTTGCATCACCAGTAGCATCCCAGCAGCCGAGGGCACCATATGTCAGACCAGCACCATCGAAAAAGGGGTAAGCACAGGGAATTCTTGGAACAGACCAGGAAGAACACAACACAGCTATGTCAAGGCTCAGGAAACATTTTTTTGGCTTGATAGGTAGGTCATATTTCATAATGAAATAGTTTGAATGTAGTAGGTAAGTAGTAATGCATTCTTTGACAAAAAAAAAAAGTGAGTGATGCTTTTAAATTCAATTTAATATATATAATAAAATAAGTTGGCAGATAGTTTTTGGGTTGCCAGATATCACATATTTTATGTTGATTAATGCAGTTTTTTTATTAGTGGTGCTACAAAAGAATGTGTGTGCCATATGGAACACGTCCAGAGGGGGTAGATGGTGGATGGGGCCACTGGTCGCCATGGGAGGAGTGTAGTCGCACCTGTGGGGGCGGAGTCTCGTCTTCTATTCGCCATTGTGACAGCCCCAGGTGAGTCAGGGTCATGTGATTGATTAACACTGTTTGATTGGACAGATCACTGGCGGTATTAGTCAACGACAATGGTAATATGCTACATTGTGTGAATGGCAGTGTTCCTAATGGTGAACTGAACTGAATACTGAACTGTATGCTACCTAAATAGTAAGGGGAAAAAATCTACATTGTCACATTTCCTCATAATGTTGTAAAATAAAAATTGTCATCATTTACTCACCCTCTGCTCGTTCCAAAACCTGCATGAGCTTCTTTCTTGTGTTGAACACAAAATAAGATATTTTAAAGAATGTTGGCAACCAGACAAGTTGACAATAGCAATTAGGACAATGTATGGAAGCCACAGTATGGAAAAAATACCATGAAAGTCATTGGCTACCGTCAACTGGACAGAAGCCTATCCCTAACATAAGAAAGAAATTCATACAGGTTTGGACCAACTTGAGGCTAAGTAAATGATGACAGAATTTTCATTTTGGCTGAATAGTCCCTTTAAAGCATCTAAAAATAATTGCATAAAAATGTCTCAACTAATCAAATATAAAAAATTAGATGCAAGAAATTGGGGTTGATATTACTTATGGTTTATTTATCACAACAAAAATAGAAGGTTAAGTCAAACATGTTGCAATATTGGATACGGTATTTTGTGCAGTGTAGTTGGGCATCCAAGTATTTTATGTATACAGATAATGTAGATACTATAAAATAGTTCAGAAGTTTGGGGTCAGTTGGATTTAACCTTAACCCTCACAAAAGATTTACATTTCAAATAATTGTTTTCATTATTGTTTTTTGTTGAGCACCTATCAGCATATTAGAATTGTTTCTGAAGGATCATGTGACACTAAAGACTGGAGCAATGGCTGCTTTACCAGCACAGGAATAAAATACATTTGACGTATGTATTAGAAAACAGTTATTTTCAATTATAATATTGTGTAGTTATTTGAAACTTCACAATGTTACTGTTTTTCTGTATTTTTGATCAAATAAATGTGCTTTGGTGAGCATAAGAAGCTTCTTTCAAAAACATGAAAAAAATATATTACCAACCCCAAAAGTTTGGACATAGTTTTTTTTTTTTTGTTTAGTATATTTGAGTGATTTGATGATTCATAATGTTCTTAGGCTCAGCCTGTTGTACTCAGTGAACCTAGTTTGATGACATGCCAGGGAAAATCGGAAAAACTAACAGAT
Organism: Barbus barbus; assembly: GCF_936440315.1. Taxonomy (NCBI): domain Eukaryota; kingdom Metazoa; phylum Chordata; class Actinopteri; order Cypriniformes; family Cyprinidae; genus Barbus; species Barbus barbus. The sequence goes on from NC_136757.1 coordinate 19,872,573, forward strand.
CGACACAAACACAGAAGATGTCTGGCTGAAGTGAACTTGAGCAGAATGATTGTGTAATTGAGAGTTACATTGAAATTACACTAAGATGTGTCTGATGCCTGTCCTTGTGTGGATCCAGGCCAACAGTTGGAGGAAAATATTGTCTGGGAGAGAGGAAGCGCTTCAGGTCCTGCAACATTGATGTGAGTTTGATACCCACACATCACTTACTGACTCCATTTGTGTTTATCTGTCTGCCTGTATGTCTGTATGAAGTATTTCTTCAAATACTTACAAATTTGCACATATCCCACTTAGAACTTTGGTTTGTTTGTGGATGGATTCTGTTCTACATTAGATGACATGACTGAAAATTAGGGTGCATTTGGCAAAATATTAAACCTCTAAATGAGTAGACATACTCCAGTAGAAGAAATCGATTCACAGCTCCACATGCTCCACTATATGCTCAGACTGACTGATTTGTGTGTGGATTAGGAGTGCCCGGCCGGATCTCAGGATTTTCGGGAGATTCAGTGCTCGGACTTTGACAGTGTTCCCTTCCGGGGGAAATTCTACACCTGGAAACCATACAGGGGTGGTAAGTACACAGCCCTTTATATCACCTTTTCTGAGATACACTGGTTGTGTCACTTCGATTACTCTGAACTACTACAGTTCTGCATTATATTCTGCTCCGGGTGTATGTTCACTACTGTGTGTGCACTTTGGATGGGTTAAATGCAGAGCACAAATTCTGAGTATGGGTCACCATACTTGGCCACACACCACTTCCCCTTCCCTTTCCCTAAATGCACTGTAAGTCTCTTTGGATAAAAGCGCCTACCAAATGAACAATATAAGGATGTGAAATATATCAACACCATATTGGTATTGCTTTACAAATGTGACATTTTAATGTTACTGAATCTTTCTGATAAGTAAAACAGGTCACTAAATTATATTCAAATGTTATTCATGGGACCCTACATTATTTCTAGTTGGTGTACATTTTGTTAAGCACAATAGAATTAAATGTTTACACACAGCCCATATGATATTTATTCTTTTTGATAATACTTTACAATTCAGTCCCATTAGATAACATTATTTAATGCATTAATGCACAATACATTTGTTATATTATTTATTCATCATTGTTAACAACATGTTTATATTATTCCAGTGGCTCCAGGTTGTGTGACATTTATTAAATGATTGTAATATAAGAAAGATTTCCTGCAGTTGAGTCTGTTTAAAAATTAAAAGCAGTTTTCCACTGTACATATTTTTGGTGTAATTTGAAACACACAGATGTGGGCTTTTGTGGGCTATTAAGGGGAGACTTTTTTGTAATCATTCTCACAAAATGTAGATTGAGATCTAATGCTGGATTCAAAATATAAATACTTCTATCATAAGGGTGCATCCCTTGAACTAATGCAAATGTTTGTGCTAAGAACTAAACAGAATAACGTGATCTCTTAGTTACCTACCTACATCTTTCCTGATTATGGGGATGTTTAAGAGCTCAGTTGTTGTTGTTTAAGACTGTTTTGGGCTTTGGAAGGTGGTTTAGATATTAGGACTGGACCACCATGCTCCAAAGAACCAGCCTCTGCACTGGAGCAGGTCCAGGACAGATGTGAGAGAGAGATAATGAGAAAAAAAGAAACTGCAGATAACAATCTGGCATCCATATGCCAGGCTGCAAACTGCCAACTTCCCAGAATCCCTGGTTTAAAGTCCTGCTTTTGATGAGTGTGAAGCTGGACGTCAAGGACATAACTGCCTTTAATCTGCCCCTCCAATAACATAATGGCTTACAGAGAGAAGCCCACTGCAGGCTACAAGCGCTGCTTTCATCAAGTCAGCTCATTTTACAATGGAAATCCCTTGCAGCTGTTAAAATAAGTGCCAGACTGCTGTTTTACCCTGCTGTAGGGTAAGGTAGCATATAGATGTTTATTGTTAGTCAATTAGTTTGTTTTTATATTACTATATTTATAATAATATACTTTACATTTATTGTGCCATCCCAAAGAGGCACAAAATCACTTTCACAGACTTTTAGTTATTAATATAGTTATTATGATTATTATTATCATAATCATAGGGTTCTGTTTGCATGAGCTCCAACTTATTGCCTTAATCGCATTTATAAGGGTGCTTGTAAATGTAGCCTGCACTGTCATTTTTTTTTCAACTTAAAGTAAGTGTTCGTGCTGCCTTAAAATATTAAGTTTTGTGAACTTAAATTGTGAAGATGTCTTAATTTAGGATTAAGTTGACAGGACTTATAAAACAAGTGCAATAAACATAATTTAAGTTTTGTGGACGTATTTGTGAAGTTGTCTTAATTAAGAATAACGTTGACATGACTTTATAAAAACAAGTGCAATGAACATTATTTAAGTTTAATCATTTGAATTTTATTGTTCTACTAAAAGAAGTTCAGTTCATTAACAACGATGCTGTATGAAGCATACAGTGATGTACTGCATAAAAAATAAAAATGCATAAAATACAGAGCAGTTTTTTTATGAGTCCAGAAAAGATTAAAATCACACTTCATCACTTGCTGAAGTTCAGGTCAAGCACATTGCATTGTGAGTTACAATTTGTCATGTTCTAGTTGTACACTCTCTCGCAAGAAACTCCTGAAACCCATACACTCCAGTGAAGCCTTCTTCTAACCACCTCAAAAATATACCTATGCTCTTCCAGAGCCAAGCCTCATGGGATGTGCAGTTTCCATCGTAAGCCTGCTTCAGTATATGTTTTCACAGGCACCCAGGACCTTATCAAATTAGTCCAACACTAACAGAAAATTGGCCAGCAGCTCAAAAAACTGCCCCCTTTAGATTTATAAAACACGTTTAGTGGAACAGTTATTATTTAACGCCAAGACTGTGGTAGATGTGATCCTGCTGATAAGGCAAGTGGTTCTTAGACAGCCAAAGTGAGATTATGCAGAGTTTTAACACCACCGCTGCCAGGTACAGGCAAGGGGAATGGGTTCAGACCCACCAGCTTGTCAAGCGTAATATAAAGGAGGCCTAGAGTAGGGACAAAATCACGTACTGGTACCAGTCAACTCCTTGTTCTCTGTCACATGACTAATAAAGAGTATAGTGTGTGAGTTCTGCACTTTTAAACACTACATTAAAGTACAGTATGTTCCTCTTTTGTTCTTTCGAGCTCTCTTTACCACCTTTCATGTCTTTTTTTAGTCTTTTACTTTTTAAATGTTAGTCAAGTTCAAAACTATATTTTTCAAATTGACTAGACCCTGGGTCGCTGTAATGACTAGATAACAAAATGAAAAATAGATCAACTGTATAGTTTGGCTGGTTCAGGTTGACCTGACCCCATTTCTTGGGTGGCATTTATATAAGATGCATCCTTGCTTTAAAAAAAACGACAGAGAATGACGGAATGGAAGAGAATACAGTGTGTTCCTAGAATCAACTCTGTAGTTCATAGAATTTTTGACTTGATGCCGTTTCCTAAGCAAAATTTTGATTTTTTTTTATAATGCAAATTATTAACTTTTAAGCATGCTCATTTAAGTATGGCCACTCAAAATATCAATATTAAAAATGCATATCTGTAATAAAACATCTAATATAGATAAATAAAATACATTTAATCTAGATAAACTAGCTGACATAAAAAATTTTTGGATGACTAGAATACTAGTTGTGTATGTAGGTAAGTTTGAGCTCAGTAAGATTTTTTTTTTTAAACAAACTAATACTTTTATTTTGCAAAGATGCATTAAATTGAGCAAATGTGACTAAACATATTTATAATGTTGCAAAATTCTTTGCAAACGAATGCAATAAAACTTTTCCAAATAAATGCTGTTCTTGAAAGAATCCTGATTTTAAAAAATCGATCATGGTTTGCACAAAAATATTAAGCAGCACAACTATTTTTAACATTGATAGTAATCAGAAGTGTTTCTTAAGCACCAAATCAGCATATTAGAATGATTTCTAGAGGATAATATGACCAAAACTGGAGTAATAGCTGCTGAAAATTCATCTTTGCATCACAGTAATACACTACATCTTAAAAATATAGTTCTGTTTTTACTGTATTTTTGATTAAGTAAATGCAGCCTTGATGGGCTTAACAGATTCTTATGAAAAGACCCCAAACATTTGATTGATACTTTTGATTTCAGACAGGCTTCTATCCATTTCATCAGTCTCCTCTTACTCTCCTTTCCTCACCCATCATGTGAGTTGCATGTTTCTTCTTTGTCTCTCAGGGAATGTGCTGGGAGAGGCTGTTTTTCCCTCCATCCTGCTTTATTCTTTGTTCCTCAAATTTGTAGTTACAGAGAAGACAGGGGAATAAAGCAAGTGTGTTTGTGTGTGTGTGTGTGTGCGTTTCAGCTGCTTTATCTATAAGCAAACCATCTAAAATGTGCCCGGACCGCTCTCCCCTTCTGCTACTCAAGGATGTAACAGCAATGGAAGAATAAACTAACTTACATAAACCCCACAAGCTCAATAAAATACCACATGCAGCCATGGAGCTCTACAGAGTGCTGGCGGCCGTTCCACAGAGTTAGTATAGTTATAAAGCTCTGTTTGGCTGCATGAAATACTCCGTTCACGTGTCTCCATTGTTGGAGGCGCATTAAAGTGTGGAGCGAATTTGCCAACAGTTTTGTTTTCAAGTTTGTTTTGCCGTTGTGTAATGTTGTAAAGTTAACAATGCATAACACATGAGGAATCAGTTCTGTACAAGAAAAGAGAGCATAATGGCTTTAGCATTAGAATGTGTCATATTAAATTTCTGTCCCACATACCACATGTACACTTAGTAGCTTTGTAGATTTTATGACATCAGTATAAACATCAGTTTAGGCTGATGTTTAGCATAACTAGCTTCCTTTGTCTTGTTGCATGTTTATTTTTATTTTGAGACTTGTTTTACTGAGTATCTGCCAACTCTTTTGCACGTTTTGGCTGCAGGTGGAGTGAAGTCATGTTCTCTGAACTGCCTGGCAGAGGGCTATAACTTCTATACTGAGCGTGCTCCAGCTGTGGTGGACGGCACACCTTGCAGGGATGACTCTCTGGACGTTTGTGTTAATGGCGAGTGTAAGGTGAGACAGTTACACACTCTTTTCTTCAAGTATACATATCTGAGAGGTTTTACATGGTAGTTCTCGTACAATATGCTTTTCCAGTTTTTGTGTTTGTGGCTCTCTGCCAGAGCAAGAGACAGAACAGAAGAGAAAAATCCTTCTTGACACATAGATCCACCAATCTCTTAACACATTTTATAGCAATATGGAGCATCCTGGATTTAATTAGAGCTCTGAACTGTTAAGACTTCATTGCTCCTCGCCACATTTTTCACTAACTGTTAAAGATGCTTTAATGCTAAAGCTTTATAGACATCAGAGTTCAGTATCGTTTGGTTGGTGTGAAAGCGATTTTATATAACGGCAGGCCTCAACAATAAGGATACGCTGCTGTTGTGCCATTTGGCCGAACAGTGACTTGCCTTTTTAGGCCAGTGTTGTGTTACTTCTGAAAATTTCACATTCACTGCTCTTTTATTTTTTACATATTGTTTTGTTAACTTAAACGTTGCAAAAAAAATCATATTTTTCTGAATTGTCACCAAAGAAATGTTGTCCAGCTTTTGCAAAATTTAGTTAGAAAATTTTATAAACATCAGTAAAAATGTGTTTAAAACTTCAAAGTCAGTTATCAGTCAGTTATGTATTAATCTGGCCCACTCCTGCAGAGTTTAGCTCTAACCCTAATCAAACACACCTGAACATGCTAATCAAAGTCTTCAAGATCATTAGAAACAGGTAGGTGAGTTTGATCAGGGTTGGAGCTAAACTCTGCAGCAGATTGACCCTCCAGGGAAAGATTTGAGGAACCCTGTTTTACATCATATGTCATTGTTTTACAGTTGCATTATAGCTGTATGATTTCCAGATGTTGTATATTTTTATATTATAAAGGGAAAATTATTAACAACAACAACAATAATAATACACTGTAAAAAATGATTGTGATTTTAACGGTAAAAAACTGTGAAAATGCTACGGTAAAAACCTGTTACATGGTTAACGGAAAGTTCCTGTAAAATTTACAGGGAAAAACCGTAAACTGACGTTCCCAGAATTCCCTGCATTCCATTTCAAATTCTGTTTGAATTTGACGTTTTTTTCTTTGAAATAACTGTTTCTTCTTAGTTTTTTCTTATCGGTTATGTTTATTAGGGTTGTATGTTACATTTAATGTTGTTAAATTAATGTTTATAGCATATTTCAGTTTAATGAGTCTCACCATGATGGTGTTTAGTGCTTGTGTGAATGACACTGTGCACCTTCTGAATATTCTATTGTTTAAAAGTTGCTTGTGATGGGCTTTGACTCATCATATGACTTTCTCATCGTCACCTGCATTTGGTGGTTATCAGTGTATTTCAAAGGAACAAAACAGATTTCAGTACTTTAATAGGTTGGTATATTAAGGTTATATCAGTTAAAGAAATTACGGTATTTAACTGTAAATTTAAGTTAAAACCTAAAACGTTGCTACCGTATTTTTTACGGTAGAATTCTGGTAACCACAGCTGCCAGTTTTTTTCCGTAAATTTTACGGATTTTTTTTTACAGTGTACATAAACCTATCAATTCCTATCAAATAAACCTATTGTCACAGTTATGATCTGTTTTGGTTTAGTTTTCCCCGTGTTTGTTCCTGTTTCCTTATTTGGTCATTTTCTTGTCCTTGTTTAGTTGATTAGTTTATTCTGTTCCAGCTGTGTGTAGTTAATTTACCCTTGTATTTAAGTTCCTGCCTGTTCAGTTTCCTTTTTGTCTGGTCTACTCGTTACTCCTGGTGTTCCTGTGTGTCTGACCTGCCTTGTTTGGATTAAAGACTGTATATTTGAGTTTACTCCTTGTCTCCGTGTTCCTCGTTCCTCCCCGCTGTATGCACCGTGACACCTATCAATTCCTGTGTGCACATCTTTAATTTTTTTTTAGGCGGCAAAAAGGGGCAGTTAAAATTGTCTTTGAATCATTCATTCAAGCAATTCTTTCAAAAACACTGATTCTTCAAGTTTTGAAATAAGTAAATCTTAAGCAAGTCATTGAATCATTCATTCATAAATTCCATGGCATTTTGTTTAGTTGTTAAATATTTTTTCTTCAGAATGGTGAGAGAACTACAACCTCCATTTAAAAAAGTCTGAATTTATCCAAAATAGTGAAGCTCTATTTTGCACACAAACAGCTCTTAATTAAGCCCAGTTTTTATGTAACTGCTGATTTTTGTTCATGGTATTCAGCAGCAACTAAATGTTTCGCAAAAAGAGACACAGAATCAATTTGTTTGATATCTGCGTGTTTGACTTTTTTAACCATATTGGAATCGAAACTGGGAATAGATGACAATCCGAATCGATATTCGGAATATACCACCACTACTGCTAATTATTATTATACACAAGTATGATCATATTTATTTATATTTTCCATAAAATTTTACTTTTTTTTCACAAATAATAATAATAATTATTATAAATAAATGGATGAATTAATTAATTAATACAAAAATCCATCTTTTGTGGTGGCACCTAAAATAAATGACCTTTGGTAATACATCCACGGCATCTAAACACATGTGCTGTCCTGTATCATGTTTTGGTAGAAAATAGAAAGTGACAAGAACATGAACAAAACATTGAAGTTGGCATATACTAATCATGAGCTAGTTACTGTGGTGAACAGCTGCCATTAGTAGAAGAGAGACCAGCTGGAGAGAGCTGGAACTGAACTCTGGTTTGGCGCAAACAATCAAACAAAGTGTGAAAATGGCTTAAAATATGTTGCTCGTTAGCATGTTTCATAATGTAATCTGTAGCGTACTTTATTTTCTGTTTTGTTTGGTTGTACTGCACAGGACAGGCTGCATGTGCGCCTTTGGAGCGAGTTGGGCTGGTTTATCTTTGCGCTGTTGTCTAGACCAGTGGTTGTTTTTATCAACAGTTCAGCTCAGTCCAGCCCTGTTCTGCTCTGCTCTGAATGCAACAAGAACTCGATGACCCCCCCCAGATCCATCTGTCCTCAGTACACGCAGCTGAACATGATCACAGCGACTTCTCCCTCCCTCCCCGCCGTCAGCTCTCACCCTTTCTCCATTTCTTTCCTTCCCTGTTCGCTTTCCTCTCTTCCTCCATCTCCTTCCTTCACTCATTTCTCTGCTTTCTTATTTACGGTGCATATAAAAACCAAAGAACAGCAGGGGGAGAAATCAAAGTAGTGTTTGCAGCCTCATGGTGGCTTAGCTTCCAAACAATAAGGGTTTGATAATGAAAGCAATAGCTTTGAAGCACAAGGCATTAAAAACAGCGTCCCAAAGCTTGGCTCTTGTTTGGTCCAGCAGAGGACATGCCCGACCTGCTCCGAGCGGCCACTGACTTACCATTGTTGTTGTGAGGAAATAGGTCACACATTTGCAGGCCTTGGAATCTAGGCCAGGTCAACAAGAGTCTTTGGAGCTTTAGTAGGAATTTTGTCAAGTTGCACAGGCCTGGATTTGGAAAGTTTTAGGTCTGCTGGTTACTGAGTTCATTTTGTGAGTTACCTTTTACATACTGACAGCAGAGACTCTTCGGTTTCTACATTAATGGTCTGGATTTTGTGCAGATTTAGCCCCTTTGGAGAAACTTGCAGTCAGTGAAAATGGATTGTGATCTCTAAAATTCTGGGATTGCTCTCAGGATTATACATCAAACCTTGATGTTTCTATTAGGGCTGTCAAAAGTAACATGTCAATATATGTGATTAGTTAAATATGTTAAAACCATCAGAGCCCTTGACTTAGTTTTCTCTGAGGGACAGAAAAAAGAAACTTAGGAGAATCGGAATCAAAAAGACTGCTTGCACACAGTTTTTCTTGGTAATGAAGCTTCTAGACACATAATAATAAAATTAAATAATAAACGTGAAAAAATATAAAGACAGCTTACATCAGAATAGATTTACTGATTATGAACAATTTACAGTATTATGGATAATAATAAGAAAATAGGAGTGAATTTTGAAGAATGTAGTGATATTTTTTCCATGCAATCCTTGCAATTATAGACTGAAGCTTTCAAGCTTCGGAAAGCACAATAAAATCACTTATTCTTACACTTATATCTGCTTTGCCCTTGACATGTTCATGGGGTGTGGAGTCATAGTGCAGAATTTTTTAATTATTACACAGCTGTCTAATGGTTGTTCTGTCATTTTCAGTTTAAGCAGGAAATATTATTGCAGAGCACATGGGTTCATGTATGCTGTCGAATATTTTACACTTTTCCTGATACGTTATTTGACTATGTGAACTTTTTCATATTAAACATAATTTATTAAACAGAGCATGAAAAATAATTCCATAAAAGTGTTCATTTCTTTAGAGATATGCCTAATTACTGAGTATACGACATTCAAGAAAGGCATCCTTTGTAAGTAGAGTATGTTTTGTTCTGTATTTGAAGTTTTGCAAGAAAGATATGAATGATAACTTACTGTAAATTAAAGCCAAGACAAAATATTAACAAAGCAAAAACAGTGTTTTTAGATTAGTAAAAATGTACTGTAAAAAGACCTTTAAAACAGTATAATTACAGTATATTAGGTTTGAAAATCAGTAAACTGAACTTTACATGAGATCAGCTAAATCCATGACATAAATGTAATAAAACTGTACGTAATATTACATGTAAGTGATTATAATTATTATAAAGATTATCATTTAACTTTACACAGACATTGCATGTATTTAGTGTAATATCTGCTAATTTTACATTCCTTTTAGCTGGTAAATATTGTGACCTTTGTCTTGACCTCTGACCCCTCTAAATATGTGTATGCATCTGCAGCACGTGGGCTGTGACCGGATCCTGGGCTCGGATGTACGGGAAGATCGCTGCCGTATTTGTGGAGGAGATGGAAGCAGCTGCCAGGTCATCGAGGGGGTCTTCAATGACTCCTTATCTGAAGGAGGTACTAAGTGTGTGCACTTCAGCTTGAACTGGAACAATCTGTAACAATACGTGCAAAAGAAACATTGCTGAAATACCATTTATCTCACTGAGGACCTCAGTGTTAAAAAGTTTCCACAGACAGTTCCATTTCAGACTTGTGTCTTGTGAAATGATTGGTGTTAAAATGCAAGCCCTCGATGGGATAGATTCAGTAAAACAGCATGTCTCTTGACAGAGGCAGAGTGTCTGTTGCTGTGGTTTTACAGTTGGTGTTAAAATGTCATATTATCCTCTAATGCTGAACTAAAGCTCATTTCAGCAGAGTTGGGTGCTAAAATATTATTCCTCTCAGCTTTAAGTAGAGCAAAAATAATTTATTTCTGGGCCAACATACAGATTAAAGCACAATTCCTTCATTGATGATTTAGTTTAACATTAGGGAATCTTATTTCAACACCAACTGTAAATCCTCAGAAATAAAAACGTGCTTTTACTCTGAATCATTTTTGCTCGTTTGTTGACGTCATTTCAGATCACATTAATCAAAGGTCAAAAGCTATTTAGCTGTTGTTTTAGTCAAAGCATGACTCATTCAGTCTGAATTACTCATTCTAGAATTCCTTTCTATCCATCAGGAATTGATAATAACAAGTTCCACCCCCTATATTTTGTATTTTTCATTAATTACGTTTCAATCAGAAATATGTCACAATATATTGTTGTGAACAGCAATTCATGTCGACTTTAGTATCACTATTACCATCCATAGAAAAGGGATGGTTGTGTACATTTTTTAGTGATCATGGCAGCAGAAATTTTTAAACTTCCTGAGAAGGAACACATTGTCTGTATTTCTAAGCATGAATTGTGAGCAGCACTAATTTTGCAGTGGCGATGACATGATTTTCAGGGATTAAAACGATGCAGACAACATGTGCAAATAAACAACGCTATCATGAGGCACAAATATATTTTAAGTGAATTTCCCCTAAGTGTCCTTGAGAAGATGGATAATATTTTTTCTGTTAATGGTTAAGTGAAGCCTGCAAATGCACATGTGAGACTGCTATTTCTCTTGTTAACTGAAGTAACACAAGCCTGGTGCCTGAATTGAGTAGCCCCCCCACCCACCCAAACCTCAGAAATGTGTGCGTGTGACATGCTTTGAGGTACTGGGAGCAGCCTTGGCAAGTTCCTCTGGTATCTGGGGGAGTATTTTGAGGCCTGGCTCAAACCCAGAAGTCCAAGTGAACTGGATTGTCCAGCACATAATTGAGACTGTTGCTCCTTCCCTCCAGTGGCGCACACCGACCTCCTTAAAGCCCCTGATAATTCTGCTTTCCTGTTCTCCACTTAGCGCTTTCTCAGCCTGTGTCCAGAGAGTTGACAGCAAACATGCTTCTCAATTAACTGTTGAAGTCACAAGCTGGAAAATGTTAAAATCAGCTTGCACTGAGACCGAGACAGGACTGTAGTTAATTGTGTGAAAAGGTGGAAACGATTCTAGAGGTTTCTTCTTCTATAATTAATTCAGTGCATTTCACTATATATAAAAATCACACAAATGTGTTGCAAGTTGTTTTAATATTTCAAGCCCTCCACCCTCTCTAAAAAAATTATCTAATCGCTTTGCGGTATGTTTTGACACTGAACAGGCACGAGAAGTCATTGAGTCATGTTGTCAAGAACTAAATAAAAATCAGCTTACCATAAAAGAAAAGGAAAGATGGAAATGGAGGCCAAAAGCAGTTAAATGGCACAGTTCAAAACCAAATGAGTTTACAGAAACAGACAAGTAAAGCATTGTTTTTATAGCACCTTTTAAAATGGTGTTTACAAAGTCCATTAGGGAGAAATACAATCTACAAACTAAGAATGAAATACACAGAAACAGAGAAAGAAAATTAGCTAAATAAAATGCAAGAAGTAAGATAACTAATTCAAACTAAGGAGAAAAAAATGCCTAAATGCCTACTGTAATATTTACAGTAATATAGAGTAATATTAATATAATTTTGAATAACTGTTTTCTATTTTATTATATTTTAAAGTGTAATTTATATCTGTCATTACTCCAATCTTCAGTGTCACATGATCATTTAGAAATCATTCTAATGTGCTAATTTGGTGATCAAGAAACATTTTTTTTAATCACATTTGAATATTTGATTAATATTTTTGTGGAAACTGTTATATATATTCTTAGATTTTTTTGTAGTAATATGAAAGTTTTTACTGTCACTATTTTTTCCCCACAATTTTTTTCCCAGAATATCAGAACATGTGCTTTCTCCACCAGGCCATATATATATGTTTAGATTTTTATTCTTAAAAAAGGCAAGGAACCAAGAGTAATATACACTAAGGGGGCTCAGAATTCCCGTTGATGGCCCTCTTCAGACTTTAGATGTGTTCAAAGAAGCTATTTAATCACTTTATGGAAACTCAAACAATGATTGTAAGTGTTTATGTGGTGAACATCGTGCTTCAGGTCAGATATGTGTTGGACAGCTGCCTTGCTGTTGAGGGGTGCACAGGGACTCCTGCCCTTCTGAAAAGGCGTTTCATAATTACCTGCTCACATGCAAGGCCCAAGTCATAAACGCTGGGATACAGGATCTCAGCCATGCAGAATTCCTTCCGATGGTTTGTTCTGAAACAGACATACTTCAGTTAGGATGAGGATTTAGTGAGAGACAGGAGTATCTGGAAAATTATCACAGTTTCCACAAAAATATGAAGCAGCACAACTGTTTTCAACATTGAAAATAATGTGAAATAATAAGCACAAAACCAGTATATCAGAATGATTTCTGAAGGATCATGTGAGATCATGTGGCTGTTGAAAAGTCAGCTTTGCCATCAAAGGAATAGTGTAGATTGAGTGGAAGGGTTGTGATGCTGTTTTGTGAAGTAGCAGCGGTTCGGATGTGGTGTTGTTGAATGGCAGGCTGTTGGCTCTATGCTGGACTGAGGGTTATTCTCAGCTGCAGGAAGCTGTACTGGGCCACTCCCTGGGCGGGCGGCAGGACAACATTGACCGCAGTGGCTAGCTGAGGCTGAGATGATGGGCTATTCTTGGCTCCGGTTGTATTCTTGAATTCAGGGTACAAACACAATTTAAACACAAAGAAACACAGTTTATTTAAAAATGTGGTCAATGAATGAGATGCTTCCAGGCATCGTGCGCCACAAAATGCCAACTGACTGACCAATCCACACAAATGACCACAAATGGTTCATGTCTGCCCTCTTCTTTCTCTCTGTGTATGTGTGTATATGTTGAGTACTGAGTGCTTCTTATTCAGAACCGAATCCATTTATTTAAAAATATTATTATGCTTAATATTTTTGATTGTGTAAAGCAGTCGAATATGCATGCATGCATATGATGGTGTGTCCTACACGACTAGTCCAGTTCCTGAAGTTATTGACTCTTGAACCCATTTTGTTTAGTGAATCAAAAACACTTATGAATCTGGTTTGAAAGAGAATGATTAACGTGTTTAACAAATGAATGAATAAAATACTTTTTAAAATGTATTTTTTTATTATTTTATAGTAGGCCTATATATTTTATGTATTTGAAGTTTTAATATCTTTATATAGTTATTGGGATGAATTTAAACCACCTTTGTGCCACATCTTTTGCAAATATTTATTATATCAGTTCTGTTTAAATCAGATTTTGGCAGCTGATTGTTGAGAATGCAATATAAATAATATATATAATATATAAATATAAATAATGGAATCATTAGGGAACTAAAATCAGTAATCAGAAACAGAATCAATTTCTACCCTTTGTTGATGGCTTGATTTTGAGTGGCGCACTCATCGCCTCTCGACTGTTCACAACAAAATCTCTGTCAGTGGCAGGACTGGATTGAAAAATTCGTTTTGCTCTTTTTTTACTCTTTGGTCAGAAGCTGGAGTTGTTTGCAGGCCTGTGGTGGAATCTGGCCTTAAACACGTTGTGTGCTGGGCAGCAGAACTGAGGGACGTTGCCCAGGAATTCGGTCGGAATCTCAAACCTCTGCATATCCCATCAGTCGCTCTCAGTGAAGCACCACTAGCTGCATTGTTCTCTTGCTGTGAATAAATGTATGTGTGTCTCTGTGTGTGTGTGTGTGTGTGTGTGTGTGTTCTCTCTTAGGTTATGAGGAGGTGGTCAGAATCCCCAAAGGATCTGTATTCATACACATCCAAGAGCTCAATGTCTCTCACAATTACTTGGGTGAGACACAATTTTTCATGGTTTGACTCAAATATGAACCTGCCATGGGAAGCAGAACTAATACACTGTTGGAGTTAGGGGGTTCTGTAAAAAGCCTCTGTAAAATTGTAAACAAAGATCTGAGAGGGCTTTAGGTGCCTCGTGGCTCAACTAAGATGACTTGTGGCCTTTTCACATTTAAATTAAATTGTTTATCCCAAGGTTATCTTGTTCAGCATTTTGCATTGTTCATACTTCACCCTGGGCTATTAATTAAACCTGGTTAGTCAGGTTTCAAAATTTTAAAATGCACATTTGTAAACCCCAGCTAATAACTGCAGGTAATGTTTACAGTCACTGTTCAGTGTTTTAACTCAAACTGAAGTGTTTTGTGACTGTACAAAGCACATATGATCATGGAAAAAATGTGAGATGGGAGGACAAATTATCAATCAGTCAGTGTTTATTTATAAAGCACTCCAAGGTTGACCAAAGTTCTGTACAATATAGTAATAACAACAGAAAAATACACAACATTATAAAAAAATAAAATAAAAGTACTGTAAAAAAAAACAGATCACAATGATTAAGAGTGTTGAAGGCAATAGAGAATAAATGTCTCTAGAGCAGACTTGAAGGTTGAAAATATATATTTTAATGCTTTTGCATTTGCTTTTTAATTTCATATAATATTATTTCTATCACCACTGTGTTCCCCCAATAAACTTTGCATTAGCTTTTAAAAGCATAGAATTATAGTTTTCATCCCATCTCATATTTTTCCCATTGCAATAGCCCTTAGGTGCTCCATATCTTTATGACTGGATGCATTCTAACAACAATTTCTATACCTTGGCACCACAATTGGGGCATAACATTGTGTTTTGAGGCTCATTAATCATTAACTCTTTCCATACCATAGTGTTGAAGAGTAAAGGGGATCAATACTTCATCAACGGCAAGCTGACTATCGACACGCCAAGACGCTTCGACATCGCGGGAACCACCTTCCACTACCGCCGACCCGCCAATGAACCAGAGACCCTGGAAGCACTTGGACCCACCAACATGACCCTGATCCTCATGGTAACTCAGAGATGCTGGTTGGTCTGTTCAAGCAGGATATTTATGCACTGCTGGTGTTGGTACAGATGCCTCAGAATTTAGACCGCTACAGTGTGAGTCAAGTGTAATTTTATGTGTAAATGTTATTCAAAGCTAAAGTGTGGAATTTTTTTGATATTTTTAATAAATACTTTTCTCCTCTTCCAGTTTAATGTGCTAAGAAAGCAATGAGTAGGCTGTTTGTAGGTTAATTGAAACCCCAAAAAAGTAAATGTTGTGTTTCTTTGATTTTTTTTTTGAGCATCTCAATCAACTGACATAGCAGCAGTGTTTTGAGTTTAGACTATCAGTTTGTCCTAGCAATTGAAGATGGGTAGTTTTTGCTAAATCTGTTGGAAAACAGTATTTATTTGATTTCATTACAATATTCAATATTTCAGGATCAGTCAGTTCAGTCCGCTGTTGTGTTGCAGGTGTTGGTCCGTGAGGAAAATCCTGGGATCCTTTACCGTTTTAACCCACCTGTCAACAGAGATCCCCTGAGCAGTTACGCTTGGCATTATACATCCTGGTCCCGCTGCTCTGCACTGTGTGCTGGAGGTGACCGTTTTCTTTTCTGTTATAGTTTCATTGTCTGTTTACTGACACACATATTGCAATCATTCACACATGAAAGTGGCATTGAAAGGTTTTCCTCAAAGAAACGGTGTGGTATACACATTCAAAGTGACTACTGAATGCATGTGGAACTCAAGCTGTCCAACACAGTTCACACAAACAATGTAAATTTCCCATGTCTGATTGTTAGGATGTGCGGGAACCATTTGAAAGCCTGGGAATAAAACAATTACATGAACTGTATATACCAAGAACACCAGCTTTGATGTCACTTCCTATCCTCAAGCTCTTTCCCTATTATTATTGCATTCATGCTTTGTGAGTTAATGGCCCAAATTTATCTTGCTGATAAAAAACTATTAGCTATGACTAATTTGCTGTTGAAAACATAGACTCTGCTCCAGAATCCAGTGAGCTGCCTCATAGGCAGCATTTTAAGGCATCGTGAAGGTTGTTAGTTAACAACCATAATGGAGAAGACAGCACCATAATGCATTAAAATAAATCCAAAATGACAGGTAAAATAAATGTTGAATATAATGCTGAGAAGTGTTGTTTAAAAAAGTGATGTACATTATATTGGTACCAGATCAGTTTTATAGACGATACTATAGAATTGTTTTTTAATTTAACGCTATTGGTCAATACTGGATTTTGGCCAACAAATTTAATTATGCATGCTCATTTAACCTATTTTTAAATTTAGATTACCTTTGGCGTCATGTAACACTCAAAAGTTCATTTTCAAAAACAATTATTTAATAACACTGTTAAATGTAATTTTTGTAGTTTTGTGATGGCTATTTTCACTTGTAGCATTTAAAACTATTTAATTATTCTTAAGTGATTTGTTTTTAATAGAAGTCTCTAATGCTCACCAAGACTGCATTTATTTGCTCAAAAATATAGTAAAATATTGTGAAATTTAAAATAAATATTTTCTATTTTAATATATATATATATATATTTTAATTACTGACCCCAAAATTTTCCATGTAGTATCGAATTTTAATATCAGCTTTCTATTTGTTTTTCCCTATAAAATGTGACTGTGAAATAAATATATAGTTCAGTCATGAAACTCTAGATGGCACAGGCTGATTGGTTGTTAATGTAACTGATGATATTCAGAGAGTTAAATGACTTGGCACAAGCTGATTGGTTCATGCTGCATATGCAGCCAATGAGCTTACTGCCTTGCATTTATATGGCTGGCTAGCCTTCACATGAGATTCCTGCAGCACACTTTCAGAGTTTCTCTGAAACAGCTCTACCTGTATAGATCTGCTTTGGGTTATTTTATATGCTATTTGTGCAGCAGCAGTATGTCTTAAATACTCACGGCACTGTATCGCCATATGCAATGTATGGCAGTAGCAAGTTTCTGTACTTGCTTGCAGCTGAAGCAATAAACTACAACTACAGCAATAACCAACAGCAGCAGCAATTCAGCAGCAGTGTAGCAGATCTGTTCTGCCAAGACTACATACATTAACATTGTCATATCCATCACCATGCTAAATCGTTGCATTAGTTGCAAGAGTTGTCATGATTGATTATTTGTATTGGGCAATATTTTGGTATTGATCACCAGTTCAGTGACCCTATAAGGTTCCATTTCATTTAGGATCTATTTAGGCAGTAAGCAGCAAGGCAGCTCTCTAGATTTTAGAACAGAGCCATAGAGTTCAACAAAACTGGCACAACAGATCACGCCATAATAACTTCACAGGGATTGTGTATTTACACAAAGACAAGAATGAAACAGCACTGACATCAAAGCTTCATGTTTGTATGATTAGGGTTTATGGTAATCTACTGTAATTTATATATTGAAAACTATTCTCTGTGTCACAGGGGTTCAAGTCCAGCAGGTAGTGTGCAAGAAACAAGCCGATCTCTCTGTGGTGTACAACCACTTCTGTGACAAGAAGAACAAGCCCAAAGACAAGAAAAGACCCTGCAACTTGGAGCCCTGCCCTCCAACGTGGGTGTTCTGAATGTGTTTGTGTGTGTGTGGCATTAACATCCATCCCGATCATATATGCTCCATGCTAAATATAGGTGCAAACGGGATGCATATGGAAACACATGGTGATTCGACCACGCAAACCACTTCCAGAAATGGTCAGGGACACATATGGCCACTTCAGATTTGTAGAAAATGCTAATGTGTCTTGATACTTTCCAGACATCATCGAAGGACCACCGATTAGCCAGTCAGTGCAACTGACTATATTATCCAAATCACTGTACCAAACATTCACATAAGCTAATAAACATTCATCATTTTCATTTTAATCGCAAATTATTTTTTATTATTTATATTTTTGTGTTCTTTTATCATTGTTTTTAAATAGTGCACTTTTTCATTACAAATTTAGTTTCTTTCTAGGTTTATTAATTTATTCCCCAATTTTCACAAGTCTTAGACTTTTGTACTGTATGTGCACAAGACTCAACATGATGTCTCTGGTTTACCTGATCAACGTCATGTGACATTTTCTGGTATCTGTGTGTCTGTCAGGTGGTGGACAGGAAACTGGTCAGATTGCAGTCGGAGCTGTAACGGAGGAGTGCGTACACGGGAAGTGCTGTGTAAAAGAAAGATCTCAGCTACGGAGGAGAAAGTCCTGGATGATGCGGCCTGCCCCCCACCACGGCCTTCCATCACCGAGCCCTGCAACAACCACACCTGCCCACCAGAATGGCATGCCTTGGACTGGTCTGAGGTAGAGGAACATCTGAGTCCAGTTGCATAAACTTAACCTATGTTAAGACTGTGTCTTAAGAACTAGTCTGACCAACTAGCAACTAGTCACCCAAGAGCTTTTATTTTTCAGGTTCAATTAGAACAGTAGTCTAGTAAAATCTTACTTCGGTATTTGGTGCAATTTGGTTTTGTCTCTTAATCTGTTGTCACGCATATTTTGCAGTGTACTCCTAGCTGTGGTCCGGGCTACAGGTACAGAGTGATTTTGTGTAGAAGTGGAGAGAACGGTGAAACGTTGCCAGAGTCAGAGTGCCCGAAACAAAGCCGCCCGACCACCAGGGTGCGCTGCAACATACAACGTTGTCCATCACCTCAGTGGGTTATAGGACCATGGGCAGAGGTGAGAACTCATTTAAAACTGTGAGATTGACACTTTGTGATTTCATCACATACACTTACTGTCAACATCTGACATAAGAGTTTAATGTGTAAGCAAAATTAGATTATGCCTTGAATAGCTGTGCATGGCAAAAAAAGCCATTTTTAAAACAGCAATATTGTTTAGTGCACAAGGAAATATTTATTTATATACATTTTTAATTAATTTATCTAATATTACTTCTACTATCTACTATTTTATTTATTAAATGAAAATAAGTTAATAGGCTGAATTGTGATGTCAGACATATAAAATAAGGGCAGGAAACAAAATAAAATGTTCAAAAGTAAATTGAGTCCAGATATGTGAGGTTCTATGAAATTTTCTTATACATGCTCCTGTCCTGTTTGACGTGTGTTTTTGTGGTGTTCCAGTGCTCGGCTGTGTGCGGTTTGGGTCAGGAGATTCGTTTAGTGCAGTGTCTGACACACACTGGCCAGCCATCCAATGAATGCCCTGAGACACATCGTCCTGCCTCCATGCAGCAGTGCAAGAGCTCTTGTGACAACAGTGGCCCTACAGATAACCCTGAAGGTTAGAGGTCAAAGGGCAAGCAGTCACACTTTGCATCCCAATTTTCATACTATCTGTCCCATATAATATTATAATTAATGCTTTCCAAATCATAGCACGTTGAATAGCATACTGAAGCTTTTTTGAAAAATTGCCCACAATCCTTTGCTCTTATAGCTTCTGACACAATTTTCTTACAGTATTATGTTGTAGTACTCACATGCTGCAGTGACTGCATCATCACTGTATTCAGGGTTTGAAATTAACTTTTTTCACGCACCAGCCAATTGGGCTACTACATTTTTTAATTATTGGCCACTCATAACTTCTACTAGCCAAAAAAAAGCAGAAATAAACCAACAGCTTAAGGCTATCTGGATGTGACATGACACAGTGGGTATTACAAATCACTTGAACTTTGTGTCAGTACATCATAAATAGAACGAGGCATCAGTTCATTATCGGGGATTTGTCGTATCGTGCCGCATCCAGTGTAGACAGCATCACTGATCATATTTCTGATCAATTTGCTTCAGTGCAAAAGGAATACAGCATGCCCGCCACGCTGTTATTTGTCAGGTATGTTCAAGTAAACTAGTTATGCGCAGATGGTGCACAATTAGGCTGCATTTAATATATCATGATGACTCACGAGTTCAATATTTGCACTAAATCTGCGCAGATTTGGCTTACATGAACTTGCCCAAGAAATTGAGTGAACAAAAGTAACCCGAACAAAAGTTCACGAAAAGTAACCCGACAAATTGGTTAGTGTTTAGGTAATTGGTTAGTGTTTTACCCGCTACAGATGATTTTTACCCACATTCGGCGGGTGTTAATTTCAAACCTTGACTGCAGCTACTGTGTGCATTTGAGTACTTTTTGTCAGCCAACTTGAAAGTTAGCATCACACTTGTACCCTTGACAAAAACAATGTAGGACTTTTTAATTGCAATGCATATGACAAAAATGTGTTACATGCTTGAAGACACTGGAATATCTGAAAACATGTGTTTTAGGATTTTTTTTTTTGTAACGTGCATGTGACTGACTGCATTTTTTTTCTGTGTTTTGCAGAGTGTAAAGATGTGAACACAGTGGCATACTGCCCCCTGGTGCTCAGGTTCAAATTTTGCAGCCGCACATACTTCAGACAGATGTGCTGCAAAACCTGCCAAGGACACTGACCTCCCTCTCTCTCACACACACACACACACACACACACTATGTCTCTCTCTCTCTCGCCCTCATTTTCTTCCCTCTCCGCCCTCCCGTCAGCATTCCGCTGGAGGAGTGCTGTTAACCACTGGCAGACTGACATCATCGCGAGAGAAAGCACGGAAGAAATGAGAGCGCGAGAGAGATGTGAAAAGAAAGAGAGAAAGAAAGTCTGTGCTGCTCTCTTTCTCTCCCTCCAACCAGCTGCTTTGGCACTGCTGCTGTGAATACCAGTCTGCCCAAAAGACATCTGTCAGTGTTTCTTTTGCTCTTCCATGAGGTGCTTTCTCCCATCACTGTCATACAGAGAAGTGTTTGCGTGAACTGTCACAGCTGTACTGCTAAATCTCAGTGAATAATGGTCGTCGATTATTGTAATGTGATAAAAGAAGCATTTTTAGACCAGTCGTCTATAGTCTCAAAGGTGCACTCAGTAATTTTTTTTTGTGTGTGTAGCGCTGGTCGTTTTAGACACATACTGACACCTAGTGTTTCGGATGAATCGTTAAAATGTGTTAAAATGAGTTTAGCTGGTCATGTGATCATGGCTGCCTCCATGAGAGACCCCCCAATGTAAAATAAAACAACTCTTGTTAAGCTGGGATGTTAAACATATTTTCAAAAGTACTTTTTACTTTGCATATGTATACAATTTTAGTTTTGAAAAACATTATTGAGTGCATCTTTAAAGGGATAATTCACCCCAAAAATGAAACTTCTGTTATTATTTACTCACTCTTATGTAGTTACAAACCTGTATGACTTTCTTTACTCTCTAGAATACAAAAGAAGAACACTATGTCAATACAATTAAAGACATTTTTCATCTATTTTTGTGTTCCACAGAAGAAAAAAAAAGTCATAATAGTTTAGAAAAACATGAGAAAGAGTAACTTATGCATTTTCATTTATGGATGAACTATCCCTTTAAGGGCCTTTTCACTTACAGCAATTTACAAAGCAACCAAC
Organism: Barbus barbus; assembly: GCF_936440315.1. Classification (NCBI taxonomy): domain Eukaryota; kingdom Metazoa; phylum Chordata; class Actinopteri; order Cypriniformes; family Cyprinidae; genus Barbus; species Barbus barbus. The sequence continues at coordinate 19,894,329 of NC_136757.1, forward strand.
AGTTAACTATTTTTAAATGATTTTAAACGACATGAGTAAAGGTGCGGTCACATTTACCTCTGTCTTGAGAATTGTCATGGTGAAATCCAGTCATTTCAATAGGAATTTCACTTAAGGGGGAAATTTTCCCTACACAGATTTTGCAATGAATTTTGCAAGTTGCGAAATCACTATGTTGAGCTGTTGGTTTTTAACGGAACTTGTATGTGAGCTGCGCATTGCACATTGCTATACTATGCCAAGCAATGGATGTTTGCAAAGAAAAATTTGCTGAAAATTCACTAATGTGACCGCACCATAATGCTTCATGATACATATTAATGCTGCAGTTGAGGAAGAACATTTACTAGCAGTGACTTGTTAACATTGAACAATTAAATCGCTGTCCGTGTGAACTGCCCTTTAGAGACACTCCAGATCACTCAGATATCATAAGGTCTCATTCGGTGTGGTTGGTGCTGAGATACTGTATCTTTTAATCTGACGGCCTTGTGGCTAATTGCAGGTGCTGTGCTGTTTTCTTGCCATCAGGTCCCATAATGCTTACACTAATTAATCATAAGATATTGTGCATCAGTTAAACCTGGATGAACAATGAACTGTTTCGCAAACAGAGGGAAACAAGAGGTAAGGTCAGTTTAGCTTCCGTGCACAACGTAAAAATAGATAAAGAGGCTAATGGAAGCTGTTGTTGAACAGTGTGGTGGTTATATTGTTATTTTCAGACACTTTTTACTTAAGATAACATACTGTACTTTTAATGCACCACAAGTATGCATGCAGCAATTGTGGTGACAGTGCAGAATCGTGACCCATGTAACCTAGTCTCTGGGCTGTTTCTGTTTCATTTGATCAGGTCAGGAACAAATTTTCACACTAACACCTTTGATAGCAATAGTTTGGCCAAAAATGAAAATTCTACCATAATCTACTTGACCTTATGTTGTTCAAAACCTTTGTTGATAATCAGCAGAGTGTCCAAGCTGCTTTATTCCATACAGTGATACTTGTTGATGATTCACACAGTTGAAATTTTAAAAAGCACCATTACAGTACTACAATTATATTAAAATTACTCTAAAGCCATACAATGGGTTTATATAGGTAAAATATCAGAATGTAAGTCATTGTTTGTAGTGACAATCCAAAACCAATGGCATTTGAATATGCACTTTGAGAATAAAGGGGAAGAATTAGGGTGGGAGTAATATTTTTGCTAATTTTATTTTGGGTCTGTTCCTCACAAAAGAATACATGTTGGTTTGGAACAGCATCATGGTGATTAAATTACAGAATTGTCATTTTTAGGTGAACTATTCCAACTTTCAGTGTTTTCATAACATATTGATTGGAATTCCTTTCAGATTTTACCCATTTTTCAACCAAATATCAACATTCAGCTCAAATTTGCCTACTTATTAGTGTCAGTCACCATTAGAGAGCCATAACAGACCTTCTCTCCGTCCTGGGTCCTGGCAGCACACGTCGAATGTTTGATTTGAAGAGCAGATCTTGAAGAGGTGGCCTCCGTTCAAGGACTGCTGGCTAATCTGTGGTGCTACAGTATGGTGCTATGTCTTTATTTGTTGTAATCTCAAGATTCAAGTTATTTTTGTATTGTAGGGATTGTTTTGCTAAAGGTAATACATTTGCGAAGGAAAAAAATATATAAGCAAGATTCTATGTAAACTAGAATTATTGTTGAAGTCTCTGTAGAGACACTAACTTTGTAATCATTCTTTGGTACAATTATTATGTGAAAGATGAAAATGCTGTTTTGCTTTTGATGGTAAGCTTTTTATCTTTCAATTTTGCAGTGTGTTCCTACATTTGCAATAACTGTAGATTCACTTTGGAGTTGCAGTCACACTTGTTCATTTGGACTTTGTATAATGTTGATTTTCACATGCTACTCAGTAACATGCTGTACTGTCAAGTGCTTGTAATGTAGTTTATGTCCTCCGAATTGTATGTAGACCAGTTGAAATGAATTTGAAATGCTGAATAAAAAGATGCATTGTGTACAAATAATATCCAATGTATTGTTTTGTCTTTTAGATTTACATTTCTCTTTTTTGTTTTTACAAAGACTGATGAAAGATTACAGTTTACGCACTGTCTAATATCTGTCACATAAAAACCTCAGACTTTTATAGACTCGTCTTTTTGTCATGTGTGTTTACACTGTACTTTATTGCTGTATTGCTAAAATATAAAAATAAACTTCCTGCATACTGTCGTTCAAGATTTAGTGCTAATAGAAGCTGTTTGTATGTGCATATTATATTTACATTCATTCAATTATTTATTTTTTTACTAGAAGCATTTACAAATTATGTACAATTTCTGTTGCAGGGATGCAGAATGAGAAACAACTTTAGAGGAAACAAATTAGAAATGGCACGCACTGAAAAAAATGATTCATTGAATTTACTAAATTTTTTCAAGGTAAGTGTTTAAATAAATTTAGTTGACTAACTTTCACCATTTTTTGTTTTTATGTAAATGTAGCTAAAAAAATTAAGTATATATTTTTTTAAGTGTATTGGTAGGCTGACAATAAACAACTAAAATTGTATTCAGGGGCCCAGGGCCCTACTGATCAGCCGGCATTGTATACACCCAGAGGTTGTTTGTTATTTTTAGGCCATCTGAGTTAAGGCTTTGGAGGCCCTTGGATCACTCAAACCAGGTTTGTTTTTGTATTCAGAGCTTAATGAAGAAGTTCAAACACGAGTGAGGGTGTGTTCAGTTCTGGTGTTTTGCAGGATGACTGTATAATTTCTGCATTTCTTGCAGTTTGTTGTCATCCATTCAACAGGAGGGTCTACATCCTGTGTCACACACCTCAAAGTAACGGCTGACTTGGAGCCTATGACACATTATTGGTTTTGCGTGATCGTGATCTAGGTGAGTTAGACCAATTATAGGTCCTCTACGCTTGTAAGCGTGTGTGGCTATAGAGCGTGCAACTTCTTCTTGTCTCACCTAAGGGTTGTGGGAGTTTGAGGAAGTGATCTTTGCTCAGTGCTTGTCACAGACTGCTTCCCTTCACTAAACTTTTGGTCTAGTGGCGTAGAGTCTGCCGGTCATGGCAGGGTGCTGAGAAACATTTGGACTGTCAAGCTCAACAAAGGAAGAACCACAAACGAGGAGGAACCCAGAGCATAATGGTAAAGTGCTTAGTATTATTGAAACTAGACGTTTAATGAGTTCTTTGAACTTTTATGACTGATTTTGAATCAGATCTAATCTGACTGTAAACTATTTAACTATTTGTTGCTCCTAAAATGCCTGTATATACCTGTAAGTAAGTGTATATAGGGTTATAATTTTGAAAAGTTTCCTCCTCTGTAAAGTCAAAATGCTTAAAGGGTTCATATAGGATGTATGAAACTAAAAAGGAAGCTCAAAGAACAGCATCATATAAAAGACAGGGTTTGTAGTGAACTCAAACTACTCCTTAAATGGAAGCTGATTAGCCTCATTAGTCATGGTTTAGCATCTGTGACTTTTAATTCTCTCTTTTTATTAGCTGAGTGCACTTGTTATCCATCAAAGCCTGACGCTGTCAAACCGGCAAAATGTTCACACATTTCCTTTGGTGAGGTACTGAGGGCTTTCATGATGTCAGGGCAAGGCAGCGAGGTAGCTGAGAGCAGTTTTGAGGCTGGGGTGGTGCTTCTGTAGGAAGTGAGCATTAGAGGATTTTTCGCAACAGCACCCCAGAGGTAGGGGATGGTGGGGAAGTATGTCAGAGGGTACTTGCGGTTCTTGTCGGTACTTCCTCACCACTTCTACAGCTTTCTGAAGCTTGTGTCTTTCTCAGCCTGTACTAAAAGATCCAGCAACTTACACAGATCAGATAATGGATGCGAAGTTGACAGGAACCACATTATTTTAGGGATAGTTTACCCAGTTTACTTCTGAATGAATCACAATGCTTTGCATTAGCCATTTTTGGAATGTGAAGATCAGTACGCGTTTTCCACTGGTCAAGCATTTTCCACTATTACCATGGCTACTACTATCTAGTTCCAGTGGCAAAGAGGAACATCAGTGATGTCATTCCAAGAAATAGTCAGACTTTGAATTGAAAGTCAGTAGGCTCCAAAACAAACTCAAACCCCACTTTTATTGGATGGACAAAAACAAACCACTGAGACAATTTTCAAAATATCAGTCCTTGTCAGTGCTCTGTTGTGTGTGTCATGTTTTCCTGCCTCGTGTCCATATTTGGTTTGTTTCCTGTCCTTGTATGATGTAATCAGTTTATTCTTGTCCAGCCGTGTTCGTCTCATTATCTATGATTTACCTGTGTATTTATAGTCCTGTCTGTTCAGTGTGATGTTGTCTGGTCTACTCGTTACTCCCCGGTGATCCTGTCTGTGTCTGCCTTGCCTTGTCCTGCCATGTCTTGATGTCTTCATTAAAGACATATATTTGAGTTTACATCCTCGTCTGCGTGTTCCTGTTTCCTCCTCGTGTGTGCACTGTGACAATCCTCTTTTGTGTTCCCAAGAAGAAAGTCATACAGGTTCGGATGCTTTAAGTAAGGTTTATTCTCTTCAAATGTCCATACACTCTTAAAAATAAAGGTGCTTCACGACACCATAGAATAACCTTTTTGTCTAAATGGTTCCATAAAGAACCTTTAACATCTGTAGAACCTTTCAGTTTCACATAAGGTTCTTTGTGGCGAAAGAAGGTTCTTCAGATTATAAAAAGGTAAGAAAGAGATGTTTCTTTAAAGAACCTTTGACTGAATGGTTCCTTGTGGAACCAAAAATGGTTCTTCTATGGCATCGCTTTGAAGAACCTTTTAAGCACCTTTGTTTTTAAGAGTGTATATATTTGAGAACCAGCAGAGAAAAAAAAGTGTTGTTTGTGAGTTTTATGAAGCAACAAAAGGTTTTGACAAAGTTCTGTCAGCTGTGTTCGAAATCACAAACTCTCTAAATAAGTATTTCTTGTTTATTTTCCTCGTGACCCTTAAAGTATGTACAACTTAGTATGAATGTGTGAGTATCAATGTAATCCAAACACACTACATCCGTAATGTTCTCATTTTCCTGAGACCTACCAGCATCAGTGGTGTTGCTTCATTGCCATTCACAAATCCTCTCCAATGACCTCATGGGATTTTTCAGTATCACCATCCCAGCCCCGAAATTGACAATTACATCATGAAAGCCCTCAGTAGCATCTTACCAAAGAAAACATGTGACCATTTAACCAAAGCATCAGGCTTTGATGAATAACTAGTGTACTCTACTAATTAAGGCATCATTGCATAAAAAAAAAGAAAAATCCCTCCTTCAGGATACTTTTCACCTACTGGTTTATGAATACTGTGAGTTTGGACATAATACTCATTTCACATATTGCCCACTTTATAGTGAAATAGGATTGTTTGTAATCAGCCTCCACCGGTGCTTTCTATCAGACATTTACATCAGCACAGACGTCAACGAATCAATGTCGGATTCATTAATGTCTGTCTTGCTCGTCAAGTGCTTGTGTTATCATTTCCTCTACCATTATTTCATAAGAGCATTTCAGTTATTTCAATATCTTTAATTTCTGAATGGTTCACAATGCCTTCATTAGCCAATTATGAAATGTAAAGATCAGATGTTTTCCACTGGTCAAGCATTTTCCACTTTTTTTTGCTAGTACTAAGTAACAAAGTAACAAATATTTATTCTTCATTCTGTAGATTTACACATCTTAGGTCACGCGTTTGCAGCACATTATGAACATTATGTAGCCTGTAATATCTCAGTACCTCTTTCAGCGAAAGAGAAATGTATCTTCAGAAAATCCAGTGTCCGTTAAACAACAGTTAATTCATTGTCCGTTAAACAAGAGTTAATTCATTGTCCGTTAAACAAGAGTTAAGGCATGATGCCTTCTGATGTTTGAGTTGCGGTTGAAACGAAGGCTAGGAATTCAGACCACAAACCCAGAAAAGGGTTTACAGCTTCTTAACGGTGCAACACATCAAAAGAAAAGAAGCCTTAAGGAGCTTATTTAGAAAAACATCTGGTTTACCTCAAATGTAAATGCAAAAATGAATGTTGAGGCTTAGATATATCAACACTATGAGACTCTGGCATGCGCGATTTAACTCTTCAACTGTAGTGTGCTTTCTGTGTAAAAAGAGAGTCTTTTAATAAAAATGTGTTGAATTCTGCATTTCGTGCCGATTATATATAAATATAAGCAGACAGCATTGTTATTATGCTGAGTTATAGGTGATTATGCGAAGAAAGCCACAACCTTTAATTTTACGTAGGATGTAATACATAAAAATGTGACACAGACACACAGCTGGTATATAACTTCCTTACATCTGCTGTTGCTTGGAACTGTCTGTGGTTTCCTGTCCTGTTAACCTTAGTTCAATCACCTGGTTATTTAGACTGGACCAATTCTAAAGTATGGTAATTAGAGAACCTACATTACAACCTACCTACAACCAGCACTGACTAATTTAGCTCACCCTTACCTATACCTCAGTAGAGTCATCATCCCCATTTAAACAGACGTGTACTATGTATTTGTAATGTTGTGAGATTTGCCTACTCCTTCCATTGGACTTTATTTTGAATTATGTAGGAGGAAACCTTCTACATATTTTACCTCAAAAGTCATCTTGTAAAGGATTTAACTTTGAAATGCTTGTCATGTAATGCCGAACATCTTAAACCATTTTAAAATCTGAAGATTAACACATTCTCTTTTTTTTCCCACCAGCGCACAACGTTGCAACATTTTTAGAAACACGTTTTCGACTTTGTATTTGTGAAAATCATATTTCCTTTTAAAACAAGTAACCTACATTTAGGTGTACATAGATGAGCATCTCGGTTCAGCTTTTAGCTTCTTCCAGTGGTTAGAATTTAAAGGATTGAAAGAGGAACTGGATGCTGTAAGTCTCTGTTTGGACCATGACTAAGTTTCCAAAGGCAGAATATGTCACTTGCTTCAATATCAGTGCAGTATGTCACTTTTACAACGTTTACTATTTGTACGGGATATATATTTAGAAGAAACAGGGTGAAATACTGCCTATGTAATCAGAAAAGTTTCCATCCTTTTAAATAAACTGTTGTTCCCTTTCGATACCTCACTTGTACTGCGTACGCTAGACGCTATGGGGAAAAACTCCTTTTTCTCAGAGGACTGAAGACTTTTTCAATCACGCAGTGTGACTGCACAGCCATTGGTTCGTGCAGTAAATAAAAACGAACCAATGGCTCGTCAGCGGTGCTGCACGAGCCTATGGCGGCAAAGCCCGCCAGAGCCCGCCAGAAAGGGTGGGGCCATCTGGCTATATAAGCGGGCGCTTCGCCATAGGAAATCAGATCAATTCTTTTTCAACGACGACGACGACCATTCCTCCGCTGGCACTTGGGACTGAAGACGCTCGCTGTAGAAACGCCTCGCTGCGGATAGAAGCTGCCTTTTCCTCTGCGCCCTCTCGCTGTTCTGCCTGCTCTTCGAGCTGCTCCAGCAACCTGTGCAGATGCCAGCCTCGTTCCCTGCTGCCATCCGGTGAGTCTAAAATCAAATTTCTCTGAAAGAGCAAATTTCAAGCGACGTTGTTGCAAATGTCGCACTGCGAGTGTGGCTCGCGCAGGGAATTCTGCATGATGCAGAAGGGCGGTGAGTGCTTCACCTGTGTGGGCAGCCCACACAGACTGCGCGTTCACTGAGACAGAATGCTCACTCGAGTATGAGTCTTGCTCTTCTCCACTCGCTGGCCTTCTACGAAGGCAGCTCCGCTCTTCCGTTTCTCCTCTCTCAGCAAGCTTGGAGAATGAAACGATAGAGCCACGGGGCTAAGTAACCGGTTTTGAATGATCCCACGCCGGCTCAAGAGCCCGTGTGCTCACTCTTACCGCAGCGCTCTGATCCGCCAGTGTTTTTACATGTGAGAATCACTGCCCCTCGTTACATGAGCGGCTATATCCTCTTGGGCGGACCGGAGTAGAAAGCTATCTTTGACAGCTTTGCGTGTGAGTCGCTGAAGCTGCTCCCTCACAAACAGACTGCTTTCATTGAAAGCCGCACCTGATTAGCTCACTATAAGGCGCCCACCGCCTTCCCCGCTTTCATGTTCCTCTTCTCCCAGGCACCTCGGAGGAAGGAACACTTAACTCGCGGAGCGGCGCGATCAGGCTTGAGTGATTGCACGCCGGTTTATCTCATGTGCTCACTTTAATCTGCTAGAGTGTGTTAACACGTGAGGATCAGCGCCCCTCATCGCATTGAGTGGAACAATCCTATACAGATCTTACAATACTGCGCTGGTTGACCCCGCCTTCCCCGCTCTCACACTCTGGATACTGAGAGATCGCGGGGCTGAGCGGTCAGGCTCAAGTGATTTGATGGGATGCGCGCATCAGTTTTTGATCTGCCAAGGTGTTCACACACAAAGATCATCAGTACCCCTCTTCTAATGAGTGGTTTGATATTTTTAGGCAGATTGATAGAAAAGGCTGTCATTATGATTATCTCTGTCAGCTTCAGACTCTAGACCACGCCCACCGGGGGTTGACTGCGCTCCTGATGGAAGCATTGAGTCTAGCACCCCGAAATGGCCTCTGTCACGCCTCCGAACACCCTGTTAGCTCGGGGTGTCGACGGCAATGTGTTTGTGTACATACTGTTGTGAACTGGGCCCGTTCAAATAGCGCCCACACAGCCGATCACTACTATAGTGAGGAAAAGTAAAACGCAAACATTTTCAAAGGAGTAATTTTCTCTTCCTCTTAACAGGTGTGTCGAGTCCCCACACGGCGACTCATCACCCGAATTAATCCAACACCCTTGCCACACGGTCCGAGTTCTGGCGGGCCATCCCCGGAGTGTCTCATTGGGTTCTGGGGATTATAGAATGAGGTTATTCACTTCGATTCGCTCAAAGACCCCCACGGTTCAGCGGTGTGGTCTCCACCTCAGTGCTAAGTGGCAACGCTCACGTCCTGCGAGCCGAGGTTAAGAATTTGCTGGCAAAATCAGAGCGAGTCAGGCTTCTACAGCCATTATTTCCTCGTCCCCAAAAGGATGGCGGCCTCCGGCCCATCCTCAATCTCAGCCGTCTGAACCGTGCCCTCATGAAACGGCCGTTCAGAATGACTACACTGAAGCAGATTCTCTCGCAAATTCGTTCAGGGGACTGGTTCTTTTTGCTGGATCTGGAAGATGCTTACTTTCACATCCAGATAGCCCCCCCTGTCACAGACGATTCTGGAGATTCGCCTTCGAGGGAGTTGCTTATCAATACAAGGTCCTGCCCTTTGGGCTGGCTCTGGCTCCTCGCACTTTTACAAAGTGCATGGATGCGGCCCTCTCCCCTCTGAGACAGATGGGAGTTTGTGTCCTGAATTACCTAGACGATTGGCTTATTCTAGCGCAGTCGACGGCCGAACTAATAGCCCACAGGTCCCTCCTCCTCAGTCACTTTAGAGTGCCTGGACTCTGGATCAATTTTGCCAATAGGGCAAAGGTTTAGTTCACAGAAGAAAGGATGTCATGACAGACGCTTCCAACTCAGGTTTGGGAGCTCTGTGCGAAGGCAGACTGACCTTCGGCTCCTGAACGAATGCGGAAGGCCGGCTGCACATCAACTGCAAAGAAATGTCGGCAGTATGTCAAGCCATTTGGTTCTTCCTGCCAGTCCTGAAGGGACACCACATGCTAGTCCGTTCAGACAGCATAACGGTGGTGTCGTACATAAATTGCCAGGGCGGGCTCACTTCGAAACGCCTTTTCGAGATGGTAGAATGCCTCTTGGAGTGGGCACATCTTAACCTGCGTTCATTGAGAGCAGTTCATGTGCTCGGCATACTGAACCAAGGAGCAGATATACTCTCTCAGAACAACGTCCCCTCAGAGGAGTGGATGCTCCACCCACAGATGGTTCAGAAAATCTGGCAGATCTTTGGCAGGGCAGAGGCCGACCTCAAAAGACAACTCTCACTGCCAAACTTACTTTTCAAAGAGTGAGGACGCATTGGCCCATGAATGGCCAAACCTCCTACTGTATGCTTTTCCCCCGATCGCTCTGATTCCTCAAGTAATCAGGTGAATCAGGGAACATAAGCACAAAGTGCGTCTGGTGTCCCCGCTCTGGAAGAACTATCACTGGATCTCAGAGTTCTCTCTTAGCTGCTAACAGCAGTTCCGTGGCCCATTCCCCTGAGGCGGGACTTCCCTCTCTCAGGCGAACAGAACGATCTGGCACCCCCAGCCCAAGCTGTGGGCCCTGCATCTCTGAGCTCCGAAGGGAATCAATAGATCTCCCCAAGAATGTACTAAATACCATTTCGCAGGCTAGAGCCCCATCTACGAGACACCTCTACTCCCTTAAGGGGTCGGTTTTCTCCGCCTGGTGTGAGGCCCACGGCAAGGAAACAACATGTGACATATCAGCGATATTGTCCTACTTACAAGAGCTGCTGGATAAGGGTCACTCCCCTTCCACGCTCAAAGTCTATGTGGCAGCTATAGCAGCTTATCACGCTCCTATAGCCGGACAGTCGGTGAGCCGGAACAACTTGGTTGTCCGTTTCCTGAAGGGATCTAGGAGGCTTCATCCTCCCCGACCCCTCACAGTCCCTACATGGGACCTGCCCACGGTCCTGAGAGCCCTCAAAGGCTTCCCCTTTGAGCCACTACAATCTGCAAGCTTAAAAACACTGTCGCTCAGGACCGCTCTGCTGCTGGCGCTAGCATCGGTGAAGCGAGTAGGTGACTTGCAGGCTCTCTCGATAAGCCCTGCCTGTCTTGAGTTTGGGCCTAACAACTCTAAGGTCGTCCTAAAGCCAAGACACGGTTATGTCCCTAAGGTGCTCTACACTCTGTTTAGGGCCCAGGTTATTACTCTCTCTGCGCTTCCTCCTTCTGAGGAGGACCAGGAGTTTAACCTTCTCTGCCTGGTCAGGGCATTGAGAACTTACATCGAGCATTCCGCACCCTTTAGGCAATCGGAACAACTCTCTGTCTGCTTTGGTGGTCGCACCAAGGGGTCTCCGGTCACAAGCAGAGGATTTCTCGATGGTTAATTGATGCTATCACACTAGCATACTCCTCCCTGGGCCTCCAGAGCCCCATTGGAGTGAGAGCCCATTCCACGAGAGGCGTGGCCTCTTCCTGGGAGTGGTCTAGTGGTGTGTCCATGGCAGACATTTGTGCGGCGGCCGGCTGGGCCTAGCCGTCCACATTTACCAGGTCCTATAACTTGGATGTTCCGGCCTTGCAGGCTCGGGTTTATCTGCTTAATGTGGCACACGCCTATCTAAGCGGTCTATTCTCAGGCATAGCCTGATTCCTCAGAACGCTCTTGGCCCTATTGCTAGTGCTAAGGCTGTACTTATGACCGTTGGAACGATTATCCAGGCCCGGGCTGACCTCTACGAGTTCAGTTCTCATGCCTCTTGCAGGATTCTTCCTGCTCCTAATTGGTCCCTTTGAGTCTTTATTGCTCAAGGCCAGTTGTATCAGTCGTTCCTCTTCATGGCATGGCGGGATTGTATTTGTTCCCCATAGCGTCTAGCGACACAGTACGTGTGAAGTATCGAAAGGGAACGTACTCGGTTACTTACGTAACCTCGGTTCCCTGAGATACGGGAACGAGTACTGCGTACAGTGCCATGCCATTCCGCTGCATGACTCAGGTCGTCGCTTCAGTCGAATTGGCCTGATTTCCTATGGCAAAGCGCCCGCTTATATAGCCAGATGGCCCCTTTCTGGCGGGCTCTGGCAGGCTTTGCCGCCATTGGTTCATTTTTATTTACTGCACGAACCAATGGCCGTGCAGTCACACTGCGTGATTGAAAAAGTCTTCAGTCCTCGGAGAAAAAGGAGTTTTTCCCCATAGCTTCTAGCGACGCAGTACTCGTTCACGTATCTCAGGGAACCGAGGTTACGCAAGTAACCGAGTACGTTTCCTGTTGGGTTTACTGGAGGTTAATGCCTCTAATGTATTGAGATACATTGAAATGCTCTGGCTAAAATATAACCTAAGCCTTCACAAAAGTCAAAAAGCCTCTTCAGAAGTCAGCCTGGCTAGATTCTTGTGTGGGACGCCCACTTTTAACAATTTAGTCAATTCATGATGGATAAAATCCAGCCCTATATATATTTTCAATATGTTTATGCAAGTAAAATGGATTGTAGATTTCATTCCATATTAGATTTACACTCCTTGATCTCAGCATCAAGGCACCATAAAATCTTTTCTGACTTCCTGTAGACCTGTTCAGTTACTAGTAAGAAAGAAATCATGGGTTCCCTGAAGAATTTTCAATAGGTATTTAGAAATGTTATTCTAGTGCTGTCAAACGATTAGTCATGATTAATCGCATCCAAAAAAAAAGTGTTTACATAATACATGAGTGTGTACTGTGTATATGTAATATGTAATAATAGAAACGTGATATGATATTTTTGCCATATCGCACACCCCTAGAACACATACATATTATGTAAACAAAAACTTTTATTTTGGATGCGATTAATCACGATTAATATATAGAGCTGGAGGACTTAAATATTCATTTAGAATTTATGATTAAAATAATTTGCTATATAAAGACTACAACAGCTATTTCCTCACATACATTAAATCAAATATTTGTTGTAAAATTCCTACAAATGGATGTTGTGACATGCCTTGCTCTCTTTCTATCATCTGTCCTTCAGGGCAGTAAGTATCACTGGCAGAGCCAGAATGTCAAGCAGAGTGGGGTTGATGACATGGTGCTTCTCTCCAAGATCACTGAAGATGCCATCGTGGAAAATCTCAAAAAGAGATACATGGACGATTACATCTTTGTATCCTTGATATCAAAGGGATTTAACACACTTCTCTCAGCTGATCAGTTAGCACTGTTTGTATTGTTGCTGTAACTGTTAAGACTTCAACGTTTTGTCTTCCTCTTTTGTTTACGTGTATCTCAACAATTAGCACACACTCACTTCCTGATTTTACATGACACTTAGCAGTCACTCTTTTGTTGTTACGTGAAAACAACACTTGACTACTACTTTAATTACATTTTATGATCTTTTTTTAATGAGTTGAACTGAAAACAGAGTTGGGTTGAATTTAACTGGATTGTTCATATATCCTTAACTGTGATTTGAAGACTTATATAGGGGCTGTATTGATATCGGTGAATCCCTTCAAACAGATGCCATACTTCACTGACTGTGAGATTGAGCTCTACCAGGGAGCGGTAGGTCAAATATATCAAACACTTACTGTCATTACAGTAAGCATTAGAATTTACCATGGCAATAGGATGTCAGATTCACAGCTATCTTATTTTTTCTTCAGGCCCAATATGAGAACCCACCACACATTTACGCTCTGACAGACAACATGTACAGGAACATGATGATTGACAGCGAAAATCAATGTGTCATTATAAGGTTTGTGGTGCTCGCATGATACATGCTGCCTGTTTCAATACGGATTTAATGTTCTTCCTGTGACTTGCCACATTCAAACCAAAACCCACTTTCACATGCAGGCCACACCTCCAGATCAAACCACTGGAGAAGAAATATCAGGGAATTCACATGACTTGCTTCTGGTTTAACATTCAAAGAAATCCGTCTTTGTATACATTTCCAGTTTTGAGAAAGCAGTCTGTGACCTTTCACTGTCTAACAACTCGAGACAAAAGTTGTGCAATCCTCTGCATTTTCAAGCCACCTCAGCCGTTTTGTAGAGATACACATTTCAGTATCAGTGTCATTCACTGATATCATTTTTTACTCTCTTCGGTCCCATTGTCACTGTTGGCAGTTCCTTCCCTTTTTTGTCACAGCCACAAAAGTCTTTGCAGCAGTGGTCACCATTCTTAGTATAGTTTCCTTCCTGATTTACACAGGCAGTGGAAAGGAGCTTGCAAATGTTGTTTCTTAATAGCTTTCTGAAACTAAAGGCTGCTTGCTACCTTGCTGCCAAGCTGAACTCAAGTTTGTATAAAATTTACTCTTTAGGTATCTTCCAAAGGGCAAAACCATCACATCTAATGAACTAGAACAAATCAAGCGAGGTTTAGACATGACATGACCAAGCAAAATTTAATAACAAAAATGACTCTCTCAGTAGAACCAAATAAAAAAGTTGATTTAATTTAGTTCCTTCAAGCATGACATTTTTATAATTTCAACCAAACATTGATATTATACAACCAGGATATTATAACACTGAAGTATGTATCTGATTGACCAAATATGGACATCTTAGTGTCGCAAGATGTGTCCTGATGCTTTCCTACTTCCATTTTTTGGGTCTCAGCCAATGAGGGTGAGAATAGCCATATGTAGGCATACAAATTAATTCAGCTGACGACTGCTATAATTTCTTTTTTTTAAAGAATTGAAAAGGGGTTTAAAAGCTGCTACCCACAATTTCCTGTGACAGTTTTAAAAGCATGCTTGAGTGTTTGTGTGTGAGAATGTGAATTCAAACAGAACTGATGTACTGGTGATGAATGGCATTCAGGGCCGCTAAGTGCTAAGCAGAATTGTATTGTTGTGCCCCCTCCCTGAAATATTATGGAAGAAGAAAAAAGCAGCTATTACAGGGGTCAAAATAGAACTTTATTAAAATATAAAAGTAAATACAGACTTAGCCAAAAATATCGGCACCCTTGGTAAATATGATCAAAGAAGTCATATGTGAAAATTATTCTGCATTGTTAATCCTTTTGATCTTTTATTTAAAAAAAAAATTGGATAATAAGAATTTAAAATGGGGGGAAATATCATTATGAAATAAATGTTTTCCTCAAATACACGTTGGACACAATTATTGGCACCCCTAGAAATTCTTATGAGTAAAATATCTATATTTATCTATCGAGGTATATTCCCATTCATATTCACAATTTTGAGCACTCCAGGGTGATTATGAACATGAAATTAAACAGCCATGGCTTCCTGTTTCACAGAAATATAAATAGGAGGGAAAACAAAGCCCAAATTTCCTTAATCATCCATCACAATGAGAAAAACTAAAGAATATATTTCTGATGTGCAGCAAAAGATAATTGAGCTTCACAAATTAGTGATGTGGCTTTAAGAAAAGAGCTAGAGCAGTGAAAATTCCCATTTCCACCATCAGGGCAATAATTAAGAATTTCCAATCAACTTAAAATGTTACGAAACTGCCTGGAAGAGGACGTGTGTCTATAGTGTCCTAATGCCAGGTGAGGAGGAGAGTTTGAGTGGCTAAAGACACTCCAAGGACCACAGCTGGAGAATTGCAGAAAATAGTTGAGTCTCGGGGTCAGAAAACCTTAAAAACAAAGAAATGTCAAACAGCACCTACATCACGTGTTGTTTGGGAGGGTTTCAAGATAAATTCTCCTAGCTCATCCAAAAACAAACTCTAGCATATTCAGTTATCAGACACGACTGGAACTTCAAATGGGACTGGCTTCTATGGTCAGATGAAACAAAAAAAATTAACTTTTTAGCAGCAAACACTCAAGATGGGTTTGGTGAACACGGGGATAAAAAGTACCCCATGTGTACAATGAAATATACTGCGATATATAAAATTTAGAGCTGTTAAACTGGCAAATGGAGGTTTCAAAAAGTATTGAATAAAAGGGTACTGTTAATTGTGGCCAGTGTGTTTTAGAGAAAAACATTTATTTCATAATGATATTTCCCCCCATTTTAAATTCTTATTATCCAATGAAAGGTTAGATTTTTGTGATTTAAAAAAAAAATAAGGATTAGCAATGCAGACTAATTTTCACAGCCACCTTTGATCATATTTACCAAGGGTGCCAATATTTTTGGCCATGACTGTAAATACTTAAATTGTAATTAAATTGTATTATTTGTAAATTACAGTTGTAGATGTTACCTATGGTTATGATTTTATTAATACAGTTGTCTGATTGATTTTGTCTCATTCACATTGAATCAGAGAGATTTAACAATCAAGGAGTTATGTTCTTCTCTTGTATATGTTTGTGTTCAGTGGGGAAAGTGGAGCAGGAAAAACAGTTGCTGCTAAATACATTATGGGCTACATCTCTAAAGTATCAGGAGGAGGAGCTAAAGTCCAGGTAACAACTGTGTTTGAAATACTTTTTTACCATTTTAGAAGCAAATGGCAGTTCTAAAACTTATGCCGCGTTGTTTTTGTTGTTCAGCATGTGAAGGAAATTATCCTGCAGTCAAACCCTCTGCTGGAAGCCTTTGGCAATGCGAAGACAGTCCGCAACAACAATTCAAGTCGCTTTGTGCGTTTCACACTCACATATATGCAGCTTAGTTTTATGAATTTACAAAACGCAAACCTGTGTTCCATTACTGTGAGTAATGCTAGCTCGATTGACAGGGCAAATACTTTGAGATCCAGTTTAGTCGAGGAGGAGAGCCAGACGGAGGGAAGATCTCCAACTTCCTGCTGGAAAAATCAAGAGTCGTGAGCCAGAATGAAAATGAAAGGAACTTTCACATCTTCTACCAGGTAGAAAAATCTTCTAATTATAAGAAAGAAAATTTGTTTAGACATTGCCTTAAATGTGAAATATTTTAATCACTGAGATCTCAGGAAAAAAAAATTGTTTTGTTTTCAAATCCACGTCACCACCAAAAAAAAAATGTATATGTAACATTATTTAAACAATGATTTAATATATTTATTATTTAAATATATTAAATATTTAATGAAAATGTTATTTTTCTCAGAGCTGCATCTGGAAAATTCATAGAATCAAAAGACAAATTCATGCTGATCACAGATAATACTAATGGGTAGCATGAATAGCTATAGAATTAACCACCTCTCTCTCTCTTTTTAAGCTAATAGATGGTTGCACGCCTCAGCAGAAGGAAGAATTGGGAATTATGACCCCAGATTACTACTCCTATCTGAACCAGTCTGGAACATACAAGGTGGATGGAACTAATGACAGCAAGGACTTCCAAGAAACCATGGTATTTATTTTCTTCAATATTATCATGCCAGATTATGTGTGTGTCTCCTCTCAGACACTTTGAGAACCGTACAGTTTTCGCTACTAAGACCTTTGTTAACCCTGATTTTTGATGTCTACAGGAAGCCATGCAGGTGATCGGCATACCGGAGATGTTTCAGAGGCAGGCGCTGCAAATTGTAGCTGGCATCTTACATCTGGGCGCCATCAGTTTCATTGAAGCGGGAAACTATGCGCAGGTGGAGAGCACGGACTGTAAGTGATATGTAGATGGAGTTTGTCCATTTGCTGTTCTGAGTAATAATAGTGACTTATTATTTTTATCTTTGGAAATGTTCTCTTAGACTTTGCATTGACATATTTTACCCTGCTTTCAACCCAGTACTGGCATTCCCTGCATACCTGCTGGGCATCGACCAAAACCGTCTACAGGAGAAGCTCACCAGCAGGAAAATGGACTCTAAATGGGGTGGTAAATCTGAAACCATTGATGTGACTCTGAACAGAGAACAAGCGAACTACACACGTGACGCTCTCTCCAAAGCACTCTACGCCCGTCTGTTTGACTACCTGGTTGAGGTTTGTGAATGGCGTATAAACACCCTATAACTACTGGTTGAGGGAAAAAGGTTATTTTTTTACCTTTCTCTGTCTGAGCAGGCAATAAATAAAGCCATGCAGAAACCGATTGAGGAGCTTAGTGTTGGTGTGCTGGATATTTATGGATTTGAAATTTTCCAGGTGAATATCCTCTCCTTTATATCTTATCCTC
Organism: Barbus barbus; assembly: GCF_936440315.1. NCBI lineage: Eukaryota > Metazoa > Chordata > Actinopteri > Cypriniformes > Cyprinidae > Barbus > Barbus barbus. The sequence continues at coordinate 19,912,086 of NC_136757.1, forward strand.
TGATTGTTATTGCATTATAAAGAGGTCATTTTAACCTTCTAATCATTTATCAGCCAATTAGGTATATTTGTCATTTTAATTGACAATAAATATACACTGCAATTCAAAAGCAGCAATAATAAGCAGTAACTCTTTTTAACATTGATAATAAGAATTGTTTCTTAAGCACCAAATCAGCATATTTTTATTTTAAAATATATTAAAAATCAATTATTTTAATGTTATTTTAAAGTTGGACCGTACAACTGTTTTACTGTATCTTTGAACAAATAAATGTAGCCTTGGTGAACCTAAGAAGCTTATTTCAATATGAAAAAATCTTAAGGTCGTTTTGAACATTAGACATTTTGTGTTTTTAATGGTTATTTTCAATTGTGAAGGTTTGTAAGTAGCATGAAAAATTAAAGTACATTTAAATTCAATTCTATTATTAATAACAATCATCTGTTTTTATTTCTCTAGAGAAATGGTTTTGAGCAGTTCTGTATCAACTTTGTGAATGAAAAGTTGCAGCAGATCTTTATTGAGCTGACACTGAAAGCAGAACAGGTACAACATACAATCCTTTCAATATACTTTTCACTAGTATCCCTCTTGATGTGTATAAAGTCTCAATCGACTTCTTGTTCTTTACATCCCGCAGGAAGAGTATGTACAGGAGGGCATCAAATGGACACCCATAGAATACTTTAACAACAAAGTTGTGTGTGACTTAATAGAAAATAAACTGGTAAGCATGTAGAGAGACTGTACTATATAAATTAATAGCACAATTAATAATTCATATCAATTTATCAACTGTAACCCTGTTCCCCCTCAATCCCAGAATCCTCCCGGCATCATGAGCGTGCTGGATGATGTGTGTGCTACCATGCACGCCAAAGGAGATGGTGCTGATATGACTCTGCTTCAGAAGCTGCAGGCTGCGGTGGGGACACACGAGCACTTCAACAACTGGAACTCTGGTTTCGTCATTCACCACTATGCTGGCAAGGTGAGTTACGACTTTTGACCTTCAGTGCTTACCAACCTCAAACTTTTGAACAGTAGTGTATATACTGTAGCACTCCTAAATTGCTTCTTATTAACTACTACTTTGATTCAGGTGTCGTATGATATCAGCGGTTTCTGTGAACGAAACAGAGACGTGCTTTTCCCTGACCTCATAGAACTGATGCAAAGCAGCCAATTGTAAGTGCTAATTCTCTTTTTCTCTCTCATCATAAGAATTGCTTATAGTCAGAGGTTGTTTTAGGTTTGGTAAAGGGTAGAGAACGTAATATAACAGAAAGCCAGGAAACAAAGACAGAACAAAGACAGATGAGTGTTATCAATTTTCCCTGAAATACTGGTTTTCTACTTCTGGAAAACACTAGCAAATTGGCATAACCCCTTTTTTCCATAATCTCAATCAACATGTTCCAAACATCCAAAAATATTTATCTCTCTGGCATTGCAGCGACTTCATTCAGAGCCTCTTCCCAGAAAACCTCAACACGGATAAGAAAGGTAGACCAACCACTGCTAGCTCGAAGATCAAAGTAAGACCAATGTCCTTAATAAACTCTTACTCTTCTGAGGATCAGCACACTTGTCACATTTTCTTTATCTGGAGTCACTCTCTCATTGTCTGGTCCACAGAGACAAGCCAACGAGTTGGTTAGCACACTGATGAAGTGCACACCGCACTACATCCGCTGCATCAAACCCAATGAGACCAAAAGGCCCAAAGACTGGGAGGAGAGCAGGTGAGTCATGTTCATTCAAATAAGACTCCAGATATTTGGATGGTGTAAATGAACTACAACATGTGCTATCCATAAATTTACACTTTTATTGTTCCTAGAATGAAACATCAAGTTGAATATCTGGGCTTGAGGGAAAATATTAGGGTACGACGTGCCGGCTTTGCTTATCGTAGAATTTTCCAGAAGTTTTTACAGAGGTAAGAGCAAGCCTGAATAAATATGTTGGTCATAAAATATGTTGAAAATGTGTTTACACAGGTATTTTAGTAGCATTGCAGTCCAATGCTTGAATTGGCTCTGGGTTTTTCCAGTTAAGTGAATTAACCTCAGGTGAGGGAGCTCAAATTATTTAGTCTCTAGTGTTAATCTCAGCGGAAATATTGCTGATGTGTTAATTTTGACCTCTCTGGAGTGCTCATTTTAGGGGTGATTTCCCAGGTGTGTTAATCTCAGTGCTAACTGAAACACTTGTGTTTTGCTAGGTACGCCATTCTAACAGAAGAGACATGGCCATGTTGGCGAGGCGCGGAACAGCAGGGTGTTTTGCACCTCTTGCGTTCTGTTAACATGGACACAGATCAGTACCAAATGGGCCGCACCAAAGTCTTCATCAAGAATCCAGAGTCGGTGAGGCTCAGAAATCTTAAAGTCACACAAATAAGACCTAAGACTCCTAAAAGCAGGCCATTAATAAACTGTTGGTCAAATCCAGACTTTTTCTTAAGTAACTTTTCTTGTTACAACTCACATTTCTTTTAACTGTAGCTATTTTTGCTGGAGGAGATGCGAGAGAGGAAGTTTGACACGTTCGCCAGAACTATCCAGAAGGCGTGGAGGAAATACATCGCCAGGAGGAGATATGAACAGATGCGGGAGGAGGGTGAGTGCAAGTTTACAAGAGTACAAAACCTGGAGACTTCCTAAAAAAGGTAGCATCCTAACAGTCATAGAACTTCATAAGTGACTGATTTGAAGCAGTCTACATAGGCAGCAACTCCCAAACAGTGTTCCCATTAATTTAGAAAGACTTTGCTGTTAGCATTTTGGCTAAGCTAACAGCAGTATCCTCTAATAGGCATAAAAATACACTGCATATACAAATATTGGGTACAATAATTATTTTGAATTATACTCAACTATTTTAGGTGATCATTTTAGATGTTTTAGTATTAAAATAAATAGATTTATTTATAATCTACGTTTCTGTTTTGTAATGTTTATATCGCATATGGTAGCCTATACCCTGTAAGAGAAAACCCTGTATGTGAGGTACTTATTCTGTCTCTTTATGTAATTTTCAGCCTCTGATATACTGTATAACTTTAAAGAACGACGTAGGAATAGTATAAACAGGAACTTTGTCGGCGATTACCTTGGAATGGAAGAGAGACCAGAACTCCGGCAGTTCATGGCCAAGAGGGAGCGAGTGGACTTTGCAGACTCGGTCAACAAGTTTGACCGTAGGTTCAAGGTGAGAAACTAATAAGCAAAAATGATGTGTACAGTTAAAAGTTTAGGGTTGGTGAACTTTTTTAATGTTTCTGAAAGAATTGTCCAAATTTGGCACTCAGAAAACATTTCTGATTATTAGCAATGTTTAAAACAGTTGTTCTGCTTAGTATTTTTGTAAATTAAAAAGAATAGCAATTATTTCAAATAGGATAAATAAGGGCATAAATAAGCTATAATTATTTCCCACTGTTTTCATTAGTCTATAAAGAGGGATCTAATACTGACTCCGAAATCCATTTACCTAATCGGTCGGGAAAAGATAAAGAAAGGACCAGAGAAAGGCCAGATAAAGGAAGTTCTGAAAAGAAAGCTGGACATTGGAAGTGTCCGTTCAATCTCTTTGAGGTGAGTTGCTGCCTCATACCACCCATTTTACAGCTATAAAGTGTATGCTGGGGACATATGAGTCAATATACAGTATATATTTGTTTAAGAAACAGATGTATGATTGTGACCACAAACAAAAGGGTGGATCCTTAGTCTAAGATATAAAGGCGTTTTTGTACACATTTTTGCTTATTTAACAAGGACTGGCTATGAAGATGATTTATAAATGTGTAAATATTTAACTTGTAAAAATCTCAATTGCATATCCCAAAAAGCATTACATTATATTGCATTATAGCTTATTTATTTATAACAAGCTGCCAGACCACCACTGCTGCTACAGCAGATCTTATACGGAAGTTCTGCAGGGTCAAACTATTTGCAAAGTGCAAAATGGAAATTAGCAAACAGGAAATGAGTTCATATTTATGGCTGCTCAGTTCTTGTTTTCTACTTTATGTGTCAAGTCTGAGAGAGAATGAAAGTGGTTTTGAACGAGGGAGAGGGATGATGATTTTCTACTCCTTATGATGATGATTAATGATGATATATCAAAGACAAATGAAGATAATGTGAAAATCAATTACACATTAGTCAATAACATTTTATGTGCTTTGATATTTCATCAGTTGTGCCCTCTCTCATCTCCTCTCCTTCTGTCCTTAATTGCTCATAATTCTTCTTCAGTGTGTAAGTTTGAACTGTGCACACAAGTGATGAGAACATGTCATTTGTTTGATTTGAGTTATATATAAATATGCTGCTAGATCTTCCTTGACATGGTTTCTTCATAATCACACCCAGAACTCTTTATACGTTTTATTCTTAAAAAAATATTTTACTGAATGGTATCTATTTATAAAAAAAAGTTCAAATGAACAATTCTGTTTTGGTATCGATGGAGGCTTTGTCTTTTTTTCAAATGTCTTTGAAAAAAATCTCATTACTATATTGATTAAAAATACTGTAAAAAACAGTAACATGAAAAATTACTACAATTTAAAAATGTAGTAAATGTAGTAAAAATGTTTTCTATTTTAATAATTTTTTTTAAATGTAATTTCATCCTGTGGTTATCACTCCAGTCTTCAGTGTCAAACGATTCTTTAAACATTATTCCAAAATGCTGATTTGGTGCTCATGAAACATTTCTTATATTTGTCAATGTTGAAAACAGTTGTGCTGCCCCCTGGGGTCTGAGGGTGTTTTGGGGTCCTGGAGAAGTTTCGACATGCCCTGACATTTTTTAGTTGCTTATAAAAAATATAAATGGCTAAAGTCTAATAACACTGTAAACAGCAAAAACTGGGCTACAATAATATGTTAGTAGCATTTATGTACATGATTGTGTTTTTGAGAAAGCAATGTTTATGCATGGTTAGTGAAAAACTAAGATTTTGAAGTCACTGAAAAAAGGCCATAAAACACATACAGAACATTTGTTCACAAGACTTTTGAGAACTGGATCTTGTAGCCTAGAGTTTTGCTTCAAAATTATGTGAAAATCATTCTGCTTACTCATTCACAGAAAACAATATATTGATTTAAATTTGACATGTTTTGTGATCGAAAGCCTATATACGAGGGAGTGGCAATGGCCTTGAATATTAAGTGATTTTCACCTGAGAGACAAAGGGCCCTCCCCTAATAGCCCCTAATGGCCCATCAGTGTGACTGTGCCTTTGAGGCAGGTAAGAGAGAATGTGAGGAGATTGAAAAAATTTTTTTTTTTTATTATTTGTATTTTATTTACAACACCGTATAATCAAAACATGCATAATAAAGGTCAAAGACACATTCTGCACACTGATCTAACCACTGAGATGTGAACAGACTTTGAGTCATTCCTGCAACAGATTCTGTTCAACAAGTGAAACAAGTAAATCATACCTGATATTTACTTGTTTTATTGAAGTATTTTTGCTTCTTTCATGGATTCATGAAGACAAAAACATAATCAGTAGTCAAGGATCTTGTTTTACCATAGAATATCAGTGTAGTTGAACATCTGATGTTGGTGCAGCGCTCTCAGAGGAAAACAGTTTGAAGAGACTGAAAGTCAGCAGGATTCATCTGTGGTGCAGGTGTCTGATTCAATAAAATACAAAAAAAACATTTGTGAGCATCTCTGTCCCTCCCTCCCTCTCTCTCTCTCTCTCTCTATATATATATATATATATATATATATATATATATATATATATATATATATATATATATATATATATATAGGTTTTGTAGCCATAGACACAAAAAACAAAGACATTTTATATCTGAAAAGCTAATTATTAAAAGCCTACCCTGTTAAAAAATATTTTAATAACGTGCTAAACAATAATAATAAACATGTTCTAAACATACTTAGAGTCGTAGCATTCATCATGTTACAGTGTACACTCTTATTACTTTTATTGTTTCATATAGAGCATGAAAGCATAATCGCTGAAAAATCTGGCTTTGTTTATGTTGGGCGTCTCAATGTGCGCGCGGCTCATGTGGTTATTTACATATGAATGGCGCGAGAGTGCGGGATCACATTAGAAATAATGAGTTAGACGGGAAAGACTGAACATTGTGTTGGTTTCACACGGATTACTTCACAGAATATTTGTGAATGACTTCATTTAAAAATAGACACTTCAAGCTTTTTATAGATATAATCCCATGTCTGTGTCCAACTGTCTCTTTTGTCCAATTTAATAAATCTTTGAATGGAAATATTAATTTCTTTTAAAAAAAAAAGTTTGAGAAACTCTGACCAAGACCACACTAGAAATGCCCTCAAAAACATTGGACGAATGCTGGGATTATAAATTATATTGAAATTTTGCATTCTTGGACAAGCACCATATTTTATTAAGGAAATGTAAAAAATTTGTTTTCTTTCATTTCCCTCCAGCACAAGGCAAGATGACTTCTTCATCCTTCACGAGAATGAGTATGACAGTCTTCTGGAATCCACATTTAAGACTGAGTTCCTCAGTCTGCTTTGCAAGCGTTACGAGGAGCAGACCCGAAGCAAACTATCATTGTCCTTCAGCGACAGGTGCTCATAACTCTCTATCTCTCATTTATAGCATTAGACTCATTCCAGTGCAGAACATAAATGAATACTAATGTTTTGTGCAGGCTGGAGTTCCGAGTGAAGAAGGAGGGCTGGGGAGGAGGCGGCATGCGTGTGGTGGTTTTCCAGAGGGGACAGACTGATTTAGCCGTCATCAAACCTGGAGGAAAGACCCTCACTATCTCAATAGGAGATGGACTACCAAAGACATCCAGTATGTGAGATGGATAGATGAATGAAGAGCGTCAGCAGTGACAGAAAAACTGTTCATTGAGCTTCACTGCATGTACTTTGTTTTTCTCCAGAGCCAACCAGGAAAGGCATGTCACAGAGTCATGGAGGAAGAAACCAGCCACGGCACAGAGGTAGAAAAATTCTTAATTTAATTAAAATTCTGAGCTGGAACTGCTGTGTTGAACCATGTGGATACATTTTTATTCTCTCTATATTTATTGAAACTCTCCATATGATATGATTTTTAACAGGGGGCCATCAGAATGGGGCAGCACAGTTTGCCCGGGGTGGTGCTCAACAGCACTCTCAGCCACCGCAGCAGCAGAGGGAAGCGACGTACTCCATGCCGATGAGGAACCCTCCACCCAGCAATCCTCTTCCTAAACTGGGATCGCAGAAGAATCAAAGAGGCTCCAGGCCGGCCCAGAATCAGTCCACAAACCTCGACTTCCTCAATGTGCCTGAACAGGGCATGTCAGGGTAAGAGAACACCGATAGAAAACATTTCAAATCCAGGTTTGTAAATACTAAACAGTCCAAAACTTTCCAGAATGCAGCGGAAAAGGAGCATCAACCAACGGCCTCCACCGGCCCCCTCAAGCCGCCCCAAACCTCAGCCCCGACCAAAGGGCCCTCGCTGCAGAGCACTTTACCAGTATTTTGGCCAAGATGTGGATGAAATTAGCTTTGATGTCAATGACATCATAGACCTTGTCAATGAAGGTGAGACTTGGAAATAAGAATGGTGTGAATTCGATTTAATTGACTGTTGAATTGTATCTAATGTTCCTTTGGGTTTCCTGTAGATCCGTCAGGGTGGTGGCGAGGGCGGATTCATGGGAAGGAGGGTCTCTTTCCTGGGAACTATGTGGAGAAGATCTGATCTCTGCATGTCAACAAGGTCACACTGATGAACCTGCACCATGACTTTTGACCTCTAATCTCCACTAGATCATGGAAAATCTTAGGCTCTGGGAATTTTCACACAAGCCAGTGACGAGATCAGCGACTTGTCACCATTTTGTAGTATTTTTGCTGAATTTTATGACATTTTTTGTAATTAGTTAAATTTGTAATTAGACAAATTTGTTGGTACAGTTTTCAGGCTAAGAGAGAGCATTCACTGTTTACAAAGACTCTGCACTGTCCACAAATGACCACTTGACTGTGCTGTTGTGCAGTTTGAAAGATTTTCAAAAACTCTCTTCTTTCAAAGGGAAGAACAACAATCACAGCTTTTTCCTTACTCTGTGTCTAATTTCCTGAAAAGTATATGTAAAAAATAAGAACATATTTTCTATGCATCAATTTTTTCATGCTTCTTTTTATCCTTCTTCTGTGTAAAATCTTCAATCATAAAAAGTATAAATTGATGTCTGATACTAACCGTATTATAGAGAGCTTTGTTTAACAGATCTCAATGCTGCACTATATTAAATTTTAAATGACATCCTGTAAAGAAATATGTAAATATATATATATATATATATATATATATATATATATATATATATATATATATATATATCCTAATGTTTTAGCCACAAATGTGATTATACACTTAAAAGTAAGGAATATGTCAATTACAATGTGATCATTTAGGATTTTGAATGAAAAGACAGATCAATTTTCGTTGAATGGAGAATCTGATCATGTTTGCATCTGGAAGTATGTAGTTATTACTTTTCAGTGAAAACTTGGAGCAAAGCCTTAAAGGGATAGTTTACCCAAAAATAAAAATTCTGTCATCATTTACTCACCCTCAAGTAGTTCCAAACCTGTATGAATGTCTTTGTTCTGCTGAACCCAAAGGAAGATATTTTGAAGAAAGTTTGTAACCAGGCTGTTTTGGGGCACCATTGACTTCCATAGTAGGGAAAAAAAAATACTATGGAAGTCAATGGTGCCCCAGAACTGCTCTGTTTCCCACATTCTTCAGAATATCTTCCTTTGTGTTCAGCAGAACATATATTCATACAGGTTTGGAACTACTTAAGGGAGAGTAAATGACAGAATTTTCATTTTTGGGTGAACTATCCCTTTAATAACTTTACAATGGAAATGCGTTTTTCCTTGTTATCTTTCCCCCTTGTCTAATTTCTGTGGTACACACATTTGATATGATATTTGGATTGGATTTGCAGTAGAATAGAGGTTATTAGTCCCTGGCACAAAAGGTGAATGACAGAAAAACGTGTTCTTCACAGGTGAGTGGGAGGAATGGTTGAGCAGGTGAGTTCAGACTGAAAATGTTCTCCCTGACAGGTGCACAGAGATGCTACAAGAAACATTATGAGAGTCAGTCCTCATTTTCCATGCTAAACATTTATGCAAAAACCAGCATGTTGCTGAGTGTAAAAAAACAAATCCAGATTTAAGCCTGGACATTTGCATGTGATCCTCATGTTAATGAGTGGTAACTGTAGCAGTTTCATATGTTCCTCTGGGTTAAAAATAGATCTTTGTTTCTTTTTGGATATTTGTACAGGATACAATACAAGCCAACATAATATAAATCTTGGTTTCTGTTTGATTTAATTCAATTAAATTATATTTATTTGTATAGCCCTTTTAACAATACATAACCTATTGTTCCAAAGCAGCCTGGAGAAAACAGAGCCTCCCAAACCTCCAGTGAACAAGCCAAAGGTGACAGACGGATGGAAAAACTGAATGAGGGAGAAAACTGAATGAGGGAGAAAACACGACTTCCAACAGCAGGAAGGCCTAATGGTTAGAGAGTCGGACTCGTAATCCAAAGGTTGCGGGTTCGAGTCTCGGGCCGGCAGAGATTGTAGGTGGGGGGAGTGAATGTCCAGCGCTCTCTCCACCCTCAATACCACGACTGAGGTGCCCTTGAGCAAGGCACCGAACCCCCAACTGCTCCCCGGGCGCCGCAGCATAAATGGCTGCCCACTGCTCCGGGTGTGTGTTCACGGTGTGTGTGTGTTCACTGCTGCGTGTGTGTGTTCACTGCTGCGTGTGTACACGTTGGATGGGTTAAATGCAGAGCACGAATTCCAAGTATGGGTCACCATACTTGGCCGTATGTGACTTCACTTCACTTCACTTAAAACTAGGCCCAACAGAGGAAGTATTTAACTAATATTTACAAAAATATAGTCATATTTATTAACACACAGTTGTCAATTGACTAAATGGAATCCAACCTCATATAATTTAGAATTTATTTATGTATTGCCACTTAATGGGGTGTGGAGAAAATAAATAAAAAACGTAAAATGAAGGGAATAAAAATCTTTAAAAAAAATAAGTGAAAGAAATAGTACAATACTTTAATTTGCAATAAATAGATTTTTTTTTAAAGTAACAAGTGTAGGCAAGTAAACAATGCAACTACTTACCACCATGGTAACCCTTTGTAAGGGAGCTGCTGTTTGAGGCCACCTTTTTCATTTGAACTAGGCCTAAGTTAATTTAGGTGAAGGCATTAAATACTGAAACTGTAAATATTTGGCCGTTAATGAGTTGAATGGGCGTCAAATAGTCGACAGGTGAGGTGCAGGTAAACCTGACCTCAGCTAGTTAAACTTGTGCTGTAGCTCTTGCCGGAGGCGCGCGCATGCCAGCCATTCTCATGTAAAACGGTGCGCTTCAGGTCCGCAACGAGCTGACAGCTTCAGTATACAATGGCACAATGAGGAATGCTACCGTTCGCTCAGTTTCACCTGAACTCTCCAGGCGATGTCACAAAACGAGACCCGAGTAACAGGATCGGCGACATTTCTCCCCTACTTAAACCGGACACATGGAGCGCGCCGCTGTTGATGCGTTTTGGAGAGGTAAGCAATAGTTTATTGCTTTTTATCTAAACGTCTGTTCGTTTGGTTGTATCGATTTGAGAGAGTTTATATAAGATAAGCATGTTAGTCATAAGCGTTTCGGTTATTGTAGAGCTTTCTCTGTATGTCGGTGCTGTGCTCCCCTACCAATTAATTAATTATCCAGAGGATTGACTTTTCCCTGCAGAACGATCCGTGCTCTGCGAGGTAATGATATACGTACAAGACCACAGATCCCGTGGTTAAATGTGGTTGTATGATCTTGTTGGTTTCATACTGTTCATGTTCAGTTACAACTAGGCTACAGCCTGTTTAAATAAGTATTGATTTAAAATGACAGACATATCGTTATACACTGTAAATCAACAACGAGATAAATTGTAAATTACTGTAGTATATGACATTGGCTAACTGAAAACTTTGTGAGTTCAGAAAAGGTCATCAGGGGCCTCATGTATAAACGCTGCGTACGCACAAAATGGGCATAGAAATGTGCGTACGCTGTTTTCCAAGCACATATCTGGATTACAAAAAAAAAAAAAAAACTTGGCGTAAATATGTAGGCTCTCACTCTTTTTCCTGGAGTAATGAAGTAAACAATTATTTTAAACTGTTTTCGTTTCGATATGCACATTTACATTAAATATTCCACTCTCATCAATCGAGATAAGCACTGAAATTACATAAAGTCATTACACAGAAGTTAAACCAAAATTATATGAATTTAGACATTTGTAATTGATGCGCTTAATCACTTTTCCTGTGGCATGCAATGTTTTAATGACAGCGATGAGTGCTATAATAATTCATATATTTAAACTAAACTGCGGATCTCATGTTATGAGAATTTTTTAGCGAGAACAATGATCAATGATGCACACATACTTCGATATTATGGCGGACACTGCTGGATTCTGTGGTCGAGCGGTCTATTGTTCAGTTTGAATAATAACAACCGCAGCTGCACGGAGGTGTTGATGTCGTGTGAAGGCATCTCCACAACATTATGAAAAATACCACTGTATTTGAAGGATAAAACTTGGGGTGGAAAAAGATTTGCCTGTTTCCTTTTTAAAACACTTTGTCAGTGACGCACGAGTCAGACAATTGTATTTACACAGCAATAAATGGCTTACCTGTTTCCACTAAAAATAGCTAAAAGATGTTCACCTTTTCAGCAAAACTACATCAATTTGATTGAGTTGTTTAAAACAATTGAAATACTATTTGGTCAGTTGAAAGAATGAGGTCAAGTATATTCTAAAATAGGATATTTTTTTGAGAACTAAACAGTTTTGTTTTTATGGATATTTTGATATATTCTAAAACATTCTGGATGATTTTGGCAATAAAGGGAAAGGGAAGTGGTGTGTGACCAAGTATGGTGACCCATACTCGGAATTTGTGCTCTGCATTTGACCCATCCAAGTGTACACACAGTAGTGTATACACCCGGTGCCCGGGGAGCAGTTGGGGGTTCGGTGCCTTGCTCAAGGGTCTCACCTCAGTCGTGGTATTGAGGATGGAGAGAGTGTTGGTTATTCACTCCCCACCTACAATCCCTGCTGGACCTGAGACTCGAACCCACGACCTTCAGGTTACAAGTCCAACTCTCTATCCATTAGGCCACAACTGCCCTTAACAAAAATTAATGTGGCACAAATGGCATTTAGTCCGTATCTCATATTTCCTGATGGTGTTAACCATGGTGTCACGTGGATGGGAATCTGCATGGAAATGATATGCAGATGAGGTTATGCATCATAAAACTAGGCGTTGTAAACTAAGCTCCATATATGGTGATTTCTGGGAGGAGTCGGGGTGGAGATGCAACCACGCACAATCTTCCCCTGACCTAGGTTTATAAAGGAATTTTTGCGCATGTTTTGGCGTACACATGCTTTTATAAATCTGAAAACTTTTGTGCGTACGTAAAATCTAGCTTTTGTGCAGTCGTACACATTTAGGATGAAAGAGAGTTTTATACATGAGGTCCCTGGTGTTTAATATGGCAACAATAACTGCGGGTTGTAGGGTCACCGGAAGTAATTTTACTACACTTGCATGCAAAACCTGCTTAGGCAAGAGAAACCTGTCAGTCTCAAAATGAGTCTAATCGTTTGATCTGTTCACTAAAAATATTCATTTTGTGTGATATGAACGAGTCACTGAATCACTTGTTCGTTAACAGCAGTTTCGATCGAAACAGTTCAACATAGGACCTGTGGCCTGTTTCATAAAACAAGTTTACCAAATAAGCCAGGTTTATTTCAGTTAGTCTGACTTATTGTCAGTTGATTTGGTTCAAAATAAGTCAGACTAACTGAAATAAGCCTGGCTTATTTGATAAACTTCTTTTATGGAACAGGCCCTGGTTCACACTGAATTAGTTTTTGCGTTAAAGAACAAGACCGTAAATGGCAGTGAATGAAAAATGTAAGGTGGTGAGATGCGTTTTTTGATTAATAGCATCCAAAATAAAAGTTTGTTTTTACATAATATATGGGTGTGTACTTTGCATATTTATTTTGTATATAAATAGACACACACATGTATGAATATATTTAATAAAAAATGTTTTATATAAAATGATTATATTTATTTATCATATTAAATATATATAAATGTAAGTATTTTTAAAATATATACATGTATGTGATTGCATATATATATATATATATATATATATATATATATAACATAACACAGTACACACACATCTGTTATGTAAACACAAACTTTTATTTTGGATGTGATTAATCGCGATTAACCGTTTGACTGCCCTGGACTTGGACTCATTGAAACTTGTGCGATGCATTTTTAGAACGCTTTGTTGTGCGAGAGGCTGCAAAAAGTTGAGATATGGAACGAAACGGTTTAAGGGGTCGTTCACACAAAACGTGTTTTTGCGTTCCACTGTACTGCTTTTCTATGATTGTACATAAACATTATATGTAAACGTATGTGTTTCACCATTGCATTCTCATCTTTTCTTTTTCAGCAGCTTACTGAGTTATAAACTTTTTTTTTTTCTTCTGTATTTCACTTTCTGACATTTCACATTTTTAAACGCAAAAACATGTTTAGTGTGAATAGCCTCTAATGGGGCCATTCAGCTAAAATGTGATTGCATCGAAAAGCTTATTTAAGAAAACACATTTCATCTTGAGCGCTGCATTTTTAGAATGCTGTCATGCACAAAATGCTGCGAAAGACGCAAGCACAATGATCAAACATTAGAATGCAAAAATGTGTTCTGTGTGAACGGCTCCTAAGGTGTCCATTTACCACACGTTTATATGAAAAAACAGCAGAAAACAGGGCAGTGGAATACAAAATGCGTTCTTTGTGAACATCCCCTTATCCTTTTAATAAAGCTTGCATGCCTACAAATCTACTAGAGCCTCCAGAAAGGCACAGATCTACCTTTTGTTCAATAGCTCCATTCTGTCACAATAGAATACTCCTCCCTGTAACGACAACAAGCTTTAGCACCATGGCAAGTGTTTTGTTCTTTAACACGCAGGTGTAAGCCACAGAATTTTTGACGTGTCATTACAGTGATTTATAAAACACTCTCTCTCTTTCTCTCAGGGACTCCGTCATTCCCATCCTTTGAGAAAATGGCAGGTGTGTTTGCCTACGAGAGCTCTGAAGTTGACTGGTGTGAGGACAACTATAAACATTCAGAGAATGTTGTGGAATATTTCAACACGGTACGAACATTACAGATGAGTCGGAAATCCCTTTCACACTCTAGTCACTGTGAATCATTCTCAATCCAGCCATTAACACTAGAAGAGTCCTATTCAAGACATTGTTAAATGTTAACTACGCTAATTGCTGCAGACTCCATACGATAATGCTCAAAGAGCCATGGTTTCATCCAAAAACTGCACCCACATTAATGACACATCTACAGTGACTCAGGCACAATGTTACACCTATCCATGTGCTCAACAGAGAATGAATCCAGTACAGTTTAGCCCAGTCAGGTTTTATTTGTGATCCTACACTAGTTACAACAACTACAAAATGTGTAGAAGTCAAAAACCACATTTAGAGGCATTGTGGGATAGGATTTGAGTTTGTGTCTGCCTGATTCACTAATATATGTTTTTTCCCCTTTCAGATGAGCAATTTTATATTCTTTGTGATCTCACCCATAATGCTTTACCTGCTACACCCATATGCCAAGGAAAGAAACCTGGCTGTGCACCTGGTCTGGATCATGATGGTCTTTGTAGGTAGGTTTGACTGTTCAATCTGTTAGGGGTTGTTACATTAATAATCCAGCAGAGGGCAGTATTTTTCAATTGCCAGGTCAAATTTATAGAAATCCACTTATTCATTATATTTAATTCAAATGAATTAAATGTCAGCTTCAGTTTTTGTATGTTAGTGGCAAAATGAGCCAACAAGTGTGTATATACCAGTTACAAAAGGCTAGTAACTTTCACAAAATGGGTTTACATGGAAATCAATAGACTAGAAATGAGAAAAAAACATTAAAATTTTAAAATAAATAAAAAGTATTCTAAATTTGCATTATAAGTAATAATAAAAAAATAATAATTTCAAAAAATTATCCTGTATTTTTCAAAATGGCTATGCAGTCAGACATACACACAATAAATAAGATGACAATATAGATAAATGTTTAAAAGCAAAGCAAAGCAAAATTGGAAAAACATGCAAAAATCATGTTTTTTTCTTATGCTGTTGCCTCAATAAATCCGTTTTTATGGTATTTACACGACCTTACACATGTCAACTTATTAAAGTCAACTTTAATTGTATTCACATCCCTTTTGACCATGGTCTGTTTCTCTCTCTTCAGGTATCTTCTCCATGTATTTTCACATGACTCTGAGTTTTATGGGCCAGTTGCTGGATGAGCTGTCAATCCTGTGGGTATTGGCTCTTGGCTACTCCCTGTGGTTCCCGCGCAGACACTTCCCCTCTTTTATTAAGGACAGGTAGCAAATTCTGTACCATGTATGCAGTCTGTTTCTATGTAATGGCATGAACTTGTCTTCCTTCTCTTAAATAAAAAACCCTGCGTCTTCAGTTCTGTAAAAATAGGGGCAATTAAAGGATCTGTTTACAGTCCTTAGTTTGTGTAACAGTAACCCTGTTTAACTTGCAGCATGATATTCTGATCTCACTGTGGGAGAGATGGTTTCCACAGCTTTCTCAGTGGGGTCCAACCAGCCTTATATTAATATTTAAATGGTTGATATCTAGATTAAATGAAGTTTTAAACTTAGAAAAATGTTGATGTCTACTGTTAAAATGTTGGCGGTGGTCAGTATTTTTAAATCCAATTAATAGTTAATTATATTTAGACAGATTTTTTATTTTTTAAATAAATTGTCAATACTGAAAAAAATGAATCGCTGTTTCCAAAATATTAACCAGCAACTGTTTTCATTATTGAAAATAATGAGAAATATTTATTGAGCAGCAAATCAGCATTTTAGAATGATTTCTGAAGGATCATGTGACACTGAAGACAGGAGTAATAATGCAAAAAAAAAAAAAAATCAGTTTTGCCATCACAGGAATAAATTATGTTTTAATATATATTTAAATAAATAGTTATTTGAAATTGTAACAATTTTTCACAATATTACAGTTTTTACTGTATTTTTGATCTAATAAATGCTTCTTTGGTGAGCATAAGAGACTTGGCTGTCAATGGAGAAAGATCTTTTTCACCCTAAAGTCTAAAGTTAGGTCTGTCCTTCTCTGTTTTGTTCTTTTTCAGGAAATCCTTCTGTCATATGGTCCTGATCATCACTGTCATAAGCACTCTTTGCTCTTTTTTCAAACCTACAGCCAATGCCTACGCTCTCAACTGCTTCGCCATCCATATCCTCTACTCTCTGTTTGTGCAATTAAGGAGGTAAAGTGTGCATTCATTGCTTCAAACTTTTTCAGATGTTGCTTTCGTTACTGTTTATCCACTTTAAGACTGTAAAGGCTACTATACAAGATCTGTTTTTATTTCTTGTTTTTCTATCTTGCTTTTTTTCACTCTCATTCAATACGGATCTATTTCTCAACAGTTGCACAGATGAGAGAGTGCTGCGTCTGGCCTGGGCGTCCATTGGGCTGTGGGTTCTGGCTATCTCCTGCTGGATTAGCGATCGCTTTGGCTGCAGCTTCTGGCAGAAACTGGACTTCTGTTATCTGCACGGTATCTGGTGAGTGAGCCATGATATCCCGCTGTATGTTGAGCACATTTTAACCCTAAAGCCTACAAAATCATATTTGATAAGTGAAATTCTAAGACCTCTAAATTATCACTGTTGTGTACTCAATCTTCTATATGCCTTCTGTTGTCTGATTGATACTTTTATAGCAATTAAAAGGCCTTTTGGTTTGATTGTAAACGTGTCCACCTTAAAGGGGACCTATTATGCTCCTTTTCACAAGATGTAAAATAAGTCTCTGATATCCCCAGAGTGTGTATGTGAAGTTTTAGCTCAAAATACCCAACAGATAATTTTTTATAGCTTGTTAAAATTGCCACTTTTAGGGTGTGAGCCAAAACGCTCTGATTTTGAGTATGTTGCTTTAATGCAAATGAGCTCATGCTCCCAGAGAAGAGGGCGGAGCTTCAAGAGCTTGAGCTCCGCATTAGCAGTGCTAGCCTTTGCAAATAAACATTTAACTATTAGTACAAGCCTGTTATCTTTACAGAAAACGTACTCTGTTTAAAAGTCAGTCAGCTGATTGTATTGTGCATAATAAATTTGCGTTTATGAATTACACAGACAGGGAGCACGGCGGGATAAAAATAACAACATAGCTGGTCTCATGGTGCATGGCATGCTATCACAAACTTTATAAGTCCCACTCGTGATTATCAGCTCAACAAACTCAAGCGATCGAGTCACATTGCTTTCATATGCAACTTTTAACTACCACATTCCTATTCAAGATCATTCACGAAGACAGCACCATTGAAAACAGACAGAGACAATGGTAGCTTTAGCATCATTAGCCTTACAGAGTGCCAAGAAGCTCTTTCAGAAGGGCAATTTGGAAAACAAACGCATGATACTTACTTTGTCTGGAGCAGACGTTAGCACATGAAGCGTTGGTATTGATCCCTACACGTATTGGGGACTTTACCGATTCTTTCCAGGACATTTTCTTAGACAATGAAACTTAACCACAGTGTCCTCAGCGGCTCAGATGAAGGGAGTCTATGGAGACTCCTATGTTCGTTAGTGCATCCCAAAAAACAACACTTGAAATGCCTCTTTGGCGCTGACATTGTATATCTCCAGCAGCAACAGCAAGTAATCATTAATGGCGGAGGCGGACCACAGCTTGTCACTCAGGGCTGTGTCTATGCTTATAGGGCAATGTCACAAATGGGCGGGACGTTTTCCCCTCGGTGACGTGAACAGATGGAGAATCGTTCTGAGAGACTGTTCATGATTTTTTAGATTATGAAAAAATGAGTGGGTGGATTTTTACCATTATAGGCAGGATGTTTTCACACACTGCAGCCACACAACTGTGTTCAAACACCTTATAAAAGTGATTTTTGCATAATAGGTCCCCTTTAAGGTTGTCTTTTTACTGGGAAGTGAAATCTTTACAAATTTTTGTGACTTATTGACTTATTGTATATGGCTTTTATTATTTTATCAGGTTTTACAGGGTTAAACCTAATTTTTCAGACTTTTGGATTGTCATGCTTATCCAGATACTGTTTTTCTCTACCTCTCTGTTTAGGCACATTCTGATTGTGGTGGCCACCGCTTATGCTAGTACTTTGGTCGCTTACCTGGACGCTAGTCTGGAGATGCCTTATTCCCTACCCGACCTGCAGTACTGGCCACGGAATAACTGGTCCATTGGGCTTCCTTACATAGTCCTCAAAGACACCACAAAGACACGGAAAAGATGCTAGCATGCATAACAAGATGAACAGATGCAACCTCACATTTGGTGCTTGGTGTAACGCTGAATTAGGACCAGCCTTTACATTTCCAAAATGGTTAATACATTTATATGGGCAGGAAGGAGCTGATTCTAGATCAGACACTGTATGTTATGTGAAATCTGAAGAGAAACTTGTTATATGAAACAAATGCGGTGCTGAAATTGTTGCAGTTTCTGGAACTCTCTTCATATTTCTCACAGAACCTGGAATTGTAGTGCGTGCGTGTGTATGTGTGTGAGTGAATGTTTCTAGGCAAGTGACTGTTCATATTCTCATCTTTACAAACAACATGCTGTTGTTATGTGAAAATGTATATTTGCACTGGTGTGACAAGATTGAATGCATGTACAAAACATTCTGCATTTTATTGATTTACTTTATATGAATCAGAGGCTTTTTAACTGAGAAAATTGTTATAAGCAACTGCTCGATTCCTGGATGAAACTTGAATACTAATTGTAAAAGAAAATGTCAAAATGTTCAATTCATAGTCTGTTCTGCAAACAGGCAGCAGAAAATCATGCTGCCTGTTTGATGTGAGATGCCACTTTCTGAAATGATTTTCTCACAGCAAATGGTGCAAATGTTTGTTTACAAATGTAATAACTGGGATTATGTTCATTTCGGTGTGGCATTTTTAAATCTTATATTATTTTACTGTTTCGTTAAACTATATATATTCTAAATCTATATATTGTTTTAACTTCTAACCTCAGTGTATGAAATTGTGGATATTGATAATGGTGTACCGTTCAATGATATCACTCTGGAAAATAATTATGTGACATGAAATAATGATATGTGTATTATTTTGATATAAATTATGATTGCTGGGACATGCATTTGATGTGATTTTATTTATGTATTTAACCACCATGAGATAAACACCAAAATAGTCAAAAACTAGCAAGAACCTAAATTTCTGATGCTGCTTCTTGTTGTGTGCTTTATACAGAAAAGAAAGAAAATGGGTTCATCTCCAGGTTATTGATACTTTGTTCTTTCTGACACAACACCATCACGTGTATATCCTAGATGTAGTGCAAGCAGTTGAGCTGCTTCATCAACTGCAACACTTTCTTCAGCCTATATCTTTACAGTTGTGATTTGAAGTAGGACGTGTTGTTCAACTTATAATTTAAAGTAATGATAATAATCAAAGCTCTTTTGGTATATTAGTGTTTGTAATTGATGTTCATCTAGTATCACCTTACCAAAAACCTTTTCTTGATTGCTCGCTTTCTCAAGAAAGTGTAACAATTTTTTTTTCGTGAATTGTCCTCCAAACTAAAATTCTAATATCATAACATTTTATTTTTGAGTATTTTATAACTGTTACAATTTAAATTAACCTATTAAATTCCATTGTGACAACATGCCCCGCTATTGTGTGAACGTGTTAAATCAACTGTATTTTTCCTTAGCAATAACTGTGGAAATGTGAATAGGCTAGCTTTATTGTAAAGGCCAAGACTTTATTATTGCCTATTCAGCAAAAATACCCTATATGCTACAATAAAAAGTGTGACAACTAGCCCCAGTCACCCATATATTAATGTAGTGCTTTCAAATGCAAGTAAAAATCACTAAGCATTTATTATTTATTGTAATCCCCCTAATTAAACACAGAGAAACGAGGCATGCCCTCAACCAACCAATCACAACACAGTTGTGTGTAACATGCTTTGTTTTCAAAAACGAAATTGAAAATGATTCAAGGAAAAATAACAGAATGCTAAGCAGCGATACTAGACTGCAAAAACAAAAACATCCTATCGATTCGGCGAATCTCTAATTATTATCTACCAGTACAGGCAGCCCTTGGGAAGTCCCGCCCACCGCGCTTCGCGATTGGCTGGCTGGCGTAAAGCGCATCCTAGACGGCATCCGATTGGCCACAAGCGCTTTCTGTTTTGGGTGCATGCCAGAGGTCCGGAGAGGGGAGGGGAACCATCTAGTTTCCGGTTTTGGGCTGGAATTGACACACAATGAGGAGTCGGGAGCAGCCGCTCAAAAGCCTTCTGTAAATAAACAGGACCCTCATCAGGCCGGCGAACTATGGAGAATCAGGTAGAGTATGAAACGCTTTTGCTGTTGCATGGAGTGAAGTCAACTTTTGTAAGCGCGCGCTTAGAGAAATCCACCATTGCAACTGAATGTGGACACTTGGGGCTCGTGAAAGCAGCGGATCGGACCCATATAACCCCCTCCCTCCTCCCCCCTCTCAGCTATCTGACTCGAGCTGGCCACGCATATTAAAGCTACATCGGTATTTGGGGACATCAGCTCAGCCTAGAGGGCTGGATGCGTGCGCCAGCTTTTGCAGTAGGCAAGTCGTGCTTGCAGCAGCAGAAACACAAAGGAGAGTGTTTTTGTCCTATGCTTCTCTGGCCCGGGAGTCACCACAGTCTGCGGCTTTTATTAGAGGAAATGAAGAACATGCATTTTCATGCACTAGTGTTTCTGACACAGGTCTGCTCTGAGGGTGGGGGTTCCTGATGGGCTCCTGAAGCGAGAATCTGTCTTCTTCCAAGGCTAATTAATTGCCCTTTTTATGCAATATGATTTATGAACAGCAGCAGTGATCATATGCTGTAGATGAATATCATTGCATTAACATGCTGGCTATTTTTACACCTTCTGCCTTGTGTCTGTGGTCTGCAGTAGGTTAATTGCATTTGCTGTTATTAAACCTTTATTATTATAAACTATTTTATATTATTTTTTAAATAATTATTTACATTATATTATAGACTATTTTATTATTATAAACTATACTAATATGGAGTCTTTCTCCATAAAATTTGTGTTTACCAGTTTTAATGCAACAGCAATAATTGTAATGGCATTATGACTTAAAATACAGCTACAATTCTAAATATATTTTATTACATGTTATTACATGTTTGTACAAAAAATAACGAACTAGCATAACGTTAATACTGTCTTGATAAAGCTTGATAGAGAAAAAAATATAACTTTTTTTGCTTATTACTGCTTATAGTATTGCGGTTTAATATTAATGAGCTGTATATCCCAATATTACTTCCATTATCGGTCCAGTGCATGAAGACAAATCTCACACCAAAATAGCTTAATTTAACCGTAAATCTGTTTATTTAATGTAATTTTAGAACGGCACGTTGTAAACTTCAGTTTTTATCCCTCCACTTCTCACGTAATGAAAGATTCTTGAAATATAATTCATATGCACGTTTCATTCATTCATGTTTTCCAAGCTGGATCTTTGACCACAGCATTGCAGCAACTCTTCAGAGACTTGTTGTTTTGTCGTTTGCATGTTGGCTTCCACGTGATCTGCTTGTATTTTTGCCGTGCTTGACTGATAATCTGTATCATAGCAGTGACCTGAGAGAAATCCAGTCTGCCACTTTTGTGTCTGTTTTGTGTTTTCTAACAAAACGTGATGCGGGTGAGTGTGTCTTGTGAGAACAGGAGCCAGCAGTGTTTGCCTGTCCTTCTGTTTAATCTACTCCTTTTCAAAAAGGCCTTTTGATCCCCCCCCCCCTTCACCGGGATTAACGTGGTCATGTGTTGAACCTCTTATTGTGTATGTCTCCTGTTTGTCCCATATCATCTTCATATTCGGGTGGTCATGTTCCTCTCAGGCGGGGTGGAATAGCCTTTAATGTCGGTAGCGTTTGTAATCATTACCTCAAGGCAAGCTGCTGTTGCTGTGACAAATTACAAATGGCAAGTTCTGGAAAAAGAGCGGACTGAAGCTGTGTCGTTCTTGCCGTTGAGGGCAGCCAGGCTTTTGTCTCTCTGTCTGTCTATATATGTGACTCGGCTGGGGCTTGTCGGGGTCTGGCTGGCAGGTTTTGGCATCGGAGACGTGGGAGTGTCGGCCAACACAGAGAGTTAAAGTGCATTATGGTGACATGCCAAATGGCGGCCAATAGGATTTTCCTTCCACTAGTCCTTATGCTTACAATCTTTCAGAAAAGTAAAAAAAAATACATCCCAGTCTTGTTCTTTATTCTGGTTCTTCAGTGTCCACTAGTTCAGGAACTCAAGTCAACAGCAGCTGAGCATCTCTGGGCACCTGTACCCGGTCTGGCCAGACTCCACCCTGTGTGGGCAGTGTGGGCATTTTTCCTGGCTGCTTTTCAAGGAATTCCCTTGATGGCTTTTTCTGGCCATTTGGCAGAACCAGCCGATGATACAGATGATTAGCTTGAGCATGTGTATGAAAGGTATTCTTACTCAGATTTTGGTGTCTAGAGGCCTTTTTTTTTAGTAACTCTTCTCTGCTATATCAATAACTGTTACGGGGCGAACAAGACGTGAGGATCCATATGCAAACTTTTATTTATAAACATAGTCAATTCACAGGCAGGGTCAAACGACGGCAGACAGGTATGGCATGGGCAAGACACAGAGTAATCCTAGGGCAAGCGTGGGTCGACGATCGGTGAACAATATCCAATAGGGCGAGGCAGAGAGATAATCCAGGTACATAAGCAAAGATCCAAACGAGGGGCAAACAGAGTCCAAACGGCAAGGCAAAGGGGTTAATACAGGAGACGTGGGCAGGAATCAAAACACAGGAAAACAGGCTAGGCAAGACTTGGAATGGCTTGGTAGAGTAGCTATCGACAGAGACTGTGACAAATGCTAAACAATACTCGGCAATGACAGAGAGGAAGTCCAAGGCTTATAAAGCGTGTGTGATTGGGTGATAGTTCTCAGCTGTGAGTGTGATTAGTGTAATCAGCTGTGTGTGTGTCGTCAGTGCAATGGATGATGGGAAATGGAGTCCAATGTGCTGTGTAGTGTGAAAGTCCATGTAGTGAGCGGGTGACCTCTGGTGGTGAACAAATGGAGGTTCATGGCCGGGATTCGTGACAATAACAGTTTTCATCTGTATTAATTCATTCAATTAAAACAGTCTTCTTACAAAAGAAAATAGCCTACAGCTTGATGATTTACCATTGTGATATAATCCTCAAGGACATATTGCATTTTTTTTTGTCTTTTGTTTTAGGAGTGCACAAAAGTGTCATTCCTAAAAAGCACCATTGCTTATAATTTCTTAATCTGAAAATATGTAATACATATTTTAAAGAAAAAACATGCAATATAGGCTACATATAAAATAATACAAATATGTATATAAATAATTAATTATCATTTTATACATTATTTTATTTATATTTAAAAAAAAAAACTTTTTTTTCTTTTTTTTTAAATCCTGACCATAATGGAATATATAGCTAAATTTGGGGTAGGTAAGATAAAAAAAAAAAAAAACCTTTTTGAAATAAGTCTCTTATTCTCATGCTTAAGGCTGTGTTTATTTGATCAAAAATACAGTAAAACATTAATATTGTGAAATTATATTAAAATTTAAAACTCTTCTGTTTTATTACATGTAAATTTAATTTGTTTTATTATATATGTAATACTTTTTTAATTTTTAAAAATCACATTTTACTTTATATAAAATGTAGTAGTCTGTGATTATGAATTACAATGCCGGAAAGTGTCCGCTGCTCTCCTCTGCTGAACTTCAACTGAACTCGGTCTTATTGAAGAATTTAATTAATATGTGTTTCTCTGTTTTTAGTGCACGGTTCAGGTAAAGCTTGAGCTGGGTCACAGGGCCCAGCTGAGGAAGAAGGTGACATCAGAGGGCTTCACCCACGACTGGATGGTGTTTGTGCGAGGCCCTGAGAACAGCGACATTCAGCACTTTGTGGATAAAGTCATCTTCCGGCTGCACGAGAGCTTTCCTAAACCCAAGAGGGGTAAATTTTATAACTTCACAAATGAGATATTGCACCACTCACAGTTCAATCTTCAAAAACCAGCATGTGTGAGAACCACACGACGTGTTGCCTATCATAAGGAGCAGTATGCTTCTTTCTTGTAATATTTATAGGTTGTCTCAATATTAAAGTTTTGGCCTTGTACCACACCAGCTTCTAGCACTTTGGTGTCGATACTAAATCAATACTGAAGGCTACAAATAAACAGCCTCGGATGGCTGGAGAAATGAAACTACTGTCAGCAGATTAAACATCAACCCATTTCACTTGTCACATGTCTTGAATTAACAGTGCTGGTCTAAGATCAAAGTTAGCATTTTATATTCACATGACTTTATGATGATTTGGATGGAGGGATATTTTGAATATGTAATATATGTAATATACAATCAGTTCTTTCACACTGTGTTTTTGTGAAGTGGTTCAAAACACAGATTCCAAGATTTGTTGGCAAAATTAATTTACAGTTCGTGAATATTAATTGGGTCATGCAGATGTTGCTTGGTAACCTTCCTGGAGTGTCCAGTCAAGTAATTTGAATAAATATTCATGATTGTGTCTTCACCATAGTCGGATTCTCGAATTGGCAGCTGATCAGTGCACACTTAACAGCATGTGCCTTTCAGCCAATCAGTTAGGCCTACTGAGCAAACATGATGTAACATAATTAATATTCATGATCAAAGCCTTCATTTTCGTGTTTGTAAATGAAAGCTCCAATAAAAATGCATAACCACCTTATTAATAAAATTATGAAACATTAAGTTCTATGTAATGATACGTTACTGTATGGATACATATATGGTTACATTACTGTTCAAAAGTTAAGGTGTCAGTAAGATTGGTTTCTTTTTTCTTTTTTTTGGAAAGAAATGATTGCTTTTATTCAGCAAGGAAACATTAAATTGATCAAAAGTGACAGTAAAGACATTTGTAATGTTACAAAAGATTTCTATTCCCAATAAACGTTGTTCTTTTGAACTTTCTGTTTATCATAGAATCCTGAAAGAATGTATCACTGTTTCACAAAAATATTAAGCAGCACTTTGCTAAAAATAAGAAATGTTTCTTAAGCACCAAATCAGCATATTAGAATGATTTCTGAAGGATCATGTGACAGTAAAGGCTGCTAAAAATTCAGCTTTTCCATCACAGGAATAAATTACATTTTAAAATATATTAAAATAAAAAATAGTTATTTTAAGTCATTAAAATATTTCACAATATTACTGTATTTTTTATTAAATAAATGCAGCCTTGGTGAAAATAACATACTTCTTTTAAAAACATTAAAAATCTTATCAACCCCAAACTTTTGGATGGTGTATATGAGTACAAATAAGTTTCTTACATTCAAATAGTTATGAATATCATTGTTATATGCAGATTTTTTTAGTGAAATAATTCATCTTTTTCTTTTATTTGCAGTGTGTAAGGAGCCACCATATAAGGTTGAGGAGTCGGGATATGCTGGTTTTCTGATGCCCATAGAGGTCTACTTCAAAAACAAGGTATCTGAGTCTCTTCCTGCAGCTCTTTTGTTCTCTGTTGCTATTCTCTCTTGTTCTCTAGTTATTTCTATTTTTTCACCTTCACATACATCCCCTCTCTCTCTGTGACTCATCTGAGTATCAGCTTCTCTTCCTCTATCTTGTCATTTGTGAACTTCCCCCCCATTGACATTAAACAGGCAACATAGAGTAGAGTACGCAGAGGAGAATGATTTGCCTTATGATCAGAGCGAAACAATTACACTCTCGTTTGCAAGCCCACCCGCTGACTCACAGGCTTGTGATATGTATCTGTATTAGAGCTGCACGATATATTGCATGCGATTGTCATGCACATCTCGTCAGTAAAGCCGGTTCTATGATTAATAATAAATCTCCATCACCTGTTTTCAAATAATCACAGAACCGGCTTTACTGACGAGATGCGCATGACAATTGCATGCAATATATTGTGCAGCCCTAATCTGTATCTGTCATATCGTTTCTGAAAAACATCCCCAACCTTCAGTGAGTCTTGTTTTCCTGAGTTGTTTTCAGTAACTCTCAGATTTCAGCATGCTGAGAGACAGAGATAAAAAGATGTGGAGAGGTAGAGAATGTGCATCTGGGGGTTTGATTTGTAACTCTGGTCTTTGCTGATGTTTTGCCCTTGAATCTTGAATGAACCTCTGGCTGTGCCGCCCATGAAAGAAGTCCTAGAATCACTGCAGTTGCTGCTCTGTTGACTCACTTTAATGCTTGTCTTCAGTTGTTCTGTAATATGAGAGGATTTAATGGAATCACTCAATAATGCAAATTTAATACAGGAGGAGCCAAAGAAGGTGTGCTTCAATTACGACCTTTTCCTTAACCTGGAGGGAAACCCACCTGTCAATCACCTGCGCTGTGAGAAACTAACCTTCAATAACCCCACTCGTGACTTCCGCCGCAAGCTAGTCAAGGCTGGAGGGGTGAGTGCTGTATTGTGGGAAATGGAGTTGTTTGTTGCACGTTTTAAGTCTGGAAAATTTTACACTTTTGGCAAATGTGCTCTTATCTTTCTTTCATTCATTCTGTACACATCAGATCATGGTGGTCCCAGAGGGGGCAGAGGTGGTCCCGAGACCCAGCCCAGATTATCCCATGCTTCCAACCATTCCACTCTCTGCCTTTTCTGACCCTAAGAAGAGCAAGACCTCACAAGGGTCAAAGGTCTGAAAAATCATTTTAAAATATGCCATATGACATGCTGAACGAAGTGCTGTCGTCTTTCTTTTTTAAACAATAGGGTCCACAATGATGAAATCATATGGAAAAGCAGTATTTTTTCTATTAAACCTGGGGGGGGGAAACTATATTTTAGGGTTTTTTAAAAATCAGTGAAAAAAAAGAAAGAACAAGTTTGATTTAAAATGAAGATGATATAATTTAGGGTCAGTACAATTATTTTTTTCTGTTTTTACTTTTTATATTTTTATTTAGCAAGGATGCATTAATTTGATATAAAAAAAAGAGAACATAGACATTTATAAGGTTACAAAAAACTATCTATTTATCAATGAATCCTAACAACAAATTCTTAATATAAATCCTAACAAAATATTTAGCAAATTCTTTTTAACATTGGTAATGATATATAATTGAGCATCAAATCAGCATATTATAATGATTTCTGGAGGATCATATGACACTGAAGACTGGAGTAATGACTGCTGAAAATTCATCTTTGCCATCACAGGAAAAAATTACATTTTAAAAACTATTAAAATACTTTATTTTATTTTTCAATTAATATAGTAATATTTCAGAATATTACTATTTTTGCTGGGGGGGGGGTTTTCGAATAAAAAAATGGAGCATAAGCGACTTCAAAAAATTGCAAAATTCCTTAACCCCAGACTTTCGAACAGTAATTTTTCACTCAAATTATGTTATTCTGAAAATATAATTTGTAATTAACAATTGATATCTGATAATAGTCTGTTGAGAGATATTAAGGGATCACAGCTTCCTCTATTCTCTCTTTTGTATACTTCTAAGCAGCAGATTAGATCGTTTCAGTAAGAATTAAGTCCATTATGTAGGACATGTGTCATATCTCTATTAAATGACCTTCGCTTTATCATATCTGAGCACTGGTGCTTTGTCTGGGTCACTCTGCTGCATCTTTCATTAGTGCAGGAAAGAGGGTCAGTCGCTCGCTGTGATCATCCAGATCTGGACGTCTTCCAGCATCCCCATTATCCTTAACAGTCCTAATCTCAGCACAGCCTCATTAATGCAGCACATGACCTTTGTGTGAAGGTCACACATGGGTTATATGATCGCAGTTCAGACAGGCTTTAATTGTTAGAGGTGTCAAACTCTATGCTTTATCCTAATAGGGGATCTGTGTGTGGTTGTATTTGACATTGTGCAATGAGGGTAAATGGTGACATATGATAACAATATGGCATGGAATGATTATTATATAAATATTAGGGTTATTCAAAATGACATATTTTCCAGAAGGAGTTGTTGGATTATTATGCATGTCCATCCATGTCCAAAAATAAATAAAATAGTGTGTATCTTGACCAAAAACATGGTTATTCCTTGGTACTTTGTATTACTTTTTTGTGAGTGTACACTACCGTTCAAAAGTTTGAGATTGGTACGATTTTTTAAATGTTTTTGAAAGAAGTCTCTAAAGCTTACCAAGGCTATATTTATTTAATCCAAAATACAGTAAAACAGTAATATTGTCAAATAACTTTTTTCTATTTGAATATATTTTAAAATAAAATTTATTTTCATCAGCTATTACTCCAGTCCTCAGTGTCACATGATCGTTCAAAAATCATTCTAATATGCGGATTTGGTGCTCAAAAAACTTTCCCGATTATCATCAATGACAAAAAACTGCCTAATATTGTACTGCTTAATATTTTTCAGGATTTGAATAGAAAGTTCAAAAGAACAGCATTTATTTGAAATAGATATATTTTGTAACAAGTGTTCACATTTGATCACTTTAATGCATCCTTGGTTAATAAAATTATTAATTATTTTGTATTTTATTTTATATTATGAAATAATGCTGTACTTCGAATGCAGTACTTCATATAATTCATAACTATCTGTAGTTTTCTGCAGTCATTTCTTGGATAACTGACAAATTCCTGTTTATCTCGGGGGAATAGAGATTATATATTTAATTGTTAATACTGTATTTTTTTTTCTGTAGGAGCCTAGTAAAGAGGGAAGCAAAGTGTCCAAACCACACAAAATGGCCAAGGAGCATCGAGAGCGGCCACGAAAAGACTCTGAGAGCAAAGCCACATCCAAAGTGGACGTTGAGCGGGACGGCAGCAGCAAAAGTAGCCGTGACCCTTCCTCATCTTCATCTTTGTCATCCAAGAAAACAGAGATCAAAGTGAAAGACGAAAACAAAGTCGTGCCCAAAGCTGCTTTCAAGGAGCCCAAACTCACACCGAAGGAGTCCAAAATGGAAGGCATGTCTCCTAAAGGAGGGGGGGTGGGGTCAACGGGCGGTGGAGGGGGAGGTGGAGCGGCCGATGTAAAAGCACCCAGCAAACGACCTTCCAATGCGGAGTCACCTAAACCTAGTGTCAAGAAGCCAAAAAAGGGGGGTTCAGAGGGGTCAAAAGGCTCCAGCAGTGGGGGGTTCACTGGCACCTCCCCCCGAAACGCGTCTTCCTCCACGACCTCCTCGGTGTATGCCGATAAGAAGGCCTCTAAAGAGAAGGGCCGCTGGGCCAAGAGCAAGTCAGAGGCCCAGGAGGTCAAGGAGTCTAAGAAGCCTCCGGAATCCAATGACTCCAACTCAGATGATGAGGCCTCGTCTAAGTCTGAGGTTAGAATTAAGTGTAAATAATTTTGTTTATATTTTAAAGATAACACTGTTATTTAAAAAAAAAAAAAAAGTTAGGGGTTGGCAGCCTTTTTAAAAAATAAATAAACTGAATATGTATTTGTTTTCATAATAATATTTAATTAATAAATATAAGTGAGGGTTGGCAAACTTTTTAAAAGTGTTACTGAAGTTTTTTTTTTTTTTTTTTTCAATACAATGTATTTGTTTATTTATTTAAAATAAGTTGGGGGTTTTCAACCTTTTTTTTATTACTGTGTTAAATTAAATTTTAAAGTTATCACAATTTAATTAATTAAATAATGTTTTTATGTATTTATATAGAATAGGTGAGGGTTGGCCAACCTTTTTGAGAGAATGTCATTTATTTATTTGTTTATCTAAACAATATAATGTATTTATTTAGTTAAAATAGTTGTTGGCCACTTTAAGTGTTAAATTTAATTAGTCATTTTCTCCACAATATTTATTAATTAAAAACAAAATCAAGGCAAGCCTTGACACAATGTTAAATAGTTTTTTCCCCCACAAAAAATATATATACTTATAAGTAATATATTTAAATTATATAATTAATAAATACATAAATTCTATTGTTAAAAATCTACTAATTAAATTGAACAACATGTTAAAATGGTTGCCAACTCCTGACCTAAAGCTGACATTGTGATAACCAAAATCTTTCAATTGTGTCCTGTCCGCTCCTTCCCACAGCAGTCAGCACCTTCCAGCCCGTCTAATTCCAGCTCCAGCTCAGAGTTCAGCTCCGATTCAGACTTTGAGCCACAGCAGAAACAAGGCCAAGGTAGGATCTGCTCTTTTACTGCAAGGAGTGTCCTGATAAGAAGAGGTCAGATCCATAAATAGATTTCCCTACTACACTTTAACTCAAGGTTAACAGTCTGCTGCTTTGATTGATTACCGTGGAGAGGGTTAAGGACGTGTCAGAACAAGGAACTTCCTTAAAAATTAAGGAATGAGGGGCATTTTTTAAAAAGGTGTGTACTTTGTTAATAGTAAAAATCCTTGTTCCTTTCCCATTTTATTTTGTAACATCCAGTCCAACACAGAACATTGGCTTAACTAATAAAGTAAGATTGGGTGAGACATTATGTTTGTCTAAGTAATGGCAAGTGTGAGAAGTTTTAAGGAAATCTTTCTGCTTTAGCAAAAATGACACACTTCACCTTTAAAGTGGGATTTTGAAAGTTCAATCAAACCACTGTAATTGTTGCAGAAGCTCATTGTGGACTTTGGTCTTTAGGCCCGCTACGCTCTATGGTGGAAGATCTTCAGTCGGAGGTGTCTGATGATGACGATAGCAGCTCAGACGAAGAGACGCCAGTCAAGAACAACCTGCCCAGTCGAGACTCCAGGTTGTTCTCCCTCTTTCCCGTCAATGTTTGTTTAAGCAGGTCTTTCAGATACTTTAAGTCCCTGTAATCAATGTTAGCAGAGGCGGAGAACGGATTTGTTTGCTCAGAGTAAACACTTCACTTCATACGCCTCTCTCTATTCTTCATCTCACTCAAGTGTTGCTGAGCTGCTTTGAAAGACTTATTTTTGCGAGGCTGGAAGTGTGAGATGAATGGTAGAATTAGATTTTCTTTCAGTGGTGTATTGTTTATTATAATTATTCTTTAAAATGAAATGTATTCATTCAGATTTAATTAAGAGTATTCAGAAAATTTTTATGAATAGCTTATCCAAAAAATAAAGATAATTTACTCTCTCATATTTTTCCAAACTTTTATGAATCTTTCTTCCCATTTTGAAAATTTGTGTGATATTTTTATTTTTTTTAACCCTATAAAACCGACGGGAGCGCCCGCGCTCCGGTTCGCGTGTCTGTGTTTAAAAGCTAATAGAAACCGAAACCAAAATGGTAGCGCAATAATTATTTTTGGATACAAAATCAGAGACGTTACACATTCAAATCAAGCCTACAACATGCTCCTGTTGCGTTGTTTTCACCCTCTAACGAGACTGCACAAAATGTGTTTTCAACAAAAACATTGCACGTCTTTGCACATTTGTTCTATAGATCTGAGGTTGCTAGTTACCTTTTCCTACGACTACTATGACGTAATCACGTTCTGTGTACTATGACCCCAAGGTTTGTCGCATGTGGTGATGTCACAAGCCACGGCATTTGACTTTCATTTGCTATATATACTACTCTATGCGTTCTATTCGTCAATCTGTTGCTTCATCTTTTCTTTTTCACGCATACACACATATGCACCTTTACAAATGCAAGCACAATCACACACTCGCGTGCATAATACTAACTAACGTTACTCGCGTCTGACGACGAGGAACTCTCCGACTGCTCATCTGCTCCAGGTTCTGTTTCTAGTGGGGTTTATTTTTGTTTATATATGTTTTATGTATTTATTTTTATTTTATTTTTATTTTTTTACACAAGAATAACTGAGATGGTCTTTATATTATTTATTTATTTTTCAATCAACATCGCTCTCAAAAGCAAAATGTTGTCTTTTTGACCCCACAAATTCAAATGCACTCCATTCCTCTGTGAGGCTTGCCACATGCCTCTCTGCATTATTCTGGTCAGGAACTGTCACAAGTGTTATCACAGATTTTCTGCATTTTTAAATGACAGATTTTAGAGTAGTGTAACTTATTTTTCTTTACATAGTCATTTTTAGTTGTTCAATCAACATTGCTCTCGGTTTGACTTCACAACGCACTGTTTATAAAAATGAGTGGATCTCACAAACAAATTTATGTAATCAGTCCAAATCAATTGTATGTAGTTTCAAAGTGTTTTATGCAAGTTTTTTACCTTGACAAGTTTGAGGCTGACATTTGTGATATTTCTGTATTTAGTAAAATGTTAATTGTTTTTCGATTTAAATTTTTTTGTTGGTTTATTGCACTTTTGAGCTATTTATCTAGTAACTATGGATTATTTCATACCTATCCTTCAAATTGGAGGTCTAAGGATTGTATTGATATATGATATTTGAAAATACTGAAAAGAATGACAGCACAGCTTGTAAAAATACTAAGATATACTCTGGCGGAATTGTTCTATGGCAGGTCTTAAAGGGTTAAATATGGATTTTTAATATTGAAATTGAAGTCTGGTGCTGTCAAATTGGAAATTGTCAAAAAGTATTCATGTGACTCATTAAAAGTGGTCAATGTGATTCATGCATTATATTTCATGTCTTCTGAAACCATTATAGATCTGTTTAAAATTTTAATTATTAAAAAACTTGACTTAGTTCTTCAAGGTTAAAAAGAGAAATAATCTTATCTAATTTGTGAATAAATCATTAATCTTTTTTTTTTTGCATCAGATCTGTTCAATGAATTTGTTCATTCGTTTAGAAATCTGACGTCCATTTGCAGGAGTTAACAGCTCACTGGAGGATTCTCAGTGAATAACAACTTAAATTTCAGTCTGTTCCTTACACGTATATTGTATGCCTTTAGGAGATTTGGAATATAGTGCTCAAGCCGTAGGGACCACTTTTACACCGCCTTTGTGTCTGTTTTAAAGCTTGAAAGCTTTACTTCCCATTCATTGTAATTACGTGGGAAAGAGTGACCAGAACCATTAAAAACCGTTCTTTCATAGTTAAATGTAAACGTCCTTAAAGTTATATTTTAAAAATGTATTCAATTAGAAAGCAGTTATTTTGCATAGTAAAAATATTTCATAATGTACTGTTTTTGCTGTACTTTGGATCAAATGAGTGCAGGCTTGGTGAGCAGAAGAGACTTCTTTAAAAACATTAAAAATGTTCCTGTTGAAAATCTTTTGACTAGTAGTGTATATGACAGAATTTTCATTTTTTGCTTGGTTAATCCTTTAATTTCCTCACAGAGTTGAACTCTTTGATATTTGCTCTTCACAGGCTGAGCATAGACAGCGAGAGTGACTGCAGTGACGGGCCGCAGCGTCCCAGTCGAGACCCACCACCCCAGCCACCGAAACACAGCACCAACAACAACAAGGTGAACTGATACTCAGGACTCAGGACAGGTGGCGGCTTCTTGTTAAGCCTTGACAGTCATACAATTGGTGTGTTTATTCATTCAGTCATGCCGGTCGTTCAGTTTGCGGCACACACTGTTTTGCTCCTTTGTAACATGATTGTTGACTGTCGGATGATGGACGATTGGTATTAGTTCTTGGATTACGCTGCGCCCAGTACTGAAATGAGGTGGCGACACGCAGCTTTTGATCCAGTAACTGTGGAATGCTGTTTAACTGGGTGCTGCCACTGGGAATATGGTGCAGCGCTCCAGGCACCGGTCCACTCTTGCTGGAAAAACACTGCAATAGATCAATGTCTTGATTACTCATTCTTTAAACCTCTGCTTTAGTCCATCTGTATAATAATTTTTTTTTCTTTCTTTTCTCCATCTTGTTCCTTTCCTCCCCGTTTCCTTTTGTCTGTCTATCATACAGGTGTCAGGCAGAAAGAGTCCAGACCCTTGTTTACGACAAGAAAAGGTCCTGAAGAAGGGATTCGACAAGGTAGGAAGGGTAAATCAACCTTTTAATTTTCCACCTCTCACTCCCATGTTATTTCTGTTTGATCATTTTGACCCAACTTCCAAACCCTTGCTTTGCCTACATATGTGCCCTCTTAAGGCTTAATAGCTGAAATGGAACTTTAGTCGCAAATGTTTTCAATGGTTTTCCATTAGCATGTTGCTAAGCTAATATAGTGATACATTACATTAACATGTATAAATTGGCCGCTTTCATCCGATGCACATTTTCGTTTTACCAGTTCTTGCTTTCCTTGGGAATCAAACCCATGACTTTGGCTTTGCTAGGGCCATGCTCTACAGAGCTACAGGAAAGTCTGGTACTCTAATAAGCATAAAAAAATACATAACAGCAAAATTTTCAATTAATATTTAGTTTAATTAGATTTGAACTATATATTTTTTTCAGATGTTAATATAATAATAATAAACATAAAAATAATTATAATAAAGCTTTTTTTTTCTTATATAATTTTAAAATACAATTAAATTGTAATAATAATAATATAAATAATTAAATTCTAATAAATTAAATATATTATGTAATGTTAAATTTCAATAAAATATTATGGAAATAAAATACATTGAATACAAATACAACAGCAACGTTTATTATTATATAATAGCAACAATGGTTTGTATTATTTATTTATTTTTAAATTTATTTAATTTATTCATTTATTTAGTTAGTTATTTTACACCTCCGTCTCGGGAGGCAGTTCACTAGTGTTGTACCTAAGGTCCATTCAGTCAGTGCACAATGCATGACATCAATTTTGCTAATAGTAGTTTGTAAAATTGCTCTTTCCAACTAATTTAAGTAAATAAGGGTGAAGTTAATAGTTTCAGTGCTAATACAAGCTTTTATGTGTTTATATGTGTCTTTAGAGTAAAAACCAGACCTTCTGTGCTCTTGTTCCTGACATCTTCCTCTCCTCTTTTTTTTCAGGCGTATACTGAAGAGCTGGTAGACCTTCATCGCAGGCTGATGGCGTTGAGAGAGCGTAACGTGCTACAGCAGGTGGGTGTTTGTGTGTGAATTGAAATAGCTTGCGTTTGTGTAAAGGCTTTGAACAAAAACCATTGACCCATTTCCTGCCTCCAGATCGTGAACCTCATCGAGGAAACCGGCCACTTTAATGTCACCAACACAACTTTTGACTTTGACCTTTTCTCATTGGATGAGTCAACTGTCCGTAAACTACAGAGCTACCTGGAGGCCACCGCCACATGACAGGAAGTCCATCAAGACTCGGGGGAGGGGGCTGCCCTTTTTCACTTCTTTTGTCCTGAGAGAGGGCTGCAAAAGGTGAAAATCTGTTCACAGGAAATGAAAACAGTGGGAAATCACAAAAAGGAGTGAAACACAGTATTTTGACACTACAACATTTCTTCTCTCCTCCTCAATATCCTGTTGGACAGAAAGCTCTCTTCTTAACGGGGCCAGAACTGCTGGAGGGTCATATTTGAATCAGCCTGATAAAAAAAAAAAAAGTCTCCCTGTAGCCATAAGCACTGATGCATCAAGGGTTGCAACCTTTTATATTTTATTTTTGTACCAATGTTTTTCAAGGTATTTTTGATTGTGGTCGGAAAAGGAAGCCCCGCACGCCATGAATGTATCGCTTTTTATCCTCTAGGGCTAGTCTTAGTGCCTTTTTCACACCATCTCATTTGTGCTCTTAGGAATTACAGCAGTGTTATCTTTCACTCCGACTTTAGTCAATCCTTCTATATATGTGGGATCCCTGGATATCGTCCCGGGGAGATTCCTGATTTGTATGCCAATATGTATCAATCCTCATTTATGTGTTCGCCAAACGGGCCTTAGAACTTAAATGTTGTGCATTGCTAGTGCAGCTTGTGAAAGTATTTGGAAATCTGTGTTGATCTCTGTGTTTTCTGTCATCATATCTGGTTTATTCATTAGACTAAGCGGGAGAGACAAAAGAAAAGGGCGAGACGTGCTGTTTTCCTCTCATGTGGCCCCTGAAACAGCAGTCTGTAGATTCACTGTGCTTCTGACTCCGACTCTCAGAGCGACAATATCTCAACTTCACTGACTTCACCTCTGTGTTCATTGTTATGCTAATAGCTTTAAGAGGCTCCGTGGCCTGAGCTGCAGACCACATGCCCTTAACTTCACCCTGCGAGAGTCTGAGAGTGTCGTTTGCACGGGTTTTGAATCTCCAGCTGATTCGTCTGAATCTTAACGAACAAAAATGTTTATAACTTTGTACTGATTTAGCATATTTGTGCGGTTTGCAGCGAGAGAATGCTTGAGTGGCATGTGCGTGAACTTTTGACTCCCAGTTCTTGGTGTGTGAACTTTAACCTTTGACCGGATACTGGTTCAGGTCAGCCTGTCATAAAGGGGTGGGACACGAGGCAAAGGGGGTGGAGTTCGGTGAACTTGAGTAGCAGCTCTGAAAAGAGCACACCCGGTTGTTGTTGTTGTTGCTGTTTTTTTTTTAAATATTATTTGAGGGGGTTATTTTTTATTTATGTACCTCTGCACTTTTGGCTTTGTTGACTCAAGTACTTAATTGTCTAAATTGTATTTTTAATAGTTTTATACAATATTTACATGCAATATGATATTAAGTTGTCAATTATTGTGTCAAGAAATGCCAGTTTTTAAGGAATTTTAGTTATTTTCTTTCTCTCTCTCTCTCTATCAGCACATTATATCGTCATAGGCTGTAAACGTGACCATCAGAACTTGAAACTGTTACTTCAGGCCAGTTTATGACTTCATGGCAGGGTGTGTTTGTATACAAGAGTTGAATTTCTACAAGTTGACATCTAGCATCTGTTTTGTTGTAGCCTCATTATGATCCACTACAAGGGGAGGACTGCAGATTTGTGAAATGAACAAGTATTTGTTAATGTATTTGATTTAAACTGTGCTGAAAAGCTGGTTTGCTTGTCTTAGAGTGGTTTTGGGCACTCGTCACTTGGTTAAACCAGCTAAGACCAGTTGGTTTAAGTTTTTTTTCAGCAGAAAAGTGGAGAACCTCTGTGTTTTGTACATGGGATGCAGCAAAGTAACACTAATGGAGGGGCAAATATTTCAGACAGTTATATTACAAATACACATGTATAGTAGACAGTGGGAGTCTTATCTACAGGAGTCTGAGGAAACGGTTAATACTGCATCATTTTCACATACTTCGCTTGCAGGTTCAGAGAGCTGTCTTTTGTCAGTCAGTGGTGGTTTTATTTGTGTTTGTGAGCGCGGAAGAACTTTCTGTATTTATCTGTGGGGTTTGGGGAAGTCTGGGTTTTTACATTTGTTCTGATAACGTGGTAGAAAACCTTCCGTGATCTGAACAGAAGAATAACCTTTAGTATGATGTGTTAAACTTGGCATACAATGCCACCATGTGGTCATTTGATGCAAGTTGTAATAAGGGCAAAAGATGTTACTTTTTGTTTTTATTGCAAAATCATATTATGAATAAAGTCATTCGAGTACTGTTCACAGCGTCTTTTATTACTAGTGTAGTCAAAAATAATCACAAAACTTTAGCCAAAGTATAGAAACATCTCAAAGAGTATTTACTAGCTGTATTTCATTGAAATGACACTATACACATGATGTGCCTTGCTAGCTATGAGACATTTTTGATCCTGGTGACCAATTTATATTCACTTCAAGTCAAAGGACAAGATTTGATCATGGTTATATCACATTTATTGTCCAGTAAAGGGATAATTCACACATACATACAAGTAGAAACCTGGAGTGCCATCTCTCAAAATCTATGTTCAGTAATCCAGTTTTCAACAATGACATGCACGTTTCAGAAACCCTTAACTTCGCACTACACACAACAAATTGTTACCCAGTTCAAGAGTTTTCAGAGTCAGGTAAAACCAGGCAAACCTTTCACAGTCTGAGACTTCACATCATGTTCATGTTTGCACATTTCCAAATGGACTACCCTTCAAGCTGGTCCAAATCTAGACCAGACCTACATTAAACCATTACAGTATTTTTTATCTAAAAAGAAACAAATCATTTTTTATTTTTTTTTAAATGCAAGTGGATTTTGAGAAAAAAAAAAAAAAAAAAAAGAGTAATTTAGTTGACACCATAATAGAAATCCCAAATAGAAGAAAGGAAATCACTTACTAGCTCTACCTTCATTCTCACCAATTCTGATTGAGCAAAAACTTGTCTCATTTCATGCACAAATTAAACTAAAAGTCTTCCTATTTACAAAAAGGCCTCGCTGTGGTCATGCTATGCAGTCAGAGAGTATACACACTTTGGAGTAACGGGTCCAGTATTTAAGGAAAGCTCTTTAGTGAGATAAAACTAATCTATTTACAGAGGGAAAATCATATCTTTGGATTTGCATTAAGTGATTTGCATTTTTTTTTTTTTTGTATATTCAAGCACTTGACCGATTAAATAGCACTTCCCAATTCACAAACTTTCCAAAGTTTGATCATTTAATCTCTTTGATCAACCCATATGCTTTTACTATATTGCATTGTTATAATTTTTAGTATGCAGTATACAATTTAAATAAAATCAGTTACATTTTTGGTCAAAATATCCTTATTGCACATGCAAAGCAAAAAATAATGCAGCATAGCTTGGCAACTCAAATTATGACCTCCTCACACCAGCTCCTTCATATCCCTTTTTTTATAAGATAAATATTAACCTGTTCTCTCAATCCAGATTATATGGTTTTTCATACAGCTCATGCTGACACGAGACTGCGTGACATCCAATCTCTTGCTACTTTGAGGATTGTCAGAGTGACGTAGCAAAGCATCAAATCAGAAAAACAAATGTATGCAATATGTATTTACACTATATAACAGATTAATTTTTTACAAAGAATTCAAATGACAGAATTAACCAACTGCATAAGTGAAACATTCAAATGACACATTTGGTTACAAAAAACAAAGAAAGATTTATGGCTTATATGGCACCGGATTCTTGCTAAATGATCTTCACAAAATGTCTCGATTTTGTTCCTTAACAAACACCTAGTTTCCTTTAAACACTCAGTGTTTTTGGTGGCAGCAGTGCCATTGACAAAAGAGCACAACCGCCAAATGCTTTTCTCAAAATATTCAGTCATGCCTGATGTGTAAGTTTGCTTGTTAGGTATTAAGATTTTTCAAACTTTGTAGATAAATTTAACCATAAATTAACTGGTATCTTTGAAGACAGACATTCAAATCACCTGCACTTGCATATAAATCAAGAACATGGCTCAAAAGATACTTCATTATAATTAGGCAAGAAAATAAATAGCAAGTCACCACAAAAATAATAATAAAATCTAATTCACAAATGGCTTTTTCTAAACCTGTTTTCCTTCTTGCTACAATACAGAAAAAATGTAAACAGTATGAAATAAACAACAATTACAAAACCCTGAACAAATATTAACTCATAAATGGACAAGCAAAACACAAGGTCTGAGTGGTGTTCCTATGTAAGAGTGTTTTTTTAGACCATGTCAGTCCCTTTGTCTCCTATATCTGAAGTGGGTGACTAGGCCTTTTGTTGGACACCTATTTAGGGGGCAGAGGGTTGTCTGGGGTGGTTGGGGTCAAGACTTCTTTGTAAAAGTTCTCAATCTGCTCTTTATACATCTTCATGACCACTGGCCTCTTGAGCTTCATAGTGGGCCCTGTGAGAGAGAGTTTAAAACAGCTAAACAAACAGACTTTAAATCAACATAATTACTCACAAAAGCCTTAAATAACACACAAAAACTTAATTACTAGGAAACTTACCCAGCTCTCCGCCAGGGATAGAGAAATCATTCTCCAAAACGGTCCATTTCTGGATGCGCTGGGCGTTAGAGGTGGCTTTCTCGTTGACGCGGTTGATGCCTTCTTGAAAAGCCCTGTATATGAGTCTGTCACGGCCACCGGCGATCTCGCTGACTCGCGTGGCGTTGCTGCCGAGTTTACGACACAGCTCCACCGCCTCAGGAGTCAGTTCGTCTTCGGGAGCGCCCGTTTCATTGTTTACCTGACACTGAGAGCAAAAAAAGAAGAGCCATCAGCATTTTCTAACGGGAAGTTATGTATATTCGATTAAATACGTCCTTTTATTAAAACATTTCCCCGTCAATATTTAAGTAAATCGCAGTTTAAATCTAAATTGTGCTCGCGTGTGTGCTCAGTCATGATGCTAGGGTGTTGTTGTGGTTGCCAGTGCACAAATATGTGGTTGTTAGGTGTTCCGAATGCTGTTGCTAGGGTTTCTTTTAATTTGGTCTCTAAAAATGACGCGGTTCCCTCATTTTACATTTTTTTTTACTGTCCACTGCGTAAAAACTGTAAATCTAACGTTTTAGAGAATATCACATGTACTCAAACTACACCATTTTTGAGTCATTCAGTGATTCATTTCTGAATACAATGGTACGGGACAAGTAACACACCAAAGGAAACATTATATGAGTAACATTAAGTATATATTATAATACTAGTGCTCACTTGCCTTAGCAAACATCACCAATTAGTTACATTTTTAAATTTATAGTACTTTTAGTGATGTTGGTTGTCACCAGGGGGCGCAATAATCCCGAGAAAACCCAGCAGAACATGTAGTTACACTCACTGTCCGCTAGTTGGCATGGGCTTTAAGTTTATGAACGCTGTTAGTTAACACTTAAAACATTTATCACTTGATCAGACTGATATGATCTCATTAGAGTGTAGCATGTACTCATTCATTTTTAAAATGAGTGTTATCTCTCAGTAACCTTACATTACCCAACTCTATTTGTGTAAGAGCCCTAAGCAGGCACAATGCAAAAAGTGGTTTGTCTCAATTATCTGAGGAAAAAAATCACAGCTGATGAGATTTTGGTAAAAGTCACAAAGGACTAGGCTACAGAAATATAAACCAAACATGACACTCGTCAGTCATTGGTTGGTTAAGAAAAAAGGTCAGATTTGTGGATAAGATCACTTGTTGCTTTGTCACATTGTACCTGGTTAGGTTAATAGTGGATAACCTTAACACAGAGGTCTATATTGGGGTCGTCTGCCCTGTACTGATACCTTAATGGTGAGCAGCATGGAGAGGAACTTTCTCTTGTCTCCGATAAGCATGGCATTGCTGATGAGCGGAACAGCCTCTTTAACTGCATCCTCAATGGGCACCGGGGGGATATTTTCACCTCCGGCTGTGATGATCAGTTCTGGGATATAAACAGAAACTTCATTACATGCACCAGACTAAATCCCACTGAAATGTGACGCAACTTTATAATTAAGAATCTTATGAAATGCAACTGCTCAGTGGTTTCAATTCCAGTGAATAAGAGGAAGCACAAATCTGTTTTCAATTGATGGTCATTACCTTTAATGCGTCCAGTGATAAACAGGAAGTCGTCTTGGTCGTGTTTTCCAAGGTCACCCGAGTGCAGCCAGCCATCTGCATCCAGAGCCTCTTCGGTTTTATCGGGCATATTCAAGTAGCCCATGAACACATGACGGCCCCAGAAACAAATCTCTCCATTGCCATCGGCATCAGGGTTGAAGATCTTCGTCTTGCAGCCTGGAATTACCTTTCCACAGCTGAGAAAGAGATGCGAGTGAGAAATAAACTAGATGTTCAAGCTGAAGTGACTACACTAGATTTAAACAAATGAAGGTTTCAGTACCTGGTGAGTCTGAAGGCATCGGACAGTGAGATGGTGTGCGGTCCAGAGCTCTCGCTCATGCCGTAGAGCTCAAACAGAGGAACATCCAGACTGAGGAAAAACTCCAGCGTGTCTTTGGTTATAGGAGCTGCTCCAGTGTAGCACCTCGTACAACGATCCAGCCCCAGCGCCTTCCGAACCTTCCGGAACACCAGACGCTTCGCCAGTCGAAAGTTTAATGGATTTCTGGACAGGCTGCCATTACTGAAGACACAAGACCATTTCTCTTTATTAAAACAGCCTACAATTTATACTAACATTATTTCATGTAATAAAATGGCACTGAGTGATGTATCAATATTCGTAACTAATCTGTTTTTCTCTAATTTAATATCATTTTCGATTTATTAAATATTTAAAGTTTCTAAAAACAGGTTTAAACCAGATTTTGAATCCCAGATTTTCACTGTGTTCTCAGACTTTTGGATCTAATTATATAAGTGAAAAACATTACAGACAGTTAAAAATGAGTGTCATATGTTAATGACTGATCGTCATGTTTGTGTCTAAATGTTTCTACCTTGTTTTGTGTCTGTGTGTGTGTTTGGGTGTGTGTATACATACAGCTCCATTTTGTTGAGGTTGGTCTGCAGGCCCACGTCTTTGGCCCAGGATGCCACCTTCCGACGCACGGTGGACGATTTGGCTCCAATCGACTTCATCTTTTCCTGCATCTTCTCCCACACCCGCGGGACACCCATGAATGCGGTAGGGCGTATCTCTCGTAGAGTGTTAGCCAAAGAACCCTGGAACATACAGTGACTTCTATTAATACGCAGTCTCAGCATGGTTTGCCACAGGATTCATGTTCACGTGTACATGCCAACATCAGCTGACACACCCAGGGTTGTCTCAGGTGACACAAGCAGGTATGTGTCATGTCAATTTCTGTCCCTGTGATCCTAAATCAGGGCTATTCAATTGGTGGCCCGCGGGCCCAATCATCTTCATCCGACCCGGCAATAACAACAATCTACCGGAAACCGCAACATCAATATGGCAGCGTTGACAACTGCTTATTTGAGGGAGTTATGAGATATCCACAATTCTAACGTTAGTTTTAACAAGTTTAAAGACAGTGTTATCGGTCATAACATCTGGCGAGAAATAGCGGCGAAACTTATCATCAAAGCAGGAATTTGGCTGTACTCATAAGCTGAGCCGCTTCAGACAAGCGCGCCAGCGCTTCAATGGACAAAACCAAACAATGATGTAAAAATACGTGGTTTTGGTGAGTTACCTCAAATGCAGTCTTAAATCAGTTATTAAATCCCAAATTACTGTAAAGATTTGGGAGAAAATTGGATGTGTGTCATATCTGCGTCATGTGCATCAGGTTTTATTAAAGAAACAGCACTGCTTTTAATGTGAAACCTGCTGCAGTCTGTGATTGATGTAAATCAAAGAACTAAAGAAAAAGAGAAATCACTTGACTGCTCTGCTTGCTGATTAACTTTTGTAGCTCGAATAAAGAATAATCAATATCGCTTATGCATACAATTTATAGTTTGTGAAGATTGTTATAAGTTCACTTATAAAAAGTTGTTATATTTTTCAAAGCCTATTAAATGTTAAAAATAGTATCATAACATTTCAATTATACTGTAATATTAAATGGCTATAATTAATGGCTAAAATTAAAGGGAACAAAGGGCTTTAATAGAGACAACAGTAACATTATTTGTATCAATGATACTTCTTCATTAATAATAGGCTACAGAGCTGGCAAAATTTCTAAATCCCTGGTAGCCCTTCGGGCAGGTACTCTTCAGATTTTGGTAGCCCGAAAATTAATTTAACTAGCCCAAATAAAATAAAGACCATAAATGTCAATCAAAAACATTTTCAATACACAAATATCAATGAATATCAAGGAAAGAGTTTTATTTTACTATTTACAAGGTATTTGCAGAATTCTTAAAAATCTATTTAAGGCAATTTGAAAAATTATTTCTTATACCATTTAACGTATTTAAAACTGTCTAAGGCCTTAAAAACTCTTCAGTTTAGTTGTATCAAATTTAAGGACCCGTGGGAGCAATGTTCCCTCTCATTTTTTCTTTTCATTCATGTTGTTTCTATATTAATTTGGAAGTTCAGTGTGAAAATGAGACAACACAAATATATTAATATGCGTTTAGTCAAAAAAAAAAAAAAAATTGAATGGCAGACAGCACTAATGTTAACCTTTTATAGATGTTACTGTTGGTAATTAGTTAATTTTACAGCTGAATATGCATTTCAATTTAATTTCCAATTTTATAGGCCCCCCAGAAAAAGATCGGGATGGCCCCCCACCCCCTTGGCCCCCTTCAAATGTTCAATTCGATAATCCGGCCCTCAAATGAAGTTAATTGAATAGCCCTGTCCTAAATCAATGACTATTATAAAACAGCACTGTGACATTACATTGAAACCCACTGA
This sequence comes from Barbus barbus, assembly GCF_936440315.1. Taxonomy (NCBI): domain Eukaryota; kingdom Metazoa; phylum Chordata; class Actinopteri; order Cypriniformes; family Cyprinidae; genus Barbus; species Barbus barbus. The sequence continues at coordinate 19,956,550 of NC_136757.1, forward strand.
TTGAGGCACTACAGATATCACATGCTCAGCTTCTACAGATCACAGGAGACACATCATACTCCCATTTTAATATAATATCAGCAGATCTGCATACAGCCTTGGCTTGTTTTCTGAAAATGAAACGCTTCACAAAAGCCTTTCTGTGTGAGTGAGCTGCATGACTAAGGCTTACGTTTCCTCAAAAGACTCTTTAAAAGGATTATACAGTTGGTTTAAACTAACAAGATTGTCTTTAGAAGGACCTTCATTTATGTACACAAAACAGAGAGATTGGGGAGGAAAACAGGAAGTGCCTTCACTAACATGTACACTAGATTTTTAAATGTTTTTGAAAGAAGTCTCTTATGCTCACCAAGACTGCATTTATTTGATCAAAAACACAGTAAAAATACTAATATTGTGAAATACCAAATTGAATACAATATTGAAAAACTGAATTTTAAACAGCCGTTACTCCACTCTTTTTAGTGTTCTACAGAAATCATTCTAAATTACTGATCTGGTGCTCAAGAAACAGAATTGATTACTTCCAATTCTGTGCTGCATAATATTTTTCTGGAACTTGGGATTTTTTTCAGGACTCTTTGATAAATGTAAGAGTAAGATATAAGGGTATAGGCGTTATATAAGGGTACCTTTAGTGCATCAGGCTGTGCAAAGTACGTGACTCCTCCAGCTTTCATGGGAAGCCAGATGTCAATCATCTGTGCAGCAATATGGCTGAGTGGCAGGTAGCTCACGATCACTTCCTGTAGCTTATCTGCATCTGTCAGGCTCACATCTCGGCCAGTTACAAATGCTGTCCATGTGAGCTACAGGAGAGAGAACATTTTAGTGTTGAGAATGACTGGTGACTCATGTAAACCCTTGTTTTTGTGTTATTATGGATGTTGTGGGTTAAATATGGGGTATGTTTTGCATTCAACTCACATTGTCGTGACTGAGCATGACTCCCTTCGGCTGGCCCGTGGTTCCGGATGTGTAGATCAGTGTGCAGCACTGATTGGGTTTCTGGGAGCTGATGATATCATCCAGCTGAGCATCTGGCTCATCGCGGCCCAGCTCCATAAACTCTGCCCACTATGTGCATCCGATATTTACATAGCAAATGTCAGATTTCAATTAGCAATGGAGGGGGATTCTAAGATAAAGATTATGGTCTGAGAGCTGAATTGAAATATTTGACTAATCAAATGTACCGTGTAGAGATTGGGCTTTTTTTCTTTCAGCTCATCTTTGTATTGGATAATGGCTTTTAGGTGCGGTAATTTGTCCTGGACCTGGAATGAAGCACACAGACACAGAATAGGAGATCGTCAGGGAAAAGCCTAATTTTTAATGTGTTCAATCAGCAGGTACTGAATGTCTGATTAAACTAGAGACCATGAAGATCATTCTCAGGATCTGAGAACTGGCACCAGAAATTACCAGTTAAATGAGTAGTATTGTATTTTTTTTTTATTGATCTATATACTTCATACAGTCATATTGGCAAAAGGCAGGACAATTAACATTTATGAATTATGAGATTTAGGGCATAAATGTTTTTAATTGCCTTAAAAATAATGTCACAGTGTAAAATCATCATTACTGACTCCAAACTTCTGAATAGTAGCGTAGATAAAAGTCCTGATCTGAGTGTATTTAGAAAAGGTTCTTGATAGGTTCCTTTGTAAATAGGTCCTTCACTCTCATTACCTGCATGATCTTCTGAAGCTGTTTGTGGTTTTCCACCACAAGGATGTTGGCCTGGCAGTTCTCCGCAACATACTGGCACGCCTCGGAAGAGTTGGTGGTGTAGATGCCCACAGCAAACCCCCTGCCAACAGCATACCTCAATAAACATCCTTAAGTCTGTTAACAATGTAACCAAACGGAGAGCAGTTCTACAACAGGAAACGACTTCAAACATTAACATTCCCACCATTCTGAGTCCACCTATATGTTTACCAACCCTGACTATGTGATGCTGTTTAACAAGTGCACGTTGTGCTTTAACCATCGGTCTTCACTAAAGTCCTAAAGGTATCTGGACAGTTTATGGCACAGCAGAGCCACTATTTGATGAAAATAATTAAAGCTTTGTTTGGGACAAACACCATCTGTGTGCTGATCATGAGTTAGGACAGCAGAATGCATGCATGTTTATGGTTGATTTGAAGACTCATAAAGGACAGAGTGTAAAACATCCTAACAATACACACTTACCCAGCTAAAATAGCCCCGATGTCAGCAATAAACCACTCGACCGAGTTAAACCCGAGGATACCGACGCCATGATACCGCTCCAGACCAAGCTGTGAACATACACACACAGTTAGCATGTGTACATTAACATTTCAAACCAAATTTTCAAATCGCAGGCCTGATTCGAAACATAATGTATTGTTTGCATGTAAAAGATGAAGTTGGAGTCATCACCCATAAGCATTCCCAGAAGTCCCACACAGAAATAAATTTACATGTTCTTTTTTGCAGTTGAATAAAATGTTTAGTTAAATACTGCCATTTATCTGTTTAAGATGTTCACTAGTTCATTAACTCCAAAAATGTCATCCAATTCTCAAAGAATGTTTCTCAAAGACTTGGAGATAAACAATTTGTGAAGCAGTTTATTAAAAAGATTCAGTTTAAAATAATTATTCTTTTGTGAAGCAGACTTTTTGTTTTTTTTAGATGGATGATCCAAGCTGCATCATATTTAAAATTTAAGTCACATCAGCCAAAATACAGAACGCATGTTGTGTCATCTAACACCTCTTTCGTGATGTCTTTCTTTTGTGTTTATGCTGTCTAGGGTATACACAACTCAATTTGAATCGCTCCCACAGGGTTTGAATTGGACAAGTTACACTCCTTTTTAGTTTCTCCATAAACAAAACCATGGAAATCTGCCCACATTGGCCGCCAGGCATGATGTCCTGTTCCCCGCAGGGAGAACGTGACCAGTTGGAAGTTGAACTTCATCCCTAGACTAGGGCATGGAAAACTGAAGACAATAGCCTCCCGCTGGAAAGAGAAACTATTCTCAGGTACTCTGGCCAAATATCCTCAAGCTGCACATTTGAGGAACTAAACGCTGGCTCTGACTGGGTTGTGCACAATTCAGAAACATGTCCAGGTCATATTACATTCCAAAAGCAAAAGGCAAAATAATAATATATTTTGAATAAGAGAAAATAAATCCCATTTTAGAACATCCATCCTAATTCTTATTACTTTAATGTGAACACAAATAAACAGAATTTACATTACCATAATGGAAAGGAATTAAAAATGTTTAAAAAAAAACAGGCTTATTTTTCTTTATCACAATATTTTTATTTTCTGTCTTTTGAAATTATGGTGAAATAGGACTAGGACTTATCCCAGACGCCTTATCGCACATATTGCTGGCACTTTCTCCCTGAGTTAACCTGAGGTCAAATGCTTTATATGCATGTCAAATGTTTTACAACTGTATTACAATTAGGGCTGTACAATATGGCCCAATGGGGCCACTAGTTTTGGGCTAGTTGCTAGTCTGTCACATTTGGTTTTGTGTGACATATTGAACACTGATGTGATTTTTGCTGGTTTACATGTCAGTCTAACTGGCTATGAGATTTTGTTGAAATAATATGCAAGTAGTATAAAAAACCTGATTTAACAGTTCTCACCTTCAGGAAGCTCTTGGCAGCAGTGCGGCAAGACTTGTAGTACTCATTGTAAGTCATGGTTTTCCACTGCTCTCCTTCTTTCCAACCCAGTGCATTATAGTTGCCAAAGCGTTGGACCGTAGAAGTGAACATCTGGTTCACAGTCAAGGGGGGCTCAGCCTCAGGGCCGGACTCACCCATCCTGAGCTTCACCTCTCCATCCCTGTGTATAGTCCAGAGCTCTGAGCACTTAGCGGGCAGGGAGAGCGAGTCAGGACGAGGGGTGGCACCTACAAAGGGAACAGCCATTTATTGCTATTAATAACTATTTATTTTGCACAATGTTGTCTGATTATCATATAATCACACATTTGTAACCATGTGTGTTACTGTTTCTAAGGTCTGAAGTGTCTGTGTGGTCTTTTCGTTTGCAGAGACGATAACGAATTCCTGCCGCAGCGTCTGTTTTAAATTTTAGTGACACCCTATCAGGACATTTACCGACACACTTTCAGCCCATTCATCACTAGTATCTAGTATACACACACTAGCACAGAGTTTCCGATGAGGCTTCAATAGTAGTATCAGTATGCAAACTCTTTCAGAAAGTGACACCTTATTTCCATGCGAACAGCACAACTTTTGTGAACAGTTCAAATTTAAAGGTGCAGTGTGTCATTTTTTCACTAGAAAACAAATGTAATCTGTTTATTTAACTAGCTGCAAGGGTTTTCAGCAGGAATGCTTGCTTGGAAACGATTCTTGATTTGGCTGCTAATGGCACAGAAACGACAAACTGCACATTAAAAAAAAAAGTAAAGTTGAAGAGAATAATTTAACAGGAATTTATGTAGAATGATTTTGCAGCTGTGCGTGAAAGGGGAAGAAAGCCACCCTAAGAACTGTACAACATCCTGTGCAGTGTCAGTCTGATAAACCTATGCTGATTTCTGCAAAACCGTTTGAAATGACAAACAAAGCCATCACAGCAGCTTGACCTCTAATCCAAGGTCATGTGACTTGATGACCTCATTCAAAGCTCTGTTATCTTATGTAAACACGACGGACAACAGCACGGCAATGGAACTTCTGGAAGTTCACACATGGGTTGTTTTAAGATTGCTCTGCAACTGTTTAACTCATATGATTGTAAAATTCCTATAAAACACTGTCATTCTGCTGCGCGTCTAAAGGAAAGGGAAGTTTAGTTTACATAGGGACAGCAGTTTCCTTTTCAAACACTTCCTCTACTGAGCACTCAAAGGCCCTACTGATCTCAAGTTACATAAAGAGTTTTCATGGTGAAAACACTGAGGAACATTGAGCTGCGAGTTGTGAGTTAGTGCTCTGGCCATATTTTCAATGCTCTGCTTTTTAAAGGGAATGCACACATGGTGGTTTTGGGGCCTCAAAAAGACGTAAATGGCATGTGTTCAAAATGGCGGTTATGGTCATATGTATGTGTATAAGCAAGAGTAAGCGAGTTGGCTTGTAAGACAGTGAGAACATGTTCTTTTCATCCAAGTTTTTGAGAGTTTAAAGAGATTTGCGAGTGTTTGTAAAGCAGCCAGAGTGTGTGATCTCACCTGATTCTGTATGCATGCTCTGTTTGGCTTTGGTATTTGATTGCTCTTCTCTGGCACATGCTGATTCCTCCTCCGATGACTCACTGTGAGGAAATCAGGAAATCGAATAATGACTTTTCCAGACAAGCAGCATTCTGGAGTTTAAATAGTTTCATCTCTCTCAGGCAGCCACGAGTATCACCCTACATTACTTACATTGTTCTGTGAGCTTCAGATCAAATGAGTGTTAATGTCTTTCACAATAGTGCAAAACTTGAAGTCTTTTATGCGTTTAAGGGTTACATTTGCCTTGCAGTAAAGTCACGTGACACAGCTGATTGTCTATGTGAAATTCAATGTCAATGTGATCAATGCTTTTAAAATAAATTCATACATACTGCATATCATACATTCTGACATACACTAATGTTAAAAAAATTTGAGGTTAGTGGTTTTTGCTTGTTTTTGGAAAGAAATTAATACTTTTATTCAGCAAGAATGCATTAATTTGATCTAAAGTGATGGTAAAGACATTTTTAATATTACAAAAATATTTCAAATAAATACTGTAATATAAAAACATTTAATGTGACACTGGAGTTATGGCTGCTTAAAATTCAGCTTTGCCATTACAGGAAAAATAATATTTAAAAAAATATATATGATAACAAATTTTTTTTATTTTTTCTATTTTATTTTACTTATTTTTCCTTGATTTTATTTTACTTACTTTACACAACGACTGTAAAGGACATAAAAAGTGATGATGTAATGTATTGATGTTATTCATTATGTTAATGTTAATGTTAATAAGTATCTTTATTTTATGAACCTGGCATGGCAAGAGTCAAACATCCAGTGGTAATACAACCAGTTCTTAATAAAATGACAACAATTCCACATGCCTTCTGTTCTATGTTTACAAACACACAACTAATGTGGCTAATCAAGGTTGTCAAGCTTGTACATATAAATAACCTTGGGAATTTAGTTGCAGACCTGACCTAGAATGCATGCATGCATTCAAGTGTATTTGCACACAAAACGAGAAATTAAATGGAACTGACTTTGCCGTAGACTCAGCGGTGGCATCTTCCAGGGAGCCGAGACTGTCTGCTGTTCCACAGGACTGGAGGAGGCTTGCGTCCCCTGGATGGTCCATCACTACAGCTGTGGACATGGCCGTGGGTTCACACGCAGTCACTAATGAGAATAGACATGTGTTAGCAGTAGCACTCAACCAATGTTTTTCAGTGCCTAATGTCTATCTAGAGAAAAGTGTGGGCTTTAGCAGATATATACAATTTAATGACTGCAAATGAGACACATGAAATAAAAACATTAAAAAAAATGAAATAATTGAGACTAAATTAATGCTTTTTACATTATATTTACTCTGAATTTATTTTAAGTGTTTATTGAAATTTCATGCTCAAGTAAGCATGGCCAACGGCTAATTTTGAATTATACAATTCAACAATGAATAGGATGTTGAGTCAAAGCCTAAATCTAAAAGTAAGCACATAAAGCGAGTTTCTGACTGTCACATGGCCAAAAAAGCATGAAAATTATTTAAACTAAACAGACAGGGCCTTCCCTTTTCTTCAGTAGGGTTTCCCTGCATGAAATCAACATACAGTTTTTTTCCCCTTCAGTCAAAGAAGATCATTCACTATTATATCAAATTTTGAGAACAAGTTGTCCAAAATCAGATTAGTCTCCCTTCACTTCATTTTATACAACCTTTTATAACAACTCTCAATAAATATTCTTATTGAAAACCATAAAAAGGTCAATTGCTCAGGCAGATGACCATATTATTCCACAAAATTTTCAAACATGGCCCCTGGGGCTCCTTATCTCTCAGGGTGGACTGAACAGTGAGGGTATCATTTCTGAAAAAAGAAAACGCATCACTACGTCCAGAAAAATATTGCTGTCCACCCTTTTATTATCTTCTGCCCTCTCCATTCCAAAGCCTGACCTTGGCACCTTTAGAACAGCATGTTTTTTTTACACACCGCTGCCATGAAGACACATGCCAGTGACGCTACCGCCCTTCTGTAATGAGCTCTGGCAGCAGGGCTCACATGATGAGAAAATCAGAAAAGAAAAACAGGCTTTCAGATGTACTGAACAAAGTGAAAGAGAGTCTGAAATAAACCCACTGCATGAAAAACAAACCTGGTGCTATTCATCAGCCTCGTGCTTCATGACCTCGTGCACAAAGGTTTTGGTTTTGTTTTGGTTTTAGGTGCTTTTATGGATGAGATAATGAATATGGTGGCTTTTTATAGTTATGAGCAACAAGTAAACCCCTTTTCATCTTTAACTCCATATTTAAAAAAAAAAAACACCACTGTATTTACATGTACAAAAAAGACTGTTAGTGAAAAATACTCATTTGTCTTTTGCTCTGTCAGATAGCAGAATGATTTAGCCTCTTCCTTCCTTCCTTTTCCAATCAATTCACCTTGGCAACTTCCCTCCCGGTAGAGCTGTCCTCATCTACCCTCAGCAGGTGCCATGGCAAGAGATCCTTACAAACACTCTCCAACCTCTTCCAGCCCCAACTGACTCTCAGCATGCACTCCACAATAGCAGATGCAAATCCTTGTCTTGGCTGACGTCAGCTCGCCTGACAACATCCTCATATACAGACTCACTTGTCTGGAAACTCAAGACATAGTGGTAAAATTCAAAAGGGTTCATTTGAGATTTATGAGCCCATGTGACTCTGCATCTCATTGCTGGTTTGACTGATGTTCCATTGTGTGTCTTGTAGCTAGAGGGTGAGGTTGGAACTGATCATCATTTTAGAACATTCATAAGATTCCCACACTACATTGTAAACTAGTTTTGACATTTATCTGCATTTTTTGAACTCAAGCAACCTTTACGTTAAAAACCTGAATTTCCAAATGCCTGAATACTAGCAGTCATTTCATTATCTAGAAATACACATCTTCATTCTGCACGTTCCAGTTTAGTCCCTCTTGATTTCTGGATCTCATCTTAATCAGCCATCTGCTGTCATGTGATTAGTCCAAAGCTGTGAATATGCGGTCATGGCCAAGTTCAATCTACAGTGATATACTGCATTCACAGTGCTACTGGCCTTGACAGCAAAAACACAATATTTCTTTCCTAAGGACTAATATATCAGCTGATATTCAACTGGTTGAAATGTCATCCTTGATTTAATGTCTATCATATCTCAAAATGTCTGTACAGAGATATATATAATATATATTTAAAAAAGCCCTATGTGGTGTCCAGGAACATCTTTGGTGCTTGCAGGTTCCAGTAGTCCTGTGTTTTCCATTCTGGGACTGCTGAGGGACTTTGTCAACATTCCTGGTGAATGTGCATCAGGAGAACTGGCCTCAACATGTGAAGTACACTGACAGTTATGTTTAGATTTAGATTTTTTGAAATAATTATTTTATCTAGAAGGCTGCATTAAACTGATCAATGTGACAGTAAAGACATTTATAATGTAACAATTTTTTTTTATTTCAAACAGATGCTATTCTTGTCACATTTTGCACAAAATCATAAAGCAGCACAACTGTTTTCAATAGTAATAAATATTTCTTGGACACCAAAGCAAGATTTCTGAAGGATCACGTGACACTGTAGACTGAGTAATGACTGCTTTGCCATCACAGACATAAACTACATTTTAAAAAATATTAAAATAGAAAACAGTTATTAGAAATTAAAACATGACTGTTTTACTGTATTGTTGATCAAATAAATAATAATAATAATAATAAAGCGACTTTGTCTGAAAATTTAAAATTATTTATACTTTGTCTGAAATTATTCTATGACAAATCCCCTGCTCAGATGGATTTATAATAATTAATAATAAATAGTGATTATTCTCAAACCATTAACACATCACAATTTGACAAGCTTGGTTTATATTTTTTGTCCGCAATTTTTCAGACACAATATGAGCGCAGCATGTCCTTGAGTGAGTACACAAGGGTTTTGCAAACCACGTCAGCCACACTTCAGACAACACAAACATCCTGTAATTTACTGCCGATCCAAGCCGGCGTTAACATACAGGACTCAACAGGAAGACAGGAGAAGGAGGGGTTTCCACAGCTGATGCTGGCAGCAACTGTCGGCTACACTCAGCCCCCACCGAAAAATGACCATCTGTATACCGGCACAGAGAGCTGCGATCTCGCTCGGAATAACAAACGGATGAAGAGGACACTTAAAGTTTCCAATGCCCATTTTCTAATTTATTTCAACAAGAAGCTTGTGTTTGACAAATATAGGCATGTAAATTTTCACCAAAACCAAATCGCTCATATGCAAAAATCAGCTCACCCGGCATAAACGAGGCCACGCCTCTAAATTCATTTCACAATTCACATCCATTAGGATCTAGACACATGAAATACCAATAATCATACACACAGATCTGTTGCTTTAAAAACTAACTCCCAGTGTTTAGGGCTGTGATTCATCCTTACCAACTTTAGCTGCTATAAAACCATCATTTAACATATTAAAAACAAACATGGACTTACAATGCATCTTTACAGGCTGGAAAACGCTGCTTTGTCTTTGGCTTTTCCGTATCAGGAGCTGAAATGCCTGTTTCTGCGGTTTCCTTAACGCCTGACTCCAATGATGGCCGCTTACTCACGCCCTACAAATGTGCTTGTAGCACATTCGTTTTCAAACACAGATCTTTCCCCTCCTCCGTAACCACACCCTCAACCGGCACCATCACCCCCTACAGTATCCTCCACGCTCCCCTCACCGAAAACACTCCTCGTGCTCTGATTGGTTGAAATCTCTCACACCACAAGACTCATTCCCCATATATGGACATACCGACCCACTGAAGGCGAGGAGGGGGAGGAGCTTTAAAACATGCACGCCCCTCTCACTCTCATACATACAAACCAATGCAGATGCTGTGAGGTTACTACAGTGCAACTTTGAGTGATACATCAGCTTACAAAAGCCAGCACAGCTGCACTGACATCAATCTATAGACACGTAACCCTCAAACACACTGCTGTCAACACCCATTTTGCCCATTTACACGCTGCTGTAATAATGCTGACATTGTGCTGCTGTGCATTCACATACATGAGTCTGCTTGAGCTTTCTGCTCCAATTTGCCGCCTTCGTCGCATGAGCACCCACAAGTGCAGCTAGCTGACATTCAAGAGTTCGTCTCATCTAACCAAAGAAAAAAAACAAAACCTAAGTATGAAAAGAGATGTGCAAGCAAATGTCTCCTAAAATTAGCTGTTCTTATATGAGAAATATAAAAAGCACTACATAGATGTGTAGACAGTGTGCAAGTTTAGTAGGGGTTCAAATAAGAACAGAATTAGGTCGGAATAAACTTAAAGCTGCTTTAGATGGCCTAATTTTAGTTGATGAATGACTTTGAATACTCCAAAAAAAAAAAGTACTAATGTGACTGACAGCTCGGTCCTGTATTTCTTGTTTGTTTCTTTTACAAAGCTAATAAGGTGAGGTTCTGGGAAGGAAGAAATAAACGTGAGACTTTTTTAGCCATTGACATATAAACTAGGAACTTCTTCTATTGGGGAAAGTTTAGTGCAGTTTCAAAGATGATCTGCTCTATTTACATGTGTGTCACTGGTATGCAAATTACACATACTTTGCCCTTCATTTGTAGCATTAGCATTGAAAAGATTCCTGTTTCTGTGAACTTTTTTTTTTTAAAGAATTGATACTTTACTTCAAGGATGCATTAAATTGATTAAAGGTCACAGCAAATATCTTTAAAAAAATATTTCTATTTCAAATACATGCTGTTCATTGAAGCATCACAAAATGTAAGCAGCACGACTGTTTTCAACATTGATAATATTAAGAAATGTTTCTTGAGCACCAAATAAGCACCAAATAAGCATATTAGAATGACTGAAGAATCATGCACAGAAGACTGGAGTAATGATGCTGAAAATTCAGATTTCCATCACAAGAATAAATCATATTTTTTAATATATTCAAATAGAAAACAGTCCTTTTAAAATGTAATATCTCACAATTACGTACTGTTTTTACTGTATTTTGAGCAAATAATGTAGCCTTGGCGAGACTTTTGAACCTCAATGTAAAAAGATAAGAAATATGTGAAGTGCAGGCTTCTGACGCCCAAAGGTTAGTTTAGTTTAGCACAGGCATGTCGAAACTGCACGTATATATCACTAGTACATCTTAATTTTAGAAGTACTGAAGCAGGAATATACATTTTTCTTTAAAAAAAAAAAGGCTCAGAGATTTATGGACATGAGTGTAATTTGGTAGCTAAAGAAAATGACAAAACGATATGCACATAACTATAGAAGCGTGCTTGTTTTGTCCTTGTCCCAGTGAATATTGTTACTAATGGAGGAAAAAAAAGAGCAATCTTTTTAGAATGTCAAAAATAGTTATATATATATATATATATATATATATATATATATATATATATATATATATATATATATATATCCATGTGTGTGTGTGTATTAAAATCGATATTTCCTTCCCCAAGGTTACTAAGTAATCCGTTTACTAAAGATTATTTACATTTTTCCATTAAATCTGAACCAGCTGTCACTGTTTGAATGTTATTTACCAAAGGAGTGGTGTCAGACACTGATAACATACCCACCATATGGTTTATTATCCAGTGTTTACTATTGTACAACAAATGACATTATTTCTGTTGACTCATTAACAACCTCAATTTTTGAAATTCTGGATTCTTGGAAAATACACGGACATGAAATCAGTCTTTCGAAACAAATCTTATCTGATAATTCTATTTAACTTCTATAAACTTTTCAGCTATAAACTGATATTAGTAGTTGGATCTACTAAACAAATACACCTTTCACCAAAAACAAACAAACAAACCAAAAAAAAAAACACCACAGAGCATAAATAAAGGAAACATCTTGTTCGTAATCAAGGATCTGCTGACTATAGAGGATTATTTCTGCCACGGAATAAAAAGGTATTTGCGATTTACAATTCTGACTTTTTTCCCACAATTTCAAGCTTTTATCTCGCTATTTTTTTCTTGGAATTACAAGTTTATATGTCGCATTTTTTTACTTTTTATTTATACCTACCAGTTCTGTTTTTTGTTTCCACTACAAAATAATAAATAAATAAGGTAACTGCGACTTTTTCTCTCACAATTTGGACAAGAATGCAAGAAAAAAAAGTCAATTGTGAGATAGAAAGCCGCAATTATTTGATTGATTGATTGTGTGGCGGAAATAAGATTCCACAGCACAAAATCCCCAGCACTACTGTGAGTCAGACCCTCAAACCTCAAGGAAACTACATGACATTCAGTCAGTGATCTCCTGTGGCCTATTAACTCACTCTGAATGCAGTGGATAATTTCATTCACTGCATCAACAACCACACACTAACTCAAGATCTCATCATTTGACTATCCTAGAAACCCCATTAGGTGAGAATTTGCATTTCTCGGGAATCATTACTTACGCATAGGTAAACATGTTTACCTATGAGTTCTGAGGGCAGTGTAAATAATTCAGTGGTGATTTGAAATGGCACTGCAATGATGATGATGGTTTCCCTCCACCATAGACAGACCTTCGACCAGCCAATGACGGCGTGGCTCTGGATAGCCATGCGATCACGTGATCCTCAGCGCTGCTGCCGTGGCAGAGAAGCATCTCTTTTTTTTTATCTTTTTTTTTTATGCCAAGATACCAAAGATTAAAAAAAATAATAATAATAATAAAAATCAACAATATGTACAAAGAGGTGACATTATATGCAAAGCACCATTTCTAGGCATATGTAACAATAAGTAAATAATCCAAAACAAAGCTTCAACAAAATAAGTTAAAATGATTAAGTAAATTAACTGTTTTAAGACCTTTAAGATTCTCGGAAGACTAAATGGTTTGGATATACTGTTGAACCTGTTGAAGGATTTTGATGAGTGAATTTACTGCGATGAATATGAAACTTTGCAAGAAGTAATAATAGGTTTATAACAAAATATTCCTTAATTTTTTCTTTTTGTATGTTAAAGAAGCCAAACAGTACATACTTGAAAAGCAAAGAGAAACCCTGGAGCACATTGCGATTGATAATATTAGAGAATTCGGTCCAAAATAGCTGCGTGTGAGGACAATCAGATATGCATATCAGTTTCATTAGGGTTACCACAAAAAGCACAGCTTGTATCTATATCTGATTTGAACCTTTTCAAAAACACTTTAGTTGGGTAAAATCTGTGTAACAATTTGAATGAGATGTCTCTAACCTTGTTAGTTATTATGTATTTCGAAGACAGAATCCATACTTTTTTTCCAATCAATATGATCAACAACATTCTTCCAATAGGACACCACATATGGAGTTGTTACAAGCTCCTTTTGCAAAAGCAATCTAATCTTATAGTTACGTGATGAAGAATGTGACAAAAAGCATAGTTTTCCTACTGGGATATCAGATGGCTCTAAAGAAATAGGTGAAGTGCTGGGTGATCTAACAGAGTCCCTTAAAAGCATGACAGCTCCTTTAGGAATAGCATCCATGACAATGGAGAATTCTTTGTGAGATACTGGAAAATCTAATTTACAAAAAAATCCTTTGTAACTTAAAATAAGACCTTCTGAGTTAACTGGGAAACTATCAAAATGTTTTTCTCGAACCAATTTCTGAAAATCAAAGATTTTCTTTTATATACAAAGTCTTTGTTTCAAATGAAGTACCGGTGAGGGGAGAAATTGTGCTTAAAGATTAATGACCATGCAAGTAATGACTGTTCATGAAATTTAGATCAATTGTAAGGGAATCTAGCAATATTATAATTACAGATCAATAAGAAAGAGAGACCACCTAATTTGGAAAATAAGTAATTGGGGATAAAATTCCAAATTGAGTTTGGATTACACAAAAACTGCCTAATCCAATTAATTTTGAAAGCATTGCTCAAAGAGGAGAAATCATGGAAATTCAACCCACCATACTCATACGCGTTCATTATTACAGACTTCCAATGGATTTAGTTTTTCCAAACAAAATTAAAGGAAAGGGAAGGGGAAAGGGAAGTGGTGTGTGGCCAAGTATGGTGACCCATACTCGGAATTTGTGCTCTGCATTTAACCCATCCAAGTGTACACACAGTAGTGAACAGACACCCGGAGCAGTGGGCAGACAATGCTGTGGCGCCCGGGGAACAGTTGGGGGTTTTGGTGCCTTGCTCAAGGGTCTCACCTCAGTCGTAGTATTGAGGGTGGAGAGAGTGTTGGTTATTCACTCCCCCACCTACAATCCCTGCCGGACCGGAGACTTGAACCCACGACCTTCAGGTTACAACTCTCTATCCATTAGGCCACCACTGCCCCTAAACAGGATTTTATCAACTGATTTACAAATTTTGTTGTCCACATATAGAGAGAGTGCAGCATATGTAAGTCTGGAGATGCCCTCCGCCTTAGCCAGTAGTACTCTGCCTGTTAAGGTCAAGTCTCTCTGCAACCATGTGTTAAATCTTATTTGGGCTTTTATTATAACTGGGTCAAAGTCCAAGGTACATCTTTTATCTTGATTTTTAGTTATTAATTGCTATAGGGATTTGGGAAGTATCTCTTAAAAATAAGGTGGTGTCATCTGCTAATTGACTAATAAATATTTCTCGATCTGGATCCCCCGAATACCGCTTTCACATACAAATGTTGACAGTAGCTGCACACAAAGAAGAAATAAATAGGGAGAAATGGGACACACTTGTCTCACTCCTCTGGATAAACTAAACCTTGGTGAAGTGCCATTCTTTAATTTAATCGAAGCACTTCCATTATTGTAAAGGGTTTTGATTACTCTCCAAAACACATCCCCAAAACCAAATTTTTCTAAGGAATTAATAATAAATTGGTGCTATAGGGAATCAAAAGCCTTATAGAAATCTAAGAAAAGAATGAAGCTGTCCTCCTGAATCAAGTCTGAATAATCTAACAAATCAATAATCAACCTTATATTGTTAACAATGTGTCTTTTGTTAAAAAAAACGATTGTGTCTCATCTATTATAGAACCCAGTACGTATTTGAATTTTTTAGCAAATATAATAGCTAAAATTTTATAATCACTGTTAAGCAAAGAAACAGGACGCCAATTGTCAATTAAAAGTAAATCTTTTTTAGGTTTCGTAATTAAAGTAATTAAACCTTGAGTGAGAGTCAGGGGGGAGAGCCTCATTCTGTATGCTCTCTTCAAAAGTAAAAAAGGAGACACTTCTTTAGAAAACTGTTTATAGAACTCGTCTGCGGTAAGCCCGTCCGTTCTGAGAGATTTATTGTTTTTAAGTTCTAGAATTGAGTTACTAAATTTCAGATAAAGTAATTTCACTATCACAGAGATTTCTGTCATCTCTTGAAATAGTCTTGCAATTTTTAACAGACTCCAGAAAGGTACGGGCTGCCTCTTCAGAATAATTTTTTTCATACAGTTTACTGTAAAATTTAGAACAGAAATGTGCAATGGATTGAGGATTATTAGTGACCGTCCCCTCAATATTAAGAGATTCGATCAGTGAGGTACTTAAACGGCTCTTTTCCAATCTGAAAAAATATGCTGTGTGTTGCATTCGCCCTCCTCCATCCATTTTTGTCTAGATCTAATGCACTGGTCTCAAACTGGAGGGCCACAGCTCTGCACAGTTTAGTTCCAACCCTAATCAAACACACCTGATCCAGCTAATCAAGCTCTTCAGGATCATTAGAAACTTCCAAGCAGGTGTGATTTGCAAGTTTTATGCAAATTTCAGATTCAAAGATAGATTTGAAGTCAGTTGTGAATCGCAATGAGAGAGAGAAAGATAACCCACGCTGATGTGTCCGTTTCTGTTTATGTGTGAGACTGTCACAGTTTAAAATTACACACCGGTTGACCTCATGAAGCTCACGCCTGCTCATAAACTCATCATCATCATGAGTGGAGGAGAGGTAACCAGGTACACTAACTAAAACAACTTTATTAGGGGCGAAATTGCTCATTGTGATGTAAATGACAACAAAACTGAGAAATCAGTTTCACACAATATAAGTGCATTTCACTCTTTGTTTAGATCATAATAGTTTTGAACACGTAGACATTCGCAATATAAATAGTGTAAAGCATAAACGAAGGTATTGTACAACTTTCCAAGACAGTTTTGATTGGGCTTTTAATAAAGAAATAATAATAATAATGTTAATCCTTATTTATTGGCTCAGTGTGATATTAAATAACAACAACAAAACGTTTTAATAATAAAAACAAATATGGGACACACAATGTCCTCAAAGTTTAATAAACAACAATAAAAACAACAATTCAAAAGTTGGCAGTTTGAAAAAGCATACTATTTGTATAATTTCAGCCACAAATGTGCAGTAGACTGTCAAGAGAGGCGTTTTTAACAACTCAAGTTTTTTTTCTTTTAATTTCGAAATAACTAGACACCATTTACTAAAAATCACACATATGTAATGAAGTGATATGACAACAATGCAGCAAAATGCAGGTTTATCACCGAAATGTTTAAACTGCTTCACATAATATATAGTTTTAAAATAGTTTGCAATATACAGTATTCTATGCTTTTGAAACAGCAATGTTTAATCTACGGCATTGGTCTCAAACTCAATTCCTGGAGGGCCGCAGCTCTGCACAGTTTAGCTCCAACCAGCTCCAAATCACACCTGCTTGGAAGTTTCTAGTGATCCTGAAGAGCTTGATTAGCTGGATCAGGTGTGTTTGATTAGGGTTGGAGCTAAACTATCTACGGGGATATAGCGCCACCAAGCGGCGATCTGTGGTAACTACGCCTGGCATCATAGACTGTTCTGATGAAATAACTAACCCTTTAGGTTTTGAAGTTGATTTATTGTACTACCGTTTATAGAGCTGCGTTGTTCATATATTGCTTTGTAAATGTATTAATTACTTATTAAAATAGGTTATGCAATGCACAAGCCAAGTTTTTTTTTCTTAACTTCTCTAAATTGGCAAACCATGCGGAAAGACATGCAACCAGAGAACTTCTCGGTCGTTTTTACCACCTTTATCTGGCAGTTGGCGCGGTAAAATGACAACTTTTTGGCGGCGAAGAGCAGAATCGAGGCGCGCTCGTGCGCCGCTCTCCGCGGGAATCAAACATTAACCGCTCGGCGTAGAATGCGGTAGGAGGGGCTCGAGGTTGGCCCCGCCCCCTTTTGCTTTTTTAGCCTTTGACGTATGAAGAGGACGGTAGCAACAGTTGCCTCGAGACCCCCGCTCGCCATAGTGATTGTAGTCGTGGAGACAGTTACTTACCAACGGGAGCAACACTCAGCAACAGCAGCAGCAGCAGCAACTGGAGGAGAGAGAGAGAGGGAAAAGAACAGTAAAGCCAGGGCAAATCTAAGCAGAAGGCTGAGGTGAATATCTTTTTACTGCTTAGACAAATCAAAATGACTTGAATGTCAATTTAACGGGCCACGGAGGTTGAGTAATGTACATCTTAACGTGTTTTCACGCCCCGATCTCCTTCGCTGTCTATTAGAATCACATTAGCACGCTAGTTGGTTAGCTCCTCTGCTTTGCTAACTTCAGTCAGTTTGTTTTGAGATCGGTTAAACTAATTAGCGGAGAAATCCAAGTGCTGCGTTTATACGCCGAATGCCATACATGTCGGTTATTGCGCCTGTAAGATTAATATGTTAATCAGATGGGTTAAATTACGAGCTAACTGGCTAACCAGTTACCGTAACTAGGTAAACTTTCTTTAAAAGCCGTAACTGTTCGAGATCTGTCACAGGAGCAACTTAACCGCTTTGTACCGCCGTTGCTTTGAGGAATCGCTTTAATTCTCGTGAGTCGATTCGGAGATACTGGTGTGGATCCGCCTGGTCCGGTTTGACTAAAGAGCTCAAGTTAAATGTCTTTAATTGTAAGATAAATCTGTCGTTTTTAGTCCTGTCATGTTTCATTGGGTCTGGAAGCTTCAGATTTGGATACATCAACAGGTTGCTGAAGTCAGTCAGAAGAGTGGTGCCCGATAAAAGTGATGCATTTCTGTTTATATGATGATACTGACTTTACAAAGTGTTCATACGTTATTTAGATGTTAGTGTGAGTTATTAGATGCAAATATATTTCGCTAATTTCGAAGGAAATTGAATTAGGCTTCTTGTCATCTGGTTCAAATCTGATTTTCTTATCTGCACTAATGTGTTTAGCTGGCTGTTGTTAAAGGGTCAGTGATGTAAATTCTTTTTTTTTTTTTTTTTTTTTTGTCCGAATCTATTGAGTTATTTAGAAATGCAATAAAAATGCGATTTTATACTAAACGGACTTAAGCACAGCATTGGACAAGTCATGCTGATTTAGTGGGTGCTGTATCTGAAGAAATCATGAAAAAGATGAACATTTTGGAAAATATTTGTCACTTGTGATATTTTATTGCTATTTCATTAAGTAGTTGTATTCTAAAACATGACTAATATTTGAAATATTCTGAAAAAGCAACTCAATTTTGAACACCAAGTTGGTGTGGTAAGGGTTGTCAACCTGCAGGAAGTCATTTCATTGTGTTGTCGTGACAAGAGAACCACAAATCACAAAGACCCTGTGTAAAAGTCATTACATACTATGTATTTTTAAAATTAGTATTTTTACCATAAAATATGTTTGAAAATTAGGTAATTTTATTGCATTTAAGCCATTTAATTTTTTTAAATTAAAGTCCCACAAACCAAAAAAGCATGTTCTGCAAACCGAAACGTTTGTAGAACATGCTGTTTTATTTATTTATTTAAATGTATGAAACCAACATGTATACAGAACTACTCATTTGGCCATTCTTATTTGTCATTGACCCCAAAAACTGTCTGCAGTTCATATTTTAAGCCGCATAAAACAGGTAATCAGTAAATTTTATTAGGGATGCACGATATTTATCCGACCGATAAATTATCGACCGATATGAGAGAAAATGACGTCATTTTTATTGCTCCGATAAATAAATTAAATCCGATAACTAGATCCGATAAAGTATGCTTGCTGGTTAATCAATCAATAAGTCTGATTTATCTGAGATTCATCATCTGTCCGAGTGCAAGTGATTGCAGCTTTAAACTGCAGTGACTCTCAGCATGTGTTGTGCTCATTACGTCATCATTTGCGAACATGTCTTCGGCGGTCTGGAAGTTTTTCTCGGTGGCAGAGGAGGACAATGCCATTGCTATTTCCAGCGCGTGTTCAGCAAGGAGGAAAAAAGGCATCAAGTAGGGTTGTGACAGTGAGGAAACTTTCCCACTGGTTAATCGACGTGTGTCAACACCTTACCGGTATCACCTCGGTGGAAGGGTGGGGGGTGGACGTCGTTTGAGTCTTCTCTCTTTTCCTCGCTTTCCTTCGGTTTTAAATAGCTTGTTAGCTCTGTGCACGTTTTATTTTAACTTTTAAATTAGTGGCAATTCGGCGTAAAGCAGTTGTTTGTTTTTAGTTCACTTGAGTTTTCTCACTTTCCTTTGCTTAAATAGCTTGTAAAAGGTCCGTACGTATTTTATTTTCACTTTTAAGTCAATTACAACATACAACATAGAACATATAGCTAACTTTTATTAACAAAACGAATAAAAATGCACCATGCTATATGCCTAATATAAAATAACAGATTACTTATAAATTTTAAATATGCATGGTAGGCCTATACAAAACTGAAAATCAGTAAAGACTGAGGAACAAATAATTATAAAACAGAACTTTTATTAGTGAGATGGAAAGTTTTGAGGCATGGACTGCATACACCTTGATGTAAAATAATGGGAAAAATATCACAGTTTAAATAAAATAAAAATCAGCAAATACTGTGGAACCAAATAGGCTAAATGAGAAACGAATGTTTAAAAAAATAAATAAATAAATAGACCTTCCAATATCACCTTAGATAAATGGCAGGTCAACAGGCTTTTCAAAATCCAAAAATATTTTTAAAACGGGTGCTTTTACATTTCGTTTTGAAACTCTTCTGTCATCGTCTTGTCTTTTTCACCTCACTCGTGTCAGTCAGCTCGACTCTCTCCTCGTGATAAAATGAAATCTGATCTGTGATGCACGACTGTCGTTCGTTCACAAAAATGAACCGAAATACATGCCTTACAGACATGATAAATATATCTAAAGAAAGCTTTAAATTGCTACTTAACGAAATAAATAAAAACGAAAACAAAAACTATTTAATACAATCGTTATCTGTGAAGATGCACTTCTCTCTAAAGGCGCGTTTAACCAGGAGATGGTGAATCCTTACTATTTCCCGCGGACACATTTATGGTAATTACTTTTGCTGGGGCTTTTTCTTTATTGTGTGTATTTGAAGCAGAACTCTTCAGCTGTGCTGACGGCTCGCTGCTGCTGCTGAGGGACACTAAACACCGTCGAGTCGCTCTTGACAGTCGTGGCAGCACGGACTCATGTTGTTTCCACCAGCGCGGCAATTTTTTTTCATCAATAATTGATGGATGTCTAAAATATAAAGATAAGTAGAAGCCTAAAACAGGCCTGAGGCCCGGCCCCCGTCTGAACTTTGACGTTAAAATTGGCCTGAAGCCCGGCCCTAGGGACATAAAGTAGGGCAGATAAACCATAGTTCTGTCATAATTCTGTTAAACCATTTCTGTTACGAAGTATTGTGGCGCCTTACACAAAAAATAAAAAACATTTAAAGAGTCAGGACTGATGTTTGCTATAGTTAGGCCAGAGCTGCTAAAATATCAGTTTAATCAGTGAATCTTAGATTTTGTATTCTCCTGGGTGCACAAACTGCAGATTATATGAAAATTATAATATAAAATATGAATTTATCGGTATCGGCCATGAGAAGGACTTAATTATCGGTTATCAGTTAAAATTTTTCATATCGTGCATCCCTACATTTTATATTTGATTGTTATATTTCCTATGCTTCATAATCCCAAATTGTGATATTAAAATGAATACATTTCACTGCTTTACATGGCATTTCCAAATATAATCTAAATTAGTCTGAAACATTAAAGTTTTTATGCTTTATTGACTGTATTCTTCAGGATTAATGTTCCAAAACTTTCTTGTGGAAACTTTGTTTTTTTTTCCATTCATTTATGAGCAATACATGCATGTAGTTTCTCCACCTTTTGAAATGTTTTATGTAAGTAAAGCTGAGTGTCAGTGATGTGAAACACCGTTCTGTTAATTGTGAGTAAATGAGATATGTATTTGCATTATCCTCATAATGAGATCAGGGGTGGCTGTTGATGCTAACAGGTTGACAACAGCTTGACTGTGCTCATCCAAAGCTGCTGTAATTTTTCTAGAGTTGCATCGTGTCGCCGTGGCGATGTTACACCTGCTCAGCAGAGAGCCTGGTAATGAGCCCTCTTCATGACAATAGCATGCGGTCCAGGTGTCGCCCCTCATTGGGCCGTGCTTCTCTATTGATCTCTCTTTAGCCGAGAGTGTCCGTGCTACTGAAAGTGCAGCTGATAATGAGGGTAATTGGCATAGAGAGAGAGGCAGATCCTGATGCAACACACAGATCATGTTGGCCGGCCCGTTCCTCACTAGCTATAACATCATGCTTGGGTAGTTTCGATTATTTCACCCTTTCTGTTTCTGCGGCAGCGGTTTGAGATGAGGCGTTTTCACTTGTCAGAGTGGGAGTGTGTTTGTGTGTTTGCGCTGTGTGTGACTGGTCCCTCCTGAGCTCAGCTGAAGGGGGTGAGCAGCAGAGCTCACATCAGCTGCCGACGTGTCTGTCAGGTGCTTCACTGAGCTCTGAAATCCTCCCTGAACGCATCTTCACTACGCGACATCTCCAAAGCTCTAAGATCCGGTTTCTGTAATGAAATATGTTGTTACAGGTGCATGTCCAGGCTGGAGGAGAAATGAATGATTCATGTAATTGAAGTTAATTATTGATAGGGCCAATCGCTGCTTCCTGGGCTGTGTGATGTCCAGTTAGCTCGTTTTTGTGAGGTTTGGTTTGCAGTTTGCATGCTACGCCCCTACAGCCCAGACCTGACCCTATCTCAGTGTGGGACAGTAGACTACACTTTGTTCTTGACTTGACTGACTCCACCAATCGGAATCAAGAAATGTTATTGTTTAATGTAAATTTGCATATACTACTTTTCTGTCAAATGCTCTTGCCAGGACTGCTTTAACCCAGTTGGCAAATCTGGATGTAACCCAGGGCCCAGAGCACTAGGGGGCCCCTGTAACAGGAGGTGTGTAATTTCTGTGCCTCTAAATGAAATCTGAAAAAAAAATGATGATTTCCAAACAGGTTTCCAAAACTCTTCTACCCATCTGTTATTGTTCAGGTAGATCATCCTGTCCCAAACTAACACCACTGGCTCAGCCATACACTACCATTCAAAAGTTTGGGGTCAGTATGTATCACAGCTTTCACAAAAATAGTAAGCATCACCGGTGTTTTCAGCACTGATAATGCAACATTTTAAAATATTAAAATAAAATTTTTATAGTAACAAAATCATTAAATAATAAGAAATGGGAATAATATTTCACATTTTTGTATTTTTGATCAAATAAATGCAGTTTTGTTGCGCATAAAATAAATCTTTCAAAAGCATTGAAAAATCATACTCACCTCAAACTTAAACGATAGTAAGTTGACATAAAGCAAGCTTCAGTTAATGCAGTGGTTCTCAACCTTTTTTTCCACCGGGCCGCACTATGGTCCAAGTGCAAGTCTCACGGGCCGCACGCATGTCATTTACATATTCATCAATACAAACCAACCAGATTTATAATATTTATAGCCTAAATATTATGATATCTAAACGATTAAATATTTTGAAATAAATATATAAATAATTCTACTCCCATTAATAAAACACCTGATGCTGTCGGGAGCTGACAAATTTTGTGAAATTCTGCTCGAAAGGTGTAACAGCATAATGAGGGTGCAATTGTAAGTTTCAGTCTGTAAGACGCGCACGGAAGCGTGACTTGACATGCGACATCGCAGAAAGTGTGCATTCACAAATGTAGCCTATGTTGATGTTATATGCCTATGTTGTGGAATTTAATAATCTGAGGTTCTCTCCAGATATGTTTGGTCACATTTCTGTAATTAAGCATGATTGCTGCGTAGTAGCCTATGGGTGTTTCTTTTTACCTGAACATCTTCAAGTGAGTGGCGGGACAAAACGAAAGTTGATGCCGAAAGTCCAGCACTCTCTTCACTGCTGATGCTGCAACTTTTCTTGTTTGAATTCGTTCCTTCGCTGGCATGTTCCACATTTAGTTTTCTCCCTTAACAAATTTGTCCATTCTGATGCTCAATTTTACAGAACTAATGGCTTCTGATGACTATTTGAATTGAATTCTGCTGAAGTGCGCGCTTGTAAGTGCTCGTTAAATGCGTAACATTACGTGAGTACATCTGCTCATGTCTGAAAATAATATATGAAAAACAATTTTTACATAAAAACATTATAGCTTATATTTGTTTAGTACATTTTTAAATTAATGTAAAAACTAAAATCAATTGTAAAACTGAAAGTTATTTTTTGTGTTCAGCACATAGACTGTAACATTCAGCACGGTGGGCATTGAGAACCACTGAGTTAATGCAAACCAACTGTATTTGCTTTTGAGATGAACAGGAAGAGGGCCTTTGATAGTGCTGAGTGGTATTTAATAAATTTTTAGATCACTGCTTAACTGTTTCTATGGTTGTAGTGTGGATGCATGATACATTTAACTTTAGTGAAGTGGGTTATTTTTGTATGCATTCTTGCTTTTAGTAGCTATGTATAATGTACTTTCAAGGCCTCATGTATTTACCGTGTAATCAGATAAACTGACTTTTTTTCATTTGCGAGTTTGCTGGTCTTTTTGACATCTCTTTCATCATGGCAAGCATGGTTTACTTGTTGAACAGGTAGGTGAATTTAAGAAGAGTTGCTAATGAATATTAATTAGTTAATGATGATGCTGCTTAATCTTAGCTGTTCTGTCACGTGATCTATTTAATATTAATGAGCCAAATGTTAGCTTCGGGTCCCAAGGAGGCTTATCCTCATAAAATCTAAATCTTATCATGCTGAAATTAATATTTGGCAAAGTTTCACCTCAAAACAGTTCCTCAATATACCACAGATGTGCAGGTAATTATATATCACTAGTCTTGTAATGCACATGTGAGGAACAGATTAGCTGTAAACCTGTGGGCAAATTCAAAACCATTTGTTCATTTGTTTTGACCAAGCCCCGTAATGCAACGTAGTCCAAATCAAGCTTTTAATTTGGTTACACACCCACCGCAAAGAAAAAATAAAGGAATGGGAATGGAATTCTGTGCAACCCAGATCCAAGCAGCTGTTATGTTTACATGGCAACTTGATACACAAATACAGCCTGGGTTATGGAAAGAGAGGGGGTGGGTGGGGGGTGTTGTGTTATTCTTTCAAAAGTCTGTGGTTTTTAATCAGCTCTCTTCAATCCGTGTTTGTGGTGATGGATGTGCACGGTCTCAGCTTGCAAAGCAGGTGAAGGGCCAAAGGAGAACAGAGAGGAAATGCAGGTACGGTACCTCTTTTAGCCAAGTGACTCACCTAAACGTGATGGTTTTACTCAAGACATGACTCTGATTTTCTCTTCCACTTCCTGGTGAAGCGCTAGTACCTGCAGGTGTTTATAAACTACAGTCAAGTCACCTTTATTTATATTGCGCTATTAACAATACAGCTTGTTTCAAAGCAGTTTCTCGGTAATAAACAGGAAAAAAGCAGAATCAAATTTCATCAAATATAAGACCAATTCAAATTCAGCTATAAAGTAGTTGTTCAGCTCAAGTCAGTTCAGAGTCGATCAGTTCAATAGATGCAAAGATAATCGATTATGGAATCATTTCACTTCAGCTTTAATCAACTCTATAGAAGACAATACTGTTGTTATGCAGCTCCAGTTCTAATTTTGCTATGAAACGATAATATTACCGAACATTAAGAGACCCCAACTCTGTAAGGTGACAGAAAACTATACTATAGAAATCTATAGTCTATAGCTCTTATAGACAATCACTCAATAAATAACATGCATGACATTCTGATATGCTCCACAAAAGAAACAAAGGTTATGAACAACATAAATGTTGACAGAATTTCCATTTTTGCTTTAACTGTCCTCAGTGTCTTCATTTGCATACCAGAAAGTGATAGGTCATCTATCGGTGCCCATGTTTGTGTCCTGTGCCCGGGTCAGAGTTCACCTCCAGTCATCTGCCATCATGGAGACTTTATGATTGTTGTAGCAGCATCTACTGTAACCTTAAACCACTCTGATCTTTTAATGGACTATAGTAGAGTGCAGATCTCAAGCAGACAGCTGCAGTGGTCCCCAGTGAAAGGTATTTGTGCATGTGCACCGATGCACCATGGGGGGGAAGGGTGTCGCAAAGGGTGGCAGATGACCAGATACAGCTCTCCTGTGTGTGTATGTGCGCATAATTAAGCCTATGCTGTATTTAGCCCATGTGGAAGAAGCTCGGCCCAGATGTACCCACCCAGCCGCTGCCCTTGTGCTGTAAGGGCGTCATAATACTTGGATCAAAAGCATTAATAAATGATACAAAACATGCTGAATAAGCTGATCTGAGTTGACTGTGCATACCTTGTTTAGGAAATCTGGATTTAGGCCGTCCTGGCAGCGGGAGCAGCACTGTTGATGGTTGAAACTTTCACGTCTCCATAGATATCATTATCGTGTTTTGTTATTGTGTTTATATGGCTGTAATTATCTCTTTAGCTTATCTCTCACACTAACGTGGCAAAAATGGCTTCCTCCTGCAACTTTACACAAAACTGACGGGTTGACATGGAGCCAAGAAGATTCCGTTCGATAATTGCATACAAATTGTTATTTTAGCTCTATTGTTATTGTCATTAAATCGGCTTAGGGATTTGAACAAGCTCCTAACTCTTAGTATTAAACTGATTCACAACTCGAGCTCTGTCATTTGTGCTACAAACATGAATGATGGCTCAAATCCTGCGGCTTGTTGAGATTTGTTCTATTACTATTTAAGCAATTATCAAAGCATTCAGACTTCCAGTTTTCTCTGTCTGGAGGGACACTGGAGAACGTTCTGGTAGTAAATGTAGTGTTAAGTAACATTGTTCACAAGCTGTTTTATTGGCAACCCTGGCTTGAACTACAGGTGATTTATAAGGTCAAACAGAACCTGCTTAACGGTGCTATTTTTTTATAAAAAGTGAGATTGCGTTAATGTTATTGCGTAACTCCAACAGCCCTAAATTGTACATGAGACATTTCATTCACATACAAGTTGCAGTCTGATACGTTTTTCCTTCTCCTTTTGCATGACAGGATATAATTGGCCCTGATCAGTATTGCTGATGTTTGCTTTTATTTTATTTGCATTTTTTTTCACCCAAAAATGAAAATTCTGTGATTAATTACTCGCCCTCATGTCATTCCAAATCCATAAGTCCTTCGTTCATCTTTGGAACACAAATTAAGATATTTTTAATGAAATTTGAGAGCTTTCTGGCCCTGCCTAGACAGCAACGCAACTACCACATTCATCGTTAAAATAGTCCGTGACATCAGTGGTTCAACCTTAATTTTTGAAGCTGCCACAATACTTTTTATGCGCGACGAAAACAAAAATAATGACTTTATTCAACAATTTCTTCTTGCGTGCCAGTTTTAAGGCCCATTCACACCAAGCATGATAAATATAAAGAGAACGATTTTAGCGTCCACACCAGCGAATGATTTTGTCTTTTTATTCTCAGTGCACGTGCGGCTGCCACTTTAAATACTCAAGCTCATTATAGCAGGATGGATTCTGATTGGCTGTCAATGTTTGTATCGTTCATCAGCTGAAAAAAATCGTTCTGAAAGTGATTCCAACGATATCGTTTCTCTGTGCCTTTATCGTTATCGTGTGGACTCTGCTATTCTTTAATATTGAGAACGATTTTTAGAACTATATCTTTATCGTTATCTTTATGGTTATCGTTCTTGGTATGAACACGCGTTCCACGACGCAAGCATGAAGTACTCGAAAGTTCTCGGATTTCATCAAAATCTTAATTTGTATTCTGAAGATGAACAAAGGTTTTATGGGTTTGGAACAACATGAGGGTGAACTATCCCTTTAATTTTGACCGCACTGAGAACCCAGTGCCTGAGCATAGATGGACAAGAGGCACGGTCTTTAACAGTTTTGTCTAACAGAAAGGCAAATGCTATAATACTTTTTAATATACTGTCGACATAAAGAAAATATACATTTTAAATTATTTAAACAAGTCTTTGAATATCTATTAGGCATTTAATTGCACAATACCTTACAAACCTCAAACTTTGCAATTGTTTGTTGTTTACTTATATATATATATATATATTTGTTATTTTGTATAAATTGGCCACCCAGCCTTCTAAGATATCGGCATTGGCCATCCAAAAATCCACTAATTTCAATATCATAAAGACAGCCTCCTTTGACTCAGGCCAGTAGGCAATGACCCAGAACACCCTAGTGACCATCTAGCAACATGCTAAGTCACTCAGAACACCTTAGCAACCACATAGCAACACTCTGGCAATCACTCACAACAGTGTCGGCGATGTTCACACAACTCTGATTTCCTTCAGAAAATTACATTTGACTCCAATATTTCATATAGCTCTTAGAACTATGTTACTTCAGTCAATCCTTTTGATGAACTGATACGCCAAGGCAAAGTGCGCTGATCCCTTTTATTTTCTTTGGAAAAAAAAGAAGGAAACGGGTGACTTGGCTGTGAGATGTCTGAGCAGCAGGCTGAGACTTGTCTGAGACTGAAATGTGTTGCTCACAAGAGCCTCTCCCTCAGCATTCAACCCCCCCCGTTCGTCTCAAACCGCTCCTCGTCGGCGCGTTCTTTACATTCCACCTGCTTTGTATCGTAGCTCCACAACTGCTAATTAAATTTCCTGCCACAAACAGCACACTGGGCTGTGACATTTGCATCACAATGGCCTCCTCTCTCTTGCCTTCTCTCATAGTCTGGAGACATGGACAGTCCCTCTAATGTCCCCTCTTTTTACTGTTGCATATTATACGACTGATGTTTTCCTGTCCGTTTTCTTGTTAGCCCTTGATGTTCTTCTTACAGTGTCCATAATTTAGGACAATGTCTTGAAACTAAATATTTACTTTATTTAGTTTAAGCAGAAAAAGTCTTGATTTAGAACATACTCAATTTTTGTCTTATGTTTTGTTTAAAATCCATCACTACGAGGTTTGGCACACTTTAGTGTCAGACTCTGTTCATCCTGTAGAAGTTCACTCCGGTACACTCAGACCCTCAGAAAAAGAGCATTTATTGAGGACTTTTCCTCCAAGGCTAACATCTCTGTAATTATCATGCCTGTGTGCAGATGAGCACTTCAGTCTACCCATTCATGCCTCTCTATGCACCTGAATAGAAGCAGAGGAAGAGCTTGTTGATTCTGTAAGGGCTGAACCCTGTGTGACTCCGTTGCCCTCTGTGCTATCAGTCTATTGTATGCAGAACTTGTCAAACAGTTGTTCTGCACCCCCCCCCCCCCCCATCAACCCAGGCCAGGGTCTCTTGTGAAAGATCGAATCAACCTGGTTGTTCCTTTTCGTTTATTAAAAGATGTACACCGCATCCAACCAGTCAGAAGTTGGATGAAAATTTTTCAGAAAATTTTACTCTATTCGCCTAGTATTATAACTATAATATTATAATTGGCAGTAATGACACAGCTGAATTATTCAGATGACTGTGATATCTTGACTGTCACTTTTTTACTTGAACATCATTTTTACCTAGAATGCCCATAAACAGAACACGTCTATCATTGTTTCATGAATCGGATGCTTGTAAACACTCGGATATCATTCTTGAACATGGGC
Organism: Barbus barbus; assembly: GCF_936440315.1. Taxonomy (NCBI): domain Eukaryota; kingdom Metazoa; phylum Chordata; class Actinopteri; order Cypriniformes; family Cyprinidae; genus Barbus; species Barbus barbus. Next base: position 19,985,738 of record NC_136757.1, read on the forward strand.
GTATGAAATTGTAGATAAGCAGTAGTACTTTACACATTAGACACTGACTGATATTGTCTTTCATGACTGAAACCTATACTTGATTGACACATTTTTTGAGTTTTGATTTGATTTTGATTTAGATTTTCAGTTTTTTTTGATAGCGATAACTAGTTTATTAGATTACAACATTAAAACGTGTTATTCATTTTTTTTATTTTTTATTTAATTAATAGAGATTATTAATTTCTAAACATTTGAAACAAATTTTTGCCATTATCTGTTGGACAGATATTAAATGATTAGTTCCTTTCCAGAATAAAAATAAAAATTTCCTGATAATTCACTCACTCCCATGTCATCCAAGATGTTCATGTCTTTCTTTCTTCAGTCAAAAAAAAAAAAAATTAACGTTTTTAAGGAAAACATCCCAGGATTTTTCTCCAAATAGTGGACTTCAAAAGGGACCAACAGGGTTGAAAGTCAAAATTGCAGTTTCAGTGCAGCTTCAAAGGGCTCTACATGATCCCAGCTGAGGAATAAGGGTCTTATCTATCGAAACCATCTGTCCTTTTCTAAAAAAAAATTATATACCTTTTAACCACAAATGCTCATCTTGCACAAGCTCTACAATGTGCATCCAAAACCTCACGCATTACACAATCACGTTGGAAAGGTTTGCTTGCCATTGTATATTGAAATTTCATTCGGTCACCACATGATTGCACCACAACTGACAATAGATAAGGGACCTTTTTTGCCTGCTAAATTGAACTGAAATGACTTGAATGTGACTACACCTTGAGTACAAAATTTGTGAATATCTGTGAATAAAAAAAAATAGAAATCGTTCAGACCATTTATATTGGTTACATCCTTAGCCTGGAAGGTTTGGTGCACACAATCCAGATAAACCATCCGTCGTTGACATGACTTATTGAATTACATAATGTGATACTTGGGCAAGATGCTTGATGAGCTAGACTTCCTCAGAATCTGTCTTGTGCTGAAATGAGCTAACAGATACAGCAAAGCAAATTGAATGCAGTCTCATGTGTCTTTAGACAGTGTCTGTCTGTTTGGTGGTAACAGCCGACTATAAATCAGGAAGTTTAAATGCGTGGAAGCTTTTCACTACAGCTGTAGAGATCACCACACTGGCTCATAAGATCTTGAAGGGCGTGTGATAATCCAGTTGTTGCTGAGATCACGGAATTACGTCAGTCAGAGTAGGTATGGAGTAAAGGCCATGTTGTTCTTGCAGATTATCAAAAGATTGATTTCTCAGTCTGCGTGACTCTGAAATCCGAGCGTTGAGGTGCATACGTAATGTGAAGACAATGTGGTGTGACAGAATCACTTTAGGAAGTTTCTGTCTTCCTTCCCTCTTAAATATATTGGCTACTGTTGACCTGATGCCATTTGGCATTTAGCATTGGTAGCCTGGTAATCTTTGTCTCACTGTCTTCCAAAGAGGTTTTTCAATGAGAAATGGCACTGTTGTTTTACTGCATTTAAAAGCAATGCATATTAAAGCAGATTGTGCTTTTAATAGTGCTTTTCTTTTAATCGAGCGACTTATTTGCCAGCCAGAACTTGTTGCACTGTTGCAATATAAAGCCTGCAGCAGAAACTCGGCTGGCTGGAATCTCTTACGTTTCTGAAAAACTCATCCCCGAACAGCTTTCCTGCATGTGTCACTGGGTGTAGTTACCAGGATGTATATTTTTGCACCCCAAACAGACACCTGCTGTGAAAGACTTCTTTTTCGCAGCATGATCCTCTGTTTTTGTATCACTATGGGCAACAAGGTGGTGTGACAACCAAAACTGGAGAGGAGTTCCACCATTTTGTCATCACTATTATAAAAACAGATAGAAAGGGCAATTATCACTCTGGAACCAGACACGTTTAACAATCTTCTCCTTCACCTTCTCATAGTCTTTGTTCCAAAGGTAAGCTTTCTCTTTTACAACCCCCCCCCCCTCACCCACCCTTTCAGAATTATCCGGGTTGGGGGTGGTGCGGAAATCTGGAAAGGGTTACTGGGAGGAGGAGAGAGGAGGGGGATTGTAGAGTTGTAAGTGTGAACAAACGGTCTCCATGGCAACGCTCGATTCTCCCTGGCTGCAGAGCCCTTTGCTTTTGGTGTGCTGGCGACGGATGGACTAGGGTTGTGTCAGCAATTGAAGATTGAGAGTTTGGCGTATGTGCCTGTTTTTTGTTTTTTTTGGGGAGGGTACAATCAAGGAGCATAAAAGCTGCAGGTTTTTTTCTTTGTTTTTGAGGGGACCCAGCTGACCACTTAAACTGTCCACTTCCTCAGCCTAACCTTGCCATATTTAATGTGTGTGTATATATATGTGTGTGTATATATATATATATATATATATATATATATATATATATATATATATATATATATATATATATATATATATATATATATATATATATATATATATATATATATATATATATATATATATATATATATATATATATATATATATATATATATATATATATATATATATATATATAATTTTTTTTTTTTAACCAAATACTGTTTTCCATTATTTTTTTCTGGATTCCATTTGAATGGTTTCATTAAATTGTAATAATAAAAGTATCTCTAATCAATTTCATAAACAATTTATTTATTTTCTTTTTTTCAGAAATACTGTGTGTATTTTACATGTTTCTGCTAAATAAATTCTGGTAAATATATTTTTGTAAATATTTATAATTATTAGTAGTAGTAATGCTATCATCACAGCAAGTAATATATTTCTGTCACAGTTTCTTCAAGTTAAACCAAACGTTTATTTTGACGAGTGGCTCTGAAGACTAAGTTTCTGATCGTATATGACAGGACATGAAGTGACTCTTAGAGCAGTTCTAGAGATTACGTTCATGTTCCTATATATTAAGGCAGCAGAGGCTGAAAACATAGCGAGCGTTGTGCGTGCTTAACTATGTGTGTGTAGTATGTGTCTTTTTGCGGCTTAATATTCACAGACACTAGTCCATATCATGTTTTGATTTAACTGTGCCAAACTACTCTTGATTTTATCCGTCCAAAATGTAGCAAATTCCATGACATTCCACGCTATACTGTAAATTCAGTTTTTATGACTGGATTCCGCGATTCTGTTTGTTTTCTTCATCGTGGAAATTGTAGGGCCCTAGATAAGTCACATACATCACGCTTTCTTAATAACCTCCAGGTTCAAGCTTCATATTTGCAGTTGGTTTGAATGAATGATCTATATCATAAGCGGTAGGAGCATTTGGTGTGTTTTTCAAGCTGCATATCTGCAGAACATCAGCCCAGCTTGTTGGACACAGATGTCCAGTATAGAGGCCCTTTAATGGCAACAAGTGTCTCTGCTTTATTGCACGGCTGTTCGAAGCTTCCGGCGGGTCATAAAAGCAATCAGAGTGTACTTCCAAACTGCAAATCTGTCAGGAACGTCTGGATTATTTAGTTGGAAAAGTAATTTGAGGCTTCGTTTACAAAGTGATTGTTGTATTTGGAGAGTGTAAGTGCAAGGATGACTTGTGGCGGCTTTTCTTTTCTTCTCTTTCTTGACTACTTTTTTTTTTTTTTTTTTTTTTCTGATGGCTTTAACATTCCCTGTCAGCATGCCATACCAGAGAAAGTTCTTGTAAGTCCTGAAGTACAGCTTTCTGTCGATTGTTCGCTATAACGGCACATTTTTATCCCTCCCGAGTCCCTGCCTCCGCTCCAGAGGGTCAGAGTAATAGCTAATGTATTTATTGTTCTAAGTTTCTGGTTAATGTGAGATAGAAGGATCACTTGGGGGATGGCATTGTTTGGTTTGGGAAGTATTCTGTTGGTTGCATAGCAACAGGCTCCTGGAAACGGGAGTGGACGGTGTTGCCACTAGCAACCGTTGTTGCTCTGCAAACAATGTGGGCCAGTGCAAACAAGAGCCAAGACTGTAGGCTCCTGTTTTTAATTGAACATCTGCATGTGCTTTGCCCTGATCGAGTGTTGTTTAAGTTCAGTCTGTCTGTGACAGATGTGTCTAAACCCTCTTCTCAACCCTCACCTCAATCACAGGTATCACTTTGTTTTCCTTGTCATTTAGGCCTGGTTTATTGCCAGCATACTTCCAGGAGAGGATTTCGCTCTCCGTCTCTTCGCACTCAGGTTAATGAGAACAGAAGGAAATGGCTGTGATGTTTTGGCGGTCTTTTAATAACTCATTTGTGTTTGGTTGAGGTGAGCGCTTGTGTCGTGCAGCAGGGAGTCTCTGCTCTACTGTAATAAACCAGAATCCTATTGAGGACGGGCCTCTCTCGCTCTTCATACCAAAGTGCCGGGGTGCTCCTGCTGTTTTTTGCTTTTGTACGGCCCGTAGTTGCTGGTGGGGAATTTGTGTGGCTTTTAACCTTCTCTAGGAGCTTAGACGAGATTGATGTGCACGACTAACTAGCCCACTTCACTCGTTCTCATTATTAATATTATTGAAAAAAGCTATTGGTTCTGGGAGGTTGTGATGCAAAAATTGTTCACAGGTTTAAGTTCAAATTTAGTTTTTTTTTTGAGGAAAACATTCCAGGAATTTTCTCCATATAATGGACTCCAATGGTGACCAATGGGTTGAAGGTCCAATTTGCAGTTTCAGTGCAGCGTCAAAGAGCTCTGCGTGGTCCCAGCCTAGGAATAAGTGAAATGATCGAAAAATAGAGAATAGATGTTCTATCTATTTGTTTTCTTTTTATTTATTATACAATTAACAAAAGCAAAAACAAGGCATCTAACACTAGCTTGCTCTATTCTTTTTCTATTCTATCTGTTTTCTTTTTTAGTATATAATTTAAAAAACAAACAAAGCTTGCTACGTGTACTGCGTTAAGATAACTGAGATTTGTTATAGCACTTGCATATCATTTGCTCTTGTTGATTTTGATTGCTTCCATTGTCTTCATTTGTAAGCCGCTTTGGATAAAAGCGTCTGCTAAATGACTATATGTAAATGTAATTTAATGTTAATGATCGGTCATTTTCTTAAAATAAAAAATGTATATACTTTTTAACCACAAATGCTACACTACCTCTGCGATGCGCATGGGCGTCTTCACGCATTGCATAATCATGTTGGAAAAGTCATGCACAGTTAGTTCTTGGTCTGTATACTTCAGTTAAAAAAGTTGGGTAGGGCGAAAAACTCTTATAATTTTCTCGCAACATTCTTGTTTTACCTTTTACCTGTTTTTTTTTTTTTTAAAGGGCATTTGACTTTCTTTGCACGTTCGCTTTGTAAACACTGGGTCCGCACTCCCGAAGAGTATTTGTGTTTTTCTTAGAAAATGACAGATTGTTTCGATAGATAAGACACTTATTCCTCAACTGGGATCATGTAGAGCCCTTTGAAGCTGCATTTAAACTGCAATTTGGACATTTTAACCCACTGGCCGCCATCGAAGTCCACTATATGGAGAAAAATCCTGGAACATTTTCTTCAAAAACCTTAATTTCTTATCGACTGAAAAAAGAAAGACATGAACATCTTGGATGACATGGAGGGGAGTAAATTACCAGGAAATTGTCATTCTGGAAGTGAACTTCTCCTTTAAGGGCATGTGTTTCAAACTTTGTTGGGTCACCACTTGATGCCCAATGTAAAATTTGGTTCTTGAAACAAAGCTATTTGAGAAGCGCTGCTCAGTACGCAGACTGACAGGCTGAAGTAGATTTCTCTCTGAGCACCTGAAGGCACACAGTGAGCGATCTCTCCCGTTCTCTGGGAATAATAGCAGTAGGCAGAATCAGCTCCAAAGATAACTGTGGCAGGGCCAGCCCAGGACGTATTTATAACCAATGCAACACCCCTCAAGCAAATTCCTTTCTTTTAAAAGATCTAAGCACACTCATACTATTTACTCAGAGTTCTGATGAAGCTTATTGGCATTATGACTCGTGTTTTACCTTACCAGTCTAGTTCAGGTGAGAGTTAGACAAAGTCTGTAGGATTTGAACCAAATAACTCCTGTTGACTGATACAGCAAGCCCAGTTGGAAAGCATGACTGTGACCATCTACAAGCGTCTAACTGGTGTAAACAAACTGGAAGACATCCAGCCTGGTGATGACTGGTTGATTATGCCCACACATAATCTGTGCCCGCAAGTCCACAGAACTTTAACCCATGTCATTCATAAAATTCTATCAGTCTCCACCCTTTGAGTTTTTTGTTTGATTTATCATTAAACGGCATAATCGGATTAGCTAAAATATTTGAGTTGTCTTGGTTTCATGGTCATTTTTGAATCTGTTTAGCAGATTTCCTCTTGAAATTGATGCAAAAAAAATCTGTCCCTTTCAACACTGTGGAGACCTTGCATCTGATGGCATGAAGATTCAGTCACAGAAAAGTAATGGAAATTAGTAATGTTTTTTTTTTTTTTTTTTTTTTTTAAGAGAGAAATTTGAAAGAACTCTTTTACAAAAGTAACAAAGTACAATGCTTATTGTGATTATTAGATGGTATGTACAATAATTTTATTTAGTGCAACTGGGAAGTGCTAGTTAAATGTCACCTTTTCAAAATTAATTAATATGTTCAGATGTTGAAATTTTAGTGCATCACTAATTGTAGTAATCAGAGTCAATGATTCTTTTTTTTCTAGTAATATGGTGCTCTAAAACATTTAATTCCCTATAAAATTTAATTTGGTCATCATGGCTAACTAGAAAAAATAATGGAAGTGTCGGAAACCTACTGGTCAAACCGTGTGGGACCACCCAGTGCTGTCGAATCCCCTTTTTATTTGCAGAATCCTGGTTTAAAATCATGGATTTTCACATCATTGACTCTTTGTATAAAGAAGACCGCAAATGTGTGTCATCTGTGTTTAAAAAAAAAAAGACAGATACACCCAGAGGGCATCCCAGTTCATGCTTTTTACTGAACTGACTCATCTGTTGTATTCATCACAATCCCTTTATTTTCTGGAAACGGGGATAGCTACATTTTTCTCCAATTAATTTACCTTTGAATAGAGCTTCACACTTGAGAATTCATTATTTCTATATTACTGATCTCAGAAAACACAATTAGCTTTTATTCTTTATTATTCTATTCCCAGAGGAAAACTTTAAGTGCCTGTAATTAGCATCCATTTTTCCTGCAGATGAAATCATGCGTGTGAAGCGTATTGCTTCTCTTTTGCTCGATTTTTAAACTATAACAACAAACTGTCAGTCAAGGGGTCTCTCGAAGCGCATGAGCTCTCAGATCAACCTCCTCTGCTGTTGTCAGTCACAATCAATGCAGGCGTGCATCGTAAACACTGATCTGGGACCTGTTGAGCGGTAAATGCACCGTCGGACTGGTAAAGAGCTTATTTAGATGTACAGAGCTCGGCACCCCCCCGTAGCCCTCGTTCCCCGTCTCTGGGTCTGTCTGTCTCTCCAGTGCTCTGAAAGTTCCTGTGTGTGAGCTTAAAAAAGAATTGCACAAGGGGGTGGTGGAGTTGGGGATGGTTGCCATGGATCCCTCACCATAGCAACCGACAAACGTTTACAAAGCATTGAGGAATTTCCTCATATCAGCTGTATTATTGGAGCCCCTAGAGACGGACTCTCATTCCAAACAACCGCTGGAGATCATCAGTATCCTAGTGGGGGGACCAGCCTCATTGCCATTTTAGGTTTTTTTTTTTTTTTTCCTGCTCTTTCTTTTCATGATTGGGGGGTATGTTGTTTTTCCGCCCCTCCACTTTTTCCAAAGTCCCCCTGCTCTCACCTTTTTTTTTTTTTTTTTTTTTTTTTTTTTTTTTTTTTTTTCCTGTGGGAGGTTGCTTGGTCTTCATTTGTCACCCTTTTCTTCTCTTTCCTGTTGTTCTGTGTGCCATCAATGACTTTGAGAGTTTGGAGAGTTACATCTGGATTTCAACGACAGTGGGAAAACTCAAATCTCCACTTGAACCCAATTCCTTGTCGACCCATCTGGGCTGCGTTGCTGTTGTGATGGGATTAATGTCTCCTTTGTTCTTTTCTCCGTAATAGAATTCAGAGGTGAGCGGCCTGCTGGGGATGCGGGTGATTCAGCCTGACTTGGCTAGGTTGATCTCCAGGTCCTTTCGAAGAAGACAGTGTGAAAAGCCCCTTTGTATCGCACTTTTCCTGGCACATTCACAGAGCTGTATTTCAGTGGGCCGCTCTTCTCCTCTCCAGCAACCTGTTGACGCTCAGTTTGATTGTCGTGTATCTTTAGTAGTGGTGGGAATCAGCAGGGGCCTTGGGATTATAATATTATGTTGAAATGGCACGTGCTATATTTTAAACTTTTACTACATTGTTTTTCGGTGCTTCACACAATTTTATTCTTAGTTTGTTCAGATTTTGATCAAATATAAATAACTGAGCTAATTCTAAATTCTAACAATACTTAGTAGCAATATTAACATAACTAATACTTGAAGTGAAGTGACGTGTGGCCAAGTATGGTGATCCATACTCGGAATTTGTGCTCAGCATTTAACAATTACATAGTAAAACTATGTAAACTAAACTGCAAATCTACCATTATTGTCATAAACTTGTCTTAATAAACCATGTTGCAAACTTTTGAACCTAGCAAAATTCATTATTTCAAATTTAATTTGGTTTATACTTTCAAACATTTGTTAACGTTGAAGAAAGAGTTATTAGCATCTGTTAGCATTAGCTAAAGCACACGTACAAGCTAATTTTCTGTTACAGAATGTTTTATGACCATCATAACCCAAAAATGCGTGCGCAAATGCACACTTTGCAAAAGTAAACATGCTTTCGGCATACTTTTTGCTAGGTACAATGATTTTGACACGCTAATTGTTAAAAGTTGTTTAATTCTAATGTTGCGTTAAAGCTGTTTAATATGGATAATATGCCAATTGGGAAGCAACAACTGTTTTTCCTTTTAATATTTTTCACTTCCTCTCTTTCTCTCTCGCACGCTCAGGAGAAACCATGCAGCGGTCAGAGGGCGGCTCAGAGTCGGCATCCACCGTGGCGCTGAGGACATCCACTTCAGCCCAGGCGCCAGTGGTTCAGCCCGTTCCCGCCTCGCAACAGGTAAGCAGACTCAGTGTTTTCCCTATCAAAACACTGCTGCACAAACGTAGCATAATATTAATGAAGCTCCTCCCACATGAGCTGTTTAACATGAAAATCTGAGCTGCTTTAGCTCTTCTGTCATTGGTCTGAATCTCTTTAAAGATGCTTTTCAATATGTACTGGATCCATCTGAAGCGATGAAAGATTTCTCCTGACCCACACACCCTTCATCTGTCAAAGCCACTTGAAATGATTAGCAGCGACTTTGCGTCGTGGTGCTGACGGAGATATTGGGTTTGGATCAACCACACATCCAAAGAAACTGGCCTTTATGTAATTTCGGTTAATATTTTGAGTAGAGCATCACATTTCCTTGGACCGTTGTAGAGGATTTGATGAAAACCAGCACAGAATAAAATATAGACTCCTATGTAACATTCATGGTGCTTGCAGTTTGGATCAAAGAAGACACTTTTATAAACACAACTTTCCAGTGATCTTTCTCAAGATATTAAAATCTTTTGCTGTGAGTTTTCTTTTCTTTTTTTGTAAATGTGTGAAATTTGACGCAACAAAGAAACGCCCTGCCACCCATCTTCCATTATTTGGACAGACAGGTAGTCCCACCCCAAGCTCACACCAATTGGTTGAGTTTTAGAAATTGCCACAAAAATGGCTTGCTTACAGTTCTCTTTCCATATTAAACTGGGATAATGGCATTCTGACATCGAAACAATTACGCACCTGACCTTTTGAAGGTAAAAGGGTCTAATTTTTACATTGGTGTGTGTGTGTGTCCCTCACCTGCAGCGTGTGTTAGTTCAGGCCACCGGCTCTTCCCAGAAGGGAGCTCAGGTGCAGCAGTTGCCAGTGCCTAGAGTGCAACAGGTCCCTCAGCAGGTACACACACACACACACACACACAGGACGGTCAATCAAGCCCTGCACACTCACTGCACATCTTGAGGTCCCACAACACCTCTGGCTTATCTTTTGCCTCTCTACATATCTCTTTCGCTCTCTCGTGACTGTCTTTGTCTTTCCATCACGCTCTCTCTCTCCCAGCATACTGTCAGAACCCCGAAACGCAGACATGCTGTACTTTCACGCACGTCACGCTTGGGCTGTTGCGACTAATATGTAAATAAGTAGTTTCCCGGCTTGACAGGGCGTCTCTGATTGAGGTGAAGCTTTGTACTCACTGCCCCCTACTGCCTGCAGCCTGCATACAGCTGTTCATCTCATTTCCCTTACAGAATCTGTATTATCACATCTCAGAACTCATGCAGAGGTTATTTAGCACCAGTCTGATCCATACGTGTGTGTTTAAAGATCCAACAGGTTCAGCATGTGTACCAGTCCCAGGTGCAGTACGTGGAGGGGGCAGAGGCCGTCTACCCCAATGGCACAATGTAAGCCCCTATCAATATGTTAAACCAATCTGTCAAACCTGTTTTCAGTTGTTCACTTTGTGCGGGCAACTTATTATTGAAGACGTCCCATTGATGCTGAAGCATAATTTCATGAGTATTATTATGCTGGTGCTTTCCATGCATTTTTTTTTTTAAGCAAAAATTGTGACATTGATTTAAATTGTGACACTACGGAATTAGTATAATACACCTAATAAGTAATTAAAAATATTGGACTTATTTTTTTTTTTATTTTTTTTTTTTGGTAGATCGTAGAAAGACAAGTAAATACTGGCATTCTGTTTTATTTTTGATGTTTAATGCGAGAAACAATTACACAGTCATATAAAGCCAGGGTTTTAAACTCCTCTTATTTACAATGTCAAAATATTAGAAAAAGATTGGGGGGGAAAGGGTTGGAAAAAGAATATATGATATTTACTTTGACAATCATATATTATCTTTCCAAGGTTACCCATTTTTCACTAACCACTTAAACCTAATAAAAAGGAAATTAATTTTTCTTTTTTTCAGGCCCCATATTTGTGGAAAGTGCTTTTTCTTTTTTTTTTTTTTTAAACGTGTATTCTGGAGTGTAATAATGACTGGCTGTGTGTTTTAATATATACTCTGAAAGCCATATCAATAATGAAAACCCTAGTAGCTTTCGGTCTGTTTTTGTGAATGTTCATATCCACTGTGTAAATAAATATTAATGAAGTAGCTAATATAAATGCTCCAAAATGGTAAAATATGGCCTCTTTAAATAAAAGATGAGAGATGTTTATTCAGGATAAAGATGAAGTCCAGATCAAATCCAACTTCTGTTAAATACTGCTGAAAAGTTGACAATCAAAAGATGTTCTTTGAAAGTTGAGATTGTATTAAACGGTGAACATTTGTATTGTATTTGTCTTTTTCTTTAGTCGTACTGCATACTCGTACAATCCAGAGTCCCAGCTGTACGGACAGGGCAGCGGAAGCACCTATTTTGACACTCAAGGTGGTACTCAGGTTACCACCGTTGTCTCCTCTGCTGGCGGAGTGCCCACCCACAGCATGGTGGGAATCGCTATGGATGTGGGCAGCAGTCAGATCATTTCCAGCGGCAGTGCCTACTTGATCCACGGCGGGATGGAGAGCGGCCGCCACCACACCTCTCACTCCTCACGCTCCTCATCTGCAATGGTATGCTTCGCTGTGCTGAAATCCCTCTAGACTGGTCCACTAGTGACATGGGAGGTTTAGATGATGTGTGACAGGAATGTGCTTTCTAAGTTTTTTAACACAGAACAAAATTGCAACTCATTCCTCAGTTAAAAGCTAACAAAAATTGTACTACAGCTAACAAAAATGTACTAACATTGTCTTTGCTAAATTGTTTCCGATATTTTAATGCTTGTCTGATATGTGCAATGATACCAGAATGTTTATGCTGAGAATTAAGTCAGTAAAGCATAACTTGTCTTGAAGTTTACCCGCCTAGAAAAGTAGGCTAATTTATCCAAAAGGGTCTGGCTGTAGACTTGCACTTGCGCTCTCAGTACTTGCACACTCAGACTTGCACTCTCAGACACTTGCGCTTCCGCGAGTGATGTCACTTGCATTCTTTTTTTTATTTTTTTCTATTTATTGATGATTTTTTGTTTGAATCGCTCAACATTTTACAACAGTAGCCAGGTAGTGAAGACAAGAAAAAAGAAACTAAATTACAATGTCACTTGCAATCTTGCTTGCACTTTCCGCTACCTGCGACGTCACTTGCATTCGACACGAAACGTGTGCATTGCCATGGAGACAAGACGCTGTGGTGGTTAAATGATTAAAGCTAATTTAGTGCAATAACGAACAGGGTCCTGCAAGTCATATGTAGGAGAAAAAGACAAGACCCGCAAATCCGTGGCTACAGAACAGCAGAAAATTTACACAATGCGCAAAGTTTCTAGAAAACCATAAACACTTAATATGGCTTAATGTATTAAGATACATTAAGTGCAATTAAAAGATAAAATTCAATGTATATTCATTATTAAATGTACTACAAGGCAAGCAGACGGCCATGAACAGAATATGCAAACTTTCACTTGTCCTCCCATACAGCGACACGCTCAATATGTGGCATAATGGACTAAATTTAAACAACTTATTATTATTATTATTATTATTATTATTATTATTATTATAATAATAAGGGATTTAAGGGTATTCTGTAGTCTTGGACTAAGATGATAAAGACGATTCATTATCCTATAAGTCTTGTTGACACAAAGATACAGACCAGCAGATATGAACGTGGATTATGAATGCATTAAGTGATATTAAAAGGACGCAATGCGTTAAATTGCACGTTAAACATTTTCCTCCCATAGAAAATAATTTGAAATAAAACGCGTAATATAGCTTAATGGACAAAGACAATGATATAAAAGAGCTGTAGACAGTTTATTCTATTTGGAAAAACGCTTAACGTGAAACTTTGCATGTTTAATTTATTCTGGTCTCACCTGCCTGTACATTAGTTATGTATATTTTAATAATGATGAGGAGCATATTGAGTTTGCTCTTTATCATCTCAGTCCATTATGCCACATTATCCCATGTTTTGCGGTATGGGAGGAAAATACTATATACATATTCATTATATTAATAAACTGTATATTGAATTTGATATTTTAATAGCACTATCTTAACGCATTAAGCCATATTAAGTGTTTATGGTTTTCTGAGGGAGGAAACCGCTTAACGAGAAACTTTGCGCATTGCGTTCATATTCTGCTGTTCTGTAGCCATGGATTTGCGGGTCTTGTCTGACTTGCAGGACCCTGTTCGTTATTGCACTAAATTAGTTTGATTCATTTAACCACCACAGCGTCTTGTCTCCATGGCAATGCACACGTTTCGTGTCGAATGCAAGTGACGTCGCAGGTAGCGGAAAGTGCAAGCACGATTGCAAGTGACATTGTAGTTTAGTTTCTTCTTTTCTTGTCTTCACTACCTGGCTACTGTTGTAAAATGTCAAGCGATTCAAACTAAAAATAATCAAGAAATAGAAAAAAAAAAAAAAAAAAGACTGCAAGTGACGTCACTCGCGGAAGCGCAAGTGTCTGAGAGTGCAAATCTGAGCGTGCAAGTACTGAGAGCGCAAGTCTGCAGCCAGACCCTTCTCTAATTTATAACTGAAAGAGAACATATTTTTGCGCGAAAGTAATACCACTATAGCATAAATATACAGGCTGCATTTCTGCTCACATCTCCTCTAGATTTGCTTCTCTTTTTTTTTCAAACTGAAGGATGTCAAAATTACTTTCTGTGGTAATCTACAATATGTCTCAGATGATGTTGACAGAGTGCAGCTTACATTCCCTAAGACAAAATTGTTTTGCTATTATGTGCATTTCTGAAACAGTAACGTCACAGATTAATCATGCAAACACATTTTTTCCCTTACCAATACTCTGTAGAGAAGAGATGACACACACTGTCATCAGAGTGCAGCTTTTTTTCCACAGTGTGCTAGTTTATGAGGTGGGCTGGAAGCAGGGACAGGTCTTAAGGAGGCGACTGCCTCTAAATAATCCTGCTCTGCCTTGTTTTAGCAGTTTTCACAGCCACTTGAGTGGCCTCCGAAACAAAGCAACCCCTGGGGCTCATTACCATTTGGCCAAGGGCCCTCGGGAGCCTTTTAAAGACTTGGAAGGATGCCTTTTTTTTTTTTTTTTTTTTTTTTTTGTCTCCTCCTTTCTTTATAAGTTTTACCACTCTGCCAAAATTTACTCTCTCTGCCTCTTTATATCTTTCTCTCCTTCTAATCTTTTCTTCTCAATCTTTTTATTCTAAAATTTGAAATAGTATTTTTTTTTTCATGCCCACTATGGAAAAATCCAGTGCGGTTAATGAATGCAATAGCAGAAACTTGTATCCATCTCCCCAGCTAATACCTGCAGAAAAACATATTTATTAGAGTCAAATTAAATCTGCTTTTTCAGCGTCACGTGTTAAATGCGACAGTGTCTATGCAGAGGGCGCAACCCCACTAACTGTGTGATTTCAGAAGTGGCTAGAGAGTTTGTCTCATGTGTTTGAGAGTAGCCTGACCTCACGCCCTGTGTGTGTGGCTCATTAGCATATATGAGGCCAAGACAGGAAGAGTGGCGTAACCCTCTGAGTTCCTCACATTTGCATGCTTTTTGTCCACCCATAATGAATGTGGCTGCAAACACTGACAGACTGTAATGGAAATGCTCAAAGTCCGGCTACAGCTAACAGACTGATTCCCTTTTCTGTTTTTTTTGTCTCTTTTCTCCCTCCCTGTTGTCCTCCCCAACATTCCACCCCCTCTGTTTTTTTTCCTTCTCTTCCCCCGTTTCATGTCTTGCATGCTCCTACTTTTCCTCAGCTTGAAGTGGCGATTGAAAACCTCCAAAAGTCAGAAGGGATTGCCACTCACAAAAGCAGCCTGCTCAACAGCCATGTAAGTCAAACTGGGAAAAAACTTTATTGAAACTGGAACAAATCCTGAAAAAAAGGCTTAGTTCATCCTGCCTGCCTCTTTGCTTTGCTTTTCACTGCTGCTGTGAGCATGCTTTTTCCAGAACGGCCCCTCGCTCTGTGTGTTTTGGGTTTAGAGTGCCTCAGACCCCCTGCATTTACATGACACCACTGATTCAGTCGACATCTCAGGGATCACCATGTTTATATGTGTGAGATGTACCCCTGAATATCAAACACTTAAACTTTTATATTTAAGGATTTTATATTTATATTTTAATCTTAAATTGCCAGGGAGTCATCTAAATTGAAGCAGTTGGAGTCTGAAGTGGCTCTGAGCTCTTGAGTCCAGAACATTCACATCTAATTGTAGACAGACACCTAAATTTAAGGCTATGAATATTTACACTTATACAAATATCCTTCTCTTGCGTCAGTGCTGAGATGAGACCGATATAATGCTGCTATCAGTGTGTCAGTGGAGGGCCTAATTTGATCCTCACAGATTGGCAATTATTAGTCCCTCTCATTTCAAACAGAGGCATTTAAAACCCCCTCTCCCATGTTGTTCCTCAATTATCAGGAAGCTTGCGTGGAATCTGCCCCCACAAAATTGCCCAAGAAAGGCCTTCGAGTTCTGCACACACCCCGTCCCTTGCATGTATATAAAATATTTGACTACATTTTTCTAATCCATTCATCTAACTTTTTTTAAAGAAATGGTTCGGTTTTGTTGTTTACCCAGCCTCATGTTGTTTCAGTGTTGTTAATGTTAACAAAAACTATTAAAAATGGTGTTAATTGATATAAAGCTAAAATAAAATATAATATTAAATGAACATTAGAAATGTTGCTGACTACGGCAACTAATTACTAGTACTATTACTAAAATTATTATAAAACTGAAATAAAAATAAAGCTAAATAGAACTATTTAAAAAAAAAAAAACTAATCAAAAACAAACACTTAAAGCACAATTTCACTTAAATAAAAAGTTAAAATTGAATAAAAGCTGAATCAAAATAGTAATAAATACTGTAGTAATGCTAAAACAACACTTCCAAACTTTTCTGACATTGTCTTCTATAGAAAAGAAAATGAGAAATTGAGTAATATACAATACAGTACGTTTGTGTGAGGAACAGAATTTATTTGATTCACAAAAAAAAAAGTTATTCACTAAAAAATCTTGATCACATGAGGGTGTTATCGTCAAATGAATATGGGAATTAATATGAATAGGCAGTATGTATGAAGAAGTGTTATGTATG
Source organism: Barbus barbus (assembly GCF_936440315.1). Lineage (NCBI taxonomy): Eukaryota > Metazoa > Chordata > Actinopteri > Cypriniformes > Cyprinidae > Barbus > Barbus barbus. Next base: position 20,001,963 of record NC_136757.1, read on the forward strand.
GTTTTGTTTATGCTATTATTTTGTGGGGAAAACGGAAGAATTTAAGCTTGTTATACTGTTTTATTCATTGGCTGTGTGTGTGTACAGTTGCAGTGGCTGTTGGACAATTATGAGACGGCTGAGGGTGTGAGTCTGCCACGGAGCTCTCTGTATAACCACTATCTGAGACACTGTCAGGAGCAAAAACTGGATCCGGTTAATGCTGCCTCTTTTGGCAAACTCATCCGATCTGTCTTCATGGGCCTTCGCACACGCCGACTTGGCACCAGGTCAGACTACACCCCCAAAATATGGCTAATCTATAAAGTACATTAACAGCTGATCCACTCTCAAAAGAAAAGCACAATCCAGTCTCAATCCCACAGCTGCACAGAGAAGAACATTGAGTGGATTTACTGCAGACACTCTTCTAATGCTTAAAGAATGATCATGAGATGATGGACTGAAATAAATGACGTTCAGTCTCAAACTGTGGTGTGTTCTTGCTGGAATAAAAAAATGTGATGGCTCATTTTGTATGTGTGTGTCTCAGGGGGAACTCAAAATACCATTATTACGGTATTCGTCTGAAGCCTGACTCGCCTCTTAACCGCTTGCAGGAGGACACGCAGTACATGGCAATGAGACAACAACCTGTCCATCAGAAACAGAGGTGAAATAAGCATCCCCTTTCTATCCTTGTCACTTGCATGCAATCTTTATCTCATATCCCAGTCACTTCTTCTTTGCCATCAGAGTCTGTGTGTGTTTGTGTGCATGTCTCACTCAATTGTTCAGATCCTGCTAGAGCTTTGATTTTTTTGTTTTTTCTTCGTTTATCAAGTCAGTATGTAATTGATTCCCACACTAGCCGAATAGATGGACACTTGCACCCCAGTTTTCTCTCCATTCAGATCAGGGTAAAAATAGCTCATTAAAAACTAAAATAATAAAAAAATAATCAATGAATTAATAATAATAAAAAAAAAAGGTCACTTGACACAATATATTTCAAGTGAAATAAAATAAAAAATACATTTCTGACTAATTTTATTTCAGTTAGTTGCCAATTCAGCATTTCTCATTTTCTTTTAAATTTGAAGTGCTAAAATAATTAAAACACTAAATAAATATTATATTAAATAGACAAAAATGATAAAAACAGCTAAATTACTAAAACCTTCACACAAATTTTAATGAAAACAGAAACTAAAAATAAAAAATTAATTCAAAATATATTTCATGATACTATTATACTCTGTAATATTAAAATAACACAAATGAGTTGAGAACTTATTTTAACTTTGGAAATAATTTAAGTAATTTAATAATTAAATTGATGCAATAGTGAAATTTTATTTAAATATAGTGAATAGTGTTTCTGTTATTGAAATTAATAACGCATTTGATTTTATCTAAAAACCAAAATTTGTTTTTTATGTCCTATACTGAGTTGTCAAAACTATCAGATTTAAGTGTAAGAACCACATTTTGGGTTTTTTACATTTGTAAATGCAATTCTTCAAATGCTTCATATTGGACACTGGCTCTGCACCCTGATGGAAAATTCTCTTCTGTCTCACTCTTAGTCATATCCTCTATAATTCCCAGTAGTGAATTCTACATTTATTCTTCCTGTTGCTATTTCCTGTATCCAGGTTTAAGCCCTTTCACAAGATGGATGGGATGGGGGACAGTCTGAACAGTGGCTCCCTGCACTCGTCCAGCACCCCTGAGCAGAGTGTGGCGGCACAAAGTCAGCATCACCAGCAGTACATTGGTAAACCTCCTCCATGATAAGATTTCATAAACTTGATTTTAATTTACATACAATCACATCAAAATCATTAGAATAAAGGAACAACAAACTTTTAAGTGTGCATGTTTTGTATGTTTTGGCAGATGTGTCTCACGTCCTGCCCCCCTTCCCTTCTCCTGATCTGGGCTCCTGTCCTCTGCCTGAGCCAATCAGCACGAACGATGTGAAAAAACTACAGAGCAACTACAGGATTCACTGTGAGGTACTGCACACTGTTGTGGAATTAATTTTTTTTAGTCAAGACAAAGAGTGTGATGATGCAATCATGCAAAGCTCCCAATGGAAGGAAGAGCTTCCCCTTCACAGTTTTCATGGAAAGGAAGCAACTCCTTAACAGCTATCTTTAGAAAATTAAACAAAGCCTAGCTGAGGTAAACTCTTACTGTACACTATTTAATAATTTGAAAATAGCGTGCAAGTAAAAATATATATAATTACTGTAAATGTGTATATGAATGAATCAGCATGAGAATGTACTGCATGATTATTGAATAATAAGAATGTTAAAGAATTACAATAATGAATTAAATGTACCACAGCAAATAGTTACACTAATCTATCCAAGCCAGTTTTCTTGCAACGATGTATCACATGTTTTCCACCATGAATGTGAGCCTTGTTCTTACAGGCAGCTAGGATAAGCAAAACAAAGCACCTGCAACATCTCTCAGAGAATGACCTTGTATGAACTATTCTTTCATTGCCTGTGAATATTTTCTATTATGTGTCAGTCTCTGTTGAAGTTAATTTGTTAATTGCATTATTTAACTATACATTTATTTATTTTGACATTTTATAATCATTTAATTTTATTTTGTGATTTTTAAAGATTTTGAAAACTTGAGAACAGTCTGAAAGTTTGCAAGAGCCCCAGCAGGACTGTCCGTGTTTAATACATAGACACAAATTAATTATAAAATATTACTACACTACCGTTCAAAACTTTGGGGTCAGTAGGTTTAAAAAGAAAAGAAATTAATACTTCAGTAAGGATGCATGAATTAAATTGATCAAAAGTGACAGTAAAGACATTTATAATGCTACCAAAGATTTTTTTTATTTTTTTTTTTTTAAATAAATGGTTCATTTGAAATTTCTATTCATTAAAAATCCTGAAAAAAAACAATGTATCAGTTTCCACAAACAGTATTAAATACAACTATATATATAACAGTGATGAAAAAATGTTGATCACTAAATCAGCATGATTTCAGAAAGATCATCTGACAGGAATAAATTACATTTTAAAATATTGTAAAATGCAATAATAGAATAGTTATTTTAAAAATATTTAACTTAAGAAAAAACTAAAGACACTTTCAAAAACCTTTAAAAAGCTTACAGACTCCAAAGGTTTTAAATATTGTATAGTGTATATGTATAATAACTGCAACAACAACAATAATAATAATAATAATAATAATAATAATAATAGTTGTAGGAGTAATATAGTAATAGCATAATGCTTTGCAAAGTATGATGGCTCCTAAAACTAAAAAAAGAATCTGTTCTTTCTGTGACTATATTATCTTCAGAAGTTAGTAGATAAAGAATTTAGTATTCATGAAAGTAAGCAACTTCATATTTTGTGCTGAAAAGGGAGTGTTTTCAGAGAGATTTCTTCCCTGTTAGCTCTCATAATAAAAATGTTTTGCTTCATCACACTCCAGAAAGGGAAGTGAATATTATAATGCAGGTACTGCAGGCAGTGAGGAACTGTGCAAAAGGAAAAACCCTCTCTCTGCTGTCGATGGCCTCTTAGTATTCCACCTCCCTCTCGTACTTTCTGCTGACAGAGTTTCTAGTTTGACATGTTCTTGAGATTTACTTTCAGAACGTGGCTGGTCTCATTACAGTCGGAGTATAGCACTGCTCTCAGTATTTTGACAGATGGACTCAACCCATCTTCATTTCATAGCTCACACTTTTAATGTCATTTCTGCCATGTTAGAGCTCTTGTTTTCTTTTTCTCGCTCTCTTTCTGTCCCTCCCCGTCCACTGCACACCTTTTTGTTCCTGGGCTTCTTTCATCCCTCAGACTAGGAGTTTTCAGTCTTTCCAATTAACCTTTTATCCAGCAGGATCTTTGCCCTCCGGCTGTGGCTTTTTGTGGGCTCCTCGCTCCTGACAAATAAGCATAAAAGTAAAGAGTTAATTCTGCCACACAAATTATGAACTTAATTCGTTCAAATTGAAGTGATTCTGTATTGTGAGTATCTTGTATTTTTACGCAGGTTTCTAGTGACAAACTTTGTTCAACACAAGCACAGGCAATCGTAATTGTGGGTATTTTTGCTTTTAATTCACGTTTATGTGCAGTGGGATTTTGGACCAATAAGATTTCATCGTGTAAAGGGCTAAAAACATCAAAATATTCTGTCACATTTAAATTGCTGCAAAAGGTTTCTGGTGTTTGTAAGGCAGTGAAAACTTTTAAAAATTTGAATTTGTTGGAAAATCACTTAAATCTTATATTATAATCTTCATACTAGGGGTGGGAGATATTCCGGTATAACTGTCAACTGGTAGAGATTTTGGACTGTTTTCTCTATCGTGGTCACACACTCACGTGACATTTCTGTGCTGCGTGTTCACGGAACTGTATCGTTGCATTAGGGGTGGAACGGTTCAAATTACTCACGGTTCGGTTTGTATCACGGTTTCGGTACGGTTCGGTATGATATATGTTTAGGGAGAAGATTATAGTGTCAAATAAAAATACAGAAAATAAGAACAAATAATCTAACTACAAGCAACAGCACTAATAAATACAATAAAGTAAAGATACAAATAAAATAAGTTTTTTCAGGTTTTTTAGATGGGTCGAACATTACTTTTTAGGGACATAAATCAAATGTAAAATAATATTGCATATTTGACTGTGTAAATTAAAGATTAATCTTTATTAAAGTTATAAAAGCTATTCAATCAAGAGCAGTGAGTGATTTCCTTGTTGCTGTTTGATTAATATTAAGAAAGTGCTGTCACTTTAAGAGAATGCACTGATACTGTACATTCAGCCGTCTATGTCTGCTATAGGATACTTACCAAGATGGGCGTTTTGACACAATTTTTGTGTGAATTTGTCCATTCAAACACAAATACTTCAGAGAGAGCTTAATATTTGCGCTCGTTCTGAGGCACGGGTTTGCGCGTTTCGGATGAGCGCACACACAAATCTTCGCGTCCTCTGGCTATTAAATGTTTAAACTGGCAAGGCTTAAATGAGTTTAGTTTAAACACTGATATCAACGTGTGCTGTTCAGGTCTCACCTGTGCACGTGCACTATCAGCAGGATGATGGAATAAATGACTGCTCATATTCCAGCATACGGCATCCACAATGAACAAGAGTCAATGGTTTGTCCACGTTTTTTTTTCATCACTGTTGTTGTAATGTACTGGGAAGCCAGAATGCGCATCCATCAACAGAAACATGCATTAACCGAACCCTGTTTGTTTGACGTGTTCAGGGCCGGACTTGCCTCTTATCGTGACATAGGCAAAACACATTTTTAGGCCCCCCTTCCCTAGGTCCCATGAAATCAAAATTGAAGTTTTTTGGGTGTTAGTATCAATATGTTGGTTTTAAGGTAATTCGCATTTAGAAGATATAAGCATTCAAAGCTTGCAGTTCGTCACTTCCGCCAAAACGGTTCAACAATTTATTTTTTTGACGTCACATCGTACTTCATCTTCTCATCAATTTCTGTCCAATCAAATGCTCTCTATAACACGAAGCGCCCGCCCCCTACACTATAAATAAACGCTGAAGCTGCGGGTGAGATCGGTCACTTGTTCACAGTGTAATATTTCCTGTACAGTGAATGGCACGTAGTGCACAATGTAGGCGATAGGGAACGATTCAGACAGTATAAATATGCTTTTGATTGGGGCAAATGAGGTCTGGTTTCACGTTGTCACGCCAGAGACGCGATCGCACGAAGCGAATCATATGCGCGAGTCGGCATATATTAAACACTTTTAAAACTACACCGCCTCAGCATGATTATGATCACTATTTTGTTTTACTAAGTTTCATATTGAATCTAGGGGGTAATCTATTAAACTATGGCTGTCAAATGCGGCTTTACCGAGCTCAAGTACGGCTCTGGCCCGAGCATATATAAACGAAACACTATTGGCTATTTTAAAAAGGGGGAGGGGCTGCTCGATATGTCCCGCCTTGTCTTCCTGTTTCAGTTGAAATTACTCCACCACATAGAATAACGCCTGCGTGTTTCAAAGCACTTCAGGGGACCTTTAATATAATACCACCCCAGCAAACAAAAATATCGCAATAAGCACTTATCTTAATTTGTTTGAGAATGGAAAAAGACCATTCCATTCGGGAGTGCATTATTTCTCTAATAATTTTAACAGCCTATACAACTACACCAGATATAGTTCAAATGATTTATTTTAACACATTTGTCATGTTTCTGGCCTGAATCTTGTTTGTTGAACTAATTTCTTGCACACCTCATCCCAAAGCTTCCGTTGCAAATTCCAAAACGTCATTTTAGAGGCATAACAGAGGCTTGAGCCATATATGCAGGTTAATGCAGTTAAATTGAGAGATTAAGCACGTGTGAATACCTGCGTCTGTGCATCTCTCAGCAGTGTTCAGAGCAGAGTAATAGCGCATCTTTAAGTTGAACTGCTTCAAGAACCTCGCTACTGAGAAATGTCATGTAGCTTTTCAGTTGAACCGCGCGCGGTCCTAGTGCGTGCCGAACCGTGTGTGGAGAACCGTACGGTTAAAATTTTTTATTTTTTTTATACTGAGAATCGTGCCACCCCTAATTTGCATACATTGCGGTTTAAAAACAAGTGAAAAGAGCAGTGAAAGAGAACTCTTCTGGGTATATGCGTGTGCGCTGTCTGAGAGGCACGCATATAGTCAAATGTCTGTTTCTGAGGGCTGTCAGAGAAGCGCACACGTCAATACGGTGCTCATAGAGCGCGGGAGTATTGATTTGAACAGAGTTATTTTTGCCGCTTTATAGGTCTTGAATAGTTAAATACACTTATGTGTCAATGCCCTTCTTTGCAAGTATCCACGTAAACACAATAATTTAGGTCTTCAGTCAAAACAAACAGCTGAGAAAGGAAAAACACGTCAAACAGAATAATGTATCCGGGCGGCTCTTAAAGTGACAGCAGTCTAATACTCCTCCTGTCTGTCATTCATGTTAATCAAACAACAAAATAGAGAAAACGTCTCATTGCTCTTGACTAAATCACTTTTGTAACTTTAATAAGAAATACATTTAATGTACACAATGAAGAATATACAGTGTTTTTATATATTTGATTGCTTTACAGTGTATGTAGCACTTTGCTTGTAATCACAGTTTCTTATTCTTATTTAATCGGCGATTATCTACTTGTTTTGAGTGAGGTTGAGGTTGTTTTTTTTTTTTGGGCTAGTAGTTTGTGATATTGACACTGGTGACAAGAATTATGAAATTTCTATGGTATCAAAAATTTTGATATAAAGACCTTATTTAAAGCAAAAATAACTAGATTGTGGTACATATCATTACTGTGAAATAAAATGACTTTTATCATGATCTAAGACTTTGGTCCCATCACCCACCATTACTTCAAACTTATAAGTAGAAGCAGAGCAACAACATTGCTGATACATGTCAGGAAGTCACATCTCTACGCCTTTAGTGCTGCCTGAATTGGCTGTAAGTTTATAAACCAGACTTTTCAGAGTTCACAACTGCAAAACACTTTAAAAATCATTGACTCGTCCTCTAGAAGCAGTACTGTAGTGCTTTTCCCCTCTTTTGACAAAGGTAAGAAAGCTTGTTTGTCCAGGAAAGAGAATTTTCTCTTTTTGTTTTGGAGTGCTGTGTTTGAACTGTTGCCGGGGCAACGGTAAACAAGGTTGCCATGGTGACCTGGCTGTGGAAGCCAAAACATAGCATGTGACCGGCGAGAGGAGGGGGGGGGGGGGGTGGCTGTGTAACTGGATACAAGAGTGTGTCCTCATCGAGGAGAATCTGAGAGCCGAGTCTGAATCACTGAGACAAACACACTTTGAACTCACCACACTCTCACTTCTGCTCTCCAGACAGTAAAGCACCAACACCTAAAATAACATCCTCACCACACGGAATTAAACTTCCTTTTTTGGACATAAAACTCAATATAAGATGAGTTTTTTTTTTGTGGTTTATAACAATTAAATTGTTCATATAAGAAGGTGGATTGCCTTGAAGATGGGTGCTTCTGAACGAGTGCTGGCTGTTTTCACAATTTAAACTGCGAGGTGGACGGTGATGTCGTGAGTGGGCCGTACTTGAGATGATCTAGTTGTCTCTGCCAACAGGAAAGACAAAATGAAGACGCACTCATTTCACTGATGCTATCATAACTTGTATGGAAGATTCTCAAGATCTTCTTGAAGCCACAAAAAAGTCATCGTGTCAGAGTTTTTGTTCCGACATTATTTGTTTTGCCAGGGATTATAGTGGTATTTAATATCAGATGGGCATTTAAAGTATCCGGAGGAATGAATGATTTTATGCATGGAAGCATGTTCAAACATTGCATTTAAAATTGATTTCTCTCTGTCAGGCTACTCTGGACGTAGTGATGAACTTGCAGTTCCACCTCATAGAGAAGCTATGGCAGACCTTTTGGTATTCAACAGCGCCATCTAGTGAAGGAGCCACTACCATTTCTAACAGGTGCTGTAGTCATGAAAACCGTCATGGAAAACCTGAAAATGTCTAGAATTTTTTTTTTTTTAGGCCTGGAAATAAGTCAAACCTTAGAACCTCATGGAGATCTCTGTAGTTATATATAAACATTTTTCTAGTTTTGATCTGCTCTGAAATATTCAGAAGCTACACCACCATTCAAAAGTTTGGCGTTGGTAAGATTTTGTTTTTGAAAGTCTCACCAATGTTGCATTTCTTAGATGATAATCCAGTAAAAACAGTAATTTTGTGAAATTTTATTAAATATTTAAAAAATTTAAAATAACCGTTTTCTATTTTTAATATTTTAAAATGTCCTTTGTGATGGGAAACCAGTCTTCATTGTCACATGATCCTTCAGAAATCATTCTAATATGCTGAAGAAACATTTCTTCTTATCAATGTTGAAAACAGTTGTGCAGCCTTTTATCTTTCTGGAAGCCGTGATACAGTTTTTTTTTTTTTTTTTTTTTTTTTTATAAAATTCAGGATTTCAGAGCATGAGCATTAATTTGAAATTGTAAAAATTTTTATAGCTTTACTTTACTGTCAGTTTAATGCATCCTTGCTGAATAAAATTATTAATTTATTTAAAAATAAATTAAAAATATAAAATAAGAACAATTTATAAATAATAATTATTATCCTTATTGGTAACACTTTATTTTAGGGTCTCTTAACTAGTTGCTTATTAGCATGCATATTACTAGAATATTAGCCATTTATTAGTACAAATTAAGCACATATTAATGCCTTATTCTACATCCCTAATCCTACCCAATACCTAAACTTAACAACTACCTTACTAACTATTAATTAGGAAAGCAAATTAGGAATTTATTGAGGGAAAAGTCATAGTTAATAGTTTTTTTAAAATAATAATAAGGTAACCCTTTAGAATAGGGAACACTTATTCACTGAGCCAAAACTTTGGGACTGTGGTGTAGGTATTACACTTTCTGGATGAAACATTGATGGCTTCTTTGGAAATATTTATACATTGATTAATGTAATCTTTTAAATCGTTTTAAAAGATTATTTAGAAAAACATTAAGCTGTTTTAATATGCTTGACTCAAAGATGTATATTGTGTATTGTGCAGTGAAGAGGATGTGGAGGACATCAGAGGCTTCCCCAGAGAGAAGCTGATCACTCTGTGTAAATATGAACCAATCAAACAGTGGATGAGGAGCTGTGATCACATCCTGTATCAGGCATTGGTGGAGATCCTCATCCCTGATGTACTGCGGCCTGTGCCTAGTTAGTATTTATACATGTATACACACTTACTGTGACCTGTTCCAGGGTCAGTGTTGCTGCTGTACTGTAAGCAGAATGTTTGAGTGCATGACTGATGGGAAATCTGATCCTGCAGGCACCCTCACTCAAGCTATCAGAAACTTCGCTAAGAGTCTGGAGGGGTGGCTGACCTCAGCCATGAGTGACTACCCACAGGAGATTGTCCGCACTAAGGTGTGTGTGTGTTTCTGAAAGGATACAATTACTGAAAAGTGTTCTCCAAATCAGACACCATTCTAGGAAAACAGAAGTTACAAAAATCTGAAAAATTTTAAAATTTATTTTTAATATCTTGTTTTTGTAAAAGAAATTCTAAAATTATATTTTATTAACGCTTTTTTAAAATTCTATAATTATATTCCATACGTCCTTTTTTTATTTTTTCAAATAATGTAAATTAAACAATATGGTAAAAACTGTAATACTGTTAAAAAAATTACAATTAAAAAAATCTAAATAAATAAAATTTGAAAAAGATAAATAAAAGAGAGAATGAATGAATGAATAGAACTCTTTTGTTATACTATAAATGTCTTTACTGTCACTTTTGATCAAATTAATACACCTTTGCTGATGAAAGTATTAACTTCTTTCCAAAAAAAAAAAGCTAACCCAAACTTTGTAATGGTACAGTAGTGAATATTAAATAATACTTATGCTTGTGGATTATGCCTGAGACAATATGAAAGAGTCTGTGTAACCTTGGTGACTCTTACCATACAGGATGTGAGGTTTAGATATTTTTGTTTAATGTTTTGTCACCTGCGCAGGCAGCAGTAGTGAGCGCATTCGCGCAGACCCTGCGCCGCTATACCTCTCTGAATCACCTGGCCCAGGCAGCGCGAGCCGTCCTGCAGAACACGTCCCAGATCAACCAGATGCTCAGCGACCTCAATAGAGTGGACTTTGCTAACGTGCAGGTCTGTCTCTCTCATCACACATGAGACGGGTCTCTGAACTTCAAAACCACTTTGACTTCCTGTCTCGGACTCATGGTTATGTGCGTTTGTTTGTCACAGGAGCAGGCGTCTTGGGTGTGCCAGTGTGACGAGAGCGTCGTCCAGCGGTTGGAGCAGGACTTTAAGGTGACCCTGCAGCAGCAGAGCTCTCTGGATCAGTGGGCCACCTGGCTGGATAACGTTGTCAACCAGGTGCTGAAGCCCTATGAGGGCAGTACCAGCTTCCCCCGCGCCGCACGTCAGTTCCTGCTCAAGTGGTCCTTCTACAGGTACAAGGCTCCCTAGAAGTACTCTTTACTCAAATAGTGCGGTATTTCCGGTGCATTTATTTCAGATCAATTTGATTGGGCCTCTTAGGTGATCTTCTGAAGAGAGCTGATTGAAAGCAGCACTTGGATCTGATCTGTCTGGTTGTGGTAGTCTGTAATGAAACTCTCTGTTGCCCTGGTTTCAGCTCCATGGTGATCAGAGATCTGACTCTGCGCTCGGCCGCCAGCTTCGGCTCCTTCCACCTCATCCGTCTGCTCTACGATGAATACATGTTCTATTTGGTGGAGCACCGTGTCGCCATGGCAACCGGAGAGACGCCCATCGCTGTCATGGGGGAGGTGAGGAGATCTGATATTTTAGACCTTCACGCGTCAATCTGATAGCTTGTGTTTTGAGTCGAGCACATGTAGGTGTTTCTTTTGGTGTCTGGGGGGATAAAATGGCAGAATACTTTTGCTGAGGCTAATTTTCCAACTAGCATTAAACATACTAAATGCAGAGAATTACATTATTATCAATAGATTTTTCACTGTATACATAGTGATAAAATAATAATATTTATTATCTGTCTATCCATCCATACATGCATCCATTTGGCTTATACAATTAATCTTAATAATTATTATATATTAATTATATAATAGTAATATTAACAATAAATATTTTGCAATTTAATATTTATAAAATTATGTAATATTAAATTGATTTAATGTTTAAATTGTTATATAATTATTCATTCACAGACGGGTGGATATAAATATTACTAAGGCATTTCTACATTAATCTCTACATTTATAACAATTATATCTGTTATATAAATTACATCCAATGTAATAATGATATTAATAGTATAAAATTTTAGCAATTTAATATTAAAATATTATTAGCATTTAATATTGGATATAATAATATAGATATCATAATTTATCTATTTCCACCTTAATGTGAAATTAACATTTTCTTTCTCTCTCTCTCTGTTTTGGTGGAAGTGACATTTTCAAACAAATTTTGAATTGATTTGACATTATTTAAATTTGTTTAGATCAATGTTATTTATAGTTAATAGTTTGTAAAATGTAATTAAATATGAAAATTCAACATATAAATGAGGTTTTTAAATTTGTTGTCATCTTCACATTTTCAGTTCAGTGACCTCAGTTCCATGATGCCTTCACTCATGGAGAAAGGTAACAATTTTGATGTCAACTCAAACTAAGTTTCTGTCTCTTTTTGAAGGTTTCTCTGCTCTGTATCCAACATCCTTCTCTCTTTTCCTCTCCCAGACGCCTCGTTCTCAGACGATCTGGCCAGTGACGGAGACATGTCGAGGATGAGCGAGAGGAGCATGAGCGAGCCGGCGGTGAAGAGTGAGCGAATCGAGATCAGTCCCTCCCTGCAGGAGATCTAAGAGCAGCACCACCTCAAACGGCAGTCGGTGGCCAAGATAACACTTATCTGAGGTCTGTTTAGGGTCAGTGTGTCTCCCTCTCGCCTTTAGGTTTTCTGCGACTGTGAAACAAGAATGTGCTGGTTTTGTGATGTTTTTTCATGTGCCATAGTCTTCTTTCAGTGCCTTAGATGAGAAAAGAAACACTAGAGCAGAACTGTCTCTTTCTTTCTCTTTGATTTTCTCTCGTTCTGTCGTTCCCTTGGCCGTGCCTCTAACCGCAGAATGAATGTATCGTCTCAGAACCTCAGATGTCTAAAGCACCTTTTAAAGATGGTCACATTTTAGCCTTTCTGCCTCGGCCGTTTCCTCAGGCGTAGATGCAACGTGCTGACCCCAAAGCTGCCCGCTCGTCAACCCCAACCTGCTGCACATGCAAAGCCTTTTCAATGCCGTTTTGTAGATAAACCCCGGCCATATGAGATGCCTAGTCTATACCTCAACAGTTATTAGTTCTAACGAATTAATGTCTAATTTTATTACGTTTTATAAAAATCACTATAAAAGAGATTATTCGACTCTTGTTTGTTGCCCTGAAAGCGGCCCGTTCTCGTTCGAAAGCTTTGGGATGTACATACGCCTACTGTATTGATGGAGATTGCTCTGTTTTAGATGAACCCAAGCAGAGCAGTTCCCATCAAAACTGGTTTGTGAAACTTTTTGTATTTACTTGAGTTCTTAGATGTTTGCAGTGGTTAAAAAGAGCCTAGTTGACTTGATATATTGAGCGTGCCTGTGTGTGAGCGTGCGTCTGTACAAAAGGCCTTCTGAAGTAACTGGAAGTGAGTGTGCACTCAACAGGTTATGTGAAAAACGAACAAGTTTTATTTTTTATTTTTAAATAACGACTAAAAGAACTTCCTTTACATATTTAAGTAGATATTGTGTAAATGTTATTGCAAAAAATGTAAAAGCTACATAATAGCTAAAAGCTTTTTCTAGATGATGTAGAAAACCCAAAATAGTCCAGTAACAGAATATGCAGATTCTTACAGATACGCCTCATCACCTGGTGCTGTACATCTGATGTTTTAGTTTTCACGCTTGTAATGGAAACGATGTGCTGACATAAAGCTGGAAATATTTTCAGGAGAGATGTCGTTTTCAGGATCTGTTTGTAAATGTTGTGCTGAACCCGGTGGGGATCTTTACTGGTGCCTGGTAGCGGCCCGTAACGGGCACCCTACATGTCCCTCTCCACTATTTACAAAGATAAACTTCAATTCTACTAGCTGTGTTTGTTCTGAGAAGTGATTGGCGGAGGTTTTTTCACTGTGGTTGGTTGTGAGTGTCAGGCGCTGTACTTTAACGCCTGTCATGGTTCTTTGCCTGTTGTGTGCTTTTGGGAAGGGAATTTGCTTAATTTTTTTTTATATGCTTCTTGCTATGGATTATTTTTATGGAGGTAAATGCAATTCTTCTCACTACTATATTGATACCTTATTTTTGTGTCTTTTAAAAAGGTCTTTATTTAGCCTCAACCGCTTAGTTCGACTGTGTTTTGTACTGGTAAAAGTGTAATAAATTTGTGTAAACCACTTGCTTGCAGTGTAATGATTGTCACACTTATTTTAAACCTTTCTTGAATATGCAACATACATTCTGTAAATATCAGAACTTTATAGCCATTATATATCTTCATACTTATTCACAAAATTAAAAGAAATGTACATCCAGTTCTTCAAGCTAGAAATAAATGTGTGGCTTGTGCACTGAAACAATTCTATACAAATAAAAGTAGAGGCTGGTTGTGGTCCCTAATTCCAGTGCATACTTGTCCTAGAGCAATGCATCATGGGTATAAGCGATTTCCCACATCACACTGCATATACGATATGATCTCTCCTCTTGAGGCCTGTAGCACGTGGACAGTTCCAGCAGCCCAGGGGGGTTAAAAAGTGCAAACGTTGTGCCTCTGTGGTAGTGAAGCAGTCACGCTCACAAAGAACAGCCAGCCATGTATTTTCCTGTAAAACAATACAGATGAACATTAGTCCTATGTGAGACATCATGCTTCTGTCTTGAGTTGCTATTTCAAGAAAACAGCAAAAATGGGTCAATTTTAAAATATCTAAACGTCAAACTCATTAAGACTTGTTCATGGATTAAAAAGCAAATATTTTGTAATATTTAGCCAATTTTTATATAGCATAAATTTTAGATATATTTTTCTAGAATTTTTTTTCTTCAGAAAAGCAGTGTTGGTTATGATTAGAAAACCTTTAAATTACTTGAAATCAAATAAATATTAAATATCTATATTGAAATAAAATGTTATAAATACACATTCATATACACACTATATTGCCAAAAGTATTGGGTCACCCCCTTCTAATGAACAGGTTTGACTGCTTTAGTAATTTCCATGAGTACAAATCTTAATGTTTAAGCATATAATGATATTCTAGGGAATTGTGTGCATCTAATTTTATTGCAACAGTTTGGACAGGACCCTTTTCTATTCTAACATGACAGTGCCTCTGTGTATAAGGCAAGGTTCAAAAAGACATGATTGATTCAGTCAGTGTGGAAGAACTTGATTGGTCTGCAGAAAGCAAAGTCCTAATCTCAGCTGAACTCCTCTGGTGTGACTTTAAATGCAGACCTTGAGCCGAAAACTCATCACCAAACACCAATGATTTGTATATACACTATATGGACAAAAGTATTGGGACACCCCTTTCTTTAGAACAGAAGAAAGCACTTCCAAAACGGTGGCAACAAAGATGGAAGCATAATTGACGTATTTAAAAACTGTATTTCCATCTGTTGCAACAGTTTTGGACGTGTCTAAAATGACTGTACCCTTATACAAATCATTGGTGTTTGGCGACACTAAATTAGACAAACAAAATTACAAACTTAAAAGTGCAGGCGGGAGCGAAGCTATATTTTTACTAGGATATCATAGAAACTTTTCTTTTTTTAATTAGACCAGAAAGCAACCATCCAGAGAACATCCTAGCAACCAACTGACAACAAGCTATCCGACTGAAGAAACAATTCTCAAATGAGCTGCTTATGAGGAACAAAAAGTAGGTCTGGCTCCCACCTGTGGCAAACCTCTTCTTCACCAGCGACATGCGGTAGCGGCTGCCCACCAGCTCCACGTCCAGGCCTGAGAGAGACGCCCCCGATCCCACAAACTGCACAGCCAGGCTCGGGGGAGGGCCGCGGGGCACCTCCAGGCACTGCCAACTGGCGCACAGAGTGCCAGACCCTGAGACCCCCAAACACACACACATTCACAGAGTCAGCATCAGCTCCTGGCTTCACGTCACATATGTGCAAGAGCCTTTTGAAATAAAAGAGCATCTTACAATATCCTAATGGTGGCCATATTTGAATAAATACGTTGCTTCCAAAATGTTCACAGCACTCCCATGATGCTCTGTCGGATCATATGTATTCATAAGTTTGTTTCTTGGCCTCTAGCACTGAGCAGCCTCTCTTCCGCCCACTTCCCTTAAAACATCTTGTGTCAGAACAGTGATCTAAACTCAGATCTACCAACGCTAAACTATATATAGTGAACTGCTTTTTTTTCCCCCAAGAAAATCAGTGCTCGTTAGATATTCTTTAGTTCCTCCATTTTATATCACTGTTGTTTGAAAAGTTCTAAAATGAAACTTCTGTCATTATTTACTCGCATCATTTCCAGCCCTTATGCTTTTTTTGGTAAAACTCTGAATAATGATTTAAAAAATAGGGATTCTTTAAATCAAATTACAATTCTGTTTGCTGCAAGTAAATCAAATAAGGCACAGGTTAGACCTCATGGAAAAAATAACCAAAGGTGTTTGTTGTTATTATAGCATTGATTGTTTGTCTTGGGTGTGAGGATAAATTTAACTTTAAATTTAGGTCCATCTGACAATCAGTGATGTTACTGCTGAAATAAACCAATAAAAATAAAATTCAAATAAAGCTGAAATAAATCATTTTAATTATTATATTTATTGGAAATAATTTGAAGTACTAAAATTACTAAAACAAAAAGAAACCGACTACTAAAAATAACAAGCTGATACAATTTCTAAATTAATTATATCAACATTTATAAGTACTATATTACTATATATACACAATAATAATACATAACACTGCTTAGTATACAATGCATAAGCTGTACAGAGCACGTTTTTGTCCTCTTTAGAGCTTGTCTGAATGACATGAAAATTCTTAAGAATTCTCCTTTTGTGGAATAAATAATGCTATTAATATTTGGAATGACATGAGGGTGGGAAAAAAAAAAAAAAAAAATTCTCCTTAAACATGAATCATGAATAAGCGATAAAAAAAATAAATAAAGGTGAGAATGAACAGGTGGAGGCAGCACCAACCTTTGCTGTGATTTGTTGGAGAGAGTTTGGTCAATTTCCACAGGAGTCGTCTTTCCTCTGTGTTCCTGCGAGACAACAACAAATAAAACAGGTTCTCTTCATCTATCAGCTCTTTCATCACATATTCACTTCAGTTTCTTCTTTTGTTTCCATCTCTATAAGCAAACATCTAAACGTAAGTTTTCTTTCCTTGGAAACTCCCAGAACTGTTTTATAAATGGAAGTCATTCACACACACTGCTTCTCACCAGGAAGCGGGCGGCTGGCACTGTAGGTCGGTGGCGGTGTGATCGAGGGGCAGCAGCACTTGTACGGAGGTCAGCTGGGTGGCGGGGGCGGTTGCGGGACAGCAGTGGTAATCCAGAGACACACGGGTCACTGTTCCACTGCGCTGACACTCGGCCGACAGTAGGAGGGGCGCACGACCTGGATCCTGAGAGGACGCCTAGGACAGAAATCATTCAAAAAGCTCAGATTAATTTCAAAGAGTTTTCTAAGATGTAATTTCAAACATTTTCTAAGATGTCATCCATAAAAGGAATATTCTGAGTTCAATGCAAGTTAAGCTCAGTCGACAAAAGAATAAGAAAATATAATTTAGTCCAATTTCAGGGCACTAATAATGGAATAACTAATAATGGAAGAAATTAGGGCCAATTTAGGGAGGATTTAAAAGCAGAAACATGAAGCTTATAATTTTATACAAGCACGCACACTGTTTATACCATTTTATACAATTATAATGACTTTGCAAAGAAATGGTATGCAAGCACTACTAAAACAATATTTAACATTTACAGATTGGCCTCAATCACAGTAACCAAGGTTTTTTATTTATTTATTTTTTAAAGAAAAGGAGGGCCAAGGAGTGAAAATTCATTTTGGTAGCATGTTTCATTCCATGTTGTACTGAACAAAATTATTTTCTGTGCCATTAAAGCGGGTCATATTGTAATTCAAGCACTCATTAGGTTTGTGTTGACTGACCTGGTATTTTAGCAGAGCCACATTGTAATAGGAGGCCTGCGGGTTGAGCTCTGCCTCTCTCTGCAGGTGGAGTGTCAAGGCCGGCATGTTGAACCAGAAATCCTTGGTGTCCGGGTCACTCTGTGACGGGTCGCTGCAGGCACAAAGACCAAAGATGCTGTTCATAGAGCTTGTATTGAGCCCAGTCCAGGTCAGTTTTAGTGTTTAAGAGCATCATACCTGTAGAGTAACTTCTGGTTGGGTAAGAAGTGGTCCACTCGAGAGATGTTCACCAATCTGAAGCTTAATATTGGTACGTTGGCGTTGGCTGTGAAAATGCGAATGATGCCAGCAGGAAAGGACATAGTGAGGTCGCCGGTGATCTTAACCAGACAGCTGAAACACAGACACACAGCAAATCACTAAGTTGGAGCTACAGTGATAAAAGGCTTTGTCCACCAGGTGGGGTAAAAGAAGCTCAGACGGACCGGTTGTGTTCTCCTCCTTTGAAGTAGGCGTTGATGTACTCTGTGATGGCTGCGGCTACAGGCCAAGATTCCTGAGTACTCAGTGAAATGGGACTGGGCCCTCGAGACAAACCTGCAGGATCACAATTCAACATTATGATTAGAAATGTCCAAAAACATTTCAAAAACCATTTTCATAAAACTGCTAATTAAGACGTAAACTTGTGACATATTTAACTTCATAACTTTATTTGCTGCTGTCGGTTCTGGGATTTTGAAGAACGCGGGTTAATAAATGAATCAGCAATTGAATACCACATAGGGCTTGGGAGATGCTTCCTCTATATGAGATGCATGCCTGTGGACTATTGGACAAAATCAGTCACGGCAAAATGATGATGAGGACATTTCCTGACTGTCCCCTCCGTAAATGTGCTTATGTCTACATTGGATTAGCATAATAAAATTACAGCAAAGCTCCTCGGGCTGTATCTCAGTGTAGTATGATTAAGTTCTGTGATAATGTGGGTATTTAGGGAAATAGGAGTGTCTCGGGTCACCTCGGGCTGGGCTGGGACCACGGTTCTGCACCCCCCATTCGCTGGGGCTGGAGGAGGATGAGGAGGTGAGGGGGGGACTGGGCTCAGGCAGAGGAGACGAGCACAGGGACCTAGACTGAGACGCACCACAGAAAAAGGGCCAAAAGCAAAGTTATGAATTGAGGATTTACGGTACTTTCTACAGTGTGCTACAGTGTAGAATGCTATTCTAAAATGAAATGATAATTTATACAGTATAACTTTCGTAATTTAAACATTTGCAATATTTTATCATTTTTATATTTTTTTTATAATTTATAGATATTTTTATAATTATTATATATGCAGGTTTATTGCCTCATTAATTGGAAGACTATATGGAATAAATATTTTTAATTTTAAAATAAATTTTTCACACTACAGGACTATTTAAGTGAACAGTAAAAAAAAAAAAAAAAAAGCAGAACTATAAAAAAAAATAAAATGTAAAATTAATTTTCACTGAATATTATACACTTTCCCTTATTTCCTTATTTCCCCCATACATTTTAAACTAATACAACATTGATGTTGGAAGAAACGAGAAAAGTTCACGTCCATGATATGTCAACTCTCTATTTTCAATTTGTTTTCTCCTTTAGGGGCAGTCGCGGCCTAATGGATAGAGAGTCGGGCTTGTAACCCAAAGGTCGTGGGAGTCTCCGGTCCGGCAGGGATTGTAGGTGGGGAGTGAATAACCAACACTCTCTCCACCCTCACTACCACGACTGAGGTGAGACCAAGCAAGGCAAGGCAAGGCACCGACCCCCAACTGCTCCCCGGGTGCCGCAGCATTGGCTGCCAATTCCTCCGGGTGTATGTTCACTGGTGTATGTTCACTACTGTGTGTACACTTGGATGGGTTAAATGCAGAGCACAAATTCCAAGTATGGGTCACCATACTTGGCCACACACCACTTCCCTTCCCTTTCCCTTTCTGTGTGTGGATGGAAAACTAGTGTTTTTAGGCTGAACAAATCACCAGAAGCCTGTTTCTATGTACTATAATATTATTTGCTACCTTACAGTATAAAGCAATTAAAAGCTTGATGTGGAATCTCAGTAGTGGTGTTAATTTAGAGCTGAAGTCAAGGGAGCAATTTGAAGGACCACATGAGAGAAACCGCATCTCATAAAACAAGACGAATGAAGAAAGTTGCAACAGAGCCTGATTTAGGGATTTGTATATATGCTTTTAAAGACGCTTAAGTGTGCTGGTTGGATAGTTGGTGTAATAAGGTCTGTGGAGCATTTACCCGCTCACAGCCACTGAGTCTGCCTGAGGAGCGCTTGGACCGAACCGACCGTGGAGGGGCCAATGCCAGACGCTCAGTGCTGTCCTGCCTGAAACCATGCTGGGAGACTGAGAGAGAGAGAGAGAGAGAGAGAGAGAGAGAGAGAGAGACAAAAGGGAAAATAAAGAACCCAAATATGACAGTTCTGTCATCATTTCTTCACTCTCCTGTCATTCCAAACACAACTGACTTTATGCCATGGAACAAAACAATTTGATGAATATTCTTTCAATATAATGAATGTAAAAAAGCACCATAAAAGTGGCCTATATGCTATTTTTACGTCTGAGTGGTAGGTTTTAGATGTAGGCTTAAGGTAAGGGGATGGAAAATACGGTATGCACAGTATAAAAACTATTACACCTATGGAATTTTCCCATAAAACATGGAAACCAAACGTGTGTGTGTGGATTTTGAGTGAACACTGTTGAAACAAATTCACTTCCACTGAAAAGTTTGAGGTCAGTAAGATTTTTTTTAAAAGATTTAAAACAAAATAAGCTATTTATTACTGATTTATTTATTGTGGTCTCTGCAAAGATACTAAGCAGCACAACTGTTTAAAACACTGATACTACTACTACTAATAATAATAAAAGTTTCTTGAACACCAAATCAGCATATTAGAAAGATTTCTGAAGGATCATGTGACACTGAAGACTGGAGTTATATATGCTAAAAATTCAGCTTTGCCATCAGAGGAATAAAAAATACGTATTGAAAAATATATTAAAAAATTAATTGTAATAACATTTTATAATATTACAGTTTTTACTGTATTTTTGATCAAATAAATGCAGCCTGGGCGAGCACAGGAGACATAGAGATCTTACTAAACCTTTGAGCAGTAGTGTACGTTTATGTTTTCTGTCATCATTAAACTGTATTACACAGTGGATCCAAAAAAACAATTAGACACTTTTGGGTACTTTTTGGTTTAAGTGACATCTCCAATCAAACACTGCGGAAAACATTTGTTCAATATTTTGCAATTACCTCATCATATTAACTACGACTATGTTCCTCTAATCACTAACAACCAGAAAATGTTTCATCTCTATTTCGAGTAAAATATTTAAGCTGCTTTTTGAAAAATGTTTTGCTTGAAAGATGTGCTTGTGCTGCATTTCTTTTATAATAAACTGCATTTTTTAAGTAAGGGGTAATTGTCTCTACATGTTTTGATGCCATTGTCCATTAAAGTCATTAAAACATCATATTAGTCATACACTAATCTATAATACCTGGTTGTGTGTTGATATCCAGGAAGTTCTGGTCCTTGTCTGTAGAGAAGCAGAGGTCCTCCTGTGGCCCAGAATGCCGTGTGAGCGGCGGTCCATTCCTACGAGGCTCATCGTTAAAAGATCTCTGTTTTCTGGTGGACTCCTGTGTGACAGTGTTATTTGTAGTGCCCTCACTGAAAGGGTTATGCACCGAGTTCCAGTGCACCAGCTCTTTCTTCGGCTGAGAACTGGGGGCGGGGTTAGGACTGGGCGTCGGCCTATTACTACTGGCTCTGCCTTGTGCAGCTGCCTGCGCCGCCAGCGACGATTGGTGCGTTGGACTACCGATCATAGTAATAGAGAAAGGATCATCTGGGGACTCTTGAGGTGGGACACTGCGTTCTCTCTTTCTGTCTCGGTCTTTGCGGGAGGAGGATGGGGGAGGGAGGGTTTTAGTGTCATTCAGAGAGATGGAAAAGGGATCGGTGCGGCCTTCCATGCTCCTGCCGTCCCTGGTGGGCCGAGGGGGAGGCGGGGCCCAGGCATCAGGTGGGGGCAGGTTGTCTTTGGGGGCGGAGCGTTCGAAAGCATCTAGGAAGGGATCCTCTGGAGGAATGTGTTTACAGCTCCACACAGAGGGCTCCAGTTCTGAAGACGCCAGGCTGTGGGAGAAGGCCGGGAAGCTGAAGGTGGTGGGCTCGACGTCGGTTGGGGCACGTGGAGAACGTAGATTGGAAGGCCAGGTATTTGTGGAGTCGTCCTGCGGAAGAGGAGATCGACCGGGTGAGGGGTCGCGGAAAGCAGCGAGGAAGGGGTCAGACGATCGGTTCAAGTTTACAGAATCTTTAGATTGAGAGGATGGCCAGGCTGCCCAACCGGTGGGCTCCGGGGAAGCCCCAAGGGGCTGATGGGAAGGCGAATCCAGTCCAGAATCCTCCACATTCTCAGGAGAGGATGAATCAGAAGAGAATGCTGCATCTGTCAAGCATAAAGAAAAGTCTATTACTGATCAGAATAGAAACTTCTTTAAAAAGCAACAGATTTGAGGAGGAAAAGGCTGACTGCAGAAATATAATTCACATTCCACTTTGCTCCATAATTGAATAATTCATGCTTTAATGCCTACACAAGTAGTTTTGACAAAGCGAGTCAATTAATTCTTAGAATATGATAATGCACACTTTGGCACACAGACTATTTTAAAGCTTTTAATTTTCCGTTTTCGAAAAAACGCTCTAAGAGGATAGCTCGTCCAGTCGATTCTCATCTATCACGGTAATGTGGTCGAGGGCGGTGTGCTGCTGGAGATTTACATTCAGATGCAGCAAAGGCATTCTGGAGCTTCTCTCTGCCAGCAAAGCTGTGGGACTTAAAGGCCGACTCCAGAGGAGGTCCAAACAGAGCGTCCGAACCGGATGCTGTGGAACTCAGCCTGCAGACATGAGGAGGAAACCGAATGGGTGAAGAAGTGACTGTAGGAGAAACTGAGGCCATTAAAATGCAGAATTAACTGAAATAAAAAACAATATCATTTAAATTCAAACTAGTGTTCAAAAGTTTGTGGTCTGTACGATTTTCTTCTTTACAGAAAATTAATACTTTTATTGAGCAAGGAAGCACTAGATCACAGTCTCCACAAATGCATTAATACATTAATCAAGTTTTCAACATTGTTGATAATAATAAAAACTGTTTCTTGAGCATATTCAGCATATTTGAAAAATTTCCTGAAGGATCATGTGACACTGAAAAGTGGAATAATGGCTGCTGAAACTTCAGCTTTGCTATTATATGAATATTTTAAAATATACTGAAATATAAAATAGTTATTTTAAATCGTAGTGGTATTTCACAATATTACTGTTTTATTGTACATTTGATCAAATAAATGCAGCTTTGGTGAGCATAAGAATCTTCTTTCAAAAACATTAAAAATATAACTTGACTGCAAACTTTTAAACGGTAGTGTTTATAATCTAAATAATATACAGTCATGGCCAAAAATATCGACACCCTTGGTAAATATGATTAAAGCAGGCTGTGAAAATTAATCTGCATTGTTAATCCTTTTGATCTTTTATTAAAAAAAAAAAAAAAAAAATCACAAAAATCTAACCTTTCATTGGATAATAAGAATTTAAAATGGGGGGAAATATCATTATGAAATAAATGTTTTTCTCTAATACACATTGGCCACAATTAACGGCACCCTTTTATTCAATACTTTTTGAAACCTCCATTTGCCAGTTTAACAGCTCTAAATTTTCTCCTATAATGCCTGATGAGAACACCTGACAAGAGATCAGAGATCATTCCTTCATCCAGAATCACTCCAGACCCTTTAGATTCACAGCTCCATGTTGGTGCTGCTTCTCTTCAGTTCACCTCACTCATTTTCTACAGGTTTCAGGTCAGAGGACTGGAGTGGTCATAGCAGAAGCTTGGTTTTGTGCTCAGTGACCCATTTGTGTGTTGTTTTTGAGGTTTGTGTTTGTATTATTTTACGGTTGGAAGATCCAAACATGGCCCATTATAAGATTTCTAACAGAGTCAGTCACTTATTGATTTTTTATCTGTTGGTATTTGATAGAATCCATGATGCCACATGTCTAAACAAGATGTCCAGGACCTCCAGCAGAAATATAGGTCCACAACATCAAAAATACAGCAGTATATTTCATTGTACACACGGGGTACTTTTTATCCCTGTGTTCACCAAACCCATCTTGAGTGTTTGCTGCTAAAAAGCTAATTTTTTAGTTTCATCTGACCATAGAAGCCAGTCCCATTTGAAGTTCCAGTGTCTGATAACTGAATATGCTGGAGTTTGTTTTTGGATGAGCTAGGAGAATTTTTCTTGAAACCCTCCCAAACAACATGTTTTGATGTAGGTGCTATTTGACTTTTTTAAAGGTTTTCTGACCCCGAGACTCAACTATTTTCTGCAATTCTCCAGCTGTGGTCCTTGGAGAGTCTTTAGCCACCTCTTGGGGAGGTGTTGCCACAATTTATAGCAATATTTTCAGTATTTCTCAGAGGTTGGGATTCAAGTATAATTAGTTTGAAGTAATGGTGCTTAATATAACGTTATCCAAAGAAACAAGTGTTAATGATAAATCCCCTGAGATGTTTGTACTGGCTACTGTATACAGGCCACCAGGGCACCATACAGACTTTATTAAAGAATTAGCTGATTTTCTATCTGAGGTAGTGTTGGCTGCAGATAAAGTCCTAATTGCGGGTGATTTTAATATCCATGTTGATAATGAAAGAGATTCGTTGGGATCAGCATTTATAGACACATTCTAAACTCCATTGGTGTTAAACAACATGTTTTAGGACCTACTCATTGTCGAAATCATACTCTAGATTTAATACTGTCATATGGAATTGATGTCAGTGGCGTTGAAATATTGCAGCAGAGCGATGATATCTCAGATCATTATCTAGTTTCGTGTATATTCCATATAGCTAAAGCTGTAAAGCCAACTCCTTGTTACAAATTTGGTAGAACCATCACTTCTACCACAAAAGACTACTTTATAAATAATCTTCCTTACTTCTCAATTCCTCAGCATATCCAATAGCTCAGAACAACTTGATGTAACAAACTATGGACTCTCTCTTTTCTAGCACTTTAGATACGGTTGCTCCTTTGCGCTTAAGGAAGATTAAGGAAAAGAGTCCAACACCGTGATATAATGAGCACACTCGGGCCCTAAAGAGAGCGGCCTGGAAAATGGAGCGCAGCTGGAGAAAAACAAAATTAGAGGCATTTCGTATTGCTTGGTGGGAAAGTACCCTATCCTACAGAAAAGCATTAAAAACTGCTAGATCTGCTTACTTTACGTCTCTTTTAGAAGAAAACAAACACAACCCCAAGTATTTCTTTAATACAGTGGCTAAATTAACAAAAAAAATATAACATCAGCAGGTGCAGACATTACCCAGCAGCACAGTAGTAATGACTTTATGAACTACTTTACATCCAAGATCGAAACTATTAGAGATAAAATTGTAACCATGCAGCTGTCAGCCACAGTATCGCATCATGCTCTATAGATCCCCTGAGGAACAATTCCACTCATTCTCTTCTACTGGAAATGAAGAATTGTATAAACTTTTTAAATCATCTAAACCAACAACCTGTATTTTAGACCCTGTTCCATCTAAGCTCCTAAAAGAGGTGCTTCCAGAAGTAATAGATCCTCTTCTGAATAGTATTAACTCATCATTGTCATTAGGATATGTCCCAAAAACTTTCAAACTGGCTGTTATTAAACCTCTCATTAAAAAAAAAAAACACAACTTGACCCCAAAGAATTAATTACAGACCGATCTTGAATCTCCCTTTTCTGTCAAAGATATTAGAAAAGGTAGTATCATCACAACTATGTTCCTTCTTAGAGAAAAATTATATATGTGAGGATTTCAAGTCAGGTTTTAGACCATATCATAGTGCTGAGACTGCTCTCATTAGAGTTACAAACGACCTGCTTTTATCATCTGATCGTGGTTGTATCTCTCTATTAGTGCTACTGGATCTTAGTGCCGCGTTTGACACTATCGACCACAATATTCTTTTAAATAGACTAGAAAATTATGTTGGCATTAGAGGAAGTGCACTGGCATGGTTCAAATCGTACTTATCTGACCGCCATCAATTTGTGGCAGTAAATGAAGAGATATCATACCAATCACAAGTGCAGTATGGAGTACCTCAAGGCTCAGTACTTGGCCCCTTACTTTTCACGCTTTACGTTACCCTTGGGAGATATCATTAGTAAAAATGGTGTTAGCTTTCACTGTTATGCTGATGATAGGATCAGCACCTAGAGATGACCTCTACAGCCAGGACACCTAGATGAGACCCAGAGACTGATCCCCAGTGAAGACCCTGTCTCCAAGATGGCCATCGGGACAAGACCACAGGATCCTTTGCACAATCTGATTCTGCTTTAGCCTAGATTTAAACTGCTGATTTTGTCTGGCCAAAGGAGAATGACACTATTTCGACAAACTATTTCCCCGTCTAAATACTGTAAAGCTGATATAAAGCCACCCAGCTAATTTGTGAAACTCAATTATCTTTTGCTGCACATCAGAAATATATTCTTTGGTTTTTCTCATGGTGATGGATGATTAAGGGAATTTGGACTTTGTTTTCCCTCCTATTTATATGTTTGTGAAACAGGAAGCCATGGCTGGATAATTTCATGTTCATAATCACCCTGGAGTGGTCAAAATTGTGAATATATTTCAGAGATATTATACTCATAAGAATTTCTAGGGGTGCCAATAATTGTGTCCAACGTGTATTTGAGAAAAAAACATTTCATAAAGATATCCCCCCCCCCATTTTAAATTCTTATTATCCAATGAAAGGTTAGATTGTGAATTTTTTTAATAAAAGATCAAAAGGATTAACAGTGCAGATTAATTTTCACAGCCTTCTTTGATCATATTTACCAAAGGTGCCGATATTTTTGGCCATGACTGTACATAACCTAATAAAGATGATTGTATATCTAAATAACAAATATTCAAGTATTCAATTAAATAAACATTTTAATTGATTAAATTTAGAATTTGTATTCATTTATTAAACTGCATTTTTGTTCAGTTTGTCTTAACAACATTTTAACGTCTGGTCCAACCAATGGTGTGGGTTTGGGGTGAGACCAACATTCAGCATTTATACATTTAGTGCCCAAAAAATGTCACACTTCACCTTTAAATCTGCATTTTTTAATGTTAAAGCATTCAGTAATTATACTATGGAAAAATCTCCCTGTACCTGCTGTGATCTGGGCTGGACGTGGATCTGCGCAGACCCTCCTGTTCTCCATCTGTAGAACAACAAAACATTACTCTACTGCGCAATCAGGGGCGGTGCCAGAGAATTTTGAATGCAGGTGCTGAGGGGGTGCTAAATTATTGACAGGGGGAGCTGGGCAATTAATAGTAAATATGACCAAAACAGGTTATTATTTTTCATATGAATAATAAAATCTCCCAGTCGATTTTGTAACATTTTATTACATGGTTATTTGACTCATCACATTTTTTTTTTTGGCCGTTCACTCTGACGTTCATTTTGATGAATATGCGTTGTGCAGGCGCATATGCCAACTGTTTATGAGTGTGGGAGTATTATAGAGGCATGGAGGTGTCTGCACCATAGATATATATAGAATGATATATAGTCATTCTATATATATCTATGGTCTGCACAATCCCTTTTTTTTTTCCTGCGGAAAGAACAATACATAGCTGATTCGTCATTTTTGGATGCGCTTTCTGCAGTCTCATGCAATCTCCATGAAATTCAATGCGTCACAATGAACCGGCCGACAGACATAAGAAATAAATCTAGGCCTATAGAAAGCTTGAATTGTAGGCATTACTATTATACGAACCAATTCAAATAAGAACAAATATTCTTTAATTATGTTATGTATGAAAAGGTGCATTTCTCTATTACTTGCACGTCCATTACTGTGGAGATGGCGAGTCAGCGTTAGCATTCGGCAGCTTCAAGTTTGCAGCCAACACTGAGAAAGCACTAGTTTAGTAATAAATAATAGATAATAAAAATGGTCTTTTTCCCAGATGCATTCATAATCATTACTTTTCCAGGTGCTTTGCGGCAAGCTTTATGCTCGCACTTTAGCGCGGAATCGGCTATAATACGCAAGTATGCCTAGATCTGTGACCATTATACCATACACATAATACATAACGTACAGCAAATAGCACAGTATAATATCACTAAATAATAAAATACACATTTTTAAATCACAAAATGATTCAAACCATGTACTAACATAATAGTACTATTAATCTATGTGACTAATGTCTGCAATTAAGCAATTTGAGTAATAGTGAGCCTGGGAGGAAGTCAGCCTAAAACCATTTTCTTCAAACCACATACACACCAAATTGTTTCCACTTCTGCTATTATTTTCAAAACCCATAATACAAAAATAGAGCTCATTCTGAGACTGTAATTACAGTAATTCAGCTCACCTGAGATCAGGCTGTCAGTACAAGGCAATAATGACAGTGCAGTTATGACACTGATCCCAGGTCAGCTGGATGGCAGATTGCTGTGATTAAGGTGTCAGATGGAGCTTGTGGGATAATGACATTATTAATGTGGACAGAGGAGGAGATGGGACATTGTGTGAGTGACTGTAGCCATTTGAGATGGCTTGTCGAAATTAGTCGCAGGAACAATGCATGAGAACTGAAAAATTAATGATCTATGATGTAACTCTAGCTGAATGAGTACAGAAGTGGATGTCTACAGAGTGTGACCGACCTCTCTGGGGAACACTTTCCCCTTCCCCTTCAGATCGACCTGCTGAACTGGAGTTTCCTGTAATGGAGAAATGGTACACATGAAAAATATTCACACTAACATAATATAGAAGTAAAATAACATAATACAATATAGTCTGAGATAATGAGGGAACTACAAGTTAACTTACGCGAGAGCTGCTTCTTTACTGACACCTGCAGAATGGGATGAATGAAAGGAAGTCATAAAAATACAATTTAATCAATGTTTTGCACCATATTTTTAAAAACACCTTTAACATGAGAGAGTACATTGTAAAGATGCACAAATTATTTAGGTTTTGCCGTATCTTAATTTTTCTAACCAATATGACAGCAGTCATAGACTTTATTCTTTTGCCACTGAGTAATCACTTTGTTTTAATGTACTGTTTACGTCTGAATAAACTAGACATATACACTAGACAAAAAACACTATTTTTCAAAGATTTTATTACACTAAAAACCAAAGCCTTTGGCAAATAGTCATCTGTTTTTGCTCAGGAGTGCATTTTAGCAGTCTGGAACCTTGCAAACATGACTTATGTTACATTACAGGCAAACTAGTAAAATCCTGGCTCACAGAAGTTGCGACCAATCAGATTAGAGCCGTTTAGTTCATCTGTTTATTAATTTATCCTGAAACTAAAATGTCAAATAATGGGAGAATAGCAAGACAATGTGAGTATTCTTTGACTAGTCTTGTGATCTCAGCATGTAGAATAAAACAGATTTATATACAGCTGTGCAATAAATCTCTTAAAACCACCTACATCAGTCTCATTTTCGCTATTAAAGATTAAATACCCCCCACATCTTACCACTCTGTTAGGGGGCAGGGTCAACGCCCCTACCGTGGCCTTCAGCTCCAGTTCATTGGCTGCCGAGTTGCTACGGTTACTGCTGGCAACCGGTCGGATCTTGATGTGAAACTTCTTGGGCTCATCATCATCGAAATCCGAGTCGCTGGAGTAAAAATTTCCCTCCTTCTCCTCAGCAGCACAACGTAGAGAGCAATTTAGTTAAGGAGCAAATCCAGACACGATGCAGGATACGTATGTATTCGCACACAGTTACAAAGAAAAAACACACACGGACACAAACAGACATGAGTGCAAACACTCACAAACACAGCTGTTCTGAATAGTCTACAAACTGGTGCAAAACTAACTATACTATTTAGGGAGGCTACTGAGTTTCATATCCTTAAACACCCTTCATGATGAACTTAAATTCTCGGTAACCTAAGAATGATAACAGATCTTCATCACAGGGTATTTGGGGAGAAATTGTTATTGGAAAGTAGACAGCGTATCCATCACGGTCCATTATCAAACTATAGAAGTGTCTCTATTAGACATCCTGCCTTATCAAACCACACTTCCTGACAATAACTTCCTTTCTATCTGTATGTAATACTTTTGATGGTGTGAAGACAGTATTGCAGAAAATAATAATAAAAAGCAAACAAAGGTGGCAAATAAATCCCTCTCCTCTGTTTTAGACCATGTGGATGAGCTATGAGTGTAAAAATAAGTTTTGGCAGAATTGTTTGTTGCTGAGGATATACTTCTCAATCCTCAAATATCTACAGTAGGGTTCAGAAGCCTGAGGCCAAGTTGAAAATCAACCTGAAAATCAACTTTAGGATTTCAGAAAGCTTTAGAATTTTGAACAGTTTAAAATAAAATCTTATGACATACATGAAAAATCTTTAAGATTCAATTTCTAGGTCATTAATCAAATAAGCAGACTAGTGACTTTTGTACAGATGTTTTTGCTTCCATTGCAGTACAACATGCTCTTTTGATGACTGTTGACTGTCAAATCATATGATTATCAGGTTTTACACAAACCTGTGAAGGTAATGAACCTTGAGTCCAGCTGTCATAACAGTAAAAGAGAGACAAACCGAATACTAAGACATGAAGTCAAACTGTTGTGCTGATAATATAACTATTAAGATAAATTGAAGCTAGTAATCTCAGACTGTATGTACATACACAGTTCTGCACACACACATGCTCACACAGTATACTCTCACTGAATGCACTACTAATGGCTTATTCTGAAGGATATCATTCTGGTTGACATCTGCACGTATCACAAAGCCCTCGTCGTCCACTTCGAGGGGCGAGTTCTACACATAAGCACAAACAGACAGCACAAGCTCACAATAAGAAACAACATTTAAAGGTACAGAACATCAGTTGACAGAGATGATTCGTTGGCTGTCTGTAACGTGAATGTGGACTGTTTTTCACCCATAAACACGCTAATGCTGTTGCCATGGCTCATATCAAAACGGTGCCGATGTTTTAAGGGAGTTAGTAGCGGCCTGACGTCTTACATAACAGCCCGTAACACGTTTATGAAGGATTTTGGCAGTCAGTGGGCTATCAGACATTCATTAAACACCATGAGTATTGCCAAGGTTAAATATAGCTTAATGAGGTAACCAGACCTTGCCAAACACGTCACTCTCTCTTGCATAGCATATACACACAGAAGTCTGTGTATGTTTCTGTTTACGTCTGGAGGAGGGTTTATTTAGCTATTTTTAAGCATAAATTTGTCCTCAGAAGTTTACAAAAACCTCTCCAAAATCAAGTATACAGAACGATGCTACTGGTTCTGGAACTGGTTCTTTTGAGTGAATCAAATATATTCAGCATAATCAGTGGAGTTCGATTCAACAACAAACAAATATAAGACCGTTCTGTTGATGAAGACTCACAGGTTTAGGAGTTACAGGCTTGAATCAGTCTAATGAATCCTTCACTGAATGAATCATTGAATCAGAGCATTTAATCAACATCTGACTCACTCATCGAATCGCATATAAATACAAAATATAAATATATATCTGGCTTCGAGATGTTCTCACTAGTATAGGGTCTATGGTCTATGTACATAAGTTTGTTAGTAAACTAACAACTGGTTTGAGATGAGACTTTTTCAGATGGTCTAAAAAGAGTCACAGAAATTTAATCAAGAACAGCTGATGATACAAGACCAGTAACTGTGCACTCAAACACACACACACACACACACACAATCACCTGTTCTGTGTAAAATCAATTCAGAGAGTGTGTGTGTTATGGGAACTCACAAGTGCATCTGCCACAGCTGAATCCCTAGAAGACAAAAACAGAAGAGGTATGACAATTCATACAGTATATAAGAAGATTTGGTCACTGAAAAACTCATTTAGATTTTTCTCCTGATCTAGAACATTAATGGGATAGTTCACCCAAAAATGAAAATTCCGTCATTAATTACTAAACCTCATGTCGTTCCAAACCTTGTGTTGCTGTTTACGCAGGGTCAGAAAGCTCTCCAATTTCATCCAAAAATATCTTAATTTGTGTTCTGAAGATGAACGAAACTCTTACGGGTTTGGAACATTATGAGGGTGAGTAACTAATGACAGAATTTTCATTTTTGGGTGAACTATTTCTTTAAATGTGTTGTGTTTCATATGATTGCATGACTCACGTTGAATCTGGTTCCTTGTCTTTTTTTCCCAGTCCAGGGATCCTGAAGGCTTTAGCACGACTCTTTTTACTGTTCTCAGATACTAGTGGGGACAGATATTCCTCGAACCCTACTGGACCTTATCCACACACACGCACAGTAGTTTGAGGAAGGTTCGGAGATGTGCAGTACATTTGAAAGCACAATATGACAAATTATAAAACCTTGTATTTTGCAGAAGAATGATTTACAATGCATTGCGATCTAATAAAACTAATGCAATTTCTGGGGAAATCAGAGAGTGTTTTATCTTTCTGTGACTCACCGGGTCTCTCCTTCCCTGTTCTCTTCTGCTCTGTAAACTTCTGAATGAGGTTCTCAACGCCAATGTTCTCCACATTCTGCTTGAATTCCTCATGGACCTGAAGGAGACAGAACAAAGCTTTTTATCAAGCACAGCTAATCGAGATCCCATTGACCAGAACAACTCTGAGCCACAGGGATAATTCGTCTGAAACATTTTCAGCACAATTACAGGATGGAGTAGGAAAAATCCCAAGAGTGAGCCATACCTGCCCAACCTGTACGTGTGTGTCTTCAATGGAGTGTGAATACGCTTTGATCAGTAGTTTCATCTGACGTAAATGAGCCTCCTCAATGTCCTGAAATTTCTGCAGATGTAGAAGGACAAATGTAAAGAGAAGCCATTGACCTCTCCTGACCGATAGTACCGTTTAAAAGTTTGCTGTCGGTAAGACTTTTAAAATGTTTTTCTCTAATGCTCACCAAGGCTGCATTTATTTACCAGACATTTTGGTAACAATGTAAAAATCTTTACCCCCCCCCCCCAATTTATTGCCCTAATTTTATGCATTATTGTTTAATAAAAGTATCATCTTCTCAAACTTTTGAACAGTAGTGTATATTGTGAATATTTACAATATGGTATGGCTTCAACCTTCTTATTGCTTTGAGATGGTTAAAAATATAATAGAAAAACGAAAAACAGATATGATATATCTTTTAAAGACAGTTAAGTTGTAAAACATACATTTGATAAAATAATTATAATACTTCACTAACTACTTTTAGCCATTACCATCAGATATTAATCTTCTAAAGATTGTTTCAATATTTGACCTATGAGTTACAGATTTTTATTTTTTAATTTTTAGGACTGTTTAGATAATCCTATTTGGAATTATTAAAAGAAAGCAAAAAAAATTAGGGCTACTCCACTGAATACATGTGGGAAAAATACATGTGCAAAATTAGATATTTTCTAACATTCTGACATGGATGACAATTCAAGAGATGGAGCTGAAATGCATTTTATTAGACTGCACAAGCATATTTGCAACTTTTATTTGGGATCTTAGTAAATCAAGACCTTATATTTGAATTTTTGCAGAACTGGCCCTAGCATTTAATAGTGGTCAGCCTCTATAATTGAAAGATTATTGCTGATGCCCTAATTGAGGGATATCTCGACTCAGTTGGTCTCAGTGTGATGTCAGGACTCTTATATTTGACTGATTCATCGTTTCTTTGCTCTCAAATTATTCATACATGCAGGTCGACACCAGGCAGAAATAGACTGTAGGCATGTAATCATTTTGTCAAACAGACTGTTTTAATGGCCCTTGTAGCCATGGTAACTTTACATTGCTTTATTGAGCTCATTGAAATACTGTAAAATTTGCTCTGAAGGTCTAGATTATGAGAACTAGTGAGCTAACCCCCGCTTTAAAAATGTTTCAAACATGTGATTGCGACTGTGGTCTGCGCTTAAGCCCTTGGCAGGGCTGGAAAAAACACTGAAAATCACCAACCTGTGCGGATTCACTCATTTTCTGTTCAAAGTCTCTTCCAGCACGGTTAAACTTCTCAATAGACCCTGCAAATGACTCAGCTGCCTTCTTAGATTTCAATTCAGCCTGTGAAAAGATATATATATATATATATATATATATATATATGAGTGAAAGAAATTAAGTCTTTATTTTTTCAAGATCATAAAAACAGGATGAAGGCTACCAGCTTAAAAGATTAGTTTAAACAAAAATGAAAATGCTGCCCTCATGTCATTCTAATCTAGTATGAGTTTCTTCTTTCTTTCTGAAAAAAAAACATCGGCATGTGTCTATAGGTCTATAGAGTATTTCGCACTGAGTAGTTCTAGGAACTAGCCAGAATGGTGGTTCCTAGAGAACAAAATTTCCCCCTCGCACCATTTTCCTGGTCGCATTTGCACTGGCAGCGGGAACTCAGAAGCGGCTTACACCGAAGTCTTTATCCGCAGCATTTACAAACATCAACAACTGGTGAAGAGAGGATGCAGTGTTCGGAGCTGCTTTTGTTGTGTGTCGTAATTTTTGTGATAACAGAGATGGAATGTAAACATACAATTTACAAGATCGAAAGAACATGAAAATCTGACTAAATCTCCTGTGACAACTTGCAGTGTTACCTATCATTGAGGCTGAGAAAAGAACACAACACTGCAGACAACAGGGAAAAGAAGTTATTGCCGTTTTCCATGTTTGTGGAGTAAATATTTTTACATGGCTTTTGAAAAATGCCAGGTAGTGGTGTTTCGTATGCGTTTCAGGCCAATCAGCATACACTTATGTCAGACCCTACTTTGTTTGGGGGAACTAATTTAGCTCCTACTTCAGAGTTCCTAGAACTAAATGCGTTCCTAGTTCCTGTGGTGCGAACAGGCCAAAAAGTGGGTACTTCCGCTAATAGTTCTAGGAATTATGAAAAGGTTCCTCCGGTACAAAAGCCCCTATTGGTGCGTTCAAGAGAAAAGTAGTGACGGCTGCTTCTTTAACAAACTGTTCTTTTGAATCAGTTTTAATTAATCAGTTGACATGGTTCACAACTCTGGTTCCCAAGTCCAACTGGTCATTTTATTTGTGAATAACTTGAATTCGGTCTCTTTGTCATGCAAATCTATCATGATTCGGAATGTATCCACAAATTGCATTGAACACTACTTTCATGTTACTTCTATTGTGCTTCTGTGTCCTTTTTGAGGTTCACAATGACATGAGGGTGTGCAAATAAAGCCAGAATTGAAATTTTCTGACTTCTTTATTGTCTTCACACAAACACCTTTTCCAGCTCTTTCTGAGGCACTCCTTCTTTGCGCAGTCTCTCCAACTCTATACACTTGCTGTGATAGCCTTCTCTGGCCTTCTGCAGGTGGCTGTTCTGCACCTGAAGAGCCTGCACTGACTCCAGAGTCCCGATCACTTCCTCTTTCGTCTACATAAGACACAACAGATTTAAATACACAATAGATATTAAGCACAAATTTAGAACCCAATGCGTTCGTTGTGAAATAATGTAGGGGATCAGAAACTGTGGTGGACGCTTAATGAAAAACAAAACAGCAATGCTCAATTATGGGTACAAAAGCCAGATATCAGGGACATAAGCTGAAATTATATCAGGCTAAAAGCCCTTTATTTACCTTGCGGTGAATTTTGACCTGCTCCTCACTGTACTTGTTGATGTCACGGATGAGGTCGTTCATCTTCTTCATGAGCTCCAGGTGGCAGAGGGCCAGTTTGTCCGAGGACACGCGAAACACGTCCCACATAGGGGCGAATGTGCTGGGGAGCAAAGCAGGTGGTTAGATGCTGATGTATGGAAGTGCGTAAGCCCTTTGGATTTCTTACAGCACAGCAGTATTAGAAAAACAACAGGCTTCCTTGCCTTTGTAAGTCTACTTCTCCTGACTCCCAAAACACCCCCAAAACAAAGTTTGTAAGAAAAAAATCAAAGTTACATTTGTTAGCTTTGTATTTGTGCTCTTAAATGTTTATTAAATTTGGCACTATGCCTACTTTGCATCACGGCAAAGTCTGTTTTTACAGTGTTAAAGCACTGTGTATTTGTTTTGTGACAACTAGCACATGCTTGTGCAGACAGGAAGTGAGGTGAAGAGAGCAGAGGAAAGAGCTAACCATAGCAACGACTTTGACCAATTACACACAACCGCACGTACTCGCACAAACGAAAATACACACATACAATCCTCTTGAATATCCCTGCTGATAAGCATCTAAGTCAGCAGCAGGCCAAACTTTGCAAGAGAAAACTTTCTCCAGATGACAAAATCAGATGCCAAAAGTGATTTTCAACATAACTTTAAGTCCAATATTTTTACCTACTCTGGTCAACCAAGCCTGTAAAATGTCAAAATCCTAATTTCATAACAGGAATAACGTCACTCACCCGAGAGGGCTTCCATTGCTAGCAATCTTAGCGAGTTTGCTCATGGATTTTGAGTAAGTCTCCTCGATGGCCGCCCTTAAATGCAAAGACAAACACACACACACACACAGTGTCACTAGGTAATGGATTCGCATATAAACACAAAAGCAAATATATTTTCACATTAAAGTGATTTAGCACCACCAATAATGACTCAAAGGTCACAAACAGTTCTTCAATGCAAGTTGCAAAGTGTTTATATTCATATTGGTGCACACACTACATTTGAGAAGATTTTTTTTTTTAAGTGAGATAGAACGCTTACAAAAAATTGTGTGGTAACTTAATATTAACCATGAGTAAATAATACTAATAAAAAATTATCTTAGATCGTTTGAAACAATTGAATGGTTTTGAGCATGGTACATATTTGTAACGGACTTACAAAAAAAGCAACCATCAGCCATCAGGACAAAAACTCCTCAAAAAGAGTGAGAAAACAGTAGTTTCCATAGGGTCATGGCCAAAGCTGAAAACACCAAATATTTCTTATCAACCACTACGTGATCTGCTTCTCGGATAAGCCAAGCTTTTTTTGTTCTGACTTCAGAGTCTGCTCATGGGAAAAAAGATGTTGTCATTATCATCCCAGTGCGCCTAGCTATATTGTTGGCCTTATCTCTTAGAAAACATCTTATTTGATCCTTATAAGTGAAATTTAGCTTTCTGTTGGGACAGCAGACAGGAAAGTCAAGTCAGATTCTTCAAGGAACACAGCCACTTTGAGGCACAATGTCCTGAGTGGATGTCATTTGAAAATTGATTTATGTAATTTATTGCACAAGCTATGCTTTTATTGGGGACATATTTGTCTCTCTCAATTTCTCAGCACTCTCCTCCAGGGCTTTCCTGGACAGATTTCTAACATAAAAAAAAAAAGAAAATGTAATCCTTCGGTCCATGACAGAGGATGCCTGCATCCAGCTCCATTATAACGAATAGAAGAGACTATGAAAGTTGGCAGGAGCCTTGGCAGAGCTGTAAGTAATCCCTGTTCTCTCTGCAGAATGAGAGTCGTTTTGGAGTTTTCATTTTAATTATTGCAATTAGCTCCAACTCAAATGTCTACTACAGACCAAAAGGAATGCTCACACATCCCACATATGCTGTCAGTGGAACGAAATGAAGATTAAGCTTTCTTCATGTTTTATACGCTGCATGTACGGCATTTTCTGACCGCTGCGCTGCCTTGCATTTGTAGACGTGTGCATGAGTGGACAGCGAGCACTTTGTTGACTGCTCTGCTGCTCTCAGATTCGTGTGCTTTGGCACTTCAGTGCTGAGAGACAGAACTGTGGTGTGAAGAAATCAACGAGCAAAAAAAAAAAATCTGAGCAAAAATGATATGCCATACGACAAGAATCAATGGTCACTTCTTGTTCAATTCTTGTTATTAATAGTAAGGTAGTTAAGTTTAGTTACTGAGTAGGACCATGTCATGCAGAATATGTGCTTCATAAGTACTAATAAACAGCTAATATGTTATTATTAGGCATGCTAATAAGCAACTAGTTAATAGTTAGAATTAGTCCCTATACTAAAGCGTTACCGAATCAATGATATCAGTTAAGATATAACATTACAGTACAAACGCAGCAAAACATAGTATAATGTAATGTACGGTGGACGAGAGAACTCAACACGCTGCAACTTCAGAAAACATGCAAATAGAAAAAGCACCAGCAAATCAAGAAAACATCATCAGTTTGACAGCAGGCGGTGCAAATGCTCACAACACAAACAAACAAATAAACACTGCAAATGCTCACAATACAACCAAACAAATTGTATTTGCAGTGCGTTTCTTTGTTTGGGTGTGTTGCGAGCATTTGCAGCGTGTGTGTTGTCAAATTGCCGAAAGTTGTTTTCTTAATTTGCAGGTGTTTTTTTCTATTTGCAGCGCGTTGAGCTCTCTCGGCCACCGTAGTAATGTAATATATGATAGAATGTAATAAGATCAAATAAGACAAAACAATGCAATAATGTGACATTGCAACAACGTAACATAACATTACATAATATTATAAGATAAAATGTAAGACAAAGCATTACACTAACAACGTAACACTGTAGGAAAATGTAACCATATAGTAAGATTAAATAAGACAAACTGCAACAGAATAATGTAAAAAACCTTAATATAATGTTTTCAGATAAGACATAACATACTAATGACAAAGTATGGTATGTCACGTAACATTAAACGATACGATGAAGATCAAATAAGACAATAATTAATTTAACCCTGTTATAGAACATTATAAAATAACAAAGAACCTAACATTACAGTAACAAGGAACAGTATAATGCAGCATAACGTTTTTGAAACATTATCATGACAAACATTCCAACTTTAATTTCACTTTAAAACACAACTGCTGCTGGGGAGTTAGAAACACAAGAAGTGAGGAGTAGAAAACCAATTTCACATCACATTCCTGACAGTACCAGTTACACCGTCTCACCCCTCCTCCCCATCACCATGATGACTCCTCCCAAAACAACACCTCACCTCTCGCGCACAAACTCAGCCAACTCTTTGGCAGCGATTTGTCCATGCTTCATGTTGTGGTAGAGAACGTCAAAACCTGCATTCTTCTCTCCCTGTGAACAAACAAAAACACCACCATAAAAGGTACATTCCTGCAGTGTGTATAAAAATGAATCATCGTCAGAAACAAATAAGTGGTAAAATAAAAATAGCAAGAGGAACTTGAAAGATTGGACTGTCGACTGTGGGCCATTGACTACAGCAGGCACAAAATATAGTATGTGCCTGTACAGAATGTCAGCATTTGTAAACCAACATCATTCGCTTCGAAACATAAGAGATTTTTAAAGTCAGAAAGAACTATTTCTCAAGTTATGCTGTGAGCTTTCATGAAGCGGATTGAGGTCCAAAACTGGTTCAAACATACAAACTTCCTCTAACATCACTGCCTTTCCTTCTCCTTAAAAATGTCTCAAAATCACAGTGCAGTGTGGTATAATGAAAATACAACAACAAAAGAATAGCACAGCAGTGTGTGCGCAAGACATGCCACGTGAGCAAGGAGCACAACACACACAGATTTCCCTCAAAGGCCAAGGCTCAGTAGGGAGATCCTCAGATGATAACCTTTGGAACAAAGAAACGGCACATCCTGTGGTCAAAGTTAGCAAGTATAAAAATAGCCCCCTTTCTTTGAGCAAACAGAAAAATGTCAACAAACGAGACAGAAAGAGACAGAACCAGGGCAGTCACTGGCCATCAATGCCTCCACGCCATAGAAAGAACTTCCCAGGTAACAGAAAAATAAACAAAATTCCTACTATGCAAAGGATAGAAACGGGAAAACATACTACAAAACAAGAGCTACTTGTCACGACACAGGCTAGGAGACACAGAGGTATGTGAACAAACAAGGGTATTTATTTAAAAGAGACTGAGGAGAAACCAGGAGGAACAAGTGGTGAGTGAAGCACAACGTGACAAGGTCCTGATTGCTTAGCTTTGCAGTGACTGACTGTAATCTCTTGCAGGAGTTCAGGGAGCAGTGGAGAACCTGGAACTTCTGCGGTAAGGAAACACACAGGTACGTACAAAGGGTTCAGGTATGTGAACGGTAGACTGGACGAGGAAGGAGTGTGGAGAGTGTGCAGATATAGTGGAGCTCGATTAGCTGCAGCAGGTGCGGGGAATCAGAACGCAGGTGATTGTGATCTTGTAAACGTGGGTGCTGATGACTGCGGTGACTGAAACTCTCTGACATTACTTTAGTGAAAATATCACACAAATATTGATAAGTATATTACTGATGAAGACAAGTGATGTTCAATTGTGCAGTTTAACGCTCTCCTAAATACTAAACAAATAGTGATAGTGAAAGTAAATAGTGAAAAACTTGTGAGCTAGAAGTCAACAGGTTATTTATGGAACTAGAAAATGAATTAGAATTTTGTACATTTGAATTTTAGATGTGACATTTAACAATGGTGCCATATTTTATACATTTGTGTTTTATAACACAATACACAGCAGATTTTATGATGAAATTTTCAGATTACAAAAAAATGCAGCTCCAAGTTTTTATATAAAGAAATTGTGAACTCCAAATTCAAGATTCTAAAATATTAAATTCAGATCATACATAAAACAAACAAAACAAACAAAAAAAAAACTGCAGCTTCAAGTTTTTATATGAAGAAATTCCAAACTCCATATTGAAGATTCTAAAATACTAAATTCAGGTCATACATAAAACTAGGTCAAAGGTCAAGCTTCAGTGTTCCACAGGGGGAAGTAGAGGTTATCAGAATATATTTTGGACAGTGACAGAGCTGCTACAATTCTATGATGTGGTGAAGTACCAAAAAACAACTAAACCAAATTTGAATCAAATGTTGCAATTTCATGAATGGTTTGGTTAAAAATCCCTATGAAGAAAATATATGTGAAAATCAATCAGCTGAAAAACTTTATGAAGTTCCTGTCACACTATAGTCAGATCCAGACAGTTACCCATGGACCCTTCTGGTGTTTAATTTCAGTCTTTTATTTGTACATGATCACAGAAATGTGCTGTTTAAAGAACTGAGGTTCCACAATAACAAAACCAGTAGCAACCAACATGTAATTTTAATCTTAAACCAAAATGAAAACAACAGCTGATGTTTGTTGTGTGGCCAATATGCTTGTTGAAACCTGACCCCTTTGGAAAGCTGATCTCCCATGATTCTCTCTGCTCTGCCCACACAGCACAGGTAGAACAGCACCCCTTTTAAGTGCTCTCTCTCTCTCCTCCCTCTCTTTTTTAGATGCATGTGACGGTAAACAAGTATCTGGCAAGTAAACTGACAGTCTTTTCCCACAACACTCCAGTAAGAATTCAGTGCTGAAAGCAAATGGAATGATAAGCCATCTGCTGACACCCAGAGTATTTCAGTTTTTTTATAGCTTCATTCCCTTAAGTTCATTTGCAAAGTATACAGCCGTATCTGCCATTCACCTTATCTAACGCGATGCCACCACAGAGGATGCTTTGTGTTTGAAGAGAGCATGACAGACAGGGAGCGAGAAACAGAACAGCTACAGTGACATTAAACAGGGCTGCAGGTGTTGAAAGAGAAACTCCAATACGCTCCGTATTAACGTGTCTCCTACCAAGATAGCGGTTGCTAAAGCGACAGGGTTCCCCTGGTAACTGTGAGAGAGTGGGAGACACATGACGGCTCATTCCATAAGGTGACAGGTATACGCGTCTGTCGGGGCTGAAGTACCCCTGCTTAGGGCTGCACGATATTGGAAAAAAACTCACATTGTGATATTTTGTATTTCTGCGATATATATTGCAATAGGAAAAAAAACAAAAAAAACAGATGACTTGAAAAGCTCTATTTTCAAAAAAATAATAAATGATTGGAGTGATTTTGTAGGTGAGTAAATCAGCATAGAAAAATAAACAAATTACAAACATAGACAAAAATGTTGTTTAATTTGAGGTGTTACTTGTCATTTCTTTTTAATTAATTGTCAAATTTAATAGCAATTTCTGAGGAAAAAAAGTGTTACAACATAAAATGTCACCAAATGTCGAGAGCTATTCTGAAGAGGGTTTTTAACCTCTAACTTTCCTATCATGCCTTGTCAATGGGCTTCTGTGTTAAAAGTCAGCCTGAGTGTTAGGCTGAACATCCAACAGTAGCGTCTTCTAAGAACCACCACACAATGACAACCTGTGTAAGTCTGCAAAACGAAACCAGTATCACTTGATTTTAATTACCCCTGTGCTGTAAACACACAAGCAGGGATGATGTCTTTAGCAGCATGTAAGGACTAATATGGAGTTGGATGAATGAGCCATGTCTCGTGAAAGTTGTAATTGGATGATTACAGGGCGTTCCAGTGCCATGATGCTCAGGGCAGTGAGGCAATCATGTGAGACCCACTAAACACACACAAACGACAGAACAGAACACCATGTTCAATCTAGTCCCTCCAAAAACCTTTTCACATACTACTGTCAGTGCAGCTCCATGAGCTCTCGCTGGCTCCAAGAAGAAGTAGGATTATGTGATTTTAATTTTGAATAGGGTGTACACAAAATGAAAATGAAGTTTTAAACTATAAGAAACACAGACAGTCTTGTTCAATGCTCACAGTCAAGCTTAAATTAATGCTAAATGGCCTAAAACATTGTTCTTGTTCTTGATATCGATTATTAAAATCTTAAGATCTATCTTTTTAAGTTATCCACGCCTATTTTGACTGTGTGAAATTTTATTTTAAAACACAGCCACCATAAAATCTGACTTTAGCACCTCTTCTTACTTTGAGATCTCTGAAGTTAAATAAAGATTTAAAGTCATAAGATATAGTTTAATAGATACGGTTTTTGAAATCAAATCCTTGCATAGGAAACACTGGCATTTAACAGTGCCTTGGGAAAAAAACAGATGATCTTAAAAAAATAAAGCATATACATTAACTCAAATGGGAAATAAAAGAGGTATCGAATGAGCATATTTTGTCTTATTCTGTGTCCTAAACTCCTGAAACATTGTTGTCTCATATTTTAGAGCAGCCAATGCAATTTTGTAAAGAAATCAATCAAATCAGTATGTGTGTGGAAAATATTCAGATGTAACCCCCTTTGTAATTTCTAACATTTTCCTAAGTAACTGTAATTTATTACACATTTTTCTCAGTAACTGTAATAGTAACTGTTACATTAATTTTGTAATTAGATTACGTAATTCCGTTACATGTAACTAGTTACTTCCCAACACAGCTGAATCATATCAAAACCAATTCAAACTTTTTAGAACCACAGGGCTCTATACTGCGACCATTTTTTGAGTGTGTACGAGTAAAAATTTGACGTGGTCGCACTTGTGTGAGTGCATGGTCTGGCTGCTCCAAAGCGTCTGCTTCATATAGTCTGCTTTATCTGCTGCACATTGTAGCAGGAGTCAGATTTCACTGATCACGTGAAGAGATGCGCTTTCAGCGCGAGCGCTTCGTGGGTAGAGCCTGGTTTATACTCGCTGCATCAGCACGAGCGCGAAGGTGCACACAGCGGATTGAGCGTAACGGAGGATCTGGTTTTCAAACTAAAGTAAAAGACCGCTTCTTAAACCAGAGATTGATTCCTCAGTGTTTGCCAAGCATTCTGTAATTTATTAGTCGGTATAGCCTATATAATACAGCATGTGATGTGTCCTATGCCATGCCTCGTCTTATTCGTTTTTGTTAATAAAGGTTATGTAAGCTAGTTTGTTATTGTAGCCTATTGTTTTACTGTTGTTGTGCTTTTTATTTAAGAATAACAATGAATCCATCTTTTGTTTTAGTCTTAAAAAGTGAAAAGTGTATAGATATAAGCAAACCAGATAATTATCTTTTCTTGTATAACGTGACACCAAGATCGCAAATTTGAAAGTGAAAGCACACGAAAAGAGGAATTCCTGTTCACAATTTAAATCACAAATAATACCGATGAAAAAGGGT
Organism: Barbus barbus; assembly: GCF_936440315.1. Taxonomy (NCBI): domain Eukaryota; kingdom Metazoa; phylum Chordata; class Actinopteri; order Cypriniformes; family Cyprinidae; genus Barbus; species Barbus barbus. The sequence goes on from NC_136757.1 coordinate 20,045,921, forward strand.
TTAATGTTGAACACTTTCGTTACCATATAACTATAAACTATGATAAAAGTTCAACAGCATGCATTGATTAATCAAATGTTACAAATAATTCAAAATATAATAAATTGCGACAAAATTATGTGTAATTTATTTTTTAAATATATCAAACAGAACACAAGATCTTATTATGAAAGGCAATTAGTGTCTAAAGTTGAATTTTTGATGGTACTATGGAAGTTCATGAGGTTTGATTGGGCGGCACATTTAACTCGCAATGATGTGGTCAGTCATTTTCACAGGCAAAAGCAAGAAAATACAAGCTCAGTAGAGTCCAGAGCTAAGGTCAAGCATTAAGCAATTTTTTAGACAATACTTCTCATCTTCTGAAGCTCCAAAGCTTGACCTCTTTAATGTGACACTGAAAAAATCTGCATCCAACCTCACAAAACTGAAACAGTACAGTAAGAGTGAAATGAAACAAACTGATTAGGCTGTTAAATGAGCTCTCTGTTGTGCGACAAACATCTGACAGCCTGCTAAACGCCCTGTTTTCCATCTGAGGAGGAAACAGATTGAAGACAGTCGTAAGGAGGATGAAGACGCATAAGCTAAATAAGGAATGTGCTTAATCACTGCGATTGCGAATTCCCTCTCGGCGACTTAATTAATCATACATTTTCAGTAATTACCCAAATGTGTCGTCTCAGTCATTTCACACAGGTGTTTTTATTCAGTGCTGCAGAAATAGTCAGAGAAGGACGAACATGCACAACAGACAAACACACACAATTATGATCACATTATATGCAAACACACAGACACACATTAGAATGACAATTAATTTCTTTAAAGTCAACATGTCAAAGTCAATTTTACTTCTGTAATTTTATGATCACGCTAACAAACATCCAGATCACCAGAATAACCATCTAGAAACATCGTAACAAAAAAAAGAAAAAGAATAATAGAATATTATGCATTTACATAATTATTATAAATATTATAAAATATATTAAAATAATGCATCAACTTATCTGTGACTAGCTGGAGGTCTTATATAAATAAACTTGTTTTTATAGTTAATTTATTACTAGCAAAAAAATAAAAAAATAAGAAATATTTATCGGATTATTTTTTTCTTTTGACACAACATGTATTCATGAATCAAGCACAAAAAGACCAAAAGGTTTATTAAAGTAAACTGGGTCACTTTGATTTCATGTTGATTTTAAAAACAGCTTTTCAGAGTAACAGAAAAGAGTGAAGGCCAGAGTCTCTGCATACATCTGCATGAGCGATGAGGGGGTCCAGAGTGAATAATAGTTCTGCATGGATGCTTGGGTGTCTCTGCATCTACTACAGTTCTGTCACACAAAACCAGACAACTAGATGGCCTTGCTGAAACCGGTCAGCAGACCAAAGACTGCAACCACACAGAAGAACACAGTAGAGGAACTAAAAAAACCTCAGTCGAGAATATAAATGAAAGAAAGGCTGTTCAGACTAAACAGGAGTGAAACCATCACTGTATGCGGTTTACTTTCAAGTGATGTTTAGAGGCACTTTACAACGAAACTAATCTGATGGCACAGATGTTGTAAATTCCTTTAACATAGAGAGGTCTTTATCTGGTAGGAAGGCTTCTGTACTGATATAATGCGACCTGTATTCAGTAGCAGTGGTTGATCAATGTTCTGCCTTGATTTCCCTCTCTTCTCCCTCGTTCTTTGAGAGGGGCAGGCTGGGTATTAAAGTAGGACGCACCTGAAATAGCCCTGCCAGGTGTGCTGTAAGAGCAGAGCATGGCTGTCCTCATGGGAAAGCTGACACTCTCACTTTTTTTCTCTCTTTGTTCTTTCCTCTCTCCATCCCTCCTTCATATTTTCAATGACGCAACTGAAACAGTCAGCATATGAATCCCAAACGGCTTACAAGGCAACTGTACAAAACATACGCCAAGTAAACATTTTCTCTTACTGTACTGCTACAAAGCTGAAACATTAAAAACCCCATCGCATAAGAAATGTGACAGACTTACCCAAAAATTGTTCTTAAAATACGCCATCTCCATTTAGTGGGTTCCTAGAGAGTTCTGAAAGAAAGAAGAAGAGGGTTATGGCCCAGATATAATATTTAGAGTTGTTTTACCAAACTTATTCTAGGAAAATATATGAATTAATAAAAAAAAAACTGATTTTTTCCTCTCAGTTTGATATTAATAGACTATAACTAATCTTTATTTTATTTTATACCAATAGCTAATAAATTCTATATGGTTTTGTCTACATTAAAAAAAGAAAAACTAAAAACTATTACAATTATATAAATATATATTAATATATAAATATATACAATTATTTTAAATCAATTATATAATGTACAGTATGAAAATACATATTTTAAATAGACAGACAGAAAGACAAATAAAACATTTAATTCCATTAAATGGAAAAAAAAACTCTAATATCAGCTTATAGCTAGTATATAGTAAGTATACCAAATATATAACTATTCAACTAATTGGCTTTGGTATTCTGTGGAAATGTGCAGGCACAGGGTATCATGAGAAGTCACATTGACTATTTGAGTGTCTTTAAAACAAGAGGGGCCATCTTTCTCTGTGCATAATCTACTGATATTATAGATGTGCCTTTGTGAACCTGTTACACGGATGCATTTCAGAGAACTGTATACAGGGAAGAAACAAGGTACGCAATCAAAACAAGGTTAACCAGGAAAGCAGACTGACATCTAATGCTGATGTAAGCAGGATCCTGCAGGGGCTAGTGGCAAGAACTCAAGGCAATTTTAAAAAGACCAAACCCACGCTGAGGTGCACACTAGGGATGGGCGATATCTTATCGTTTGCGATATACCGTTGAAAATTCTCCTCACGATAAAAATTTGTCTCCTCACGATAATAACGATAAGTCTAGTTGATGACGTAGTTTTGTGCGCGCCCGATTCACTGTTCACATGCGGAGTGAAAACAAGCATGGCGGAAGGCGGACGCGACTTGCGCGAATAAATCGCGCTATTCGCGCGTAGTTGGACGCGTGAACATTTTGGGTTTACGCGCTTCATTCGCGCGTGAAATTCACTGCACAACAGATGTGAATTCGCGTCATGGGCAGGGCTTCTGCCAGGCGCACATGTATGACTGCCACAGAGAGCATATGTATAGAATTTCGCTCTAAACGCTCAATTCCCGCTGCGTCATTCGCGCGAATTGCGCGGCAGGATGTCTATTCGCGTCTTTGCATTGACTTAACATGTAAATCACTCGCGCTTAACGCTTCATTCGCGTCTGGTGTGAACGCGCCATGAGGAGGAGCTTGTTGTTATGCGAGGAGCTACCTCCACAATTTGCTACTGGTTTGGTTACAGAAAATCAGATGAGGAGCAAACTACCGTAATATGCAAAGTGTACAGAAAAATGGTGGTTACAAAGAGTGGAAACACGTCCAATTTGAATTTGACATAAAAGATGCCATACTTTTAATAAAGTTAAATATGCCATTTCTGAGATATTACAATGAATTAATTTCTAAAATGTTATGATATGGAAAGCCTGAAACAGATCACAGCAGTATAGCCATACACAGGCTTTCAGTCATCAGCAATGTGGTAAACGTGTGCCAGTAGCCTATGCATATGATTTAATATGAAGTGTCCATAACGCATTATTATGGTTGATAAGAGCAATTAATGGAGATGAGCTGTTGATCATAATTAGCATGGCCATAAGTTGGCTGTGTACAGAAAGTTTCAAGTTAATTGCATTAATAAGTACTATATGAAATAAACTTAATCTTTAAAACTTAATCTATTTATATATATATATATATATATATATATATATATTATCGTCATTTGTATCGTTATCGCAATAAATACCTGAAATTATCGTGATAAATTTTTTAGGCCATATCGCCCATCCCTAGTGCACACACAAACATACTCTCTCTGTTTCAATGCTCTGGCAGAGCAGATGACACTGTGAAAGTGTCTCTTTGTGAATGTAAATGTCAGCCAACTCAGAAATATAAAACCTTCACCTCAGCTAATAGCCTGAGCAGCCCACTGAAATCCTTTTTTTTTGGTCAAGTCTATTCAATGAAATAAAAAAAATTTAACATTGGTCTGGGGCTAAACGAAAACGCTTTTGAAAGTTTAGATGTTAGATCAGTTGAACAGTGTTTCATAATGCGTCTATTCTGCAGTTGTGTACATGATGGCGGCTGAACGTCTCTCTGAGGTAAGACAACAGGTGCAGGGAGCTGAGTCACTACAGAATGCTCTTCTGTAATACAGCCTCTCTCACTGCACACACAAACACACACACACACACACACACACACACATTTTCATCCTCTTTCCTACCCTCTCCTCATCTTTCCTCACTCTCTTTCGTAAACACATCCTGGCAGTGACTGTTGGCTCTCAGAATGTGACCGTAAGCTCAGACATTTCCAGTTCAGTGTCTATATTGGCAAGTTTGTGCTATTGCACAAGCAGCCTACAGCTCAACACCAGGGGCTCATAATGAGGATCCTGACATCAGCCAGGTTAGAATCCTTCCGAAACACCTCCAAATTTTGATGGGCTTTAGTGGCTGACAGGACAGTGGAGGTAGACAGGAAAGTAGAGGGAGGGAGAAGGGAACAGTATCAGGACACAAACGTCAAAACAAAATCAGTCTAAACTAAATAATTGATTTAACTTTATTCCTTTGTGAAGTACCACCTTCCTAAAATATAAAGGAAGCGTCAGCTATAGATTATGTATTAAATATGACATATTTATTAAAAAAATCTGTCTATTTTATATATATATATATATATATATATATATATATATATATATATATATATATATATATATATATATATATATATATATATATATATATATATTCAAATTCAAATAAATAAATATATATATATATATATATATATATATATATATATATATATATATATATATATTATTATTATTTTTTCACGCAGATATCATGCATTCACAGCAATTGCGTCTCCAAACTGTGTCTATTCACTTCTTTGACTTTTTATGTAATCTACTCGCACAAATAATTTAATTCGCTTTGGGTGTGCACATACCATTAGAATGATTTACCATCACAGGAATGCATTTTACAACTTTGATTTTAAACTGCAATAATATTTCACAATATTATTGTATTACTGTATTTTTGCAGCCTTGGTGAGCAAAAGAGACTTCTCTCTCTCTCTCTCTCTCTCTCAGAAAAAAAAAAAAAGACTTATGGTGTATGTATAATAAATTTAACAGTAACTTTTCTGCTGATAAATGGCTGACAAAGATCAATCTGGTTGATGTTTCTGTCTATTACGGAGTTGAAATCAAAACTTGATCTACACATTTTTGTTTTTAATAGAGTTTAATCAGAATCAGAATTAGCTTTATTGCCAGGTATGTTTGCACATACGAGGAATTTGTTTTGGTGACAGAAGCTCCACAGTACGACAGAACAGGAGGAAATTAACATGAGGAATCTGCCTAAATGACAGCGCTGTCCTTGAGTAGATGTGCTTGTGAGAGCCAGGCGTGGGCCCAGCAGAGAGCGGTTGGAGGTGTGATTCCTGTTATGTTTCTGAGAGCTGGATGCTGGCAGGATCTGCAGCTTATGGAGTGCTGACCACAGGGCTTTTCTCTGGCCGGTCAGGCCTCTCCTGGCACCATTGACGGCCATCAGCCGGTGCACAGCACGACCTCTCACAGACAGGGAAATACTCATGCTTACGCCTTGCTCCCTCGCTCCTTCTTGCACACCCCTTTAATTAACTCGACCCAGCCAACCTTACACCCCTACGGACGGGACGACACAAGCTTGGCAGCGTGGTTTGTTCCAAAAATAAGACTCAGTCATTGGTTCAGAGTGCTCCAAACAGACATCAGGGCGCAACGTGGAGGAGATCGAATACGATCCAACTGGGACTAGAAAGAATTTCATAATATTGGAATCTCATACTCTGTAATTAGGTCTATATGTCAGCCATGTATATGTCAGTGGACATGACGATAGCAATACTGAGTTTTTTTAAAACATCTTATTATTGCTAAAATATTCACTTAACACAGGCGCTTGTTACTATCAACCATTGGCAATGATAATATGCAAAAAAATTTGATGTTTCAGTTAAATAACAAGATATAACATTCCAGCCATTTGGGATCATGGCAAATCTACTCTTTGGGTTTGGCACCAAAACACAGTGGCACTGGCAGCTGAATTTTCCATTGAAGACTACAAGCCTCCTGGAGCCGAATCTGTGGTCAGTGTGGAGTGAGTCCTGGAGGATCCATCTGGCGCTCTCAGTTTTAAAGTTTTTCTAGTTTTTAGTCATAGTTTTTGTCTTTTCCCAAATAGATCATTTAAATTTAATCATCATTAAAAAAAATTATTTCATATAAAATTTATTTCAACATTTCATGTCATACTCTAATTTACTAATTTTAGCCAGTTATTCTGACTACGATTTTATAATTTTTTTGTCAAATTGTCACATTATAGTTTTAATAAAATTTTAAATATTTGTGAAAAAAAATAAAATGTTTTAACTGACAAGAAATGGCTAAATTAAACCACATATTTCCAAATTTCTGTATTCATTTAAATATGCATGCGCAAAGCATGTGAAAACTTTGTTTACACTATTTAGTGTACACACAACACGTACACCGATATATAGATGGCATGAAAAATTTACCAAAAGGAAAGCGCACAGCCAGTCACCCTCATCCCTCTCTGGCAGAATGAAATGGGAACGCTCAGCACTTTTCATCCTTTTATTCTCCCTCTCTTTCTCAATTTGCTGTGACTGAGAGGATTGTTAGAGAACTATTGGCAGATGCAGATGCAGCTCAGAGGGGAGACGCTGAGCTCCTTTCTCTCTCTTTCTATCTGAAGCTTCATATGGTGCTGTATATAAACAGAAGCAGTGTATCAACCCTCAGCTGAGCCACTCCAGGAGTGAAGCATGGCTACAGAGCCAAGAATCAACAATAGACAGCCTGCTTGACTACTAGAGCCCCATCTGTCAAAGTCCATGAGATACTGAGTGTGTGTAATATTTTAAATAAATATTTCTAAAATAATTCAGAGCTGCATTAGAAAACAAATAGAGGGAGAAAACCAACCAACAGTGGCCTAAAATACATTTATAAGAAATGACAGTCCTTAACTCGAAATCCCTGATGAACAACCCTTTTGAGGAAAAAGATGTGCCAAGGCTGTCTGGTGAATTCAGCCTCTTATATTTATTACCATGTGGGTTAGAGTGAATCAGAGAGTGTTTTTCTGTCCTTCTTCACCTGCTATGGCAAAGAAAATGAGTTGAGAATATTTCCTGTCAGAGGGGTTTTTGCAGCGATCTTCAACAGCGCATTGCCAAATTCCCCACCAACAGCAGGCCAAGCCGTCTGTATCACTGCATCAGAGATTCAGCAAGATGCCCAGAACTTGATTTGGTGTGATTATGAATAAATTTGAGGGGGATTTTTTTCTTTGGAAATTCTGAGGCTTATGCTGTAGAAGCCCCATCTGCCATTTCTTCAAGAACAAAAAGCCCTTACAAAATGTTATGTGTAGTATTCAGTTTACTCAGAAAACCATAAGACTGTGGTTCTGAATGATTACCATATTCATTTACCAATGTATTAAATACCATGGAAATACCATGGTACATGTCCAAACACTTGGCAATATTATATGAGCATAAGTGCTTTTACTCTAAATAGCAGTATTATTAACAACAGCATAATTATGAGTGTGATATTGATGTAGATTCAGTAACATTCAGTAACTTACATTTTAAACACAATCGTACACATTACTTTGTGCATTATTGCTTCACCAAATAAAAACGGATTCATTACTTCAACATATCAGTGTGTTTAACTGTTGAGTGAATGATTCCCTCATAAAGACACATGCAACATACTATCATAATCCTTATTTCTTATGCTAATATTTCCTCCATAAAAAGGTGTGGTAAAGGTAGTAAGAGCAATATGCAGTATTCTGGTATGCTAGTATTTGTTCTTGAACGAAGTGACAGCCAGTCACTTCTGTCATTCTGAATGAATCAGTGTTTTGAAAAAAAATCAGTTGAAGTACTTCCATACTAATATAACCTGAAGATAGAGTCAATGAAAAATCTCCAACACTAATGCACAGATTGACTAATGTCTCAGCCACTTTAGATAATACATTATCTGCTATAAACTAATTAGCAATTAAGACAACATTGAATGTCACATCACTGGACAGTTAGGGTTAGGGTTAGGGTTAGGCACCCAAATGGCACCACGCGGACAACAACCATATATCCTTCCACACCAACAGAGTCCAGCTTGTTTCTCTGTTCAGAGCCCAGGAGAATGAAACCACAGTCTCTGCTGGCTTTTGTACTGTGCTGAATGCTGTTGTTGTTGTCAGTAGTGCTCGAGCACAGTCTATGACAGCAGGCCAGAGCTCACCTCCACCCGGTACATCACCCAGCTGCATAAGCCATATACGAATACATGCAGAATCAACAATTGTACTCAATGCATTAATTAATTCAGATCATTGAACCATGTTTGTGCAGCCCAACATCATATTTAAATGACAGAACACGTCTAGAAGACACTGGCAGAAGTGAATTAGCAACACAAATGATAAACATCGTCCTATTCTCTGGCATCGCTTACTGTTGCTTTCTCATTTTGTTTGGGTCAGCGTGCGTCTCAAAAATGACCTAGATAGCAAATTTGATTAGGGTCTTCTGAATACGGGGACAGTTGCATCTCAATGGCTCAATTACATACCACTGAGATTTCCAGTAAACTAGCTTTTATTATGTCACTCAGCATGTAGTCGTGAGGTCTGTACTCACACGATAATTTCACTGAAACACTGTTAAAACCTTGAAAAGGAAAACTGACAGTTTATACTCAAAGCAGTTGAATGGTTATTCATTTTGTTTCCCAGCGTTCTCTGCCTTTACATACATGACCATAATTCACCATTTGCCAAATGTCAAACTGCTGAAGTGGCCTACTAATCACTGATTTGCAAGCAATAGCCTTATTTAGCCTATTTAAGTGTTTGTAAATTTGCAGGTAGGTTTCTTGAAGCATCTTGGAGACATTGCCACAGTTCTTCTGGACTTAGTCTCAGTTTGTTCTGTTTCTTCGTATCGTTCCAGACAGATTAGACAATGATGAGATCCAATCTCTGTGTGGAGCACTGGCTGTTGTCAGACTCCTTTTGCAAACAAAATTACACTGGATTATTGCAGTTAATGGCAAAATTAATGTTTGGAAATGTAAACTGATACTTCCTAACACACTACAGCAAAAGATAGAAGTAAATATTTATTTTTATTTATTTTCCAGCTAGTTGCCAACATTTCTCATTTTCTTCATTTAGTTTATTTAACCTGAATCTAAAATACCTAAAAATACCTCAAACTAAAACTGAGATAAATATATAAACATATTTAAAAAGCAAATAAAAATGAAAAAACAAAACAAATAATATAATTACTAGAGCTTTTCAATTAAAATAAAATGAAAACAAATTCAGAATATTAACCAAAAATAATATCTCAATGATACTGAAGCCAGCTTTGTGTGAGGAACAGACCAACATTTAAGACATTCACTATTTATATACGAGTATGACCATGTTTTATAGATAGGCCACCAATGAACTCCGATTTATCATGTTACAATCATACCACTTGTATTATCACAGTGTTTATCAGCTCATTTTATGATTTAAAGTAGTTTTAGTATACTGGCTTATTAACATTATATCACTTGATGAAACACAGGGCTATACGTTTCTGGCAACCATAAGGTTGTTTTTTTTTTTCCATTAAATTAACAGGGTATATTTACAGTGCATTATTGACAGCAAACTAAAGTATCATCTGTGATTTTTGGTATGTTCCTCACACAAAGCTACCATATGACTTCAGAAGACTTGTTATATGATACGGTCTTCTTTTATGATACTTTTTGAAGCTTAACAGTATAAAAGACCATTCACTTTCCTTGCAAGAAAGGATCTTAGCCATTCTCTCTAAGATCTCCTTTTGCGTTTCATAGAAGAAAATAAGTTGAGGACGATCAAATGACGACATTTTTATTTTTGGGTGAACTATTCTATTAAAACATTTAATTATAAACAAGCTGACACAAATTGATACTTATGGAAAAGTCCCACATCCAATTCATGTAACAATGACCCACAATCAGGCTAGGCTCAGAGCCACGTTCCCTTCTCCAGGCTTCTGTGTGCCTCTAGACAGCCCAACAGACAGAAATCCTCCATCTGCCAAGCTGCCAAGCTTTGCCCACAGGCGCTGTCCTGCTTGGCAGGGATGTAGATGAGCCAGCAGCACTGACACACAACTACAAATCTTTCAATGCTGATGCTAACGACCACTAGTTAACAGCAGATGACAAAACAAGTGACAGGTGGACTGGACCAGTCTCCTTGAAATTTCAGGTTCTTACTCTGCTAAAATAAGTTGATGTTCCTCTGATAATGAGAGAGTCCATGCTAATACAGCAGGTTCCCTCTGATGAAGTCTAATCAGCTAGACCAATTCAAGCCGATTCAAATTTAAATGCAAAGTACTGCGCATCCCCCACCTCCCTCTCTCTATCCTCTGCAGGTCTTCAGAGTCAGGGGTGTTTCTGAATGATCCCTCTAATCTCAAACCGCGCCGGCTTTCATGTGTCTCGACTCTTTCGGGCCTGATAATGGATCTACCTTGACTTAAACTCAGCAGGCCCAGAGTGGGGTCAAAGTATCTACTGCATGACCTCCAGTAAAGGAAGCTAAAAGCTGGAGATGAGATGTAGAGCCCTTTCAAAGCTCTTCACTGAGTAAGACTCAGAATTATCCAGATGACTACAGGGTTCAGAGCTCTAATCAGTCTTTTATATAAGGTGAGACAGGATGTACAGGATGTATGAAAATTAGTATGAAACTTTTAACAGAGAGAATAGCTTACTATACAAAACGAAAAACAATGCATGCTTGCACTGGCGACAGTGGCGAGCTATGCAGCACTGGATATCTGTCGAGCACACAGAGGAAATGCAGCAATATCAGTCTTCAGTCCTGGCCTAAAAATTAAACTGTTTGCAAGACTCAGACATCATGACACACTACTCAGAAAACCAGATTATAAGGTAGTTTCATTTCTATTAAAAGCCTTTTATCCCTTGCAGTGCAGTCAATGCTGATGTTGAATTTCTAACAGGCTTTAAAAGTTGTAAGCTTTTATTCTGAGATAAGTGCAATGCTAGAAGTGTTCAAAACCAACAGTTTTGGAAATAAAGAAAGTCAAAATGCATAATGTGACTAGTCATGGTACAGAATCAATTTCAATTTGATGACCCTAACGAAAGTCATATGTTTGATTTCATAATGTCCACGTGTGTGCACTGAAATCTTGAAATAGCATTTGTATGGTCTTGAACAGGAAAGCAGACTACTTCAACATGTAAAAAAAAAAAAATTAGGACCCACCTGGGAGAAACAACCATCTCAACACAATTAGCATACAATTATGCAACTTCATACTCAATATCTTGGGTTTATTTCATTTTTACTAATCCATAATTTCTGATTGTTTTTTCCTATTTCTCTGAAATTTAAAGTACTGTCATTACTTTGCTCTCTTTTTTTAACGCACAATGAGGTGATTATTTAATATCTAATAATGCAGAATGACCACAAACACTGATGTATAACTCTCAGTTACATAACTGAACAGAAAGACTTGGTCATCAAATTTATGTTAACCATCAGTTTAACTCATAATGATTTGATAAATCAGTCTATTAATTCAATGTTTGTGATTTTTTTGTCAATCTTTAGTTGTTTTTTTTTACTGGTCACTCAACTCAAGAATCTTTTGGAATTTTTCACGGACCACAATTTGACAAGAATCTGCATTACAAGAATCAGATGGTTGAATGGTTTGTTAATTTGTCTTTAAACGCACTCCAGCATTCTTATCTATCTTAGCCACATCTCAGTGCTCTCAAGTACGTCTTAATTGTATTAAGAATGTTATGTTTGTGTACTACAGTTACAGATTACAATTTTGTGTAAAACAAGAACAAGTCAAGACAAACACTCAAAGGACAATCTGCATCTGCATCACAAGACTCTTATCATGAGGTGGGAATACCATGGCGTGCATTTACAAAATCCGCTGCAAGAGATCACATAGTGAAGTTACATAGTGGAGTACAGTGTATATATGAGCCCCAGGATCTGTGTTGCACAACAACTCAGCTTTGCAAACTCTTTTGACTTTGTGGGAATATGAAAAACTAGCCTGCAGCCATTCTCCACAAATCTACAACCACATGGCACTATAGCTGAGGATGTGACACTGTGCACCAAGTGTTTCTAGAAATAACCTGCCACACTTCCGAACGGGACGACTGGCCACTTCTAGAGATATTTCTCCTGATCCACTTCATCAAGAATGACAGGGACATTATTCATCCACACAATTTGTAAAACAAATGATGCGTCCTTTAAGGCATGAAATTCGACAGTCTAAATAGAGCTGCTTTTAGAATCTTATAAAGACAAGCCATTCTAAAAGGTATTCCTTAAAACTAACCAGTACCAGTACTTGTTACTAAAGTAATCCAGTTATATATTTTCTTACATGTTTTAGTTTCAATAGTAACCATTCATTTGATTTTAGTACTTCATTACATACTGGTAGAATTTATTATTAGTGATTTGTATGTTCAGTCACTAGTATACTTATTCATTACATACTAATATTTCTTTTTTTTCTACTATTTTCTATACCATTAATGACAAGCAGGTTAACTGTTCTATTGTTACTATTTACAATTTGAACAGATGTGTCACTGAATGGAAATTTTAGTTTCGTACAATATCTATTCACTTGCAATTGCTGGTACCTATTCTAGTTTTACTAAATAGTCTATAGATTCAACTGGAACAGACACATGCGTTTCATAAATGAATACTAGAATCTAAAACATAAAAGCAAACAAAGCTGGGACAGATACAAGTATTAGTGCCAAATGAATAGCTACTAGTAAAATTAGGTATGAATGCAAGACCTGAAGTAAAAGATCAAATATATAGCATAAAACAGATATACTTAACAAACAAATTAATCTATCAAACTTTTAAATCCACCTAAGAGACACAAAATCTCCACTACTTTGCCCATCAGTACTCTGTCACAGCAACTTCCTTCCAGAAAGCGCCGTGTCTAAAGTCTTTGTTCTAGACAGAGGAAATATATGCTCTGATGAGGAACAGCACAACATGCTGTGCGCTGCCAACCCAAACTGAAACTGACCTTGTTGGAGATGATCAACCTTTTGCTCCACAATGCCGACACACAGAAACAGAGATGCTCCGCTGGGGAAAGCCTCACTGTCAGTGACATACACGATGCGCTGCCTACTGCTGGACGCCTATTATGTTGCATTCTAGGTAAAACGTTTCAACAGCATAACTAATGACTTCATACTGTGCATAGAAACGTAAAAAGTGTGTTACCTGGTTGTGGTTTCAGTAAAAACAACGTGGTTCATTTTCATCGCCGGTAGTTGCTCCCACCGTGCAGCGTTCAATGTGTTATGGAGAGTAAGAAGGTTTGAACGAACAGTTGACAGTGTTCGAAAAGCCCCACCCACCTGTGCTCCTATTGGTTCACCTTTCCCGTCACTCAAGCATCATCGGAGCAAAACTGTGTAGGCATGGCAACTCCGTTTCCAATGCCGCTTTTCCTAGCCAATAGAATAATGGCTCAATTTCAAGAGTCAACGCCCACCTGCCACGGACAAGAGTCATTGGACAAAGTGTTTGTCAATCAAAGTAAGCCTTTGAAAAAGGCGGGAACCCTTGAGTTCGATTATTGTAATGTATGCAAATTCATTTCTTTTCCGAAATTCATAAAGACAAACCGCTGTCCAAATGGCCACAAAAATGAAGTACTCAGCACAAAAGCAAATTTGGCAAAGTGCGCATCAAATATTTTCTGATAACTGAGATTTATGCATTTGCACAGGAAAAAAAGAAATAAAAATACAATAATAAAAGAACAAAATGTCTTTTTGATATTTTTTAAAAGCAGCACACAATTCCATCACAAAAGTTCAGTTAATAATTGAAATGTCACAATTAATTATATTTATGTGCGCTAAAAGTTTAAAAGCAGCTTCAACAAATTGACAATTAATGGGTACTGACCATATTACTGAAGGCTCATAGTTACCCATGAACAATGTGTGATACAAATTAATGACAAATTTAATAATGATAAATTATTAATTAATAAATACACTGACCTGAGTATGCTGATTTAGGTCATTTACATAAATACAGCCTCTGCATGACGCAAAACAAGACCTATTTATATTTTAAAAACCACCAAAAAACTAATTAATGTCTCAGATATGCATCACATGGCAATTTATCAGCTTTTTTATTAAAACCAATTAGCCACACAGCAGAGTCTGCTCAAGGTCAAGGATGCACAAATTGTTATATATTTAATCAAAACACTACTTAACAAATGTTACAGCAATGTGATTCTTGAAAGCAGAAGGGGAAGATCTGCTCTGCCCCGAGGGATGCGGGAGTGGGTCAGAAGGAGGAAGGGGAAGAGTCAGTTCTGGAGTGGGTGTATTATAGTCTGGGTGACTCTTGCTACGGTGAGCCGTGACATTGTCTCTCTTTTCAAAGCGACGACCGCAAATCTCACAGGGGAACTGGTAGGTGCTCTCAACATTGTGCTTTCGCATGTGCCAATTCAGAGAGGCTTTCTGTCGACAGGTAAAGCCACACACCTCACACCTGAGAAAGAGACGGGGTGGGTTAGATCCGGAGCTGAAAATTGTAGTAGCAAAGCCTTGAGCAATATAGTTGTTGTGTTAAATATTGATGGGATGTTCAGGTAAAGATTAGTTTGGGAGCTACGCAAGGGCCTAGTGCACGTGTGTATCCTGCGGTGGATGATCAGGTTACTGCTGGTTCGGAACGCCCGGGCACAGAACTCACAGATATAGTCTCTCTGATCTCACACACACAAAGAATCATACAGAGAGAAAAACACAGCATGAAAAACACTAACCCCTACTATTTATTGTACTTAATCAGTGGCTTTGCTTCTGGATACAGATTTTACATCGGACAACAAAATGAACAAGATTCCAACAATTACCACAACAAAATTAATAGTATTAATGTTATATTAAATAAAAATATCATTACATTATTTGTTTTTGAGGACATTTTTTGGAACAACTTTATATTAAGTGTCTCTACGATGTACGAACATTTCAAATAATAATTGGATACAATGCGCTTATTTTGTATGTACATGTTTTTATATTGTACTATTTAAAAATACCTTAAGGTAATTACATCTAAGTACATTGTTGACCCTACCACTACTCTTTAACCAACCCTTAAAGCTAACCATACCACCAAAACTGTCCC
The DNA here is from genome assembly GCF_936440315.1 of Barbus barbus. Lineage (NCBI taxonomy): Eukaryota > Metazoa > Chordata > Actinopteri > Cypriniformes > Cyprinidae > Barbus > Barbus barbus. The sequence continues at coordinate 20,061,453 of NC_136757.1, forward strand.
TAACCTTATCCGTATTCCACCTCAATAGCAGGAAAAAACACTAAAAACAACTTATTTTTTTCTTAAAGTGCATATAGTAGTAGTTAAATACACCTAATAAACGTGGCACCCATTTTTTTAGATTTCTTTTTCACCATTTTGGCATCTCTTTAATCTTCTACTAAATTAACTGAATGAAATATATTTGTGTCAAAATACAGTAGAGTATGATTAGATACTCAGCCTTTGGTAATAACAACAAAAGACATGGTAAGTGTTTTCTTCTCTATTTTAAAAGTTATTAAACCTATTTATTTATTTTTATTTTTTCATTTTATTATTACATCCAGCCTTGGCCTCCAAAACAGACCGGCATCCCACAAGCTGACAACCACTGGATTATAAGAATTTAATTACCATATTAATTTTGTAAAATAATGTTGAGATACTGTCTGGACATATCAATGCATGTATAAACTCATACATATAGTGCCCGTCCAGAAGTACATTGGATAACATTTATCACAAATATCATTCATATGGACTAAAAACTCACTACTATGTAACTTTTCATGCTCCTTCAGATGCTTCTTAAAGTTGAATGACTTGCTGCAGGTGGGGTGCGAGCAGATGAAGGTCTTCTGCTGGAGATGTTGGTACTTGGACAAGGGGGAAGTCGTGGCCTAATGGTTAGAGAGTCGGACTTGTAATCGAAAGGTTGCGAGTTCGAGCCCCCGGCCGGCAGGGATTGTAGGTGGGGGGAGTGAATGTCCAGCGCTCTCTCCACCCTCAATACCACGACTGAGGTGCCCTCAATACCACGACTGAGGTGCCCTTGAGCAAGGCACCGAACCCCCAACTGCTCCCCGGGCGCTGCTCCGGGTGTGTGTTCACGGTGTGTGTGTGTGTGTGTGTGTGTGTGCATTTGTTCACTACTCACTGCTGTGTGTGTGCACTTGGATGGGTTAAACGCAGAACAGATTGTGAGATGCTTTGCCATGCAGTCACATAAAACCTTGCAGTCATCATATATCTAATTTAAATCAAGTTTATTTTCTCACGGATCAGTGCAGAATAATGGAAATTAGAGTTCTTCTGTCTCAGAGTTGTTTTAGTCCAGTAAAGATTAATGAATGGGTCATGGACATATCAATACTGACTCACATTTAGATATTGCCGACTGGAGAAAATCTTATCGCAGCCTTCAAACTCGCAAGCCAAAATGACTTTGGATGTTGATTTTCTGTAAACACAGAGATAAGTATAATTATTATGTTAACATATGATACAACAGAACATTCAAAATAAAACCATGGAAATGTAACCAAATACATAAATAAATGACTGTTCTACTATTTAAAATATACATAACTATCTATACATTTTATACAGAAATATAAAATACTACATAAATGTTTTTAAACATATAGGTCGGTTAAAATAAATAAATAAAAATTATATATATATATATATATATATATATATATATATATTACAATACAATAACTAATATATTTATCTTGGTAAAATTAAATAACAAACCATTTTCTTTTGCCACCAATATGGCACGTCATCTTTCAGTAACTGTGGCCTGCAGAGAAAAATGAACAGCATTTGAGGTTCCATTTCAACTTATTGGGAATCAAAATACAGAAATATGTGCTGTTAGACAAATCACCTCATATTTTTAAGATTTCCTGCATTTTTGTTGGCATTGTGTCTCAGGATGATCTGCTCTACTCTGGGTCCCTCTGTTGGTTAAATTCAGCACTGCAGCTTCCTCATTGCTATGAAACAGAGAGTTCCTTTAACTTTTCATTCATTGCGTGTTTCAATATTAATGAATAGAGCACATACATATTAGTGGGACTTTGATTTTCAATGGAAACTCTTGCAGGTCCATCTCCTGTCAGCTCATTACTGTCTGCTGGGGATTTGACAATCAGAAAAAAATAAAAGAGACTTAAAACTGAAACAAAATATTATAAATACAGCTAAACAACCACCATATAAAGATACATACCCATGTTCTGAATGTAAAAAGTCAACAGCCACATCATTTCCTTCCTGTGTCCCAGGAGTCATTGTAACACCTTAACACATGGTTGTAGTTAGTTCTTGAATAACAAAAACAGCATATTTATTTGAGAAAAATACTTAAAAACAGTCACCTGCATTCTTGTTTTCCCTAAACGTTTCATATCTTGTCTTGTGTTTCTGTTCTGTATCATTTGTGGTAACTTCAGCATTTTGTTGTTGTTGTTGTCTGGTTTTTAATCTAGTTACCACTTCTTGTCTTTCTATGTGTCTGGCTCCTTCAGCCGCCTCCTGCCTCGTTGCTTGAGTCTCTCTGGGCTGAATGCAGTTCTACCACCTTGATTTTTTGATGTCATTACCTTCTTAAGAGGAGACCACAAAAAACGATGTCCATTTTCACAGGAGTATTTGAGACACACGTCCACCTCAGATGAGTTTTTGGACTCAGTTTCAGCTTCTCTTGTCCCTGCTGCATGAGAGCTCTGATCTCGCTCTGTTGATTTTTTGACTGTGGCAGAATGCAGGACAGGGGGAAGGGGGCACGTCTGTCCATGGTTGTGGACCATCAGGATGAGTTCCTGCAAAGACTCCTTGGTAGTTAACAAAGTGCTCGTCTCTCCTTTCCCATCACCTAAAGAAGCCCAATGTATAACCAGAGTAGACATGCGCTTAAACATAACTTCATTGTGCATTGGTATGGACACAAATACATTTATCATTGTAGTTATCCTCATACTATAGTTATAATTTTTGGTGTCTTTACTTGGCCTTGTCTTTACAAAATATGTTTTATTTACTTATGAAATACTCTATGAAATCATAGAGGTTAATATACTTGATAAATGATAAAGTATTATAGAATAAATTATGTCAGACTTGTCTTTTTGTTGGTGAGCTATGCCTTTAAGGAGGGAATCTGTGGTTTACCTGAGCACTTGATGCAAACTCTTGAAGCATAGCTGCAAAACATAAAGCAAATGTCATCGTCAGTTAGACCACATTTTATCTACAGTATAAAGCTTCACACACCACCAAAAGACCTGGCTGTCAGCCAAACCTAAATATGTTTAGACCTCCATAAACCACAAGTTCATCTGTGCTTTTCTGCCTATACTTTCTTTTAAGCTCACTCATAATTCCTGTCTTTTCCCTGTATGATTTGGAGCTAGATCAGAACAACTGGAAAAAATCTGAGTCTCATCTGCGAAGCCAGAATCAACAACTGCAGATGCAATTCAACAGGAATTCTAAAGAGCGCATCCAACAAACTGTCATTTAGTCGGTCTAAGGGTAACTGTATCTCTCTGCAGAACAGGATGACTGTATTATGCCTCTCCAGCAGATGCTGAGCGAGCTCTGAGTGAAGAGAGAAGCCTAGTTTCTCTTTGAGCTGACCCCAGCTCTGCAGACACGAGCCCAGCCGCACGCGAGACTTACTCCTGCGGGCATCCAGCTCCCTGCGACGCTGACTGCGCTGAGTGTCTTTAGAGGATGACATTTCACTTCCACTCAAACGACACTAAAGATGGAGCGAGAAATCAGGGGCCTGTTTCATAAAACAAGTTTACCAAATAAGCCAGACTTACTTCAGTTAGTCTGACTTAATTTGAACCAAATCAACTGACAATAAATCAGACTAACTGAAATAAACCTGGCTTATTTGCTAAACTTGATTTAAGAAACAGGCCCCAGATGAAGATGATGAGAGGTTTGTATGTTCGTTGCTGTAGTACAAATGTGGACTAAAATCATCAGACAGATGAATAAATTGTTTAATAAATGACAATCATTGCTTTCCAAAATGTCATATTTGCAATAATATCAATCGTGAAGGTATTGCAAAAGCACTGTAATGATTTTATTTACAATTACAGCTCAACTGCATAAATAAAGGGCTCTCAAATTAATTTATTAATATTAATTCATTATGACTACTGTACAATCATTTAATTTGGGGTAAATTTGCAGCCTTGTCAATCATTTAGACGTAGTTTTCTGTATTTTATTTTTCATAGAAAAGGAATTGAATATAAAACAGTTCATATAAAATGTAACTGATATTGACTATAATGTTCTGAAACATAAAGTGTTTTGTTGGGAAACACAAACACACAGAGTTGAAAAGTTTCAGGCTATATTTTGTACTGTTCATGGAAAGTGCCACCAGCAGCTGCTCTCACGCCTCATTTTATGTATATGCAGTCTTTAAGCTGACAACTTATAAGTAGCAGGAAAGAAACCACTCACATGCCTTAAATAAGACCCTGTGCGATAGTATTTGAGGGGCCCACTTGCTCAAACTGTTGCCCTTTTAAGGAGGACCCACTGATCAACTCAGTCTGTCGCTAAACTCGATATAAACAGCATTAAAAAAATATCGCGATGAAAGAGATGCTACACAGAAAATTATAATTCATCTTCTCAATGCGATTATTCGAAAAATGTCATCAGAGTATTAAGTCAAGCGAGCTGCAGAAACAGAAAGCAAATCGGAAATTTCCTGTCCCAGAAGTCTTCGCGGCACAGCTAGGATCTATGGGAAATGTAGTCCAAAAACGAACATATGTGTCATATTATTATTTTATATGATCAGCCAGTGTGTTAAGCATTAAAATACTTGATCTAAGTCATTTCTAAGAAGTATAACTGCGCAAACAAAATAACAGAATGTAGATATGCATATTATTGTTTACATTTCTTAAGTAAACTACCTTAATACACTGTGTGCCATGATTTCCATAGCCTATAATTTACACATTTAACATTTTCAATAATTCTATGAAATATAGACTAAATACACTCGGTTTTATAATAACACTACATTTATTACTACTACAACTATGCTAATAACAGTATTACAATTAAAATATTTGAATAAATGGGTACACACTCTCATTTAATTTCTAGGGCCCACACAGCCACTAAAAACATTCAAAGTTCCTGTTAGCAAAAGGTAGCAAAAATGCAACAGGGTGAAAGACACAAGATAAGGAGTGTAACGACGAGAACTCAAAAAGGAAGCAACATCAGTTTCACATGTGAGATTGGGCTCAACCCACAGCTGCATGTATCAGATCACCCTACCACACATGCTCACTAGGAACACGCAACGCACACTGCTTACCTCTCATCTCACACCCCAGGCCACAATGGATGAACTCGGTGAGTTGTTCAACCTTCTAAAGTGTATGTCTTTCTATCACTAAAGTCTTAATCAGTGTAAATATGTAACATATTTGTAATCCAAAGACTGAGATGATTTTCTAAGTTTATTTTCTATCGTTTTACTACAATTCTCTGGTAGTCTCATTTAGACTGTGACCTAATGCAAGCAGGTATTTGTGGTATGAGTATTTTTCTGTGACTGTTTACTCATATTAGACTAAAACACTCATCAGCATGCCACACATTTCAATGTGACCAGTGCATTATCAGTGAAAAGCTGTGACATAACACAGTAATGAATCGACACAGATGCTGTTGTTTCCTGAAGATGTAACAGGATGTAATAGGTTTGAATACAGGTTTGTGTACTCAGGCCATTCTAAGAGAGAGTTTGAAGTATTGTCATCCAAAAAAAAAAAATATATATATATATTATAAATAATAAATATATACATTTTTTACTGGTAGCACTTTGGTATGCTAAGGATTTATTTTTCTTCTCTGCATGTGAGAAGTAATGACTCCTGTCACTCTTAAGAATAAATTGATGTTCTTGTGAAGGATTTTTTTTTTTAAGCTCCCATTTTTCTTGGTATTTTGACAGAAGTGAGTCAGATAACCCATGTCTATATTTCTATATTTCTATGTCAGCAAAAAAGTGTGGCAAAAGTTTGAAAATCATGTGTTTGTTTTTTTATGTTCTGCATCCGTTGCGATGACAGCGACGTGCCTTTTCACTTCCTCAGGAAATGACACGGATTGCTAACGTACAGTGGCTTTCCTTAGGTTCAATCATAACCATCAATACTTCAGTGTAGAGTGTTTTTGTTTTGTTTGGTCGGTGTATGTGTCAAAGTTTGCGTGCAGTGTAACTGATTTCAGTGCAGGTGTTTGATGTGTGAATTTGATATTGCAGACATGCTTTTAGAGGAGTTGGCTCAGAACTCCACCCAGACTTCAAATGTTCCTGCACCCATTCCACCCAAAACTCTCCAACTGGGAGCCTCGATTAAAAGTAACAACACAACTCAGCTTGAACAAGTAATTACATTTCAGGCCAATTCATTTTCTAATTAAATTTAAACAAGAATTTGAAAAGCATTAAAATTTCTAAAACTTTGGGGCTTTTTTTCAGGATTCTTTGATGAATCGAAAGTTCAAAAGAAGCATTTATTTGATATAAATAAAAATAATTTTTTGGTCCCTTTGGATCAATCTAATGCATCCTTGCTGAATTAAAATATGAACTTCTTTAAAAAAAACTAACATCTTACCGACCCCAAACTTTGAACTATTAATATCTACAGTATTTAGTCCCAAACTGAGCCACTCTAATGTCTTTCTCCTCCCAATACAGACTGAATCCTCTGGATTTGTTGCTGGTCCAGGAAAGACATGTAATCCCTACAGGTATATCCACCTCCCTCCAAAATCTGGAGTAGAAAGAGCCTGTCTGTTGATGTATCTTATATATAAAAAAGCTTTTGGCATACATGGTGTCCTTGGAGGTTCAGCAGTTCAATAATAAGAAGAATCTTTTTCTAGTGTGGTTCCAGTTCCCGTGGAGGCCGGAGTGATGAGTCCCGGCACAGCTACACGAGAGCTCGACTCCATCATGAATGAGCTGCTAGGGCTAGGCCTGGAGGTGAGTGAAATATGAGGTGGACATCAGTTCATGCATCAGCTGCTGTGTTAAAACACTATTGCACAGTATGAGTATCACCAGAAGAGGTCAGTATAAGCATATTAAGGCTTGAGTTTTCTTTCAGTAATTGACAAGGGGGCGTAAATTAGGAAATGTATGCTCCCTTGTCAATTACTGAAAGGAAACGCATTAAAATTGTCCAAAATTGCTTTGTTTTGTAGGTTTCAGAACCAGTTCCCACATCAAATCCACCTCCAGTGGCTCACAAATCAATGGAAGACAAAAAACCAGAGGAAACTAAAGAAAGTGATAGTGGAAAGCAAAAAGAGGCTAAGAAACCACAGCATCCTCCTCTGTCAGAGAAAGTATCCAAAAATGTGGATGCTATAGACGACTTGCTGGGCTCTCTCAGCTCAGACATGGAGAAAATGGGGGTCCAGACAGCTGCCAAAGGCCACTGTGCTTCTTGTGGCAAGTGTATAGCTGGGAAGGTATACTACCAAGATGCAGACAACAAATCTGCAAATTACTAATCAGTTTTCTGTACTAACAAACATGTCATCCTGTATTCCAAACTGCAGATGATCACAGCTCTTGGTCAGGTGTGGCATCCAGAACACTTTGTGTGCACAGCATGCAGCGAGGAACTGGGCACATGTGGTTTCTTTGAGAGAGACGGCAAGCCGTACTGTGAGAAAGACTACCAGAACCTCTTCTCCCTTCGTTGCGCTTACTGCAAGGGTCCTATTACTCAGGTGACCTGCCATTTCTTTCTCTATTTACTCTCTGAAAGCTCCTTGTTAGAATTTCCTCAGGCATGTTAGTTGAAAATTGGAAAAGTTATGACGCAATCCAGTAACTGAATTATTACAAATTATTACAGTAAACATTATAGTAAACCGGATTATTATGAATTATTAAAGTATTATAAGTAAACAAAATTAATTAATAACCTAAATGTTTATATATATTTATGTATGTATGTGTGTGTGTGTGTATGTTATATATATAATTACTAATATATTTTTATAAAAATCATAATATTAATTTATACATTATTTTTTATTATTTTAATTTAAATTTAATTTAAATTTATTTTTTATTTTATTTTATTTTGTAACAAAAATATAGTTTTTATTAAATAAATATGATTATATTTTCCCCCTGCTGTATACGACTCATTTTTGGACCTGCACCCACCAGTTGAGAACTACTGCTCTAACACACAACTATTAAACTAAATAGAGTCTATATTTGAATTTAAATAGCAATAAAATGCAACACTAACTTAAATAAATAAATAAATGTGGAATGTGATTTTCAACTCTTTCACTTCACAAACATATGAATTATTCTAGACAATCAAGCAGGTGATAATTTATTGTGTTTTGCACAGAACATTCTAACAGCGATGGATCAAACATGGCACCCAGAACATTTTTTCTGCAGCCACTGTGGAGATCTATTTGGACCTGATGGTGAGACAACTGCAGATTTATCAATTAAACTAAAACAATTTATTACCACACTACATTCTGTGAGTCAGCAGATCTGGTCGTCATTTGAGAAATGACCGTTTGTACTGAATGAATCTGTCTTTTCCAGGGTATATGGAGAGAGATGGTAAACCATATTGCTCTAGGGATTTCTACCGCCTCTTTGCACCCAAATGCTCCGGCTGTGGAGAGCCAGTGAAGGAGAACTATCTGTCTGCAGCCAATGGAACCTGGCACCCTGACTGCTTTGTCTGTGCGGTGAGTGAATTAGTGGCGTTGAAGGCTGGAATGCAATACAGTCATGTGACTCACTCCTTATAAATAAGGAATATGGAGTCAGTCAGTCTGTACTATTGTGTGAGCTTCAAAGGTGAATTCTTCACCTGCCTAATCTATTACTCCAGAACATTCTTCTTCATTAAACGTTTCTTTAATACCCTCTTTCTGCATCTCTCTCCAGGACTGTCTGAAGCCTTTTACAGATGGTTGCTTCCTGGAGTTGAACGGTCGGCCCCTCTGTTCCCTGCACTATCACTCCAGACAGGGCACTCTGTGTGGGACCTGCGGAGAGCCCATCTCGGGTCGCTGCATCTCTGCTCTGGACCGCAAGTTTCACCCTGAACACTTTGTCTGTGCATTCTGCCTTCGGCAACTGAGTCAGGGGGTGTTTAAGGAGCAGGCAGGGAAGCCATACTGTTCGGTTTGTCATACGAAACTCTTTGTTTGAGAAACGTGACGTTTCTCAAGCAAAAACAAGGTTATAAAGCAGTGGTTCTCAACCTTTTTAAAGTCCCCCCACCTTCAAAATAATCTAAAATATACAAATAAATATAAAATCAACAAGTTAATATACTAATATATTAGAAAATATATTGCATTAATTAACCAGGATTCATTTTGTGATAGTGTTTCCAGGAGTGTTTCCACCTGTGTTTTCTTCAATAAAAACAATATTTAATGAGGGAAAATAAACAAATAAAAATGTGACTTCAGTTTCCATCTTTTAAAAAAAATTTTTTTTAAGCATTTCAAATAAGATTATTTTAACATAATAGTTAAATAATAAATAAATAATAATTTTTAAATTTATTTAAATACTTTAAAGTCACCCTGTGACCCCTTGAGCCCCCCTAGTGGCCCCCGACTCCCTGATTGAGAACCACTGTTTTAGAAAGAAGTATAATGGAAGGAGTGATACATACACCATTTTTTTCTATTTTGTTTCATGGAAAACAAATTTAAGCTTTTTAGAGAATGCAAGTCAAATGCAAGACAGTGTAAACTGTACTCAGAAAACATCTTAAAAATGTATTGTTTATTATATTTTTAAACTAAGTAAACTATAGCAATATGTTAAATGTCATTATTTAATTATATCATCATGTCACATCAATGAAGCTGTTGTAATAAATGTTGAACAAAACCAAAAATGATTGTAAAAGATCTGAAATGTTCGTAAAAAAAAAGGGGATTTGTTGTCTTTTACTCAAGTAGACTATGACATGAATTCAATTTTGCTCTCATAGCATAACAAAACATCTATACATCTCCGCAGGCCTTTGAGGAGATTTCTGGGTCTTGTAAATGCTATTGATGTACTATTATTTCAACAAGGTTTCAATGACTAAGAAGACTCAAGATCCTAATTAACTTAATACCCATGTGTTTTCATAGCCCATGCATTACAATAACAACATGGGGACATTTTCTGTAAACATTCAAAAAGGGTTAAAATAACACCGATCGCCATTTTCTTGCTTGAATATACATGAACTCTACAGAAGCCTGTTGATTTTGGTGTGTGCATGACAAAGTCACATGAGGGAACATCACTATACAGTAGGTATTGCTCAAGATCCCTTGATTTGTCAGCTCACTGCACTGTTACTCAAGATTCAGCCAGGCAGTAACTTTAAGGACGTGCCTTCTCATCTTCAAAGAATGCTCTTTGATGGTAAGAGATGACAGCTGCTTTTGGGGAGGATGGGTCAAAGATCAAGATGTTTATCACACAGTCATGAACCACAGAACAACCCACAGTGAGTGGACAAACACTCATACAGTATGTGGTGAAGTTAGGATTTTAATGAAGTGACTCAATCTAGCGTTTGCTTACCATAAATGACACAAATTCAGTTATTTGCTTTCCGTGCCTTTCTGAATACAGACACCAACCCATCCCTGCACTTCACACCCCCTGCAACAGCCTGGAACATAACATTTATTTCCATGATTTGCCATTTTCGCTGTTGTCTTTGCTTGTTTGTTCACAATACCTGCAAAACTTCTGATGGTTTGGCTGGCGGCTGGCCTAGAACATGGGCATGTATATGCTAAAGTTGGGGCCGTAACTATTAGTGAACCCGACTGTAACGTCACAGTCAGTGTTATGTTCTGATTTGCCTGTTTTTCAGTGGTCTTTTGCATTCCCAAGATTTACATAAGAAGGAGGAAACAATGGTGTTTGAGGCTCACGGTATGTTATTTCCATGTACAGAACTCTTATTCAACTATGCCAAGGTAAATACAGTTTTCCATTCTATGGCACCTTTAAAGCAAAAAACAAAAAAACAAAATTCACACTATAACATTCATTGCAGCATTTTTTAAATATCACAAAACTACCAAATAGATTTGTATATTAAATAGATTTTTTTATAATGTTTTATATTCTTCTATCAAATTTTGAGTGCTGAGAAAAAGCTCTGAATATCTTCCTCTCATAAATAGAAATTGGGAAAGAGCAAGAGAGAGAAGGGAAGAGGAACACAGAATGAAGTGGTTGGGAAGATGTGTGAGCGTTGAGTTTATAAATCATGCTGTCATCACTGCATTAGAACTCTCTTTTCTGGTTTATGCAGACTGGATTCAAATACGTTGCTGTCACAAAACAACAGTAGCTGCTCTCTTTCATATTCTCTTGCTCCCTCTTCTCTATTTACTGTTCCTTTGCTCAAATAACTGCTAATCTAGCTGTAATATAGAGCTTCCTGAATGGGGTTTCTGTTCACACCGCGGGAAACGCGCTGGGATTCGAGATTGACTCAGGAAAAGGGCTCACAGTCCTCCTCTTCCGAGCAATCTGCTCACAAATGTCCAATCCTTGGAGAATAAGATGGACGATATTAGAACCAGGATTAGTTTCCAACGGGACATTAGGGACTGTAACATCCTTTGTTTGTCCGAAACTTGGCTTTCGTCCTCGGTCCCGGACACTGCTGTTATGCCAAGTGACAGCCGAGGCCGGTAAATCCAGGGGTGGAGGAGTGTGTTTCATGATCAACAAGAAATGGTGTGACCCCAGGAATATCTCCATTCTGTCGCGTTCCTACTCGCCTCATCTGGAACAGCTTTCCATTATTTGCCGCCCATTTTATCTGCCCAGGGAGTTTTCATTGATCATTGTTACTGCTGCGTACATTCCACCACAGGCGGACACCGGCTTGGCTTTGTCTAAACTTCACGATGTGCTCAGCGGCTACACTAACAAACATCCTGACGCTGCCTTTATCATCACGGGAAACTTTAGCAATGCCAACCTCAGGCAGGTCCCCTGTGGTGTGACCCCTGTGAGTTCTAAACTCACAGACCTCTGCCTAAACTCCTCACTCTGTGACTGGATTCAAGACTACCTCACCGGCAGACCTCAAGTGGTGAAAGTTGGCCAGTTCACCTCAAACTCCATCACTCTGAACATAGGAGCCCCACAGGGCTGTGTCCTGAGTCCCCTGCTCTACTCTCTCTACACGCATGACTGCGTGTCCTCTCACAGCTCCACATCTATTATCAAATTCGCTGATGATACTGTGGTTCTGGGCCTCATCTCCAACAATGATGAGACCGCATACTTGGATGAGGTGCCAGGACAACTGTCTCTCTCTGAATGTGAGCAAAACTAAAGAGCTGATCATGGACTTTAGGAAGAGACAGCAGCAGCCCTACACTCCTCTTATGATCAGTGGGACCCCTGTGGAGAGAGTGAGTAGCTTCAAGTACCTCGGTGTAAACATCTCCGAGAACCTGACTTGACTTGACTACACACATCCAAACACTGGTTAAGAAAGCCAGGCAAAGACTGTACCATCTGTGACAGCTGAGGAAATTCAGGGTCTCACCAGCAATCCTGAAAACTTTCTATTCAGGGACCATAGAAAGTGTATTGACTCAGTGCATATCAGTATGGTATGGAAACAGCTCCAATCAGGTCTGCAAAGCACTACAGAGAGTTGTGCGCTTAGCTGAGCGCATCTCAGGGTCTGCTCTCCCCTCTCTGCAGGACATCTACCTCAAACGCTGCAAAAATAGAGCTGTCAAAATCATCAAGGACTCAAATCACCCTGGTAACCGACTATTCACTTTGCTCCCATCTGGTAAGCGCTTCCGTAGTCTGATGGCAAAAACTGAGAGACTTAGGAGGAGCTTCTTCCCCCAGGCCATCAGGCTCCTAAACTCTAACTCTGTGTCATAACATCACTTGACTCCATGTAAATATCACCATATCAATAAGCTATTCATAATTTTTCTCTACCTCATATTGCTGCTATTTAAATACCCTGTGCAACTTTTTTGCACATTTCTTTTGCACATTCCTGTTATATTACTATTTAAGTCAACAACATACTGACCTGCACATTTATATTTATATTTATATTTTATATTTTTTATCTTTTATTTTATTCTTTTATTTTTTTTTCTACTTTTCTTTTTCTTAATATTTGTATTCTATATAATTGCACTGTCCTTGGAGCGGACCTGACCTACATTTCACTGCTGGTTATACTCTGACTTCTGGTTCTGTGGTACACAGCTGCTGGGGGGTTCTAAATGTGGTTGCTACATGTGGTTAATAGGGTGTATTTATTTTTCCCAGTTTGATAGGCATATACTCCATCCTCCTGCTCAAAATATTTTTTTCAGAGACAGGATAGAGCTTAAATAGGTTGGAATTCAGCATGACATTATGAGCACATATTGAATCAGACATGTCTAGTTCATTGAACTTGAGACTCAACTTGAGGTTGGATCACTAAAACAACCAGCCACACAGTATTGGTTCCCATTTTTTATAGACAAAAATATAATGGAAGTCAATGAAAACCGAAACTGTTTGGTTGCCAAAATTTGGAAGTAAGTCATTTCATTTTTGGGTAAACTATCCCTTTTACTGCTGCAATCATTTCAGTCAAATTCACCAACGAATCTTTCAATGCAATCTGATAATCCGGTACATTAAAGGTGCCATAGAATGAAAAACTGTCTTTACCCTGGCATATTTAAATAATAACAGTTCTGTACATGGAAATGACATACAGTGAGCCTCAAACACCATAGTTTCCTCCTTCATATGTAAATCTCGTGATTAAAAAAGACCACTGAAAAACAGGCGAATCAGAACATAACACCGACTGTGACGCCCCCAACATTTGTAATCACTACGCCCCCAACATTTGCATAAACCCGCCCTTGTTCTAAGCCCGCCGAACCATCAGAAGCTCTGCAGGTATTGTAAATAAACAAGCGCGGACAACAGCGAAAATAACAAAATAAATTTTATGTTCCAGGCCGTGCAGGGGGTGTGAAGTGCAGGGATGGGTTGGTGTCTGTATTCAGAAAGGCACAGAAAGCAAATAACGCGAGCCACTAAAGGGACATGGTTAGCTCCTTGCTAGCGGTAGCCTGTTACAGTACATAAGATTTCACTCTCAGTAAGGAGAGATGAGGATGATGGCGAATGACTTGCAGATCCTGAGCACCACTGACAAGCATCTGATCTTGTGAAATGTGTGGTAAGTACTGTTGCTCCATAATGTAAACATAGTTTGTGTGATCGCGTCTCTTGAAAGTGAAACTATAACGCGATCGATGGATCGTTCAAAAGCAGTTTCAATGCCTCGCATATTAATAACGGCTCCCTGATGCCCGCGTTTTATATACAGTATAATTACCCGACGATATAACTGCGAGAGAAAGTATTTAAATATATATTTTCCTCCCTGTGCTTCCTTCTTGCTGATGAGCCGTACTGTGAAACAGCCAATCAGAGCAGGGCTCAACATTGAGCAGCACTGTGAAACAGCCAATCAGAGCAGAGCTCATTATTATTCATGACCCTGCCAAATAAGCCAATAACAGACTGTTTCATTCTAGGGAGAAATCCTAGGGTTGTAAATGGATATGTAAAATCGTTTCTGGAGATTTTTTGCCCTTACCTAAGCCACATACCTTCTGTGTAGATATCAGAGAACAATTTAAAATACTGTATCAATGCATTCTATGGCACCTTTAAAAATAATTGGGTCTCTAAGCAGAAGGAAACAAGTGAATGTCTTTAAGTCATTGATTCATTCACTCAACCTTGTTGTTTGAAATACCATTCATTTAGGAATAAAACTCTATAAATATTTGCATTGGCAGAGGCAAATTAGATCAAATACCTGGCAATTATGTGTATAAAATGTAAATTACTGAATATTAACCCCTTGTATCTTGAACTGTTGTTTAAAAGCAATAACCATCCAGCTTGCTTCAACAATATGAGAGAATTATTGGGAGCAATGGTGTTTAGTACCTTTAAAGCCATAGGGAATGAAACGGGAGCACTCAACCTCATTAAAGCGGCAGAAATAAAAGGCCTGTCAATAAGTGTCGGTGTGGCAGGAGTCAGGTGACATTTACAGCTGTAGGGCTGAAGGAGGCCGGTGGGTGAATTGGCCCATGGATCCTATAGGGAGGGTAAATAGAGGGGAGTCGTTCTGAAACACTACCCTCACCTGAACCAGACCTTGGCCTCTCTGTCACCCCACCAATCCACACAGCCATGACATAGGTCACAAAGCACCGTAAATACTGCCCAACCTGGCAACCCTGAGACCACACTCCCATAATAAACAATGAAGCCAATAAGTGTCCAGTATGTCACTGCCAGACAAGCCAGTGAGTGTGTAACCCCATGAACAAAACCACATTCAGCGGTCTCAGACTCCTTATAAAGGACTGGAAAGATGAATGTGGACCGCTGGATGCCAAAATGATTAACTGTATGTGATACTTAATAAAACCAATGAAGTCAACTGTAACTTAATCTATTTATGGAGCAAACGTGAAATGCAGGAGTGTCAGCAGAGCGGTGTTTTATTGATTTATTTGCCATGTCTTCCATCACCAACATGGAGACACGTAGTAACATTTAATCTTATCCGATCCAGATGTTTGCCAGTGCAAAGTTAGATGTTAGAGAGATGTTTAGTTAGATGTTTTTTAGTTGTTTCTATTTTTAATATACTAGAAACTATTTGTATAAAAAAATTATAATATAAAATATTATGATTGCATAATATATAAATAAAATAATTCATAATGATTTATTAATATGAAAATGATATGATTTCTTCTCGTACACCTCATACAGAAAAAATTCAGTGAGAATTACTGACCCCTGACAAAATCTGTGACCTGTAATTCAATTGAAGCTTTCCATTTCCATGGCAAATCCTGAATTAGTATCATCTCCAAAAATAAAATGAAAAATACTTCATATGTAATGATGTTTTTAGCTAAAAGGTTAAAGCTAGGTAAAGCTTTACAGAGCACAAAGTTCAAGTCTGTGTATTGAAGTAACTGCCCTCTAAAGAGTGGATTTTAAACGAAGACAAAAAGTGACAACTTCAACACCCCTAATTGCATCCTGGTGACTCAGAGCCCATATATTAATTAGACAAGCTCATTCAAAGCTGGAGGAAACAGGCTGCATTCTCTCTGCCGCTACCCATATTTGGTTTGGCCCACAGCCAGCCTAGCGCAGGTATCACATCAGATTAATGACTAGCTTCTCTGTACAGAGGACTTCCTGTAGTGCATAGCTGAGGCTCCCTGTGCCAGGCAACGTTTTTTCCCTCTTTATCATTTGATCTGTGGTTTCACGCTCTCTTTCCTTCAGCCAGTTTTGGCCACTAATTCCTTCTTTCAACTAAGGACACATGGTTTAAATGAGAATGCAACAAGCTGTTTGCATTGCTAAATAATGACTGTTTTCAAACAGGTGTCCAAGAATCCATTAATTTGAAGAATTTTATTAAAGGGATAGTCCACCTAAAAATGAAAATTCTGTCATCATTTACTCTCCCCTCATGTCGATCCAAAACTGTATTACTTTTGTGTGGAACACAAAATAATGTATTTTGAAGAATGTTGGCAACCAAATGGTTTTGGGTCCCATTGACTTCCATAGCATAGACAAAAATATTATGGGATTCAATGGGACCCAAAATTATTTGGTTACTAAAATTCTTCAAAGCATCTTTTGTTTGGGTGGACTTTCCTTTAATATATGTTTTTATCAATTGTGGGCCCTCTGAAATGCGACTCGTGTGTGCAGTAAGTCACCAACGGAATTCGAAAAAAACAACAACTCTGCCTCGTAAACAGAAAAGTAACTATGGAGACAGCAGCGATCGGAGGCAACCTGGGAGAGCTTCAAATCAACCTCAGACCGCAATCCTCCCACACACTAAATCCTCCTCTCTCATCTCTCCTCTCATTTCCCCCTCATCTGATACTCCTCCTCCTCCCCTGAAACTGAAAAGTGCAGCAGCAGCTTCATGAAGGTCTGATTTACTGTCGTTCACGCTCTGCTGACCCCCTGAGATCTGTGGAAGTGTGAAGGCTGTGACAGAGAGATCTCTGATGGGATAATAAATGTTGACATTTGTCATCTACAGGACCTGATTCCCTAAAGTCTCATGCACTATAAATTTGATGGTTTGTTTTGTAAAATTACAATCTCCAAATGTAAATTTGCTTCCTAGAGTCAAAACTCCTTACAGTCTTACATGTAAATGTATATTACATAATATAGCAAGATCAATAGCTTTTTGGTTTATTAAACTATATCATTAAAAACACAAACACAAAACTAAATTACACAATAGCGTTATGCAAATAACTTTACTTGGATGGCAAAAAGGACTGCGGGTTTGTTTTACAAAATCAGATTACTTATATATACTACACTGATAAAAATGTTCTGTGGTGAAGTAAATACAAATGTATCTTCTACATGAAAAACAAATGTAATTTCAACATGAAAAAGTTAGTTTAGGCAATAATTTGCTTACTGTCAACTCTAAACTATCCTATCACAATAAAAGGCAAAAATGCCAAAAAATAAATCTTCAAACAAATAAATTCTATATTAGTACCCAATTCAAGCTTGTAGAAATTAAAATGTAAATATCAATGTTATAAAAGTAAGTAAAACCTACTCAACTTTTCTGATACTGGTGTTCACATCATGCATTGGGGCATGAATAATTAATAAGCTTGATTTGGTTGCTGTTTTCCAGCTGTATTTACACTGTTTTATCATTGCTTTTGTTGTTAGGTATAGTAACTTGCAATGTTATTACATCTGGAGTTCATTTTCTACTCAAAATAACACATTCTCCAAAAATATCCACAGAATGTTGAGTACCAATATTGAAGTCTGTGTTCAAGTGACTGCCGCATTACTAATTATGTAGATATGGTGTTTACATGACATCTATTGCATTATTTACTTAGAAGTTACTGAGTAAAACATACACTTTAAAAGCATGGTGTAATTCAGTGCTATATTGAGTGAAGCAAAGCAGTGCCAAAGATTACTCAAACTTTTAATGGCCAAGCTAAAGTTACTTATTTTCTTTGTTAATTTTACTTAACTTAGGTAAGTAAATTTGACTTAATTATATATGTGAAATTGAATATAATTATGTAGTATTTACTCACTTTCTTTATGAATGTTAAGTCCAATAGTATGTAGATTTTATTTGACGATAACAGATACATTGAACAGAGCAGAAAAATTTTATAAATCTTGATACTTGATTTTATCAAGGAAATCCTACAAATGATTTTTTTCAGTGTACTATTTAAAAGTTTGGGGTCTGATTTGCTTTGTTTTGTTTTTTGAAGGAAAGAAATCCATACTTTTATACAAGCAATGATGCATTAAATTGAAAAGTGACAGTAAACCCATTTCTAATGTTACGAAAGAGCCCCTTAAAAATATTAATTAAAAATAGGTGTATGGCTCTCCTACTTGCAGTGGTATTATGTTTCAGCATAAACTGTATTTTTTGGAGGGACAGCGCCTTCCAAAATACGTAAGGAAGTTCAGACATTATTGAGAGATTTGTCTCATTGAGGAGTGGTTAACCACATGAGAACTTAGTTGATCGGTCTCTCTCTTTCTCTCTGTGTGTGTGTGTGTGTGGATTTGAAACAAGGGTCTTACTAGATGATAAATCACAGGCTCTGTCAGGAGAGACTTGAGCCTGGGGGTCTGTCTGGCCCCTGTCATGGAAAACACTAAGAGTCCCTCTCTCACACACTCATACACATTTATAAACACCCACACAGAAAAGCTTATTAATGTGAATAGCAGAGGAATCTGTGCTAATCTAATCTAATTAACCACGTGCAAAATCCCCTGAACAAAGCCCCAGCAGACTGTGCACTGATTGAAGGGCAGGTCTGCTCTTTTGCTTTCATAGCTGTTTGGTGATCAAAAAAAAAAAGTCGAACAGAACTGGAAAAGAACAGGAACCTCTGTGATTTCTCATAGAGTTAGCCCTAATTTATCATTTATATAAAGTGCGTGAGTATGCATGGATGGGATCTTTCATCTTTTCACAAGTTTCGCAAGACAAATAACTTTTTTTGCAAAACATTGATTAAAGTGCTCTGCTTTGTAGCTCTCAGTCCTCATACAAATTATAGTGCTGTTTTAAGTTAACACCACATTTCATACGTGCAAGAACACAGTTTTTCCCACTTTAATTTACAACTTCTAAGTGTCCGTCTGACATTAGAAACTCTTTTTCTCTGCATCAAACATTGGTTCCTTGTTTTATCAGAGTATCACATTCCATCATACTGAGCCAGGATAAACAGGAAAGAAGGGATTGTTGCTATTTTTCATCTCTTTCTTTCCTCCTCTTGGATGGTATGTGGTGGTCAGGCTATGAAATTGTTTCCACTTAATAAATAAAAAAAAAAACACTGTTGCAGCTCAAGGGGGATTATTTTCCCAATTACCTGCACCGCGGCTCATTTACTGTCTTGAGTCCTGTATCTTCAAAACAGAATTCTGTCTCCAAACACACTGAAGCAGTTGACTGGGTATCTGATGAAAAAAAAAAAGGAAAAAAAGATGAATACAATTACAAACTGGAACATTATATTATATTCTATCAAGGTTTTTAATATATATACATATATATGTATTTATATATCTTAGCAACGGCACCTTTTTACTTACAGAAGCCATTAATTTATTTGGATTGTCATTAGCTTTTTTTTTTAAAGCACTTTTGTTATTGTGCAGTCTTATTGTGAAGTTGGTGTTGCATCGTGTCATCAAAAAGATTAAAGTTTACCTTTGCAATCTTTAAAAAAACAAAGAAAAACTTGTTTCGCTTCATAGACAACACTGCACGTTTTATTTTTTACAATAACATGCTACATTTAATTGTCTTAGTAGTTTTATGGGTAATATAAAAAATGTGGTTAAATTTACTTTAATAATCCTTTAAATAACAGAGTTTAGAAAAAAACATTCTTAGAATTCTCTTCGTTCTTTAAAAAAAGAAACATTTACTTAACGGCACATTACGATTTAGCTGTGATCTCATTCTGAATAAGAGAATCAGATTACAATACTGGCATGCTTCTCATCCATCCATGCATCATTTAGAATCGACAAATGATGATAAGAGAACACGATGATGCGCTGATCGGCTGTGGCTTGTCCTGAGAAGGGAGTTTTACAAACAGAAACAAATAAAAGTGTTTCATAACATGTCTCCATGTGTATGGAATCTGTGTTTGACAGCAGAGTGGAAAAAATGGAGGAAATGCATCACACGGAATGACTGTTTTTTATTATGTCTGAGCATAAGGCACTCATCTCATTTAAATCAAATTGAGGGAAACGGTGCTATCACGTACAGAATCTAAGATATGATGTGACTCAACACCGGCAAATCTGCAACTATCTGAGATTGATTTAGGAGGAATCAGCGTCTCATCCCTGATAGCACACGAATCTGGCTGGACCGTGAGTGCAGCCATTAATCAAGCTGCCTGTCTGCATACGGGCCGTGCTGTGTTTTTAACTCCCTGTTGAGAGGTGTGTGTTTTAACTTTAAAGGTGAGAGGTGTGTGTTTGGCTTTAGGCAAACAGAGTCCTTCACCTTTGCCCACGCATTTAAAACAAACCCCTACAGGCTTTAGTAGGGGGTCCGGCCCAGTGAAACTGAGCCTGGCTGAAACTTCTGAAATGCAAACCCTTTGCGAAAAACAAGTGCACTTTAGCATACTTTCACATACGCATTACAGAAATAATATACTTTAAAAGAACATACTACTGAATGTAATATTTTCAGACACTTAACTGCATGTTATTTATAATAAAAATGAAAATATATTATGCTTTAAAATTATTCTAAATTCAATTAGCTGAACTGGGGAGTGCTTTTTTGATCCACTTACTGTATACATAATTTCATAATTACTTTTTTTGTCTTTGATTGGTTAAGATATATTGCTGAATGTCTGACAAGCATTTATGGAAAACTAAAATGTAATTTTGCATTTGTATGTCACGTGACATTTTTGTAATCATGAATTCGCAATTTAGTTCATTTAAAATATAGTAACTTTAAATGTAATACTGAATAATGCAGTTAAATATTGTAAGTGTACTTCTTTAAAGCACAGCAAACAATTATTAAAAATGGACTTTAAAGTAAAACTTTTCATTTGACATTTTATGTTTTATGTTTATGTACACTACATGTGCACATTCTATCATCCACCTCATCATCAAAGTTATTGATTAATGATTTTTTTCTGAATATGATAATGATTTCAACACTACTCTTCGTGCCTGGAAAAATGACGTGAATGATTCATTCATGTCTCACACAGAAAAACACATACTTGCATAATTTCTTCCATACAAACTGTGCGTGAAATGAATCTGCACAAACATGTGGCACGTAAGGCCAAGGCCGCTGGCAGGA
This sequence comes from Barbus barbus, assembly GCF_936440315.1. Lineage (NCBI taxonomy): Eukaryota > Metazoa > Chordata > Actinopteri > Cypriniformes > Cyprinidae > Barbus > Barbus barbus. The sequence goes on from NC_136757.1 coordinate 20,082,839, forward strand.
CAATAAACAAATCACAAAATGAAAACAGCATAACGCGTGCTTCCTTTTCCTACGCGTACTGTAGATTACAGTAAAAGCTCAGACACATGCTCCGAATCAGCAGGAGAAGCAGAAAATGAGAGCTGAGCTTTTCCTGGAAGCGCCCACACTCACAATGTTTTTTTTGTTTCGTTTTTTCGGTTATGTGCCGTTCATTGAGAAGAAGGGTTGTTGGATCATTGAAGGAAGGAATGGATGGGTGGGATGTTTCCTAGGCTTATCATGTCTCTACTGTCAGCTTCTCTTTGCTTCTGGGTTGAGCCAGAGAGCAACAACAGTTTGTGAGCTGAAATTGAAAACATACAGCAGAACAAGAAAAGACAGGATCTGATTGTGCTGTTTACTGACAGCACTGGATGAAAACAAACTATAGACGAAAGCAGCACGACTGTGGTGTCAGGAAGTGCTGAGTCTTTCATGGAAAAGGAAAGCATAGCATTTTTTTCCCTTCTGAGAAAATTACTTGCACTTATAGTATCCCTGGAGAGCTTTAGGTCATTGCATTTGTTTTGGTCTCCCCTTTCAGTCATTTATGTAAGACATAAAATGCTAGACAAGATATTTATTTGACTTTTATTTATCTGGTGAAGTAGCCAACTTCGTGAAGGACATTACACAAAGACAAGAATGACAAGAAAGTGATAGTTTGATAGAACTGGTAATGCACTTCTGCGAGTTTTGAAAAATGGCATTTCAATTCTGTCCACTTGACAGACTGAGGAAGCAGTCCACATCTCTCTCCCATGGCCCACTGGCCCGCTGTGATTTATCTATGATTTCTGAGGCAGAAATAATCAGCACAACCTCAAATCACAGCATGGACACACACAAACATTTAAAAGCACCAGCATGAGAAAGCTAACAATCAGCTAACCATTTATTTTTGCAGGACTTTAGAAATGTCTTCATATCAACATATAATCTAAAGGGGTTATTTTGTAAAACATGTCAAAAGAGATGTGGAAAAAGACAGATTTGATCATTTGATAATATATATATATTTTTAACCATTTTAAAGTAATAGATGGAACCGAATGTTAGTTTTTAGCCCTTTCACCTCCCTTAACAAAAGTAAAAAATTCTGTCTCTGTTTTACAAGAATATTTTAAATATTTTATGTAAAAATGTATTTGACAAATAAAATTGCAAATAAGAATATATGTTAATAATAAAAAAATTATGATTTGTTGGTCTATTTTTATTAGATTTTTACAAATATTTGCAGTTTAAAAAAAAAATTAAATTATGTAAAACAGAAAGATTTTTGTGCCTTTATTACGTAAGGTACAAAACTTTGCAGACAAGATGATGTTCTGTAAGTAATTACCTGGATTAATAATAATAATAATATATTTTTTTAATATTTTAGTATTTGAAAATTGTCCACTGTGAACAACATTCATAAAAATAATATATAAATGTATTCATTATTGATTTAAAAAGACTAGGCTTCCTTGTCAACCAAGTACACACACTGCATCCACGCAATGCCAAAACATTTCAAAATCTGACAAGCAATCCAGGTCAAGAAACTAAGATGTTCTTTAAGAATACTGTAAAAAAGCTAGATAAACATGGTTAAGATTTCACCACTCACAAAACCCCACACAGTACGCGGCAGCCAGGAAACAGGCCTCTATGTATTTTCTTAGGCAGCTTTCTGAACCCCCCCCCCCCCCCCCCCCCCAACACCACCCGTTTCTGTCTCTAACACACACACATAAGTACAGTTTGAACAGAAGATGATACACTACATCTAACGGTGTGTCAGAACATTGTGATTGGCAAATTTATGACAGTAAATGTTTGCCTGCTTTGGTCAGATTAAGTGCTCTTGCAATCCCTATAATTACACGGCCTGAGAATATATGATTTACACTGGCTTCAGTATGGAGTACCTCTGTCTCTGTGGGAAATTCTGGATCCTTGTTGCTAGTCTGCTATGCGTGAGCATCTCTTGGACAAAGATAATCCGATTTGTGGTGAATGTGAATGAACTGCTGCCTGACAATGATGGCCAGGCTTTTATTTCCGTATTATTATGATTTCTTTTGTTCAAATCCCGACTTCCAGGTCTCACTATATTAAACCACCACAATCTTTAACCAGTGGTAATTTTGGATCTCATTGTACTGTTGCGTCATGAAAAGATGCCGTTATTCAGTCTATTCAGACTGTAACACCGAGAGACCCCAGTAACAGATGAAGCCATAGCAGGGGTCCCCCACAGATCATCACGCAATTACACATATAATCTCTGATCTAAAAAGAAAGCAGTGTTGCATTATGGGAAGCCTTTGTTTGCAAGTTCTTTGATGTGATTGTTCATGTCTTCTGAGGTTATGAACACAGAAATGTGCACAGAAACGCTCTTTTTCCACTCTCTCTCCTATACATACACTAACAAGCCAGTTAAGCCTTTTCCGACATCAAACAAACAAAGCTAAACAATTCCATCCACAGTTTCCGATATTCCTTGGAAGCAGCAACACTGTCGAATTCGATCTGTAAGAAATTCCATCACAGTCTGAGAAAGTGAACAACCATCCGTCTGTCGCCTTCCAATCTTATCATCATCTGAATCTCTCCACCTCCCCCCACCTCTCACTTTCACTCCTTCTCTCCATCTCTCTGGTACTGATTCATGAGATATCCTGACAGTCTTTGTCTGCGTGTGAGCACATGCCAGGAAAGCGCCGCACAACAGATGCTTCAAACAGTCGTAAAAGAGTCGTTCTCCTTTATTGTTTTTGTAGTTTGCTACACTTTGCTGTCAAAACTACACAAGTTCTTCATGTTTTGGCTTGAAGACTGTGAAATCTTAAACCCATTTAAGTGCGCATTTTTTCCACAGGCTGGTTTATTACTAGTTCATTTGACTCATGGCCTACTGACCCCTGAATGACTCTCGCAACCCCCTTCTGTGAGGACCTCTTTGCCCCCAACTGTCTTAGGAAATCCAGAGCACAATAAACCACAACAATACCACAGTATTTACAACAAAGCTGTATTATTTTGGGTTTAGGGGACAATTTGAAAGTTTTTTGAAAGTGAACTACCGTATTGTTTCATATTCAGCTACAGAATAGACAATGTCCATCTGTCAGGATGAGCAAACATCTACATGGTTCGAGCTTGGTTGTTTTAATCTTAATTTCTTTATACCCCTCTCACTGGGAACTTTCCCTTTTGACTTTGTCTTAGGTTACAGCACAATGACTTTAGTTCACTCTCACAGCCTCTTGTAATACTGTGAATGGGCAATAGAGGGCACCGTTTTAAAGATAAACAATAGATCCTCCTAAATATTACACACTGCATCTTTAAACTGTCACAGGTATGGACAAAGCAGGTAATGCACAAAAAAAGATCAAAATTAGCAAGCTCGAAAAATAAATTAAATAAAAAAGAAAGTAAAAAAGGCATTTAAATATGGAGAGATTTAATCTTGATTTAATTATGAATCATGAGCTCATTTGGGGGTATGCTGTGAAACGTCAAAGCGTCAGTCCTCAGCCTCAGGAACACAAAAACACGCGTCTTGAGGAACCTTGAGGTGAAAGACATTATCCACTCCATCTCAAAAGCAGCTTGACGGCATATGAGAGCACAGACTGGTCTGTCAGGGTGTTTGTTTAGTTGAACGTCTAATTGAAGAGTTCAGTCTGACGCTGAGGTGAATGAATGCAGATATGGACTATGACATTGTGACCATATGTGTGCCCTTTAAGAAAAAAACACATACAAGCTCTTAAGTGTATGCGTCCCAAGGCATCCATTAAAGAACCAACCAGAACATTAACTTTCAACTGTTTTATTTTCACTATCTGAGTGCACAATATATATATATATATATATATATATATATATATACTTATACATATGTGTGTGTGTGTGTGTGTGTGTGTGTGCTTCAAGTTCTGGAGCATATCCAGGAATAGGCCTAGTCCTATTCTGTCAAAAGCTTTGCGCACTCACCAGCCAAGAATGTGAAAATCACCCTCAGACCCCGAACTCTTACAAGGCATGGTTTCAACAGGTAAATGCATCTACAGGTGGCCACAGGTGAAGCAGAAGACAAGCACGAAGGGAAAAGCCCTCAATAACAGAACACATGAGAGAAGGCAGATGTAGGATCTCCATGAGAGTAACAGTCAAATAAACCCGCTAAACGGCACATACGGTCAATGAGCCGTAGGATAACACAATTAAACGGGATTACCTATCATTCAGACTGAAAACTGATTCTTGGTGAATCTCTTACTGTAACTACGGCACACAGGGGAAACTGCAAGGAAGGGCATTTTAGCTTGAGTCATTCATTAAACTGTGACCAGATATATAATTTAATCGTTCATCAACACTTGTGATTGAAACGTGCTGCTTTAAAACTTACTGATACTGCACATCATCAAGGCCTGGTTGAGCAGGCTCGCACTCACATAAACAAATATAAGGCTGTAATCAGTGTGGAGTAATCACTGACCCGACAGAAAATATACAGTAAGTAAGAGCAAGTATGCCCGCGTTGGAGCCTCATACAGGACCTGTGGAGAGTCTGGAGAATGAGACGTGATGGAAACACAAAGGGGCTCTTGTGTCGACCCTTTCTGCTGTCACCAGCAGAGCTCTATGTAGCACTCGTTTTGAAGGATCCCTATGATTAATTGCCCACTACTTGACACTGTCACTCGGCCGTCCACTCGGACAATAACACGGGTCACGGCACCAGAGCTGGCACCGCGGAAAAATGACAACTGGCTTTCAGCACCGCCATTCATTCTCCAGTGGTACTGGCCAGAATTACACATACTTAACAAGACCTGGAATGAAAAACAAACATAAAATATATTTTTGCAGGCATTACTTCCTACAATGTTTAGATTCATTAATCACAGCAACGCCTTCAATCCAGAACACGTCAATGCAAAAATGATTAGAGTCAATGGCCACGGCGCATTACTGTCAAATAGACGTGACAGTGATGAATTGAGGTAAATGGTACAATATGCATGAAATATTTAAGCGTAAAAAGACCTGATGGCATGCCTTCTATAGACTACAGAATACTTCACATTTTTACAAAAACAACATGTTTGTACTGTGTGGAAAAGAATCTAAGGAAAAACTTTATCTTGTAGGAACTGACTGTAAGATTACTCCCTAAAATAGATTTTTCCGTTTTCCGTTTAATTAGAAAAACAATGTGGCCTATATAGCTATAACTGGAAGTTACCTTAACATAGTAATCAATTGTTTTTATGGATAAAATGGCTATGCAATTTTACTGTAAAATATTAAAAATGATTATGGAACTAAAAAATAACTACTTAAAATATATTTTACAATTAAAATATGTTTAGCAAGATAATACGCACAAGATAAATGCACATTTACAGGTAGAAAAAAGTATAAGTTAGAATTTAGATGAAACACAGCAAAACATTCCCTGAAGTCCCTGCAGGACACATCACATTCTATTCCTCAAAATACTTAGATTTCTTTTTTAAATCAGTACATCTATGTTACACTTTATGTTGTTTAGTTAATATTGCATTATGCACTGTCCTGTGAGTTACCACTATGGTGTTTTTGTGTGAATAACACTGTGCTCTGCTTATACATTTTTTAGTTGCTCATCATGTGGCATGATAATTTACGGTACCACTTGTAATATTACAGTGGTTATTAGTAGGCTATATTTTTCGGGACAAAGTATATTATAGTACTAAACATTATACAGAGCTACTAAACATTATAGCACTACAGATCTCAGTTTTACAGTAAATTTAACCGTTTTTTTTTTTACAAAGTCTTTGATTCATCTAATTAAAAGTCATTATCCATCTAATGGCCAGTGTATTTTTTCAGTGATCAATGTAGACCAGTGCTCTGTTCCATGACCGTCAAAATGTTAAACTCTCGTCCTCCGAAAGAACCTGTTCTCCCCTCCTCTTAACAAGCAGAGGGGGAAACATTCAAGGCGTTCACGTTCTCTGCGCAGTTAAACTGGAAACTTGAGGGGCGCAGCGTAGCAGCTGGGCAGCTGGAGAGAGTGAGAGAGAGCGAAAGAGAGAAAGAGAGAGAGAGACGAGAGACAACGCGAATCCCTTTGAAAGTCTGGGGCAGGAGAATGGCGGAGGGGCAGAATGCTATCCTTTCGAGACGGCAAATGTGAGCCCACAATCATCACCGGTGGAAAACATTTTATTTGTGCAGTGAAACCAGGAACGACTTTTAAACAACAGAGGTAACGGAGCTGAGGGAAGCGTGAGGTGTCCTGTGCCCTCTCATCTCGAAATGAACTGTCACTCGGGACTACGATGGTTGGTAACTTTATTCGCTTTCTTTCAAGTGGGCTCACCCCGGGACACGCACCAGAGCGCGCGGAAATGTGACAAGCCCGTCTCGGTGAGTTTGTCTAGTGCGCACTTAGTGAAGTTGCTTCGCGCGCACTGCACGCACCTTTGCATAAACTCGTAAATGGCATGTCATCAAGATCTATCGTGCATGATATTATTATAGGAGATCGGTTCGCTGTCTGATCTTCTCCGCTGCTGATGCGGGCTATTTTAAAGAGTTGCTTTTATTACCAACAACTGAAATAATTCAATTAAAAATTTGTGAGTCGAAATCATAGAATGGTTGTAATGTTTGATAAAAGTTCAGTTTAACTTTTAGTTTTTAGTTGGATAAAATTAAAGGAAAAAAGGTTAAAATGAAAAAGGTAAACATTTTATCTGCACGATCTTTTTCCTCAAACTACAATTTATTCTAAACATAACTCTATCTGGCCACTAAAATACGTATCCATTTTGCAACAAATTCAAACTTTTTAAAAACGGCTATTTTAAAATTAAACATGAACTACTTTTGCTGTGAGTTTCAGTGGCGTTTTCGTTTCTCATTTAATTATTCTGCTTGATCTTGTTCTTCATATCATTAACAATACAAGTATAGAGCTAATAGCCTAGTAATAATGTAAATCTTAATAGACATTAGACATTTTATAGTGACATTATATTTGCTGCAAAGACAAATATTTTAATATAATGATTTTATTTGTTGCATTTCAGTAATCAATTGGGTCATGACGGAATATCTATTTTAAAACAACAGTTATTTAGGTGGCGTCCAGCCAGCCGCGTGTCACTTCTTGTCATGCAATCATAGAAATCTGGGCCAGAAAAATGACTTTTTGTGCCAAGCGAAATACTGCTAAAGTCTTGCCAGTGCCGTGCCAGTTTATGTGTCAAAGGAAAAAGGGGGAAGCCCCACGGGTGAATAGACTTCAAATGCATTTATATGGAAAAAAATTCACTGACCCCCATAAACTGATCAAGTTTCATTGAGACGAGAACTGTTAAAGTAGTTATCGAGCATATTTACTTCATTATGATTTGGCAAGTGCGCGAGGCTGTTTAACGCAATTAATGCCTCTCTTTCATCTGAGCCATAAAGTTTGTGGAAGAGAGGATTCATCATCGGTCATACATTATATTCCATCAAACATCGACTATCCCAAGTTTTAAATGCTGGTTCTTCACCCATTCAACACAGCGTTTGTGTATTTTAGGCAGAAATGCAGTCTTTGTTAAATAAAAGACGAAATTTAAACGCATTATGCACGCAAACGTTGTACCTTTCTATTTATTTTGACAATTAATGTTTATCTTTTCCTGGAGATTTATAACATTAATGGTCCCATTGTCCAGGACATGACCTGTGCATTCTTAATGTTATTCATAATGCGCGAGTACTGCGAGGCCTGTTTTTGGTTAAGAAATTACTCCATAAAACAGAGCAGAGGGTCTGTGAATGTGACCTGCTCATACAGAATATATTGCTTTAGTGTATAAGCTTCTCTCCAGTAAAGCTGGTCAGTGTTCGAGCCATTTCCACAGGTGTCCAAATACAATATGAAGACATGAGCAGTCGCGAACACGTGGCCATTTCAGACGTTAAGAGCTAAAAAAAAACCTAAATATAAATGAATAAATAACTGCAGTTTGTCGATGCACATTAAAATCAACAATAAATAAGAATGTTCGATTAAAAAAATAATCATTTTAAAACGCTAGTATTAATACGTGCCAAGTTCTTAAAAATGCTATCTTATCTTTGTATTAGCTATGTTGGTTTCATATTCTTGATACGCATAATGCCATTTTTAGAAAAATATATCTATTTTGATTTTATGAGCCTAAAATGTTACGTGATGTGACACTTTGTGAAGTCCTTATTTTCAAAATCGTTATTTTCGAAAAGTTTTCAAATGTATTTTAAGGTAATTATATACCCAAGTACATACAAATGTGTATATACATACACGCACACACACACATCATGAAATAAAGGTATCCTCTCTCTTATTCACATGACAGCAAAATGATATTCTGCATGTTACATGTTACCTGACAAAAATATTAAAATGACATTAATTCAAAAGTAATCAGAGGAGTTGTATTCGAATAATTTCTGTATGAACAGCATTTCTTAATGCAAGCAAACATAAGATATCTGGGGGGAAAAATAGACAAACATCACTTGCAATTCTTTCTACTCTCATTAACATCAGCTCTGACTCGTGATTAATAAACTCTCAACTGCTCTTTCCTGATCTGAGGTGGTTGAACAATTCATTAAATTTAAAGGTTGACCGTTTAAGAGTGAGTTGTTCATTGAAGGTTACATTTTACAAGGGCACAGCTATTGACAGCCTCAGCAACTAGTAAATACTTTAAAGTTTCAGAGGGTGCAGAACAGCAGAGGTTTGCAGCGCTGCAGAGTGCAAAGGCCCTTTTTACGAGGAGAGGCACACTGTAAAATAAGAACCCCAGTTAAACATTTCCACCACAGATTTAATACGCCAGCTCTATCAGTGCACTGGCATGAACCGACTCCTCTGTGACACAGCTACTATACGGTGCTTTTTCCCTTCGGTTTGACTTTGAATAAGGAAAAAGTTAATGCATATGAATGCTTGTGACCTGTGGAATTCAGTTTGAGATTGTTATATCAGTGTCTAACACTTCATTAGTCTGTTTTATGCAGTTGAAAACATAGATTATGATTTCTTATGATAATAAAATTGAAATTGACCAAATATATAAGCTAATCTTCTCAATATGAAGTTATTTCAGTTGTAACACTGATGTATTTCTTCCAGTCTGATGTTTGACCCTTTGACCCTAAAATCTCCTCTTCGTTTTTCCTTATCAAGCAGAAAGATATGAACTCCTTCCTGTGGACCGTGAAACGGCCTCCTCCTTACGCTCCGTCCTATCTGTTTGGGACAATCCATGTCCCGTACACTCGAGTTTGGGACTACATCCCCGAGAGCTCGAAACGGGCCTTCCAGAGCAGCACCAATGTTTTCTTTGAACTAGATCTCACAGATCCCTTAACCATCTCAAAACTCACTAGCTGCCAGCTTCTGCCCAACGGAGAAAACCTCCAGACGCTTCTGCCGCGTGATCTCTACCGCCGACTCAAGCGCCACCTGGACTACGTCAAACACATGATGCCATTCTGGATGACGGCAGACCAGCGTGGCCAGGGACTTTATGCCGACTACCTCTTCAACGCCATCGCAGGGAACTGGGAACGCAAGAGGCCTGTATGGGTGATGCTGATGGTGAACTCGCTGACGGAAGCAGATGTGCGGTCGCGGGGAACTCCGGTGCTCGACCTGTTCTTGGCGCAGGAAGCCGAGCGTCTCGGAAAGCAGACAGGTGCTGTGGAGAGGGTGGAGGAACAGTGCCATCCCCTGAATGGACTGAACTTCTCACAGGTCAGTGAGCAGGCATCCTGACAGAGAGTCCTGTGTGTGTGTTTTGGCAAGGGTGCATGGGAGATCCAGTGATTAAATAAAAGGTGTTGTTATGGATTAAGTGATTATGAATATCAACAGACAAACAGAGCAGGTAGGAAATGAGACAAAAGTCTGAAACAAAGTCTGGATTTAAATCAGAGGGGGAGGGAGAGCAGCTGTCAGGCTGATAGATTGGTGTGGAAATCAATGCTGAATAAAATTTATGAGGTATAGAGGGAGAAAAGAGGATGACTGTCGGCCTGTGGGGTCGCGCTGTCATCTGACACGTCTTGATTATCCTATCGCTGCCTGTCGAATGTAACATTAGATTGAAAGATGGACAAACTAACCTAATTGGTTGATGATATGCAGGTGGAGGGTATCCAGCTTTTATTTCTGCACTGAAAAAGGAGTGGCTAAAAGATATGTATAGAGTGGAGGAGTTATATTAAACAGGCAGAGTGTTTTGTTCCTTGAGTGCTATACTCTTTTACATAAAATTACATAAAATATTTTACATAAAATGTATGCATTACATTTCATATACGGAATATATGTATAAACATAAATGTTTTAAAAATTATTAAATGTATGTATATGAATATGTATATGATATATATATATAGTTTTTGAAATGTATTACATGTGAAATGTGTGTGTGTATATGTGTGATTTTAAAAAATATGTAAACCTAACCTCATTTTATATGATTTTTAAAATGCTAAATTATATAATTTAGTTTTTGTAGTTATGAACAGGTTAAAAGATTAAATTCTATAACATTTTTTATTATATATTATACACACACATACACTATTAAATAAATATTAAATAAATTAAATAGATATAATTATCAAAATTATATTATAAATACAAAGGTAATTTTTATTTTAAATATATATATATATATATATATATATATATATATATATATATATATATATATATATATATAAATAATACAATACATATTTGAAAAAATATATATATTGTTCTGGGCTAACTGAAGTCTCATAAGACCGCAGTCTCATAACAACACAAGCTCAATATACTGCTTACCACCACAAAACCTGCATCGATGGCAGCAACACAGACATGAATGCTCATACTGCAACTGAATCTGTGAGCCGGGGCCCCTGTGTGACAGGCAACAGGGCTCCTGTGCTAATTTGAGAGGGTACAGGGGCAACGTAACCTCTCCACTTTCATCAGCACCTCCTAACTATGCTGTCAAAAAAGAACATCCCTGTAAGGAGTCGTGGGAAATGTGGACCCAACGCAAGGTGACAGCTCTCTCATCTTTAATCTGGGAGAGGTCAAAACACCACTCTCATTCCCAGGCTGACAAAGTCAAAATATCTCTTTTTTTTATGTAGCAGCAAAATAATATTTTCAGACAGAGAATGGGTTTTAGATAGAATTACAGTTTGGATATTTATTGCATCAAATATTTCTTTGAGTACGAGTTTATTTTTCACTGCATTGCGTTCATATGCTAAATGTCACCAGAATGGGCAGAACAGATGGAGTTAGGCACTGCAATATGAACTGTTACAAAGTACTCTTAATGATTCTAGAAGTCTCTGCTTTAGAGTCTGGCGAAGGCTCAGCCAGCGATCCATTTTAATCACAGGGCTAATCAGCAAGCTTTTGAACATCTGAATTTCCTACAGCTTTCCGCACGAAAATAGTCCCAGAAGAAGTAAAGAGCATGAAATGAAAATGACAGGCAAATGATTATGCTGTATTAGAATCTGAAGGATAATTTAAGCGCTGTACTCTCCTGGAACGCTCAAGCAGGAGTGAGGTCAGACGGCAAGATCATGCGTGGAGGCAAGAAGGAAGGGGTTGGATGATGTGTAGGCTGTGGTGTCGCTGTGAGGCTTAATCTGAAACATGAGCCACGGGATTGTGAGAGATCAGAGTTGGGAACACTTCCAAATGCCTCTAGTCGGTGTATTAATCGTTCCCAATAAAAGTGACTGCCTACGATATCCTAAAACTTGCAGCGCTCTCTTTCTCGGGCTTTCGTGGTGTGAATCATCAGTTGTCGCTGGCATCTCCACACCAGGATTTTTGTCAGCCGCCCTGGCCTTCACCTTGGGTTAAAGCAGTTAGCCTGACCTTTTCCTCTCTGTTCGCCAAGAGCTCAGGAAGTGCTTTGAGCTCAAAAGGTGCTACAGAAAAACAGGCCCCCATCTCAGTGCTGATAAGGTTCCTCGGAGGATAATGGGGTGCAATGCCTGGAGGATAGAGCGGTTTGCCTGGCCTGGCACAGATCCATGTCTGGCTCTCGGATGGAGTGCAGGGGGAAGTTGAGGAGCATTAGGGAGGGTTTGGCTTTCTCCTTGAAGCAGGAGTGGTGAGTTTCAAAGGCCGCGAGGAGCGCATGGTTCATCTCCAGCTCTGCAAACGTGGATGAACATGGACAGCTGGGTATGATAGGAAGCAACACACGTTTGCTTAAAGCTTAAAGTGTGCAGAATGCACCATGCGATACCAGTACCAGGTGTCTGGGGATGAAGGGCAAGTTGTTTATCTCTGGTTTTGTGAGAAAAGCTCCCGTGATGCATCAGTAGTCTGAATGCCTCATGTCTATGCTAAAGCAGGGTACGCAAGCATTCATCTTGGGGTCCCACTGTTGCAAGAATTTGAACATTGGGGGAGGAGACGAAAAATGTACAAGAGCATCATATATACACCACCCTCCTCTGGGCTGAGGTCAAAGGTCGCAGCCTTGCTGACGATGTAGACAACCTCATGGATACAAGAGTCTCTGTGTGATACTGGCTAGCAAACCAGGAAAGTCACAAGGCTATTTTAGGCTCTGTGTAAGGAGTGAAAACCCCACTGCAAACTCAAACTCAGACTAACAGAATAAAGTTGCTGGAACTCACACTTTATCAGAAGCCACATCTGTTTTCAGCTGTGAAGAAGTGCTGAAGTGTTGATGGACCTTAGAGGGATAGAGTCTGTTAAAATGGGATGATCAGAACTATATAGGTCAAATACAGCAGAAATATTTGTACACTCACTGTGTAGTTGTCATGAGCTCTTCGTCATATTGTTATACAGCAATTAGTTCCAGTCCACTAATTTGTTTGTATCACTCTGCTTCTCTGTGTTTGCTACAGAGAATTCAAACTGTATTAACTACAGTATTTTTGTTGGCAGAGAGAAAATAAACCATACTGTATAACCAGCCATATTGTGAATGAAATGTCAGTTACTTTATATTATTTGTTAACAACTTCTTGTTCATAAGTTTGGGGTCAGTAAGATTTTTTATAATACTTATACTGAGCAAGGACTTATTAAATTGATCAAAAGTGACAGTGAAGACATTTACAATGTTCTAAATTTTTTTTATTTCAAATAAATGAATTCTTTTGAACTGTCCATTCAGAAAAATCTGAAAAAAAAAAAAGATCTATCACGGTTTCAGCCAAAATATTAAAATATAAAAGCAGCACGTTTTGAATTGTTTTGTTTTTTTATAATTAGACATATATTGAATATATTTAAAATATATTTAAATAATTATAAATTACATTTATTCCTTTATTAGAATATATTCAAATAGAATAGTTCTTATAAATTGTACTAATATTTCTGCATTTTTAAACATAATCACAGCCTTGCTTAGCATAAAAACTTCTTTCAAACTACTGTAGCAACTTACAGAACATCGCAAGCAAACGACTGAATCACATGTATGCTTATTGTTTAATTAGAAATGTTATTAGGAATGATACCTTGATGGAAAAAGTGTGGAAAATTTCCATCATACATTTGGCAAATGTCTCAGCTGGCTTGTGTTCAAAACAGTTCATCATCATTATTCAGCTACAAATATTTACTCAGCACTCCATGCTGTAACCATCTGATGGACCTCAGATAAATAATGCATATTTAAATGATAGAATTAAGGAGAATCGGACTTTTGCCGCATTTAAATATTTACATTCCCGGTCTCATGTGTAAGAACTGGGCGCTATGATCCGCTGGCATGAGCAACAGCGTGATGGAAAAAGCAGCCACCTCTGTGCTCCTGCTGGATAACCTCCTAGCCCAAAATATTCTCTATACTTTTCTCTGTCCCTTTTTTTTTTGCTCTCATCCTCTTTGTGGAGGCTCTGTGACACTCTACCTGCAGAATGGAATATGAGTGTCAGCATGCAATGGAATTAGAATGACAGGGGAGTTAGAATAATATGGGAATGAGAACACATGAGCTTCGGTCTGGTGGAAGCAAAGATGTTATCATCAAATTCTTTCCTCATTGTTTCAAGATGGTATTGGAGCTTGGTGTTTTCATGTGGCTGATTGGATTATGTTTTAAGCATGTCTTTAAATACTACCCAAGATTCTGGCACTCTCTATTTCATAAATGCTTCTGACTCAGGAATGACCTCGGTTTGTATATCCACGACTTCATTTTCTCAATTACCCATCATGCTGTTAAAGAAATGCAATTTCCATTTGGAGGATGTCCACTAGGGGACTTAAGCCTTCAATGATATCAAGAGCAAATGTGCGTAAAAGTAGCACCGGAGCCAAATCAGGCGATCTGCGGGGTCCGTGAGCACACACGCGGCAGTCAAACCGCTGGCCTAATTACTTAATTGGCCTTTCTAATGACTAAATTGCCCCCTGCTGTCCAGAACCACTTAGACAATTATGTATTGGCCTAAAAAGAAAGCTTGTTCTGGAATTCACTGAAGTGGAATGTTTACTTTCATCAAATGGGAGGTATTTACCTACATCAAAGTGCCATCTTACCCAGAGCATGGCGCACACATAGCGAGGAAGCAGTTCTCTGCAGGACCAACTCTCTGTCTGTGCTGAGGGTGTGGCCTTCCTCGCAGAGGAAATTATCCATGCAGTACACACTGAGGTTTGTGCCCCACAAACATCCTGTCAAGTTTAAAATAGAAGTAGATACAGTTAATAAGTGTAATGAATTTTGACTCAACAGCAAAAGATGTGTCTGAGGATGTACACTACCATTCCAAAGTTAAGTTGGTTATATATAAAAAAAAAGGTTTTTTGAAAGAAGTCTCTTATGTTCACCAAGGGTGCATTTATTTGATTAAAAACACAGTAAAAACAGTAATATTGTGAAATATTATTGCCTTTCAAAATAACTGGTTTCTATTTTAATATATTTTAAAATGTCATTTATTCCAGTACTTGTGTCTTTAGTCACGTGATGCTTCAGAAATCATTGTAATATGCAGATTTGGTGCTTAAGAAACATTTATTATTAATGTTGAAAACAGCTTAATATTTTTGTAGAAACATGATACATTTTGTGAAAACGCAGAAAATCTAACCTGATCCGAATTTTTTTATGACGGACGAAATTTTCAGAGGCAGTGTGTAAAAATGATTGACACAACGTGAGGTCGTATTTATTTTTTAACTCAGTGTGCAATAACCTTTAGGCTTTGCTTGACAGGGTTAGATGAACATGCTCCTCCCAAACCTTCATTTAAAGCTCCATATAAATGTCTTAACATACAGAAACTGAGGCTGATTTTGTGCATGCAAGTTGCTGTTAACAGTGAGTGGTCCCTGGTGCTTCCTATTGTTAGTGATTCATGAAACATCTCAATGACTGAATGAATGGTC
The DNA here is from genome assembly GCF_936440315.1 of Barbus barbus. NCBI lineage: Eukaryota > Metazoa > Chordata > Actinopteri > Cypriniformes > Cyprinidae > Barbus > Barbus barbus. The sequence goes on from NC_136757.1 coordinate 20,098,326, forward strand.
TGTCTCGTTAAGTCTGTTGTGCTACAGTATTCCAGCCCTAATGAATTCTGCACATTGGGGATAGATCGTGCTCGAGCAGCTATGAGCTCCCAGCAGCTGGGAATGCACAAGACAGAGTGCTATTCCACACAGCTGTGATCCCAGCGCCAAGATCCAGCTTTCTTTTCCTTTCTCTTCATCTTCTTCACTGCATTCCTTCTTTGAGAATGGAACAGTCATTTCATCTTTGCTTTCATGGTGTCACGTCACGCGAAAGGTCGCCCACCGGCTGTCTTACCTATCAACGAGAACAAGGTCTAAAACGGTAAAAAACACACACATACACACAGATACAAGCAATGGGTGAGTTACATCGGATAACACACAACAAACACTCTTCAGACAGTCAACCGATAAAGAGGTTTTCAGAGTGTTCCCTCTTCATAGGAAAGATTCTGTGGCGACTGACCACAAACATGGCACCCTTTCAGAAATATGAGGAGACTTTCCAGCATTGCTTTTGTTAATGGAACAAAGAACAGAGACTGAAATGAGACTGAAATATATTTGTCATGTGCACACTCAAACTAGTTGTGTGGTCAATTTCATCACCTTTAAAAGTGCATAATTATAAGATACTGCCTTTAAATAAGAAAGTGAATTTTACATATAAGGTTTGGGACAAGTAAGTTTTTTTCTTTAAGAAATGAATATTTGTTTTCAGAAAGGAAAATTGTGATTAATGTGATAAGAAATGAGCACAAAATCAACATATTAAGAAACGATCCTCTGACACTGAAAACTTGAGCACTAACTGCTGAAAATTCAGCATTGCCAACACAGAAATAAATTACATTTTAAAATTTATTAAAACAGAATTCAATTAAATAGTTAGGTAACACTTTATTTTAGGGTGTCTTAACTAGTTGCTTATTAGCATGCATGTTACTAGAATATTAGCCATTTGTTAGTAGTAATTAAGCACATATTAATGCCTTATTCTACATGACCTCTTTCTACATCCCTAATTCTACCCACTACCTAAATTTAACAACTACCTTATTAACTATTAATAAGCAGCAAATTAGGAATTTATTGAGGGAAAAGTCGTAGTTAATAGTGAATAAGCGTTCCCTATTCTAAAGTGTTACCAATAGGTATAATATTTCAAAATATAACTCTTTTTACTGTATTTTTAATAAACCTTGCTGATTGGCATAAGAAGAAAAAAAAACATCTTACTATCATTTAAAAGTTTAGGGAAGGGTAGGTATGCGCACGTATGTCTGTCTATACAGTATATGTCTATATTTATCTTACTAATTTAATTAATGCTACATGGGCATGGGGAAGCAATGTGCCACTAATATTTTGTCTTAAAGGGATAGTTCACCCAAAAAAAATTATTTCATTAATTACTTACCCTCATGTCGTTCCACACACCTTAAGACCTTTGTTCATCTTCAGAACACAAATTAAGATATTTTTTGATGAAATCTGAGAGCTTTCTTACCCTGAATAGACAGCAATGCAAGTACCACGTTCAAGGTCCGGAGAGGTATAAGGACATTGTTCAGTTGTGTTGCTGTCTATACAGGGTCAGAAAGCTCTCGGATTTCATCAAAAATATCTTAATTTGTGTTCCATAGTTGAACAAAGTAATTAATTTATAATTAGTAATTCATAACAGAATTTTTATTTTTGGGTGAACTATCCCTTTAACACATTTCAACCTCTTTCAATCAAATCTTAATGGATAAAATCAAGTCTTGCGTTACATTATTCAACATTGAATACTCGGTCTCATTGAATAATCTGTAACATTACAGTTAAATGTATTGTGAACACTGTTTCATGATAATCCAGAAACCTTTCATGCTAGGTTACAGTGGATCCAGGGGTCTTTTTCTGCATCTTGTCAGGTCCATAGCACACATGGACAGCCTCTCGATGACCTCTGCTCTAATACGATCCATACTCTCCCTAAACACACCTCTGGGTCCTGCCCGCACATGCCCGCACAAAGCCCATGAGTCAAGTAAAGATGGGAATATGGCTACTTTTGTGACCCCTGAACAAGCAGGCACGTGCATGTAGAGGAAGAATCATTGCCCTAATCACAACATTCATGATCCTCTTAGACAGTTTTGCACTATAAAGCTTTAGTCAGACTACTATTGTTTGAACAGATGCTGCTATCCACTGGCTAAAACACAGTTCTCTTCTTCTTTTATAATTTCTACCTCCGCCTCAGACAAAGTTTTCATAGCTCGCCCCCGCCGGGTTAGGACTGATGTGAAAAACGCCCGCTGGATCGCTTGAAATGCGGCTCCTCTCATAAAGTTTTACAGGCGTGCAAATAAATCCTCTGATTCCCTGTCAACCTCTTCCCTTCAAAACTGGTTTCCCTTCACTTTGTCACCGTAACCTCTGTGGTCTCGGAGTCCGAACAAGCCCTCATCATCAGCGCCTGAGGGATAAAGACAGGCTTCAGTGACATTAACAAGGTCTCATACTCAGTTACACAGTTATCGCTATTCTGCTCTTGAGAAAGGCATCATGGGAAAGATTGTACATCCCTCCATCCATTTTTTCTTTTGAGATCAGACAAATTCAGTCCCAATTCATCAATAAATGAGGGGTGTAAAACAGTGCTCACTGTTTGTGGCTGTTAGAGAGTGGATTATATAGCTACATGTGGAGCCAAGTACATCTACAACACTTGTTTATGGCATTTGGAGGGCTTTTTTTCCCAGTCCTTCTAAGACGACAGCAGATAGGTCCAGATTAGCACACGATTAGGTTTCTGCACTGCGCTAATACTGGTTTAGTGCCAGTGACATCACGGGGGAGAGGCTGACATGTATCCATTACTAACAGTTCATCACCCAGTCTTGTTTTATCCCCACTCCTTTATTCTTAAATATTCTTAACCCATCTCTGCTCTCACTCTCAACTCTTCACAGCCTTCATTCAGTGCTCATAATGCTCTTTACAAAGCATAAAAATGAAAGTTTACCAAAAAAGACAATTCTGTCCTGATTTACTGACCCTGTAGTGTCCTTTCAAACCCATAAGATTGACTGTCTGTCTGCGTGGAACATAGAAGTGGTTATCAAGCAAAATGTACAAGTGTCTCTTTTCCCTACACTGACAGTGAGCATAATAAATACTGTATTTTATTAAAAGTGTCAATAAATGCTTGCACTGAAATACATAATGAAATGGGACAATTAAAAAAAGAAACAAATAGCATTAAGGCAGGTGAAAATAACTAATAGTTATCACTTTACTTACCTAGTTGATTGATTACATTGATAATTGCAAAAAAAATTTTGTATTACAAGCTTTCTAAAATGTTAGGTTTAAATAGGCAAATGAGGCATTATTTAATGAAATATGAATTTTTCACAATTTTTGGGGGAATAAAATGTTGTATATAATCAAGCAAATTATATATAAAAAAAATCCCTCTGTAAAAACCTTCAGGATATAGACGGGAATAAAGATGTAAAGTTTGGTGTGTGTAAGTGCTACTGAAGTGGAGATATATGGCTCAATGAGAAAACTCATTTTGAGAAAAATATTAAAAAATATGTATTGTAATTGAAATCTATTGACACAAATAGATAAGGTGCTATAAAAGAAACACTTAACAGTGTCTTTTGGATGTTTTCTTTCCACTAATCTGAAAAAAATACTTTATGAAAAACCAAAAAGCCCAGAATCTCAAATTTGACAGGTGCATGAAAAAACTGTTTTTTTACAGTGTCTCCCCTTAAAATTACATTTTTGGCCATTGATTCACATTTAAAAGTAAAACAAAATAATATATATATATTAGTTGCTTTTAATGAAGGATTTATTTTTATTAGTTTGGCACTGATCCCTTTTCAATTTCTCTGTGTGGACAAAAAGTAATTTTGACATACTGCTAAACGTTTCGTATGAAAGTGATATGGGTTTAGAAAGATATGAGGGTAAATAAATGGTGCCAGAATTTTGGGTGAACTATCCATTAATGTCATTGCTAAAAGTTGTTAGGTCTGTCTTTGGTTGATAATTTCCTTTGCTTACATTCCTTACAGTACACAAAACTGTCCAACCTTCAGGCTGTCCTGGAGTTAAATACTTCTACCCCATTTTTATAATCTTTTTTTTTTTTTTTTTTTTCAGAAACCATATTCTGTTGATTCACCCTACAGAGAGATTCTGGTTAGCCACTTAGTGTTGCATTGTTTAAGTCAGTTGTGAGTTGGGACATGGTGTTTGTCTGCTACCCTGGTTGTCTGCTGGTTGAACTTTCAGCATTTGGATGTTCTTGTTTCACGTATGTAAAAACAGACTGATTGAAAGAAAAGATCTTTCGCCTTTTTCCCTATTTGTGGCCAAGAAAAGAGATGTTTTGGCGTATCGTTCCTCTCATCTTCCCTGTTTTTCCTCCGCCTCAGATCTCGCTCAATTTCACCTGCCATTGAATGTTCCGATTCCTGTTCTCCACCTCTCTTCTTTCTCAGCTTTCCCTCTGCACTCCCACTGGAACAGCTTATATGTAATATCAAACACATGGCAACGTTTATAGAAGGCAAATGAGTTGAGAAATCAAATTTGCTTAACGATTCCAGCTCTGGTTCTTCAGGAAACGGTTACCATGGGAGATGATGATGGGCATCTGAAATTACACCCTCCAGACAGAGAGAGAGAGAAAAAGTGAGAGAAATATCTCAGGTTTTCAGGTTCAAAGTAGTAAAGGACACACGTCTGAAAGTTTTTTTGGGGCCTGATGTGCTCTGTGGCGAAACCGGAGCTGAAAAAAACAGCGTTGTTATTCTTAACTAAAACTATTTTAAAAATTGCTGATTAAAATAAAATAAAATGTATTAGATGAAAAACGTATTAGAAATATGCCAAGTAAGTTTAAGCTGAAAAACTAAAATGAATGCATTAAAACTAACTGAAATAAAAAATAAAGCTAAATATAAATAGAAAAAAAGAACTTTTGAAAATTAAAAGCAAACTCAATATTGAACAAATAAAAACATATAGTACATAAAATAATACTAAAGAAGAAAGAAAAAAGAAAGAAGGAAAAAAGAAAAAAAGAACAATAAAACCCAGTAAGAACCTCAGAGGAAAAATTCCTTAATACACCATCATTTTATAAATACAGTTTAATTGTGTTTATAACTTGTAAAAGGGCATTTGAGGCAAAGGCAGCAATGAATGTAAATGAGGAAAAACAAAGATTGGGAACAGGGATATAATATGGTACCATCTCACATTCTGCTGCGAGCTGGATACCGAGAAAGAGAGAGAGAGGCCGGGGTTCGGGTGGGAGTGAACACGCAGGCCTATTCAGATAGCATAGTTTGGCTTGGCAGCGAAAAGCCTGTGTGTAAGCAGTCTGGGTAATTGGTTTCTGATGCCCCTGTCAGTTTTCAGCCAGACCACCTGCCCAAGGGAGGAGGTAGAGAGAGAAAAAGAGACTTGCACTACAGCATCTCTATCCCACCCATCAAGCTCTTAACCCCCCCTGACTTTCCAAAACGCCGTACTCAGCCCCCACTGCAACACTGGATCATTCACGGGACCCATGTACAGTGTATTTGATTTTGATGATGGTCAGATGGGCATCACAGTACGAGAACAGCTCTGGTGAGGCTTGGTCGTCCCTCGAGCAGGGTGCCAGCGGATATGTGTACCACAAGGCAACATTACAGAACCTCTAATGTGAAAAATATGGCTTCAGGCACTCCGTGCCAGAGAGCGCTTTTCTATGGCTAGCCATGATATTCGATCGACATGCATTAGGAAATCCTTTCATTTTCAAGTGCATAAATCACGCTCTCTGTTCCGGCTCTCACAGGTAACAGCCATAACAGCTATTTCTCAATGTTTTAAGCAAAGAAAAAAAAAGAAGACTTTATCTGCCATGTCTGAGCGGCAACAGCGCTCAAAGCACCGTTCCAGAGAGACAGATCGCTGTCGGTGTGCCCGAAAGCTAAGGGAGATGGAGAAAATAGATGTGTGAGAGAAAGATTGTGTGTATAACGGACACCTTCCAGACGTAGCTCAGCTATTATGGTGGCCAACTCAAGCACATGGCTGTGGTGTGAATGGCTTTTTAATGCCTGCTAACAGCAGTGGTATTTAGCACAGTGGCGAACTGGAGATGGGGAGAGAGTGTCGACAGAGCGGGGACGGGTCTTTCCAGCCATCCCTGACTGAGCCGAACACGTCAGCTTTCCTTAGTGTCCACTAATCCTGAATATTACCACCATCTATGCTTGCTGGATTCGGTTAGAACTACATGTAAATGTGGCCAAAAATGACTTGAAAGGCTCAAAAACATCTTGGAGTGGTTCAACTAATGGTATAATATGTTTTTGCTGGAATAATGCAGAGAGGAATTAGCTGAGAGTTTAAAACACGGGTGTGGAGATGTATTAGGACATTGTTATGATTCCAGGGAGTGTGTTATTAGTGCGCCACGTTTGCCCACCAGCTGAAGCAATTACGTATTTTATGGCTTTTCAGTCCAAGATTTACATATTTCAACACCTTTGACTCCAGCCCTGAGATGACCTCAGTGTCTCTATAACTTTGAAAGGCAGTTATACCGCTCGGCACACACAAATGTTTACTGTGTTTGTATATATGTATGCTTAAGACGCTTTCGGTGTCAGCTGGTCTGTGTACAGCCACAACCTGTAGCTTCAGTTGTAAATTCCCCAACAAATTCCTAAAAACAGGTCAAAAGAGGGTGAAACAGGTCACTACATACAGAATAAGACTGAATACACTTTGGAGAGAAGTTAAAGGAATGTTCTAAGTTCAAAATAAGTAAAGCTCTATTAACAGCATCTGTCTATAACAGAAAATAATTTGGACTCGTCTCTTAGTTTCTAAACATCACTTTTAAGTAATGCACTCACAATGGAAGTTGAAGGTGCAAGGTTTTGCGCCATGATGAATTATACAAATGCAATATTTCACAGGGATAGCCACAAGACAAACATTATGTCTGCCAGTGTGTAAAATTTAATACCTTTAAGGGATAGTTCACCCAAAATTATGTCATCTTTACTCAACCTCATGTCATTCCAAACCTGTATTTCTTTCCTCTGCTGAACACAAAGAAAAATATTTTGAAGAATGTTGATAACCAGTTTCAGTTCCCATTGACTTCCATTGTATTTTTTGTCTATAAAATGGAAATCAATGGGAATCAAAACTGTTTAGTCACCAACATTCTTCAAAATATATTTTGTGTTCCAAGAAGTAGGAATGCCGTACAGGTTTGGAATGACATGAGTATGAGTAAAAAATGACAGAATTTTGGTTGAACTACCCCTTTAATTAATAATATGCACTGTTAGAAAATGTATAGGTGTACCTTTTTAGAGTCAGATTTTGAGCCAGTGACAAACTGTTGTACAATTAAAGTTTAAAAGCTTTGCACATATTAATCATTACTGTTAACAAGGAGAGATGTATTCAAATGTTTTTTTTCTGCAGCTATGATAGCTTGTTTTATTGTATTTTAGTACAATTTAGTAGTATTTTAAACCCAAAATGTTCCTTTAAATGACACTTATAAAATGGATAGGTAACAGCTGTAAAATCTCATTGGATGAGCCACGTAGATGTAAATTAGCCAAAAGAACACTTGTGACAGCACATCAGGTGAATGCCATATCAATGTAGCAAATTGTCAACAGCCTGTAGTTAAGATAATGAATGATATTACTTGGTGTAAAACTTGATTCTTTTAATTACTACAATCAAAGAACTAAAAAAAATTATTCAACACACATGCCTATTAATATTGATGTTGTGGCTATTTTATGAGGTATTCTTAAAAGGTTACAAAGTATTCTTTTCTAATCAAGTTTACATCTACATTTATGCATTGCATAATATAAGCAAACTTATTTTCAAGATACACACTTTATCAATTCATGCATTCCCTGGGAATCAAACCAATGACCCATGGCGTCGCTTAATTTTATTTGTTAAGGCACAGCATTTCTCTGTTCAGTAGGCACAACTAACTAAGAAAGGGGTTAAAATGTGAGAAAGATTTAAAATGAAATCTATCTATCAGGGGACTTCTGTGCATGTGTGTGCATTCTCTTCCATAATGCCTTTACCAGCCAAATGCGGACCCCCTCCCACCTTGTCTTCTTCAGGAGCCATGACTCCGCTGTGTAGAGGTCGAGTGTGACAGCACTCCGTATATTGCGAGAAAAGCACACAGGAGCTTGTTAACTTACTGAGCCACATGGCCCCCTGCCGCTCACTCTGTTTGGAGTGCCATCCGTCTCGGGGGTGAACGAGCCCCAGTACGGTGTTACAGAGCAGAGACGTTTTCCCCCACCCTTAGAGCTGTCCACGGTGAAACAGCCATCCATCAACCTGTAGAATACAGGCCTGCAGGGGCCCCTCTCAAACCTGCCACGGGTCCAGGCCAAACTCAGGAGGAAACATCCCTCTCCAAACAAGCCCTTCAAGAGGCACCCTGCCCCTCAGGAGAGAGACAAAGAGGCATGAAAGAGATGCAAGGAGTCATTTGAAACATATTATCCATAGAGGAAAAGTAGGAGCTAATGGTTTTCCTCTGAGCGGGAAAGGGAAAGAGAGATGGTTAGAGCAAGAGAGAAAGAGCACCTTTAGTAGACACTTTGCATCCAAAGAAAACGCTCCTGCCTTTTTGTTTATTGTGGTAATAACACATTTAATGTGGTGATAGACAACATCAGTACATTTGATTCTGTCTGCATTGAGACTCTGTCATTATTGGCTGTGTGTGTGTGATCTGGGTCGGTTTTAAGGCTGATGTTACTATGACTCACAGGGATCTTTTGGTTTAGTTTTAAGTCTCAGACCTCAAACACAAATAAATACTGATTATTAGCTCCAGTCCCTTAGGATTTTGTTCCAAAGAGTGAAAATAAAACAGGGATGCCCTGATATTAAATGTATTGCTGATGCAATAAGTCAATAATTATTTCCAATAGTTATTTCCTTTATTTCCTGATAACAGATGAATAGCCAATATTAAAATTCTGTAGTAATTTGTATATTTAAAAAAAATTTTTTTAAATAATTTTAAATGCTATGTGAGTTTCTGCATCATAATATTGCATTATAAAGTATTAAAAATACATATTTTAATTTTGAGATTAAATAATAAATTTAAGAATGTAAATTGTATGAGATTAAAAAATAGATTTAAAAATTATTGTTTTAAATATTAAAATGAAGTGAGTGTCAGATGACGGTTAAGGTACTCTAAATTAGAAAAACACTAGGGGAAAAGAGCATGCACAATTAACCCATATTAAACATATAATATAAGTTAGTAAGTAAATAAATAAAAATTTTAACCTATAATATATAGGTTTATAAATACATTTTAATATATATATATATATATATATATATATATATATATATATATATATATATAATACAACAAAGAGGTGCTTTGTGAAATAAGGGTATGAGAAAAGAAAATGATACTGTATTATATTCTCCCTTTTAGTATGACTTTCCCATAATCCTCCTCGCTCACTCTCTGTCTGTGTATTGGAGAGGAGTTGAGGGAAAAGGTTTTCTGAAAGTGGATCCAAACTGCCTACTAATCAGGATGCCAAGCCTAACAGGAACTGACAGCCTTACAGAATGTCTGTATATGTGTGTTTTGAAATGGCAGGCTGCCCCGTCAAATCTCCATTTGTTTTTTTCCACAAAAGCAAGCAGCCCACATATTTACACTGACAAACCACTGTTTGGACTGGTGATCCGCGTGTATCTATTGGCTCATTATCCACAGTAGATACTTCAAGCTGTATCGTATTGTGGGAATAGATAACCTCCACTTCTACATGGGAAAACGGCTTTGAGTCCAGCACTGACATACATTACACATGCTCTGATTCCAAACCCCCCGATTCACTTTCACTCACGGATGAGAAGCAGATGAGAGCGGGTGAAAATGGCGAGAGAAAGGAAGAGAGAGATAAAGGTAGGGAGGTCAGAGCAAGGTTTGGGAAACAGACAGTCACCCCCAGATGAAAGGAATCCACAATCCCCTTCAATGATAACCATGTGTTCCGGACCCTTCTCTGGTCGGAGAAAGAAACATCAGTCCTGACCAAAACCAAGTAAGCTGCCTAACTAGACAGCATTTCCAGACATCATAGGCAATTGTTGCTCTGCTAGCATGTTAATATCTGCTATAGTATCCACTTATTATTACAAATGTATATTTTACTTATAGATATGTCATATATACTTGTGTGTTACTTTTGTGTTTTAGATACTCTGTCTTGTTTTGCGATAAGTGTCTTATCGTGTCCTGAAGTGTGAACCTTGACAAGTATTTGGATACCCAGTAAATTCTAAGCTGTGCAAATGATAAATGTATCAATGTGACTTGATGCTTCTGATACGAAGGCTGTTGCAAAAGGCAAGCAGCCTAACAACATTGCCTTCTAAAATATTTTAAAATACAACCAAACCAGCACAATATCTCAGCTAAGCTTTACTGTGTACTGTATATCCCAACCGTTTGATCTAGTTCTGTATTGTATATGTGTTCTATATGTGTGGGTTCTGTTACCACACTGGGTAAAGATGTTTTGAGTTTGTTTAAATGGATAGAGATGTAATGTTTAAATGTTCTCTGAAAATGGTGTTCAAGGCTTCCTTTGAAGCTGTGCTTTGACTCATGGGCCCTGTCAGACTGCCCACAAACTGGACTTAATTATGTGTGTGTTGTGTCTGTCTTATTGACACCTATAATATCCCCTGTAGGCGTCAGCAGTGTTTGCGTCTGGTGTGACCTGAAATAACTTAAAGAGCCCATCTTCCCTACTCAGGGATTCTGGTTGCACACTGTTTATGGGGCGAACAATTCCCTGTCTGTAATCTATGTGGAAAGGCCTTGAAAATGAAGCATTTCCTCACACAGCCAAGAGTATGAGTGTGTGTCTGTTTGCGGTGAACAGAGTGCTTATTTTTGCTGAAACAGTTCTTCTTCGTCCTACCATTCCTATTATGTTTAAAGGCACCGACCGACGTATGTGCACACAGCGATAAAATGTGGTTAGTTTGTGTTTAGGAGGCATAGCGCACCACACACACACACACACACACATACATGCCAAAAGATGCCAAAACCATAATCACTCACCCGGAGCATCTGTTACTAAAAGAAACAAAAGCAGTGGCCTGAATGAAAGATGGGAGCTGCAATTGCTCTCTTCTCAAACACATAAACAAAAACACATTCCTCGTAATTTGTATTTTGACAGATACAGCTTTATACAGTTTTATTTTAAAACGTCTTTCAAACATTTTAATTGAAAAGGCCGAACACATCCAGCAACCAAGACTTTAACTGTCTGAGTCCAATATTTATTATAATTCTTATATTAATTTGGAAAATCAAAAGGTTCATGAGAAGTAACTGGGTCCTGAGGTTCGGGCAAAACTGAGCTTTTTGTCTGATACAGACACTCAGAGGTTGAGGCTTTGCCACTGTCAAAGTCATTCATATTCACCATTTGTATGGCTCTCATTCATTAATAATTGTCTTCAAGTGTTCTTGCTTGTGTCTGCAAAATTCAGATCTCGTGCGAAATTCAGAACAGGTACATACACACATGATTTTCTGCACGATGCTAAAGATAAGTTCTTGGTAGATGCGCATGCGAATGAATGTTTATTCAGAGATTATTCAATCCCAATTATAACCTTAAACACACAATTATATAAATATACAAAAACACACAGTACCCGTACAAAAGGTCGGTAAAGTTTTTCTCTTTTGCCCACCAAGGCTGCATTTATTTGAGTTATTTTAAAATATAATAATATTTCCCAATTTTACTTTTATTTTATTTTATTTCAATATATTTTAAAATTGTATTTATTCCTGTGTTGACAAAGCTGAATTTTCAGCAGCCGTTACTCCAGTCTTCAGTGTCATATGATCCTTCAGAAAGACATATCTTATTATTATCATGAATGTTGAGAGCAGTTGTGTTGCCGAATATTTTTATGGAAACCTCAATTTTTTCAGGAATATAGACAGTTCAAAAGAACAGTATTTATTTGAAAAAAGTCTTTCACTTTAATCAATTGAATGCATCTATGCTTAATCAAAGTATTAAGATTTTATTTCAACAGTTGTGTCTATAACAACAAACATTTTGGTGATGGTGATTTGTGTTTGAGTTGATTCTCAATTTTATTTATTGACGTATCATTAGTTCTGTGTGAAAATTTTCACACACAGATTTTATGCATAAATAACTCTATACATATTGTTAATGGGTGAATGAAAGCCAGTGTGTTTAAACATGAGAGTGACAAAGATACAGAAAGATTGGGCGAGGAAAGGTTAAATGACCTGGGGCATTGCCAAACCAGACAGCTTAAATCCCACAGAGAGATCTGAACAACAGATAGCTGGGGTCACAGAGTGGCCAATCTGAGTGTGTGTGTGTGTCAGATATAGCATTTAAAACTGCACTACAATAAACTACTGAAAAACAGATTTGTTATTTGCCCCAGGTTCATATTAAAAACCGGGACATTTTATAAATCTCATCAGCCTGGCTCGAATGAATATTAATTACAGTAGATGGCTTTTCTGTCAATACTTTCATGGCACCGCAGCAAAGCAAAACAAAGCTGCTAAAATATCATTATTGTATGAAACATAAGGAAATTTCTTATTTTTATTCCCTCAATTTAAAATGGTTGCTACATCCTTGCATGTGCCCCACAATGCCTTGCTTCCATAATTTGCTACATAATATCCTCTTACACACATTTGCCCTCTCTCATACACCTCCCACAGCTGCAAGAGAGTCAGCCTGGTCCCCTAAAGACTTAATCAGCACCATCAATTATGGAAACAGGAGACTTTAAACCAGGTTTACCCAAATTCTCTGCTCTCAAACAGAGCGGTTCCACTTAAATTTATGAACAAAATCAGAGAGGTAAAGAAAGAGAGAGTGAGAGAACAGTAGTTGAGAGTCCAGTAAAAGAGCTCCATTGTATGCATTCCCATGAGGCCTCAGTACGGCCCTAATTTGACAGGAGTCAGTGTTGTCCAGAGCAGGAAAGGGACGACTCGTTGAATGAAATCAGCTGAGATCAGCCTGGCGGCACCGCTGGATTTACTGCTCACATCTGCTCCAGCAGAAGTAACGTTTAGCGCTACCACAAAATCACCCTCTTCCTCACCTGCTTCATCACGTTATCAAACTTTATTAGCAGGAGTGATACACATTAATGGCACTTCATTTCCCACAGGAATGAATCAATCTGTGACAGTTAAATGTTTTCAAGATTAAACGTCTGTTTAAAGGTCGGATCACACTTTTAAATAATGGTGCTTGCTAAGAGAATCATCATTAGTATGACTTAAGGTTTGGATATTGGATAATTCCCTAAGCTTGAGTATTGAACTTTGGCTCGTCCTGCTTGGGTTTGTGCTACAGACGTGAATGATACCTCAAATCATGTGGTTTGTTGAGGAGAGGGGTGCTATTACTTTTATAAGCAATCGGATTGACGATTTTGCCTGACGGACAATTAAAGGGCTGGAAAACTCCATTACACTTACTCTGATGGAGGGACCCAAGCCATATTTGGGGTTCATTATATCACAGAGAGATGGAGGTGAACTCTTTTGACTTAGGCCAGTAACCATCTAACAAGCAACCACATAGCAACGTAGCGGCAACACAAAATAAACACCAATCATTATTTTGCCAGAAAATTTTAGAAATACTTATTTTAAGCAAGATTTATTTGCGAAAGTGCATTAAGAAATTTTGAATTAAGATTTATTTTCTGCATGAAAGATCATTTGTAGAATTTCTGTAGCACTAGTACATTTTAAAAGATTTTTTTTTGTAAAAAATAAATAAATAATTACATTTACTTCTCAAATTGAATGTTTTTTTTCAGTCTAATATACTATAATTTACAAAAAGGGAGTTTTATTATACCAACCACAGTTATTTGAAAATGTTCAAATCATCAGTCTCTAAATAATAAAGTCTCTAGTTTCAAGAATATAGTTGTGAGTGTGTATGTGTGCGTTGCCATGGATTCTTTGGTTTCATTGGTTAAAATATGGTGCAAAACTTTCCCTCTTCCCTGCTGTTCTGTCAACATATGCAACGCTCTGTACTTTTTGAAGGTTTCTCATGAAATAAACCATTTTTAAGAGGTTTGCCATTAAATTCTATCCCACGAAAGTGTGTGAGCACAGTGCAGTGTTTTTGTATGCTCTAGCACAAATTATTATAAATTAATAATGCTAATTTATATTTACCAGGGTAGAAAAAAAACACATGACACAACCAGTGTGTGTGTTGCAAAAAAACTAGCTTTTGATTTCCAAGGATTTAGATAGCTGGGCCAGAGATCGGTTTGTGATTGGTCGCTGGCAGAAGCTGGAAGACAGGATTGCTTGTGATTGGTTGCTGACCCATCATGTCCTCAAATCCAGGGGCACGTTCAGGCTCACACAACAACATGTTTCCTGGAAACGGTGTTCAACGGGGTTTGAGATACATTTTCTCTTGTTTGGTGGGTGTGTCAAAAATGTCAGCCCAATGATCAGCAATGTGTATATAAACCACGCGATATTAAAGAGGCGGCTCGCACAATGGGTCCAAGTGAAGTTGTTTACAAATATCTCCGCTGCAGCTATAGATATTAGAAGACATGTTTGCCATAAGAGTTTTATAGTATCATAGCATATCAACATGATGATGATGAATTTGTAAGTAAATGTACAGTGAGTACGGAAAGTATTCAGACCCCCTTAAATTTTTCACTCTTTGCTATATTGCAGCCATTTGCTAAAATCATTTAAGTTCATATTTTTTCCTCATTAATGTACACACAGCCCCCCATATTGACAGAAAAACACAGAATTGTTGACATTTTTGCAGATTTATTAAAAAAGAAAAACTGAAATATCACATGGTCCTAAGTATTCAGACCCTTTGCTGTGACACTCATATATTTAACTCAGGTGCTGTGCATTTCTTCAGATCATCCTTGAGATGGTTCTACACCTTCATTTGAGTCCAGTTTTGTTTGATTATACTGACTGGACTTGGTTAGGAAAGCCACACACCTGTCTATATAAGACCTTACAGCTCACAGTGCATGTCAGAGCAAATGAGAATCATGAGGTCAAAGGAACTGCCTGAAGAGCTCAGAGACAGAATTGTGGCAAGGCACAGATCTGGCCAAGGTTACAAAAAAATGTCTGCTGCACTTAAGGTTCCTAAGAGCACAGTGGCATCCATAATCCTTAAATGGAAGACGTTTGGGACGACCAGAACCCTTCCTAGAGCTGGCCGTCCGGCCAAACTGAGCTATCGGGGGAGAAGAGCCTTGGTGAGAGAGGTAAAGAAGAACCCAAAGATCACTGTGGCTGAGCTCCAGAGATGCAGTCGGGAGATGGGAGAAAGTTGTAGAAAGTCAACCATCACTGCAGCCCTCTACCAGTCGGGGCTTTATGGCAGAGTGGCACGACGGAAGCCTCTCCTCAGTGCAAGACACATGAAAGCCCGCATGGAGTTTGCTAAAAAACACCTGAAGATTCTCTGGTCTGATGAGACCAAGATAGAACTTTTTGGCCTTAATTCTAAGCGGTATGTGTGGAGAAAACCAGGCACTGCTCATCACCTGTCCAATACAGTCCCAACAGTGAAGCATGGTGGTGGCAGCATCATGCTGTGGGGGTGTTTTTCAGCTGCAGGGACAGGACGACTGGTTGCAATCGAGGGAAAGATGAATGCGGCCAAGTACAGGGATATCCTGGACGAAAACCTTCTCCAGAGTGCTCAGGAACTCAGACTGGGCCGAAGGTTTACCTTCCAACAAGACAATGACCCTAAGCACACAGCTAAAATAACGAAGGAGTGGCTTCACAACAACTCCGTGACTGTTCTTGAATGGCCCAGCCAGAGCACTGACTTAAACCCAATTGAGCATCTCTGGAGAGACCTAAAAATGGCTGTCCACCAACGTTTACCATCCAACCTGACAGAACTGGAGAGGATCTGCAAGGAGGAATGGCAGAGGATCCCCAAATCCAGGTGTGAAAAACTTGTTGCATCTTTCCCAAAAAGACTCATGGCTGTATTAGATCAAAAGGGTGCTTCTACTAAATACTGAGCAAAGGGTCTGAATACTTAGGACCATGTGATATTTCAGTTTTTCTGTTTTAATAAATCTGCAACAATTCTGTGTTTTTCTGTCAATATGGGGTGCTGTGTGTACATTAATGAGGAAAAAAAATTAACTTAAATGATTTTAGCAAATGGCTGCAATATAACAAAGAGTGAAAAATTTAAGGGGGTCTGCATACTTTCCATACCCACTGTAATTAACATCAAAATAAATTCACAAGAGTAAGTATATTGTTTGCACATGTTTATTTACATAAAGAAGTTCCAGATCGATACTTATTTTGCTTTTAAAGTCTGTCTAAATATCACGTAGTAATTGCAATGTCTTCTGGTCCATATCCTTTCCTTAGGAAGGTGTGCTAGACACTGATCAATGTAACATAAAAATACTATACATATTTATATATATTGTATTGTGGAGTGACACTTTCATAAACCTTTCTATGCTCCTCTGATTATACAATGGTAAATATAAAAAAAAAAAAAAAAAAATAGTTTTTATTTGTCACATACACAATTATACAGAGTATAACCAGCAGTGAAATGTGTGCTCTGCATTTAACCCATCCAAGTGTACACTCAGTAGTGAACATACACTCGGAGCAGTGGGCAGCCAACGCTGCGGCGCCCGGGGAGCAGTTGGGGGTTCGGTGCCTTGCTCAAGGGTCTCACCTCAGTCGTGGTATTGAGGGTGGAGAGAGTGTTGGTTATTCACTTCCCCCACCTACAATCCCTGCCGGACCTGAGACTCGAACCCACGACCTTCAGGTTACAAGTCCAACTCTCTATCCACTAGGCCACGACTGCCTATTACAATATCATAGCACAACAACAGTGATCAGCAGTAATGGTAAGCCTAATACTCACAATAAAATTATGTCAAATAGATCATAACACAGTCTCGGAGGTAAGAAGTGGATTATCCTTCACCTGAAATGCAAGGCGAATGTTGGATCACAATAATTAGGAACCACAGTTTCCACAAATCTCTTCACTCGATTGGGAGGTTCTCTTTTATTCTGGACGGCAAGGGCAGTGACTGTAACATCGAGCGTATTTTGCAGTAGGCCTAGGCTATTAAACAAATATTTATAATGATTTCATCAGGCTCCGAAAATTCTTCAAAAAGAGCACAAAGAATGGCCTTCTCAGCTGCCATAGTTGCAACACTTGCGTCATCAGAACAGTGTGTTCAACGCACCACCGTTTCCGTTTAAAAAACGTTTTGCAACGTTTTGTCGGGGCTGAACGCAGGCCAGAGCAACCCTTATTTTTAGTCAATACTATAAACCAATCCCAGAACTCTGCTTCACATTATTAGAGGTTCTAATGAAATAATAAAATGTTTGTTTTTCAAAGCACACAGCCACAAATGAAACATACACAAACAAATACGGAATGAAGTAAACCAAATGCTGTTGTAATTTCAGTAAAAGACTAAAGGTTGCCAAATGCACGCTACTACTGGGAGGCAAACAAACAGACACTTACATGTACACAAACCACCATAAAAAAACAAACACACACAACTACAAACGCACAATACAACAATAAAACATTCAGAGAAAACAACTACAGCTGTAAATATACAAGCGAAATTAAATCAGCTCTGAGCTGTTGGACTGGCTAGAACTAAACACATCATATGAATGAAAGCTGTTAATTATTCTGGAAAACACCTATAAAGTTCAACTAGAATTACAGACACGCACGAAATGTTGAGCAGTTTACAGGTCCACCACACCTAACACTTCTGCATTAAAAAAAACAGTTCATCCAAAATATAAATTGTTAAAACGTTTGGGTCAGTAAGATTTGAATGTTTATTAAAGACGTCTCTTATGCTCACCAAGGCTGGATTGATTTGATCCAAAACATAGTAAAAACAGTAATCCTGTGAAATATTATCAGAATTTAAAATAACTGTTTTCTATTTGAATATATAATAAAATGTAATTAACTTCTGTGTTGGCAAAGCTGAATTTTCAGCAGACATTACTCCAGTCATCAATGTCACATCCTTCAGAAATTATCCTTCGAAATCATCTTAATATGCTGATTTGATGCTCAAGAATTTTTGTGGAAACTGATACATTTTTGTTCAGGATACTATGATGAATGGAAACAGAATAGAACATCATTTATTTGAAATATAATTTTTTGTAACCCTGTTAAAGTTTTACTGTCGTTTTTGATCAGTGCAATGCATTCTAGCTAAATGTCTTGATTTACATTAAAAGATAAAAAAATAATTTTTTTTCCAATCCCAAAGTTTTGGATGGTAGTTTATGTCACACTTACTCATCCTCATGTTGTTGGACATTGCATGCTTTCACTGTATGGAAAATGGCACTTCTTTTGTATTCAAATGAAGAAAAAGAAAGTAATACAGTTTGGAACGACATGAAGGTCAGTAAATGACAGAATATGAATATCTGTCACTACCATAAATTCATACAATCTGCTCCCCTGACTATGTCAGACTTCGTACTCCCGCTCAATTTCGAAGTAGCAGAGTTTGGTATAACCAGGCTATCCCCTGACAGCACTGTACTAACTTTATCTAAAGCCCAATAAGGAGTCATAACAGTAACTAAACCCTGAATATGACAATGCATCATGCAGCACTGAATGATTCAATTATTTAAAAATACACAAAAACACACATAAATATACAAATAAATAATGTTGTGACAGGCTAATGAAGACTCAAATGAAATGAGACATAAATGAATGCAAATATATCTGTGATTGCTGCAGTTTGGCATGTTTCGCTTTGCAACTTGCCCAGTGGCTCATTTACAAATTGGCCTTGCCCTCACCTGTGGAACATTCTTGTAAAGTAATAAACGTCTCTTTGGTTTGGAGACTTGGGCATGGCCAAGAGAGAAAGTACGAGAGAGAGAGAGAGAGAGAGAGAGACACTAAGAAAGAAAAGGGGATAGAGAGGGAGAAAGAGCCAGAGAAGTTTCTAATTAAGACCAGCACATAGTCAAAGAGGCGCTCTGTTTGTGTGTGTGTGTGTGTGTGTGTGTGTAGGTCTGTCTGCCTGGCTCCATCCCTTGGCTCTCTCTGTCTCTTTTTCTTGAGTTCATCCTGTCGTCTGTCTGTCTGTCTATGTTGGTCTTATCCCTCTTTCCATTTTCCTTTCTCTCTGTGTCATGCACAGGGTACGATAAGGATCCAGCCAGCTGCAGAAACGGAAGCACTGTCTGTGTGTGTGTGTGTGTGTGTGTGTATCTATATCGGTATGTGTGTGCGTAGTGGATGTGTTCTGGGATGCGGGTCTCTGAGAGAGTAAAAATGCTCTTGTTCCTGCCGAAACACTGGCTATGACTCCCCGTCTTCATCTGCTTCTAATTCACACTCTCCTCTGCCAAGCTACCCGCTCCATCGCTCTGTGTAGTGATGGGTGTGGAGGAGAGGGAAAGAGCTGACATGATGTATTCTGATGATCTGAAAGAGAGCTGGGCTTTGTCTGAGAGGGTGGCCTGAGCCAGCGTGCACCTCACACACAAACACATAGACCTTTGAAGCTTTTTTATTGAGGACTTTTCACAGACAAAATAGTTCTGCTAAAAAATTTTTTCCTATAACACCTAAACCTAAACCTCACAATTGACATCAATAGATTTACAGCAAAATATTATTTGACATATTTATGAATATCTTAAATAGTGAAGTCTGTGTTTTACAAGTTTCAATATATCAGTCATGTCTGGGACCTGATCACTCGGTTTGGGAAAAAAGGAAATAATATAAATTCTAAATAATAGGTGAAAATTTTCCTATGTGAAATTGGTTTTCTAGGTGAAATATTCCTTTTATAATAAAATAAAATACAAATAAAATTAAAATTAATTACAATAAAAAATCATAAAAATTAAATTAAATTAAATTAAATTAAAATATATAATAAATTATAAAATGAAAAACATTTCTGGGAAAAATATTCCTTTTAAAATAAAATAAAAATTTCTGCTTAAACTATTCTATTATCTCTCTTTGAACTATTCTCACAAACACATTCATGTATAAATAATTTTATTGGTGTTCATGCATCTGTATAAATACACATGAGTGTATGTTACACAGAGCTTGTGCTCCTTGTGATGGTTAGAGCCAAAAGTAGAGCGTGAAAGTACGAGAAATGTATGACATAAGACTGCTCAAGCCCTCTGTACATTTTTCCATCAGGAAAAAAGTGTCACTTCATTTTGCTTTCAGACTCTGACTGCGCTCTAGCCAGCACTGAGAGGCCGCTGGCTCCTCCACAGAATCGCACGGTGCGTCTGTGCGCCAGTCTGTGAAAGCTCCATCAATATCTGCTCAGGCTCAGACAGCTTGTTCTTGTTGCAGTGTGTACGCACATGTTGACAGGAACCTTTCGTGCTGTAATGGAATACATTGAAATTGACTGGGGAGGCCGACCCCTTCGGATGAGTGCAGTTGCCTTTGTACAAACACACTCGTATGCGTTCAACACAAGTTAACGCTCCTGATATGACAGCACACACACTTCCATGTTTTCTGTCATCAGGTCACATGTAACATACACACAGGACACAGTCAAGACAACATATGCCTGCCATTAGCCAAACACACACTCGCACATTTTCTCTGGTTCTGCGAGACAGAGTCCTGCAGGCAGTGCTGGCGCAGTCCATGTGTGAAATTGGACTTTTCTGCAAAGATTTGCCGTGAAATGCTATGTTTGTTTGGGCTTAGGCTGCATTAGTGCGTCATTTCTGCACATAGTATGACACAAAGTCACATCCAGACTATTTAATCGTATGCTGTGTCCTAACCAAGCGACAGACCCTCTGTCTTTATCTGAGTTTATCCTTACCAGCTGCAACCGTGACAAGCAACAAAATCATCTGTTGGTCACCTGGTTTCTATTTTTGTAATACTAAGGAGCTCCGCCCACAGTGAAATCTCATTGGTCCATAGAGAAGTTTTCACAGAGAAATAAAAAAAATAAAAATAAGCAAGGTTCCTTTTATTTGGTTGAAAAAAATCATTTTAAAATGCTCTTTGTAAGAAATAACTAAAAATATATATATATAAATAAATCGGTATAAATAACTATAAAACAACATCTGGATCATTTCTTGTGAATGTTGGCTTTGCACCAGGATACATTTCAAAAGGTTTGTTCACCAAAATGTTTTAATTTTTTCATAATTTTCTCACATTTATTAAAGAATAATATTGCTTTTATAAAATGGTTATTCCATATACGTAGCAAGGTTTCACAAAATAAAACAGAGCAAATAATGTGTAACAATATTAATAAAAACAGTAATCTTCCACCAAACAATGTAGTTCCTCAGAAACAGTTGTGGTTGCAACAAAGTGGTTGCCAAGCAACACACTAAGTAATTTACAACAGCTTTGAACGTGGCTCAACCAATCAGAATCAAGGACCGGAACTATCCGTTTAATAAAATAAACTTTCTTTCTCTCTTTTTTTTTCAATTTAACAAAACTGAATGGGTGATAAAATAGCTAAGGTGTATTTTTTGTGTTTTCCATCCATTTAAAGTTCATTCATCCAAAACACTGACTATTCAAAAAGTAAAATTAATCCATGAATCAATCAATAATTGATTAATTTTACAATGGTTTATGAATGTTTTGAATCATCAAAGTATTGGGTAAAGTATTGACTTTCAATGGTGGAACAGAAATCTCTCAGGTTTCTTAGAATATATTTTTGTGTTCCGAAGATGAATGAAAGACTTTTGGGCTTGGAACAACATGAGGGTTAGTAATTGATAACAGAATTCTGCTGATTTTCTCTTTTAGCTAAAAACGGAAGTGGCATTATGGCATTTTTGCTGACAAAAAAAAATTGGTGCATTCTACAAACACCAACTGGAGCACATGAAATACACCTACATGGTGACTATTCAATCACACTCAGATTTGGCCTACATTAGTGGATGCGCACACACACACACACACACACACACATGAAAGGAAAATGGCACAGGAAGGGCAGGGAACAGATGAAAGGAGAATAAACATTATGATGAGGATGAATCGCAGAGAGAAACAGAAAGAGAGCTAGAAAGAGGACGTGATGTTGATAAGACTGCAGGTTTGGGTGGGGAGCGGCCCAGCTGTGCTCCAGATCTCATCTGTGACTCGGAGAAGGAGAACAGGACACAATGTCACTGTCTGCTTCTCATTTAGTCTCTCTCAAACGCACAGCTCTGTCTGTATGAATGAACAGCAGCGGTAGGAGTCTGTGTCCCAGTTTCCTCAGCAAATCTATCTTCATATTAAAACTCATGGGTTATGCTCATGTTTCAGCACACCCTCCTGCAAGAGTTTGTGAAAACTACAAATCACTCAAGGAGAATTACTCTGTCTGAGGGTATTAAACGGACGAAAACCTGTCCTGTAGATAAGAGAGAAGTTGGAAGGACTCTCTGTCTTTCTCTGTCTTATTCTCCCACTCTGCCCCGGAATGAGCATCATATGGTTTAGATGCTATCAGACGCCACAGGGCCTGATAAAGAGCAGTGGGAGTCAGTTATCTCTCCCATTGGGAGGAGCAGCTATCCTTAGAAAGTGAAAGGATCAATGAAAGAGCACCGTACACATAGACACAGATGTATGTTTATTTAAAATAGTTAGGAATTTCCATTGCTTTCTGTTGTGTATATGCTGAGTAAATGAGACTCTATCCCCTAACCCTGCCTTATCGCTCACAAAATCTTATTTTAATTTTTCTATTAAAAATAATATTCAGTATTTTATCTAATCTTTCTTGAGGAGGTTAGGCAAATTTGGGCTTTAGAGCAATCAAACATGTATGTTTTTCTTGTACTGGCTTGATCAAAATTACTTAGCAAATTACTGACCTGTTTTGTGTGTGTGTGTGTGTGTGTGCTTTCACTTCTCATTATGTGGCCTGGTGCACTTTTACTATGGTTTAAGACATGTTTGGCAACTGTCTGAGTAAAATTAATGTACCTAAATCTATAGACCTTAGTAAAGATAGATGACATATGAAACATGGATGAAAATGAGGCAGTGAGGGATAGACTTGTAAAGGTCCTAAAGCATGTAATTTTCATAATGCACAACTTTCAAAACTGTTTGAGGGAGTTTTTTATTCATAAAGATGTTTCGTCAGCTGAACAATTGTTATGTTGGTAAACAACAGTACGATCCATTGAACATGCTGTACTTCTCTCCTTCACAGCCTTGTTTTCATTCCAGTCAAAAATGAAATATAGTGCTACCCGGACTAAGGTCTATAAGGAAAGTTCACAACACTACCATTCAAAAGTTTGTGGTCAGTATTTTTATTTATTTATTTTGAAAGAAATTGAATATTTTTATTCAGCATGGATGCATTAAATTAATCAAAAAAGGCAATAATGGCATTTGTAATGTTCCAAAAGATTTCGGTTCCAACAAAAAAATGCTGTTCTTTTGAACTTTCAATTCATCATAGAATCCTGAAAAAAAAAAAAAAACCTATACATACCATCCAGTTTCCACAGAGTATTAAGTAGCACAACTGAGTTCAACACTGATAATAATAAGAAATGTTTCTTGATCACCAAATCAGCATATTATAATGATTTCATCATTTGCCATCACAGGAATAAATTAGATTTTTTTTTTAAAACATAAAAATCTAAAATTATATCAAATATTGGCCATACTTGTATACACCTCTGTTTATTTCAAAGGGTTTCATGATGCTTGCATTCATAGCAGCACATGCCCTTCCATAACATCCACCGATGCCAGTCCTCTCTGAACCAGTACATGAAAACACAGGTGTTGAATGTTAAAAATGGTAACGTCATTTAGAAAACAAATCCTGTCCTAACAGATCTCCCTCTCTACAAGGCAAGCAAAACCTGACCCCTCACACACACAGGGTTTAATAAATGTCCTGAAGCCCCATGCAGCTCAGCTCATCTCTCCTGGCATGTTTGTTCAGAGCGGTGGGCTTTCAGAAGGCTGAGTTTTATTTGACCTATGACCCCTGTCAACAATGCTCCTCTCCCTCTCTGTTTATTCATCCCTCCATTCCATCTTTCCCTCAGCTCCTAGAGACCAGTCTGGGGGTTTTTCTTTTTCTTTTTTCTGTGTCTCGGTGGTGTACCATTTCACATTTCATACTGTCGGGTCTTTTCCCACTTTTTTCTCCTCACAGCACATAAGTAGCTAGAACACTGAGCAATAATTGATTATTTTCTCCTTTTTTTTTCTTTTTTTTTCGAAGGGAAAGAATTTGCTGAAGACTCAGCTACTGGTGCTGCCAAGTCAAATGGCAGAGTTTGTTTTTGGACAAGTGCAAAAAGTGAGAGAGGGTGTGAGAGAGAAAATAAAAGACAGGAAAAGAGAAACTCTCACCATGATCTTATTAAACAGACACAGATGGTCACTGCGGGCTGACAGCGGGTTCAAGACATAGAGACTGACAGGATGGAGACGACTGCATGGAGAGATTAGACAGAGAGATGAAGAGATTTGTCTAGCAAGCCAGGAAGGAGAGGAAAACCAAACGGCATCGATGTGCTACCAAACTTCTCTTGGCAGTAATTCACAGACTCCTGGACTAAAAGAAAAGACAAGACAAGGAAAGTATGCAAAATTAGTATGCAAGATAGCAACAAAAAAACCTTGGTCCAGAAAATGCTTCATAATCATATGCTGCAAATGGTATGGTCTGCTCTATTCTGCATGAACAGAGCAGTTGCTCTACAACTACTCAAAAATCAAATATTTTTCAATAATCTGAAGATGGATATCATAACTTTTTGATGCTTCTTTTGCATCTGATGGAATGTATCCAAATGCATGGAGAAAAAACTTAAAAAGTTATTTAGAAGAATGTCAAACAACCTTAAAATGTCTAAATATTTCCTGTAACTCACTCTCTTTGATCTATAGGATTGAGCGTCATCCAGAACTGAATTGAAAATGTATTTTAAAATGCAATTAAATTATAAGCAGAATTTTAATTCACGTTAATTTAAGAAATACAATTAAAATGTCATATAAACAAATACCCAAAAAAGTCATGTTATTTTATACAAAAGTGTAGTTTTTAATGGACTAATTAATATTTAATAGTTCATTACATACTATAAAATGAAAAGATTACAATTTTGATAGATGAAGTTATAAATGTTGTGATATTTTTGTCGATAATACATTTTTAATTCGCTCACGAATGGAAAAGCGCCATTTTTAAATTCTGAATTTTGGCCAGCACTGCTATGAACAACATGTTCTGCTGAAAGATTACTGGAAACTAAAAAAAAAAACTGCTCGCCATGTAGTATGTTTTGAGTTATCCCAAGCTAATCCACAAAATCTTTGTGTAGGAGGCAGTCAAGAGTGAGAACAAAGTGCAGAGAAAAAGATGGCAAGAAACAGAAAAACTCTAATTAATGACCAATAAAGAGCAAGTGTCATCCACAGGATGTTGGTTTGAAGTGGTCAGCTGTGCTCGACTGCTGTTTTTCCTTCTCTGTTTGGATACTCTGAGCTGATTTTGGCTCACACTGCCCACCAACTGCACCTGTGCCCATCTGCACTTTTCCCATAATGCCTCTGACCACTCTAAAAGAGACTAAATCACTTCCAGCTGTGGTGCACATGCATTTGAAGCCAGCTATTATTTATTTTGCCATCCTCTTTCCATCCACCCCTCTGTTCTACCTCAGAACTTTCCATAAACAACAATGAAGACAAGCGAGTGAATGCTGGAGAGTTGAATGAAAAAAGAGAAACAAAGAACTGAAGGTGTAAGAGTACTAATGTCATGTGCCTTATGTTAGTCGCGTCAAAGATCTGCACCAGCTGAACTGGAAAAAGAAGTCTGCTAACGTGAATGAACAAGAAGTCAACTGCTTCCATACTCACACGTGTCAATGAAATAACATGTTTCTTTTTTCTCCTCTCATTTGGGAACATTACATGGGAATTAACATTCTCTTCTTTTGTGTTTCCCTCCCTCTGTCTTTTTCTCTATTTATTCTCTCCAAACCGCTAATGAAATTTTGGAATGCAATGCTTGGGTGAAGGGTAGACGTTCCAGCAGCAAGCTGGGTTCTCCAAACTTTGTTGTTTGCAAAGGGGTTTCTGTGTTTAATCAGCCCATGAGACTCTGGCCCCGGTTACACCTGGTATTAAGATCCGTCTCGGGGGATCCGGTCACAAAAAGAAGGAAAATATCACCACTCCTTCTCCCAAATAAACCTTTTAGGTTTATTTTATATGTAAATCTTAACACTTGTATTAGTCATCATCCTGTTTTAAAATGACTTCCAAAACGGATGTTAATACCAAATGTAAACGGAGCCTCTCACATGTCTAAAAACACAAAAAAAGAGTCCATCTGCGTAGATCGCACACCTACCACCCTGTGAAATCTCCATTACCAGAGAGAAAGCGCTGTGGAAATATGCTTTTGTTTAGCACAATGGATGCTAAAGGATGTTCACACTTTAACAAATGGAACATTCTCACACACTTGAGCCATCCTTCATCCCACATTCACACACACACACACACAGGCCTTAATGTCTGTGCTCTCTCATACTCTGTCCATCAAATGAATGGCAAAGGAGCACAGAATGATCCAATTCTCTTTCCTGGCTCGCTCTCGTCCTCGCCGTCCCATCCTTTAATCCCTCTATCTATCACATCCCAGTCGTTCTTTCATCTCTCTATTTCTCACATGAAATGTGCTTAAGGTTAAGGGAAACTCCTCATTTTTGGCACCAGCACAGAAGCGAGGCAGATGGGTCAGACACCCGTCTCCTAATCTGAGCGTGCCATGGCCTCTGCAGCAGCTGGCATCACTATAAAGCTCCCCTGTGTGGGTACATACCGTGGCACACGGAGCCAGAGCACACCGACATGACATGGCAGTGTTGGAAAATGAAGACAATAAAACAACACACGCAATATTGAAATAAACGACCGGCGATTACAAGGCCGGCAGGGGGTCGGCTCAGAGCACAGAGTGCTGGCTGGATGTGAAGTGCGATAGATGGAGAGCATTCGTGCTCTTCTGGTGTTGGTTTGATCATGGTCCATTTTGGGATTACCGCACTGGAAGCATGACAAAGATCTGCACAGCACTAGGAGGCTGAAAATAGATTGTTTAAAAAAACTTTTAAATAGTATTCCCAAACCCACACTAACATCATGCTCAGGTAGTGTTGAGCAAGTTAGTAAAACTAAACTAAACTAAAAAAAATAAAAATTCAGCCTAATTCAGCTGCAATAAAATATCAAAAAAAATTTGATGAAAAATCAAATCACACTTTTTTTTTAACATTCCAATTCTCGCTATTAAGATCAAACTACGACTAACTACAATTAATTACAACTTTTGCCTCAATAAACTCCTAAACTTCTGCTTATTAATAGTTAGTAAGGTAGTTGTTAAGTTTAGGTATTGGGTAGGATTAGGGATATAGAATATGGTCATGCAGAATGTGTGCTTTATAAGTACTAATAAACAGCCAATATGTTAATAATATTAATAGGCATGCTAATAAGCAAGTAGTTAGTGAGAATTGTTCCCTATACAAAAGTTTTTCCAAAAACGTAAACTAAAACTAAACCTAAAAAAACACTTATAAAACATTTTACAAAATATTATGTTGAATTATACAGAATTAAATAAAATAAACATAAATGTTGAATGTTCAATTTATTTATAAAGCACATTTAAAACAACTTTAGTTGACCAAAGTGCTGTAAAGCATAAACCTAATTACAACATTTAAAAAATGCACAGGCCTAAATCGCTGCATTAGTATTGCATAGGCTTAAATACAACAGTAAAATCCAGCTAACCTTAAAACAACACAATCACCTATCATTGAAGGCACGGGAGAAAAGATGAGTTTTCAACAGACATTTAAATTCAGCCATTGTAAAAGCAGTTCTGATAGACAGAGGCAGAGTGTTCCATAATTTGGGACCAGCAACAGAGAATACTCTATCTCCCCTACATTTTAGTCTTGTTCTGGGAACCCACAACATATGTGTAGTCTGAGATCTCAGTGATCTAACAGGATTGTGGACAGTAAGCAACTCGAGGACCAAAACAATTTACAGCCTTGTACAGTACTGCAGCAGTAACCAGTGCAGCGAGCGTAAAATAGGTGTAATATGTACCCATATACGACTGCCTGTGAGCAAACGGGCAGCCGCATTTTGAACAAACTGAAGTCGATGTATAGATGAGACCGGCAAGCCATAGTAAAGGGAGTTACAATAATCGAGTCGTGAAGATATAAATATTGAATAACACACAAACTAATAAAAATGACAAAAAACAGTAATTTACTAAATTATTAAAACAAACTAAAACTTATATTGCAAATATAAAATAAAAGATCATTCAGAATTTCATTAAATACTATAACGGTACATAAATAATCTCATTGTGGCCTTATGTCTCATTTGGGAGAAAGAGGATTAAGTAAGTAATATAAATAATACTAAAATAACACTCAAAAAAGATAGCTAGCTAAACTACTGCAAAAAAATTGCTATGCTGAGAAAGTAGCTAGTTACACTATATACTTATATTCATATATAAAATATAAAATAAAATAAATAAAATAAAATAGTATTTTTACTTTTCTCCACAGATTAATGGAGAAAGGACAAGAACTGATGTGGAGAAGATGAGAGAAGGTTCTACTCTAGGAGAGGCATTTACTTAACATTAACTTAACATTTACTGTAAAGTAATGTTCAGCTTGGTTTGCTGTTGGCGATGCTCACAGTGTAGGCAAAGCACGCCGGACTGGTGAGCAAAACAGAAATCTGTATTTCATTCCCAGTGCTAAATCGAACAGCACAGACTTTCATTTCCAACCTTTCTGCATGAGGCAGGGACTAAATCTTCTGTAGCCTTTAAGCTAGTATATAAATCAATCAGCATCACTGCTATCATAGACCATTTTCATTACTGTATTTCTGTCACACACGCTCACAAACACACCCTCCCTGTAAATCTCCAAGGCAATTAGCATGACGGGTCCCAGCCAGAATAGAGAGGTGTAATCAAGTACACAAATCAACTGACCACACATGATCGGGTACAAATGTGTTAGCCAGCAGAATGCACGACAGCATGAAATTCAATCTACCTTTCGATGCAAAATAACTGAAAATACTCCCCTCCTCCCAACTCCAGCAGGCTCTGCTGTCAAAACGCTTAACTTTGATTGACAGCCAGAGTCGAGCGAGTCAGCCAGTCTGAGAGCGCAGTGGGCGGGAGTGTGAAGTTTAACCCCAGGAGTCTGGGACAGCTGCAGTGTCGCTGTGGTCTGTGGCTGTTGCACACCATAAATTCTCTCTAAAGAGGGTTTACTTTTTATTTTAATGGGGGCTGTAAATTTACGACCCTTGGACACTGGAGATAGAGCTGTTTTTAAAGGAGCACTCCCTGTCTTTTTTGTCTCTCTCTCTCATACCTGTTTCTTTAGAAATTGGCTGGCTCACACAACAAAGTTTTACCTGACCGCACGTTGACGTAATATTTGGGAGGCCCTAAAAGGAAAAATGTTCACATGGACTGTGTTTATAGTGTGTGAATAAATGAGGAGTGCGTTTGTGAACACATTAAGTCCGACGTGACATCATATTGTGTGTGCGGGAGTGAGAATGACTACACTTGTGTATTTTATGCATTCAAAATGACAAACTAACCCTCTCTCTCTCTCTCTCTCTCTCTCTCTCTATGTCTGCAGGTGTTGTTTGCTCTAAACCAGACTCTACTGCAGCATGAGAGTTTGCGTGCAGGCATTCTGCAGGGCACCTTCACTACTGAGGACCTCATCACACACTACAACTGTGGAGACCTCAACTCCATCATCTTCAATCATGACACATCGCAGGTATGCGCACCAAAAACACAGCCTGGTCCTGTTCTATGCATCATGTGAGTATGTATGTGATGTATTGGAGTCATTATGAGCTTAAAGTTTGAGCAGCAGCAGGTTCCTTCTGATGGATGGCCTATAATTCTCCACTGCACCCTACAACATGCTAAAAGATTAAAGCAATAGCACATACACATAGTGAGAGAGAGAACGAATATTTCAGGAAAAATGTGAGGGAGCAGTAAGACGAGAAAGAGAGGAAATATCTTTCTGTTGTTCCATATTTCCTGCAAAGGTCAGACGCAGGGCAGCTAATGGCTCTGCTGCCTGATAAGGTATCTGTGCTCTCTCTGTCATTGCTTTATGCCTCTCTTCCTCATTCTCTCTTTGTTCTGCTTCTGTACTCCATGCGGAAATTATGTAGCACTTGACTTGAGTGTAAGTCGACTCTTCTGCTTGAGTCTCTTCAAGGGATAGTTCATCCAAGAATGAAACTTTTGTCATTAATTACTCACCCTCATGTCGTTCCAAAGCTGTAAGACCTTCGTTCATTTTCAGAACACAAATTGATATATTTTTGATGAAATCCGAGAACTTTCTGATCCTGCATAGACAGCAGCAGAACTGCCAAATTGTTGAATAAAGTTGTTATTTTTGTTTTCTTTGCACAAATATTCTCGTAGCTTCATAAAATTAAGGTTGAGCCACTGATGTCACATGGACTATTTTAACAATGTCCTTATTACCTTTCTGTGCCTTGAACATTGTAGTTGTGTTGCTGTCTATGGAGGGTCAGAAAGCTCTTGGATTTAATCAAAAATATCTTAATTTGTGTTCCAAAGATGAACAAAGGTCTTGCGGGTTTGGAACGACATGAGGGTGAGTAGTTTTTGGGTGAACTATCCCTTTAACTATGGACAGCAAACTAAACCACATTCAAGCATAATGTGAACATAACCTCATTTAATGTTTGGCATGAGTTAGGTCTGTAGACCATACCTAGAAAAAAGGTATATTAGGCCCTACTATACAAATATTGCATACTCTCTATCTACAACACTTCGTAATTTAAGATACATACATACATAAAACCATCCGTACTTCCATACTCCAGCTTCTGTACAGACCCTGTTCAGATCTTCAACACACTGAAGGCTTTCTATACTGTGTCTTATGTTGGGTGGGGGGGTGCATTACGGGAAAGGCTTTCAGTAAAAGTGGTTTGGATGCTTACAGGGGTACAGCAGTTCATCTATCAGTGTCTGAACACACACACATAGTGGAGCCAAATGTATGGCTTTCTGCTCCACTGCACTTCAGTTCTTTAGTGCACAACTCAGGCAGGAATCTCTCAGATAAACACGTGTAAAGCCATATTTACCCCCTCTGCCTCTCCGTTTCCACACTGTTCTCTCA
This sequence comes from Barbus barbus, assembly GCF_936440315.1. Lineage (NCBI taxonomy): Eukaryota > Metazoa > Chordata > Actinopteri > Cypriniformes > Cyprinidae > Barbus > Barbus barbus. The sequence goes on from NC_136757.1 coordinate 20,129,854, forward strand.
TTAGCAGGGCGTATGGATAAATACACACACACACACATATAGTATTTAGACGTTCCAGAGCTCTGGATTCTAACAAGAGGCCACCTCACAGTTTCCCTTTTAAGTCTCTCTCGCTTCCTCCGTCCCTGTACCATTATCCATTATCCCCCCCCTCCCAATCTCTGGTGTATGTATAGCCGGTCAAGACATGGGAAGCGCTGTGTTTCCGACCATCAATGAGAGCGAAAGGTCGAGAATTGAGCTCCATAACCATATATAATCCCTAATGTCCTGCTCTCTCTCAAAGATCTATACACACTTTTCCAATTCCAAAGATGGATTCCAAACATATGGAAGCCCAAGTAAAAAAAAAAAAAAAAGGTAATTGGGCCTATATATCTTATAATTACAATTTCATGCATGACATTTTGGACTTTTGACTTATAATTGCGCCTCTTTATTTCAAAATTGTGACTATGTCTTTTGTATTGCAACTTCTTATAATTAAGACTTAAATTCTTGTAATTGTAACATTGTATATCAAAATTTTATATCATATGATATATAAAATTATACAATTTATTTTATGTTTTTAATTTTTTTACTTTGGGGTGGCAATGGCCTGCTATAAACTTTTTTTTTTTAATTATTATTATTATTATTTTTTTTTTTTAAATGACAAACCTTTAAAAAATGAGGCGAAATTTTCGAGTCTGGACCATTTTCCTAACAATGTCACGATGCTCTTGCAGTAAAAGTACTGAAAACCCAACAAGATCAAATTATACACAGAAAACTCTACTTTGCCGTGCTATGAAGATCAAGAATCTCAAATAATTCGAAAATTGAGATTATAAACAGCATTGCAGAGGAAGAAGCTTTTTTAAACAACATATTATTTTAATTTACTGTAGTAGCAGTAAATGTTTTAACAATAGTAATGTTATAGTTTTATATTAAATCTAAAAGAGGAAATCAAATATACTTTATTGTATTACAACTGTGGCACAAGATGTCAAGGAAGACTTCAACGTACATTGAACACCATTGGTTATTTATAAAAAACAAAATTAAAAACACGTGGAAAATCTCAATCATTTTATTCAGAAATACGTCGCCACATCAGGTCAAACCATTTCACTGGGAATTTAAGATACCCAATCTTCCCTTTTTTCTCTTCTATTTCTTATTTCCCTTTTTCTACTTCCATCTATTATGTCCATCCCTCCCTATTCATAGCAGGCTGTGTGACAGACCGGCCAGCTGTAGAAAGCTTCCCATACACTTTACCCTGCAGCAAATCAATCAGTTCATGTGGAGTCCAAGACAGTAAAACAGTCTTTGTGTGTGTGGCTGTCACGTTCTATAAAGTGGCATAAATGTCTCAGCGGCCCAGTTTCTCACTCACACACAGACTCAGATTCATGCCAGGCCTTTAGTAACGCTTCTCTCTCTTTTTCTGTCTCAGCTTCCTCATTTCATCAACAGTTCCGTGCCAGATCACGAGCGCTTGACAGCACAGCAGATTGACAGTTACCTGCGACAGGAGCTCATTTACAAACGCAATGAACGAATGGCCCGCCGCGTCTCCGCCCTCCTTCAGAGAAACCCCACCCAAAGCTTCTTCTTCACTTTCGGAGCTGGTGAGTCATACAAAACTTATAACCATCACGCACTTACACATTCGTAACAACATGAAGATGAGGTCAGCTGACACTGACTAGGAATAGGTCCAGCTCCACATACAAAACAAACGCACACACAAACTCCCCCAGATGGCAGTAAAACTAAATGGTCCTAAGAGCTTTTCCCACGACTGAGAACACATCACTTTCATTACTGTTCTATGTGCACCTGTGTGTGTGTGTTTCTTTGTCTGTGTGACAAATTTATTCCTAACAAAAAGCATTATTTTCATGAAATTATGAATAATGAAATTATGAATCATCAGGTTGCAATTACATTTATTTAGTGCTTTTTATGGTTACACCACATGTATGTAAAAACTCCTGTTCAGTAAGTAGATCAGTCCTATAATAGTCATATATACATATGATATATATATATATATATATATATATATATATATATAAATTATTAGTATTATAAAAAAATATTTATATATCCATATATTATTTATATATAGAGAGAAAGAGAGAGTGTATACAGAAAATATAAGATTTTGGGCATGTATTATGCTAATTTCTAACTCTGGCCACATGCTTTAGAATAATCTGGATTCATTAGAATGAGAATAGAAATGTATGTGTGTACGCACCTGTTCTGAATCTGGTGAAAATTCTGCGCAATAGCCTTTTGTACAAGCGTAACTAAGAACACTTGAACGCATTTAATAGTGAATGAGACCCAGTTAGAGGACTAACAGCTACTTTCATCTGTGAGAGTGTGAGCTGTTTGTTTTAATTTGCATTCCAAGCTAATGCTGCTAATGTTTCCTGAGTGCTGCATCAAGGTCCTGAGGGATAGCTGTGGTGTGCGAATGAGCGCATGGTTATGTTTGTGTGTTGTTCATTAGCACTGATGGGATGAATCTGTGGTTTCCTACAGGACAAGTGTGTGTGTGTGTGAGAACCTGTCGATTTATGTGTTAATGGAGTAGAATTTAACATGATGCTGCCCTTTCCGTTTTTTTTACAGTGAGTTCAAAATCATAAAAAGATGATGGCTTTTACAAATATATCTTGTCAATGCTCCATGGCCCAAAATCAACACATTAATAGTTGGGCGACTGAGGTGTTAGTTGGTCTGTCTTTGCCTGGTGTGCTAGACCTCTCTCTAACCATGTTTACTTGGAGCTCTTGTTTGAGTTGCTCACAGTTTCAATTGGGCCATTTCATCCAGAACCTACCCAGAACTACTGACAGAAAGCAAAATTAGCAGATGTAAACCTGGGCTCGGAGGGTTCTACAGTTACCAGAGTGCTCTATGAGTCTTTGCAGGGGTGATTAAACTACACGCTGTGCTGGCAAAGTGGTTTCAACAGGCCATCCATCTTTGCTCCAAAGCAAACCTGTCCCCCTTGCTTTTTAGACTTTGCAATAGCATGTTTTGATTCTACAGGAAGCCCCATGGCACAGGCTACAAGACCCTTTTGGGTCAATCATACACACGTGCACTCGCACATACCCTCAACACTGACTCTCATAATGCATAGCTGGAAAGAAAGCACAATTTGTGGAAACCGAATGCCTAGCTATTAAAAGGATAGTTTACTCAAAGAAAAAAATTAATTCTGTCATCATGTATGTCATTTATATCATCATGTTGTACCAAACCCGTATGACTTTCTTCTGTGGCACACAAAAAAGAGAAACTTTTTTCCCCCAGTGCAGTTACAAAAAATGAACCGGTGCAAAAAATGGCACTTTTTTGGTAAAAATATTTCTAAAAGTTTCCATACATTTTCCAATGTATTCATCTGAAAAATCGACCATAGCTCTACTTGGCACATTTTCTTTCATTAATTAATCATTCATTTGAATTTGACACACAGTTTACAAAAAAAACTAAATAGTTCAGTCATGAAACTCTAGATGGCGCAGGCTGACGGGTTGTTAACGCAACTGGCGATATTCAGAGAGTTAAACGACTTGGCACACTGATTGGTTCATGCTGGACATGCAGCCAATGAGCTTAATGCCTTGCATTTATATGGCTGGCTAGTATTCACTGAGATTCCTGCAGCGTGCTTTCAGAGTTCTCTGAAGTCCTCCACCTTCCCCAGCTCCACCTGTATAGATCTGCTACGGGTCATTTTACATGCTATTTGTGCAGCAGCAGTATGCCTTAAATACTCATGCACTGTAAAAAAAAGAAAAAAAAAGAAAAGTTGAGCCAACTTAAAATTTTAAAGCAACCAGCTTTTTCAGATTTTTGAGTTCTCTCAACTTATTTTTGTAGGAGATTCTCAACTTTTTGTTGTATAAACTTAAAACAACAAATTGAGAAAACTCAAAAAATCTGCTGAAGTTTGTTGCCTTAAAATTTTAAGTTGGCTCAACTTTTTTTTTACAGTGTGGCACCGTATCGCCATATACATTGGCACTTGTGTCCTTTTTAAAAATTCAAAGCTTCAGTAACTATTTATTGTAACTGCATGAAAACGTTGCGATGTAATGTGAGTAGTGACAGATCTTCTTTTCACTTTGTGATGTGCATCTAAGTAAAAAACATTATTAGAAAAGTTTCTAAGAAATAAAAATGTAGGGTGGAAACATGGTTCTATCCATCGATTATGAATTGGATGGAGGCAGATCTGAATGCATCATTTACAATAAAATCAACAACATGCATAGAAAATAGATAGGGTGCATTTCTATGTTATGCCCTTTTTGGGTGAACTGTTCTTTCAAGACTTGGTTTTAGTGAGTTTTATGAAAATTGCTGTTTTTCATAAGAAAATGGGTTCTTATTCTCTTTCATCTGTTTTGCTTTGTTCTTTTGTGAGTGTGACCTTATGAGAGAGCCTGCAAAGTTACATAAGAGGTCAGATGATAAGCGGGAACATGCCACCATGGCACATCTGTTTATGGTACAGATCACACACACACAAACTGCAGTATCAGTATTTCACATCCGCAAGAAATCTACTAACAAACTTCTGACAATCACATATAAATCTTACATAAAAGCAACCTATATGCCTTAGGTCAATGCTATATGATTCTAAACTTTTATGTACACTAATGCAAATCATTGTGCCTCTCAAACATGTTCACTTGCATATAATTAGCTGTTTGCTGAGCAAGGAGAGAATATGTGTGTGGCGTTTCAGGAGGTTCTCATTTGCCTGGTTCCTCGGTGCTGCGTGGAGTTTTGTGCTCTTATTGAAAACATCCCTAGGAATTTCCTGCGATGGTCACAGCCCAGGCACCATTCTCGTTTTTAATATACACTCTGCATGTAATAGGGAGCATTTGTCTTTTCATTAATAGCCTCAGGTTGTTTTGCTATTGATTTAACATGCATATAACACAAATAAATGAAAAAATGAATATCACGGGCGCTAACGCACTCAGTTCCAGTAAGCACACGGGCCACTGTTTATGTCTTACTGTGTTTGTATGAGCATGATCACTCATCCGTGTGTTTGTGTGCGGATAGGATCTCTCAGCCCATGTGTTTTGCAGTTGTTTGTGGTGGTCATTCCTATCAGAAGTGCTCAAAAATAATAGCTTCAAAGGAAATTTTCCTGGTGCCCAACCAGCATATGGTTCACTCCCAAGGTTCTTTACGCTGCATTAGAAGCATCACTGAAAGACAGTAACAGAAGCTCCTGTGGTTTGAGAAGATGATGTTAGAATACCTTATACCATGTAAAATTGGCAAAGTGAATGAAATAAGACATTAGATTGATGCTTGTTTGTGAAGTCCAATTCAATTGAGTGAATAAGTTTATTCGATGGTTTGTTTAAATTAAGACCTCCTGTGGATTTTAGTTGAACAGTTTTATCTTAAATTGAGTAGCTTGTAAGCTTGACTTCCAGCAATTCTGCATGGCACCCCAACCATTGCAATTGGTCCTCTGATTGTTAAGAAATGTTATTTAATAGCAGATGAATCTGCTACAATGCTGCACCTGGTTAAAATGGAAATCAGATTAACATTTGTCAAGCTCAAACAACAAGCCGGTAGTTTTTTTTATCTAAATGGCCAAGTCAATAAATGACTACTCCAAATGGTTACACAATAAAAAAAGCTCAACTATTAAATGGAAATCAAATCTAATGGCTTTCCGGATGTTGGAGAAAACAGTCAGTTTGTCTTGAGCTGCAGTGCTGTGTTGGTCTGCATAGGACATTTGTGCAGATGCTAAAGTGACTCTCAGTGCAAATTAGATCAGCAGAGCTCATTATCAGACTCTGCCATTACATGCCTCATTAGCTACTAAAACAACTGATCTGGGTGCTAATGCAATTTAAGCTCATATTACACACATAACACATGCTCTCTCCCCACCCATGCAGTTTTACTGTGGCGCACTTTCACAGATGCTTATACCTGCGCATGTGATTTCAGCCAACACATACACATTTAAAGAGTAAGTGGATGCACTCCAAGACAGAGTCTGTGATTTATTAGGTGAATTATTTAAGCAACCTTGTGTCCCTTTACAACAGAGAAAAGAATTGTGGGAATTATTGCAAAGTCAAATAATTCTGGGAGTCTTGGGAATGACAACCGTGTATGTGACATACACACACAAACACATTGTTTAATACATTATATAATATATTATATAAACTTTTTTTTTATTTTTTTATTTTTTTACATATGCAATAGGGGTGAGCAATATGACAAAATCTAATATCATGATATGAATAATTTTATTTCATAGTGATGATGTATATCACAATAGAGTTATTTTTGCTTTAAATATGATAATGGTCTTTATGATATCAAAATTTTTGATGCCACAGAAATTTCATAATTCTTGACACCAGTGTCAATATTACAAAAAAACTAATGCTAGCCTAAATGAAAAAAACAACAAAACAAAAAAATACAAGCTCACTAAAGACAAGAGTCAGCGATTAAATAAGAATAAGAAACTAATTATAAGCAATAGGACAAAAAATGCATTGTATAAAGCAATCAGATGTATAAAAACACTGCATATTCTTCAACGTTTAAATTAAATATGTCTTCTTATTAAAGTTACATAAATGATTTAGTCAATAGCAGTGAGAGTTTTTTTCTCTTTTGTTTGATTAACATGATTGACAGACAGCAGGAATATTAGACTGCTGTCACTTCAAGAGCTGCCCGGATCCTATATGCTGTTACAGTACACATGTATTTTCTTTCTCAGCTGTTTGGTTTCACTTAAGATCTACTGTGTTTACAAGGATACTTGAAAAAAAATGGGCATTTTGATAGATAAAAGGGTGTGTATTTAACCGTTCAAACTAAGCATATAAAGCAGCAAAAATAACTACTTTTATTCAATACTCACGCACTCTATGAGCACTGTCTTCACGTGCGCACACCTCTCTGACAGCACTCGGAAACAGCCTCTCAGACAGTGCACACATATAGCGAAATAAGTTCTTTTTGCATCTCAACATCTTAAAATCACTAGAAATCATGTTTGCAAACGATGAGCTTTCGTGACCATGTAGCAATAGAGACGATAGCACAAAAATCTTTACTTTGGACAATTTTCTACTGGTTGATCATGTATATCGCCCACCCCTAATATTGTCACACTCTCTCAGGAAAAGGGAAACGCGGAGGCCAGGAACTTCTTAAACTTAGAATTTATTTGAACAGAAACTCAGAGATAGCAGGAGACACAGAGGAAGACGATCAGACTGGACACAGAGGCAGGGAAACACAGGGCTTATGAACACAGGGAAATCAAACGAGGAAGAACAGAAACAGGTGAGGAGTAATTAAACACAGGGCTGGGGACAAATGAACTACTAAAGACTCTAAACGAGGAAAGGAATAGGAAGTCCAATTATGGGCACGAGAGAAGGGGTAAACATAACACAGAACTGACATTACGCCCCCCTCCGGAAGGCACGTCCTCGCGCCATACGCCATCCAATGGGGAGGGGGGGTGGGCGCCCTGGAAGCCTCCAGGGGACAGGAGGCAGGACTACCGGCCTCCAGAGCGGTGCCCGTTCCGGGAGCCATGGCGGGACAGGGGACTGGGGAGGCCATGGCGGGTCCGGGGACTCGGGAGGCCATGGCGGGACAGGAGACGCGGGAGGCCATGGTGGATCAGGGAACTCGGGAAGCCATGGTGGGAAAGGAGACTCGGGAGGCCATGGCGGGACAGGAGACTCGGGAGGCCATGGCGGGACAGGAGACTCGGGACAGGAGACTCGGGAGGCCATGGCGGGTCCGGGGACTTGGGAGGCCATGGCGGGACTGGAGACTCGGGAGGCCACGGCGGGACTGGAGACTCGGGAAGCCATGGCGGATTCAGGAACTCCGTGGCCTTGGCCTGGCCACACAGGCCGTGACCATATGGCCCCCCCCCCAAAAAATGTTCTTGGGGAAATTCCCCTCTGGGGGTCCATAGAGGAGGAGCGGGCTCTGTGGGGCGCTCTGGAGGAGCAGGCTCTGTGGGGCGCTCTGGAGGAGCGGGCACTTGGGGGCGCTCTGGAGGAGCGGGCGCTTGGGGGCGCTCGGACAGCGTGGAGCTGGACGGAACCAGCGGAGACGTAGGAGAGCTGGACGGAACCAGGGGAAACGCAGGAGAGCTGGACGGGACCAGCGGAGACGCAGGAGAGCACTTGCGAGGAGCCGGCACTGGAGTGCACTTGCGAGGAGCCGGCACTGGAGGGCACTTGCGAGGAGCCGGCACTGGAGGGCGCTGTCGAGGCGCAGGCACCGGAGGAGACCTGTCTTTCTCTGGCGGGCTTACCATATTCTCGGATGGCGGGTTTGCCATATTTTCGGAAGGCGGGCTTGCCATATTTTCGGAAGGCGGGCTTGCCATATTCTCTGCAGACGGGCTTGCCATCTTCTCGGCAGGCGGGCTTGCCATCTTCTCCGCCGTTGGGCTTGGGGGAGCCGCGAACGGCGGCGGGCTTGGGAGAGCCACTGGCGGCAGCGGGCTCGGGAGAGTCGCGAACAGCGGCTGGCATGGGAGAGCCGCAAACGGCGGTGGGCTGGTTCTGGCTCGGGCCCGGACGCTTAGCAGACACCGGTAGATCCCTTCTCTCCAACACAATCCTGTGGTGTCTGGGAGGTCCATTGGGTGGTTGTAACAGGCCCCGAGCCGGAACAGGTGGAGGATGGCCGCGTTGTGCAGCTCCGTCACCTTGGCGAGCCCGCAGAACTCCCCGGCATACTCCACGAAGGGGAGATCGCGCTTGATAAGCGCGTGGAGGCGGGCGGCGAACTCCATCGCCATGGAGGGGGGAAAAACAGGAAAAACAAAAACTTCTCAAAAACCGGAAAACAAAACGAGGGAGGAGAAGTGCCGCTTACTTCGGTGTAGGTCCAGTCTTCTGTCACACTCTCTCAGGAACAGGGAAACACGGAGGCGAGGAGCTTCTTAAACTTAGAATTTATTTGAACAGAAACTCAGAGATCGCAGGAGACACAGAGGAAGACGATCAGACAGAGGCAGGGAAACACAGGGCTTATGAACACAGGGAAATCAAACGAGGAAGAACAGAAACAGGTGAGGAGTAATTAAACACAGGGCTGGGGACAAATTAACTACTAAAGACTCTAAACGAGGAAAGGAACAGGAAGTCCAAATATGGGCACGAGAGGAGGGGGAAACAAGACACAGGACTGACAAATATGCAATTATTTACTACACATATAAATGATTTATTAAAATGACAATTGTATAATAATATTATACATAAATCATTTTATGAATATTTTTATAAATACAATTATAGATGCTACACAATATATATATATATATATATATACAGTATATGTATGTATAAACGCGCACACATAAAAATAGACAGTAAGTGAAAAATATACCCGCAAAAAGTTGTGCAATACCTTGCCAATACAAACATACCTTTTGCTCTGCAAGTATGTGTGCACGTACCATTACATGTGTATTTATGTGCAAGAAATGATTCTTTTTCCTCAGTCATGCCCACTGCTTCACAAAGCCACTTTAGGATTTCAAGAAAAGAAGTAGAGACCCCATCTGTCAGAAACTAATACAAACGGCAGGGGCAATTTCCCCTAAATGCTTTAACCCCTGTGAACTTTGACTGTTAATGCACTCTTGCTGCCCCTTTTTTGTCTATTTCCTCCATTTTCACATTTCCCCAACTGTGAAAATGTCCCCAACCATCGGACTAACTCTCTCTCTCTCTCTCTCTCTCTTTGATAAATCTGCTTGCCTGCCTCGTCACAGTCACTGTAAAAGAAATGTAAATATTTAAAGCCATAAAGGAAACGGTTTCAATGTTTCTGCATCAAACCCTTGAACCCCAAACAGAACTTTAAACAGTTCAGTCCAGTTCCCCGAACCCCTACGCCACAGAGAGAGAGAGAGAGCCCTCATTATGGAGTCTGCTGAACTACCACCAGAGGAGTCCCTTTGGACAGGTAAAAGAGAGAAGCACCCCCTTAATTCTCACTAATCTCTCGGCTCAGCTCAGATCCCAGGGATGGCCCGAGGGCTGGAATTTCCTGATCTCGCTCTGAGATTTATAGGAGGTGTGAGAGCTGCTCTCCTCGCTGATCTGTGGGTCATATACTCTTGCGTACACCCGGGGCGGCGCAGAGGGTTTGTTGACTCAGAGACCATGTTGAGATTTATAGATTTCCTGCTGCTGTAAAAACTTGCTGAAGGTAGTATGTATGTGTGGATTAGACAGAGCTGTGCTGCATTAGAGGTCAGTCGTTTGTAGGGTAATCACGGGGGATTGAGTGTTGGATAGTAGAAAAATGAATGAATCAGATGTAGAGGCTTCCCTCGAGCATCCTCTGACACACACACAGACGCACACACGCTCATAATAATGGACAGCAAGCAGAGAGCAAACAACTCAAATGTACTATGATCAAAGACAAAGGCAGTCTGGTGGCCTACAATACCTTTCAATTTCATATCATAAGTCTAACTATATGTGCTTTCTCTTCTCTTTTGACTGTTCCCTCTCTCACTGAGGAATATTTTGTTTGTTGGCTTTCTAGCAATAAGGACTTTTGTGTGTGAACTGTAAATCAGTCAGTTTGCATGTTTGATTCCTCATCAAGTGTTACACAAACATATTTATTAATTTAAACAATTATTTAAAGAGACTGTTTACAAAAATATGACAAAAAATTAATACTGCAATGTATTAATGCCCTAACAATGCTTTTAGAGAAGAAATATGCAGAGTATGTTGTCATAGATCTGAATACCAACTGTAACGTAACTGGTTTGTTTTAAATCTTTTGCTCACCCAGTTTAGGTTTGGGCTGTTTTGCATATTCATGGAATATATTAAATTAAATGCTATTTTAGAAAGAGTAAACTTTTTTTTTTAATGTACAATTATTACATATATAAAAATGTCACTAAATTTGAACAGACAATAACTATGACTTCAACTAAAAAAACTGATGTATAAAACACTGCTCACAAGCCTAAAATATTGGCTGTATGTGTATGTTTGCTCTTGTGTGTCATGTATCATGTATCACGAAGGTGCTGACATATTTGGACACAACCCAAAATACTCAAACCAACGCCTGAACCGTTCACAGTACATCTTCTGAGTACGATGAAGGGGCGCGTGGAGAGGGGTATGGAAAAAGTATAAATGCACTAAAGAAGTCCTGCTATAAAGTGATTGAGAACCCTAATTAACTCAAGAGAGAAAACGGGAACAAGTCTGATGAAAGTCAGAGAGAGAGAGCACAGAGTTTAAGCTGTAGATTTGCACGTTACAGTAAAAGCCAGGCTGTAAGGACATTAGTCAAACATTCACGTTTATTAAAATGGCAGACGCTGTTATTTAAAGCCACTTACAGTGAATTCAAGGTAAGCACGTTCCCTGGGAATTGAACCTATAGCCGTGGAATCATTCCTGCCATGCTATACCAATAAAGCAATGGGTTGAGAAAAAAATAACACCACATGTGCTGTATATAGACTGAATCAGAGGCAATGAACTGACAGTCACTGCACCTGTCTTATCTCTGTGATTTGGACGAAGGCTTTGGGCATAACTACTGAAAAGCCAGAAGCTTTTGCTAAGTCTTTGCTTTTGCTTTGCAAATGGATTTGTTTAAGGCCTGCGTGTACTGGCTGTGTTTTCAGGATTTCTTAACACCAGTTTGTTCTTGGTAATCGGAATATGCTAACTGCGGTCACGTAATAAACATCACAAATATACATAATGAACCGTATCAGCCTTGGGAGAGCTGCGAGTCTGTGTGTGGAGCACGGGTTTGTTTGTTTGTTTCTGGGTGTGTATATTTATTTATCGTGTGCCAGTGTTTTGGGTGTGGGTGCCTACAAAGAATGAGAGCAAGCGATTAGTTCAGACTGATTTGTTTTGTAGCATGCGTCTGCCTCCTTGCATTAATTAAAGGAGAATGCTTCAGTAATGGTGCATTCAAGTCCTGCTGGGAAGTTCATATTTATGAGTTGGGAAGTCATAATTATGGCGTCAGGTATGGCTGAATTGTATTTTAATCATGATCACGATTTCTGCTTCGAGTTATCAAACATAATCATCTGCGACATTTGCCTGCTGGTCAGTTATCCTTAAAAGTTTCATTTTAATTTTGATATTCAAAATTAGAAAAGATATTTTAAAAGATATTCTATTCAAATTAAAAGTGTAATAAAGCCAGTCTGTTTTCTTTCACATGGTTGTTTGCATTGCTTGCTGCGACTAAATCTGTGAGCAAGCCATGCAAGTTGATGTTTTCTTGAATTGTGCTTATGTGAAAATGCAATAATTGTGATGAAATGTAAAAAGATTTAAAATGACAATAATCATAATTTATAATCAGGGTTATATTTTTAAATAATCATGAGTGTCCATTTGACCATTATTGCGCAGCCTTAACATCAGGTACAATCAAGTCAGTTTGGTTAGAGCAAGATGGTGATGTGCCTTTTCTACAAAAAAAATTCAGCAAGATTTTTTTTAACTCTTAAAAAAGATTACTAAAGAATGCATATCAGGTGTGTTTTGCATTTTTATGTTTTTATTCGATTTATGAAAGTGCTGTAAATTGAATCATTATATATTCTATTGAAATTGTACAATACCATCGTATTTTGAACAAGCAATTTAGCTAGTTTTATTGTAAATAAAAAATTATTGCATTAATTTGAACAAATTTACCATCAACGTTGTATCCATTGCCCTTGTCATATTTTCTTACTGTTATGTCACCTACTCAGAAACTCTGATTCTTCAAGAAAGTTCAGAGTTTCCTACTTATAATTATGATTTGTTGGTTGCATTCATGTGCAATTAACTCATAAATATGATATTTCTGACAAGACTTGAATGCACCAAAGTCCCTAAACAAGTCCTAATCAAGAAACACCAAACAAATTTGGTAGCCAGGTGACCAACCCAACTCACCGCAGCCTGAAACCTAAGTTACTTACTAAGTTACTACTTCCTCTAGTAACCAAACACTTCTTGAGTAACTACTTCCTCCAGTAGCCAAACACCTGAGTTTCCCACGTGTAATTATGACTTGGTGGTGAAGTTCATGTGCATTTAACTTGTAAATACGGACTTTCCAACATGACTTGAACGTATCATGCAGCCTTAAAAAGTCCCAACCAAGAAAAATCTCACCAATTTGGTAGCCAGGTGACCACCCGCACCTCACCGCAGCCTGAAACCTAAGCTAACTACTTCCTCTAGTAACTGAACACTTCTCGAGTAACTACTTCCTCCAGTAGCCAAAGCCTGTGAGAGTGCTCTGTCCGGCGGGGTTATTTATGTGGCTGGAACCCTGCAAATAAATACAGCACATAAATTGAACCGCTCAACCTCACACGCAGAATACAGAAGCATGGCTGTTTTACTCAACATTTCCATAAAAGTACATTCTAACAGAGTTTAATATGAACATTAATCAGAGGATGTGGGTGTGAAAGCCTGCTGATCGTGCCACCGTGTCATTGAACTTGTCCGAGTCTGGCACTGGGATAGGAGACGAGGTGAGGAACACAACGGGACCGCCTCAATGGGCCGCCTGTTTCTTCCCACCATGCCGAAGGGCATAGCGCTGTAATCTGGCCGTCTGATCTGACCGACGCTCAGCGGTAGCCTCTTCACGCTCTGTGCCAGTCGCCCCAGCAGCCTTTGAACTTGGCGGCCAAGAAAGCATTGCGGACCCCTCGCTGCCCCTCCCCTGGCCTGTCTTCACGACTGATCAGCAAAATAATGATGATAAAGAAACATGAAAAGAGACAGCCTTGAAGATTTTCAGCGTGCCGTTAATAAGCTCGCGGAGCATGCTGAGGCGATGAGGTCAGGCTGTATTAGCGCTTATTGCTGGGTTGAGTGACACATGGGATTATCGGCTGCGCGGAGAAGTGAAACAGCTTTCATCAGCGTGGGGCTGGAGTGTGTGCGTTTGATGTCTCAAGAGTGAAGGAATTATGAGTGTATTATACGTGAGAGCCGAGGCAGAGAGACAGTAGCACGGGGACATTTTATATGGCCTCATTCTTGAAGGAACAAGTGCACCTGGAGATCAAGAACAAGAGAAAAGGATTGTTCTTGAGACAGCGTCACCCCCATGACTTTCTCTTAATATTTGCACACACCCACCTGAAAGCTTTCCTGTTTAACATGGCTGCTACTTGTTTCTCGTGTGCTGCAGGTCATTTCCTGGGGAATCACAGTGTACTGGACATCCTGCGCCAGGAGGGCTATGAGGTGGAGCACACACCAGCGCAAGAGCCCATCACACAGTGAGTACACACACTCATACACACTCCACACCAGAGTTGTGCAAAATTCAGAATTAAACAATTGGCTCCCATTGAGTTTATGACTGTGTTGGCCACATCTCACAGGAAACTGAATTGGAAAGACAAGTAAAATCTATTGAATTACAATGCCAATTAAGGAATTCAACACAGGTAATGCCTTCTGGGAGTTCTGCTCCACCCTGGTCCTCAATAGTTACTTTATCAAATATGAATGAATACATAGCCTAAATACAAAATTTCTATAGTATGCATAGAAATCTATCTATCTATCTATCTATCTATCTATCTATCTATCTATCTATCTATCTATCTATCTATCTATCTATCTATCTATCTATCTATCTATCTATCTATCTATCTATCTATCTATCAACCTTCAAAAGCCTTTACCCTTAAAGCCTTTAAAACTTGAATTTTAGCTTGACAAAGCCTTGTTTAAAAAATAATTATAAATTAGTTATTTGAATTTCTTTACATTTAAATTAATTATAATTCTACCTCCTTACATTCAAATTTGAACTTGAATTCTATTTCTGTTTGCTACCTCAGTTAAAATTCAGGAACGAAATTTGGTCACACTTTATTTTAAGGTCCAATTATCGCTATTAACAAACCATTGACTGTGACTTCTACCTCAATAAACTCCTAACGTGCTGCTTCTTAATAGTTAATAAAGTACTTGTTAAGTTTAAGTATTAGGTAGGATTATGGATGTAGAATATGCTCATTCAGAATATGTGCTCTAAGTACTAATAAACAGGCAATATGTTAATAACAGGCATGCTAATAAGCAACTTTAGGGAATTGGTCCCTATACTAAAGTGTTACCCTAAATTTAAAATGGCGCACAATTCTGTTTCACACTCTTTATGGTTCTCACAAAGGACAGCTCTTCTCTTCCACTTTTCCTCCCTATTCAAATGCTGTCCTCTTCTAATTCATTTTCTTCCTATGCCAATACCTTGCCAACACACCTAATAATTATGAAGTTATTTAAACAACAAACTTTCCCGAATATTCTGTGGCACAGAATATAATGATGCGTACTACATACACAGGCTCAGCAATGCATCGTGTTTCACCACATCGAAACCCCAAGCACACTTTAATTCACTGAGAGGATATTCCACTTACTGTGCTAAACTGCAAACAGAGTTAAACTATGCCTTTGATGTCCCCCTGCTAACCATGACGGAGTGGGCCAGACCAGCGCTCTGCCAACTCATGCCTCACCCATTTGTCTTGTAGAGAGGGGTGCTATGCCTGCTCAGACAAAGACAACCCACCTTCATCGTTGGCATACTCATACCATTACTCAATAGGCCTTTAGGGGAGCTGGAAAGAGGTGATCCAAAGGCTGTGTAGGTTGTACTCATTAAATAGCTGTTGTAATGGCTCCAACACCAAACAAAGGCGCAAATGGAAAAATGAGAACGCCGAGCAATTGAACGGTCCCAGAAAGGTAGTTCGAACTCGCAAAGAGCCCAACCACCACCGCAACATCCAGCCGGTGTCGTTTGAAAAACCTATTGCAAATTTTAGTGCAAACATTTTCCTTTGGCACACTGCAGTGGTGGAAGTAATAGAGGCAGAGCAAGCGAGCATGAAGGGGGGTTCTCAGATTGCTGGAGATGATGACAGTGGCTGTGGTAACAAGCTGACAGCTGGATGGACCAGCTGAATGACGGACTGACTGTGGTTTAGAAACATGAACCCTCTCAGCTTTATAGGCCCGCTCCCTTCTGCTCGCTTCCTCTCCACTGTAAAGCAAAAAAATGAGGTGATGTGATGGGCAAGTATAACAACGTGCAATGGCAGCTGGACATGTGTTTACTAAAAGCTCACAAACCACAAACTCGAGGCCCGAAAACAGTCCTGCAGTGTGTTAGTGGTGCACATATGGGTGATTACGAGATTCAAACCAAACAAAACATTTTGTGGACGTACTAAACACGGCGGGTTGGCCTAACCACAATGAGGCAGTCCGGAATGAAGAACGGTTTACCAAATGTCGTCATGGTTACCCAGTGTGCATGGCTTTGGTTGATGTTTACTGAAATAAAATGCCCCAGTGGGCACTCACCAACTGGAGGTGACAAGTATAGAGTGGCATAATCTTAGGCAATACTACATCCTACCGGTACACTATGGTAAAGTCTATGTCCAAATGTCTTTAATATTCAATTCTTTAGTTAAAATTAATGATACTACAGGGGTATTCACACCTGTCTTGTTTGGTTCGATTGAATCGAACTGTAGTTCGTTTCCCCTCTTGGTGCAGATCTTTTGGGCAGGTGTGAATACAGCAATCGCACTTGGGTGCGGACCAAACAACCGTACCGAGACTCAGCTGAAGAGGTGGTCTCGGTCCAATTCCAAACGAACTCTGGTACGGTTGAATGGATAAACCAATGAATGGATGACCTTAAGCACACGTGTGGTTTTGATTACAGTTTCTGGTTCACTTACAAAAAGGGCAGTGTGAACCGCACCAAACAAAAAAAAATCAACATTGTATTTGGTCCGGACCAAAGCAAGTGAACTAGCAGACTTTCCTGGTGTGAATACACCCTAAGTTCGTGATTATATAATATATTAATAGCAACATGGATTGGTATGTAAGCCTAAACTTGCATATCAGTAAGGGAGCTCAAGACTTTGAGGTTGTGGTTTTGACCTCACTGGCGCTTTGTGAATTCTTAGCAAGCCGAAAGGTTGATATTACGCCGTTTGAAGTCCAAAGAAGTCCACACACACTCTCACTAAGCCAGAGCTTTTTTGAAACACTGCTAGGATGTTATCTCCAGTACTTCAAAGGTGTCTCCTGACACTGCCCAGTTCTCAAATAACCTTCATATGTATTTTTTTATATATATTTTTAAAATAGCGTTTTATATTAATTATTAATATTAAGTATTATTATTATTATTATTATATAAAAATTCTAATCAACTCCTTTAAATTCTACAACTGAATTTATATTAAAATACATCAATATTAAAATTCTGCCCCATATATTCATGGTGTAAATGGTTAATTGTAAAATACTTAATTTTATCTAAGAATACATAATAATAATTTTAATAATAATTTTAAATTAATTAGCTAAAACTGCTCTGAAAATGTAGTGTGGGAGTTACTTTGAAACAATTTTCACTCAGAAATTGCTAGTTAATTTGAATAATTACAAATGCATGCCATTATTTTAAGAATTACAAATAAAAGACCTGGCAAGTAACACTGATTTAAACATGAAATTCTAGTAAGTCAGTAGAAAGACTGATATAGTATTTTCTTTTAAATCATACTCCAATAAAAAAGAAAAAAAGTTTAAAGAGTGAAATTGACCATTTTTATGGCTGCAACTAAATTTAGACATCACAACATAATAACGTACAGGGAAAAAATAGATGTTTTGAGATTTACTAAAATATTTACATTATTAAATTATTAAACGTAGTTAAGTATTTCAGTGAGCGTTAGATGATGGCAGCAATCTCTAATATTGTCTGATGACACACATGTTGCTGATATATCATTGCATCCTTAATTTTAAGCATATATATTGATATAGAACTTATTTCAAATTTAACTTTTGCATACCTCAAGTTTTATAACTTCCACATGTTCTCACAGAAGGAGATGGTCTGAGGTGGAGGGGACTACTGTGAATCCCAATGAAGGCAGCTCTGAGTCAGTGACGGAATGGACATCAGAACCTCCTGAGCTAGAGGAGATCAGCCAGGAAGAACTCTCCCACATGCTGCTGCCAGACAGCCTCAGCCAGCTAGAGGAGTTTGGCCGCTACAAGCGCCCCCGTAAAACCCATCATGTACACAGTCGACCACGGCTGTTCAGTGACCTGTGGGTGCGCATAGGAGACAGGTGAGGACTGAACACATGCCAGAAACCACATTTCCACAACAGGGAATTCAAAGCTGCTTTAACTAACAAAATCCACATTTTTGTTTTCATGTTGACCTCAGCACGACTCCAAACCCAAATATAAGGATAACCAATGGCTATGTGACGGTGGAAACTCCTCGAAAACGACAGGAACAACAGCAAAGACGAACGCTGCTCCGAGACAAACTGAAGCACCCCTGCCAGCCCACAAACCCCAGCGCACTTGACTTCGCTGCTCCAAACTCAACATATGCGCTGACTTGCCTTTTGGCCTGTGTCATTTCACAACTGCTTTTCACTTCCTGAAGAGGGAAATGTGTCTCTTGGAAGCTCACAAAGCAACTCAATCAGAATTTTATCTGAGTGACTTTGCCTGTGGTAAAAATAAATGAAGTACATTTAGGTACTGCTTAGTTCAATTTTGGGTGTCTGTCTACAGTAAATTAGTTGCCGCAGTATGTAACAGTAGACGTATGTGAGTCATTTCTAATTGTTACATCTGGCAGAATGGTAGTCTGTAAGAATAACAATAAGAGAAAAACAAGAACATTTTGTTATACTTATGCAATGACTCTGCCCAGAGATGATTCATAATAATCAGCTAAGATTGTACCTTTTTATGTGAATACCAACATGACTGTTCCCTATCGCCCCATCAGAGCAGACAGCAAAATATGAATGTGCATTTTTTTCTAATAAATGAAATGGGGCTAAAAGAAACTATACCAAAATTATCAATATGATATTAAGGTTAAACACCTAAATTATATATTAGAGACTTATGTGATATGGTCACTGACAGATAACTTAAATAGTTCACAGAGATGACACTTATATTTTGTAAATTGTGCATTTGTTCATACAGAATTTTTATATTTATTGTTTCATGAAGAGTATATTTTCATGCATTTCTCAAATATTAAAGTTATAGATATGTAAACAAACTTGACTTGTCCTGTCCATTGATATTTTGCAGCATTGCTGAGGAATCAACGTATACTGCCCTCTATTGGCACTCAAATAATACAATTTTGTATAATAATTGTATTATTATTATTATTACATCTACAATTTTACAGTTGTAAAAACAAATACGAAAACCGTTTTTATTAAATAGGGACGGAAATTGTATGGTCGACATGGTATTAGAATTCACATTTTCAAAGATGATTTAGTACATAAGTGACATGAACAGTTCACCCAAAAATGAAAATAATAATTTTGCCATTACTCACCCTCATGCAGTCCCAAAGCAATATTATCTTCTTTCTTCCTGTTTGGCAGAATATTTTCAAGCAGCTTTTCCATGCAGTAAAAGCAGATAAAAAATATATATATATCAGTATTCAATGTTTTATGTTAAAAACACAACATTAGGCCTGTTTATGCATCTGTAACTGCAGTTTAAATGCATCCGTGTCCCCTCTGTGAAACATTAAACTGTGTAAATACATCTAAATGCTATTTTAGATGCAGATTCCAGAAATGAAAGACACTAAGTTGGAATGAAAGACACTAAGAACCGGATGAAGTGCTTCTTATTCTTACCCAAAAATACAAAATGGAAGAAAGAGTTCAAACTGAACACAATCTTACTACTAAAGCTGTATGAATATTTTTTTATAAATATATTTATTTGCTTCTTTTCCATTTTGCATTTACTTGTACTTTTACTTTCAATACTTAAGTACGTTTAAGATTTTTAAAAATACTTTTCGTACTTAAGTACAATAAATATCATATACTTTAAGACTTTTACTCAAGTAATATTCTAAACGAAGACTTCAACTTCTACCAAAGTCATTTTTGGTAAGATACCTGTACTTTTTTCTTGAGTATGGCTTTTGGGTACTTTATGCACCACTGCACACACAAACACACACACACACAAACACACACACACACACACACACACACAAACACACACACACACACACACACACACACAAACACACACACACACACACACACACACACACACACACAAACACACACACACACACACACACACAAACACACACACACACACACACACACAAACACACACACACACACACACACACAAACACACACACACAAACACACACATTTTAGGATTTATCAGTGTGGATTATAGTTTTATTATATTAATAAATTACACTTTTTAGAAGTTTTTAATGTGTCAACTCTCACTCTTTCCTACCTATTATTATATGGTTTTTGTGCTTTTATGGAATAGGAGCTGGTATACATATTCAAGGGCGTGCAAAGATAGTATTTTGATCGTATGTAGTGGGCCGGTCTGGGCCAAAATGCCAGGGCCGATTTTTTGTCCCAGTCCAACCCTGCTTATCATCTTTCTGGTTATAGCTTGACATTTAAGTTAGTAGGATAATATGCTGTCATTGTATTGAAAAGCTATCTATCTCCTTTCTGTTTCAAGGAAGAATAAAACACTGTGTTAGAACGCCGTAAGTAAAAATGGCAACATTCTTATTGTTGGATAAACTTTCCATTTGCACCCATTTAATGCAATCAATCCATCCTGTTTTAGCCACTAGGTGGCAGACAACGCCTTTGTAACTGAATGAAATGGGTTGCAGTCTAACATGCAACCTCAAGAGATACATTCCAAAAGATGGGTTTGTCTACGTTCAATAATCCTGGTTTAATATATATATATATATATATATATATATATATATATATATATATATATATATATATATATATATATATAATTTTTATATAACAATATAATTTTAAGTTGTTATAATGAACAATTCTGATATAAATTATAAAAGCTATCACACAGTAGACCTACTATCTAGGAAGTATTACTACAATTAATAACAATCCTTGTCATGCTTTTATCTTTAGAAGTTCTTTCTCAATTACACTTTACAGAAACTAAAAGCCAAATGCTTAATATTAAATTATTTAAAACGCTAGCCTATATATGTTCCATTACATTTGGTTAAAATACATATAGCCTAATGGGAACAAAATTAAATTGTTTCCCATCAAATTAACAAATTTCACTGTATCATCTATCTAGACGACATTTTTATGTTTAATATGTTTGTCCTTCCATTTAAATACTGCAATTGGGTGAAGTTCAAACACTTACAACTTGACATCTCAAGTATTAAATAATATCAATAAGCAAAGCTTGACATCAATGTTATGCATTTCTTTTATATATATATATATATATATATATATTCACCTCTTGCCGCTCTGCCTCAAAGTATGTCACTTATCCAGGCAGAGACGAACATGTTTTAAAATAAACAGCTATTTCGCCCCTTAAGCCAAGGCAGGACAATGTTTGCCTTTGCTAAAATACCATTTTCCCTGGGCTTTGGGGTGTTATTTGAGGGAGTAGGGGTCCTGACAGGCTGTGACCCCTCCCTGGGTTTGGGGACAGAATGCCCACTGCATATTAATAAAAGATTACTGGGGAAAATCAATGTCTGAGCAAACTCATTAAAAATGCCTCTTCATCTTAAATGATTTCTTTTCTTTACCTCCACTCCGTCTCTCTCTCTCTCTCTCTCTCTCTCCCTCTGTTGCTTTTCCCTAGCGGTAATTACTTTCACAAGTCATTTTCTGCCCTTTGAGTTGCACCGTTTCACAAATGAAGGTTAAGTTTGTTTAACCGTGCTGGATTTGCTATCCATGTTAAAGCATATAATGTGGAAGGCATGACTTTGCCCACACACCTCTAGGACTCCCTCGGCTTTAAAGCCCCCATTTGCACGGTCATATGGTCCAAGGTTAAGGCCCACCAGGGCCAGACCAAGATGGAGTGGTTTCAGCATCTTATAGGCTACACTGTGGAGATGCTGAGGATAGCTAACAATTAATATTAGATTGTATTTATATATATAAAACATATCTTTTGTATGTTTAGTTTTGTTTGGGGCCCTCAAATGCTCTCTGGAAATATATCTACAGCAGTTCTAATTGAGTAATGAAAGATAAAACATGCACACAATGGTTATCAACTCAAGGTCTTTCAAATATAACACTACAAATTCAGGCTATATTATGTTCCATTTGATCAATACAAATTCAGGGACATGTTTCTAAAACACATAACAAGAAGGGGCTTTGTTGCTTATGTGAGGGACTGCCATTGAAAGCACTTTCTTAAGAGATCACCAGGTAAGGACAATTTATTATTTCTAATAAGTGCTATTATTTCAGTTCCTTCAGAGGAACATCTGGGAAAAACACATTAGTGCATCAATATTCACCTTGAACAAAATGCAGCTCTCCCCATTTTACAAAATATCTATAATCTTGTACTATTACAAAATATATTATTGTTCTATAATGTGCCTATGCTACACAGTGTTTCCGTTGAGGTTAGTTTGCCTTTGTGTGGGTGTCAGCCAATAAAGGAGCCATGCAAGGATAAATCAACATCCACTGTCTTAATGCAAAAATGTCTCTGGAATAATATCTAAACAAAATGTTGGCTAAATGATATATAGAATTGACATAACTGCTTGTAATGCAGTTTGTTAGTTTTAAAGGTATTAATTAGCCTATTGTTTCCCTCCTGAGGTGACAGTATGTGTCTGTGTAAAAATATAAAAATATAGCCTATATTCTAGGTGGGGGGGGGGGGGGGGGGGGGGGCAGTTTTGAGGTAAGAGTTTCAAATTTCGCTTATAATTTTAGTTATGAATACAAAAAAATTTGTCATTTAAATGAACAGGTCCTATTTTATTTAAATATATGACATCCACATAAGCTTTTCGTCTACATTTTAAATAGGTTATAAATAAATAAAAAATAGGACGTTTGAAAAAAAATAGGATTTGTTTCCGATTTAATTTGCATTCTTTGAATTAAATGTTTATCATGTTCAATTCCAATTTTTAAATGAAATGGAGACGATGGGACGTAATAATTATTTTAAACAAATACATTTGATTTTCAAATGTAAAATGTCCATATTTTGTATTAGTGTTTCAACCCAGCCCCAATTTAGTGCCAAGTTGTTTCTGAACTAGGCTATTTTAATTACTAGCAGGCAAATATCGGGATATCAACGTTTCAAATACAAAAATACAAAAACATCACAAGTTACAGAGGTTTGAACAAAATGTGTTCAAATAGAAACTGAAATATAGCCTACAAGATCGTTTGCATTAAATGTGCCATCTCTCATTTGGCGTGACGCGTTATGGAATAAACATTTTGCTTCCCAGGAAGAAATGTTTTAATAGGGAAAGAGAATGAGAGCGAATTAAGAAAGGGGTGAGCATGTCGTGGTTCACAGGTTTTCCCGACGTTTCACCGATTCATTCATTATTCGTGAAAAAGGGGCACTTCACGCGCTCTCTTTGATACCGACTGCAGCTCGAGAGAGTGCACTCAGAAACAGACGCTAACAAATTTATTCAAAATAAATAAATGAATAAATAAATAATTGGACATCGAGAGAGAGAGAGAGAGAGAGAGAGAGAGAGAGAGAGAGAGAGAGAGAGAGAGAGAGCGCGCGAACGAACGAGCGAAGAGGGGGAAAATAGTGGCAGCCTAGCTTCAGACATCCGGCTTTGATGCTCCAGCGATGACAATCACCACATAATGATGTCTGATAATTACATACATATGAAAGCTTGTCTACTGAGGCATCGAGATGGTAAAAAGAGAGAAACAAATATGATTTTATCCCAAGATGCTTTCCCCGTAGAATATTAATTCTAATTAACATATTTGATTATTTTTATTGACTAAGCAAAAGAACGCATCGTTTGACCCCAAAATGGTTCGGAGTAAAAGGGTTTACAGATCAACAAGCAGTGTTCACACACTGAATGTAGAGTGTTCAAAACCCGAGGTTAGTTGTAAAAGCAAAACTGGAAAAAATTAAACCAGGTTTTTGCAGACTATCCGATGTTGACAGATAAAAAATAAAAAACATGTTCTGAATTGTACTGGATTTTTTTTTGTTTAGGAGATTTATGTCACTCTCTGCCTTTATTTTATCATCTGTGAGCAGAGTTGATAAACGTTTTAAAGGTGCAGGGTGTCATCAAACCGAGAGTAATCTATAGCCTATCATTGTAATTTTCCAGATATTCAGCAGATCCATAAGCTCATAAATTCCCACTTTGGCTCTTGAGCCATAAAACAATTATTTTCCTTTTTTCAAGGTGTGAGGAGGAGAGGAATGGATTGGGGTGGATTTGGAATTGAGTAGACAGAGAGTGAAAGAAAAAAAGGGATGTGTGTTTGACCATCAACGTTTACTCCTTAGTCAGACATCAAGGCATACAAACACACACCTTAGCCTTCATCTCCCCGAGGAGTTTGCTAGAGGTCATAGGGAAGGTGGAGGTCAAATGGGTCTGGATTAAATTTGATCAAACAGTGCTATGTGGGTGAGTGTGTGTTTGTGAGGCTATTGTCTGCTAACTGATGCTAAATGCTCACTATGCAAACACACACACACACACACACACACACACACAGGCACATACAGATATTCACACACATACATATGCTAATTCTAAGTTTAAGTGATGAGAAGCATGCACAGATAAGTGATCAAATATTTTCCCATCAGTCAGCATCCAAACACCTGATTGAAATGTCACCGAAAGTGTTGCAGGGTGCGGTCCATGCCATGGAAACAGCATTTAGCTTTATTTGTAGATGCAGAAATACACAGTGAATGGCATCTGTCCTTAACTGAGACCCTGGAGACAAACAAGGTAATAGGCCTCAGACGCTCTCTGATGGAGAACCTGCAGACTAACTTGGGAAGGGTTTAATTTGAACTCAATGGCTCCATTAACTTAAGATCTTTATCACCTCCCCCAGGTGTATCCAGGTAACCCCAAGGCCGACATGCTCTTAAACCCGAGACAGTCAAGGTAACAGTTAATTGCAGTGCTGCCTCGTAAAAACATCCTGTTTGCCAAAGACTGACTGGGCTCCATTTAAAAATAGAGGACAGATGAGGAACTGCAGCTTGATTCATTTTCTCCTTACCTAAAGATGTTTCCTCTTTTTCACATTATTTTCTGTTCTTTCATTCCTATTCGATTTCTTTAGGTAAACATGTATCTCTCTCTCTCTCTCTTTAAATGTTACATTATAGCTACATGATAAGAGCAGACATAATAACTAAGAACTTAATGTGGTCAAAGGCCACCAGCCAGGTGTAAAATGGGCAAACATCCCTGACAAACGTACACACACACCATATTCAAATAGCTAGTCACAGTATTGTTACATATATTAAAGTGTTGAGAAAACACAGCTGCTTCTTGAAATAAACCTTCATAACCAGACACCCACCCAGCAGCTACCTGACAATAGCACATTAACACTGTTGGCACACATATATACACACGCAATGACAACAGGCCCCTGTTTACTGCTGGCTTTGCTCACAGTCTATTTTCTCACCTTCAACAATCACTTGTTTATTTCCATCTGTAAACAAGCAACCACACAAGCAAAATAGGAGCCATTGACACCGATAGCATACTACTCTATTTCTCTGTGTGTGTGTGTGTGTGTGTGCAATGCTTTTCACCTCCCACACACTCTCCATCTCTCTCTCCCCGTTTCCCTCTCCCTTGCTCTTCTGGTGTGATTTTGCTCCTCTGCTCTTGGCATTATAAATTCATTGTGCACAGCTTGTGCTTGTAAGCTTGATTGAAGTGACGGGCTCTGATTCCTCCGGCTTGCTGGCTGGAGGGTGCTATAGCAAATGGCCCGATGGCACTGTTTGGATAACACTGACCTCTCTCCCGCTGCCGCCGCGCACGCCTAAGTGAGCGGTTTTATAGGACTCTGGCGCTCGTAAGTGGAAGGGCAAAAAAGAAAAAAAGGAGGCAAATTGATCAATTCAGAACTGGAGAGAGGACAAAGATCTGGGCGATGGTTTCGGAGCACATTGTAATTTCCACCTGCCCCCTTTTCCTGTGAACAAAAGTGACAGCTATCAAACTCGATTGCTGAGAAGAACACAAGAGCCAAGCGCCTGATCTGCATTCTAGAGGCGCCGTTACCAGGGCGACGTACTGTATGTGGCGGGAAAAACACTCGCGCCACTCCTT
Source organism: Barbus barbus (assembly GCF_936440315.1). Taxonomy (NCBI): domain Eukaryota; kingdom Metazoa; phylum Chordata; class Actinopteri; order Cypriniformes; family Cyprinidae; genus Barbus; species Barbus barbus. The sequence goes on from NC_136757.1 coordinate 20,156,233, forward strand.
AGAAATGGATATTCAGGTCTTTTGTGCCAGGTCATAATTGTATTTATCAAACCAATCGTGGTCGCACGACCACTCACGCAGCGTGCCACATATGGGCAACCGAGTGCCAATGGGTTTACATTTAGGACAAGTATTGATCAAAGACAATGAGATTAATTGAGGGGCGTTTGCATAAAGAGATGTGGGTGTTTAGGATGAGTAGATTCCCGATGAGGGTCTTCGACAGATTTTCACTTTGACTCGCTTTTAGCGAGGCCTCTAATTAATCTCTTTCATTCGTCTATAGGCTAACAATTATTTCGTGTTAATTTAGATACTAGTTCAGTTTAAAGACTAAACGTGAATACGGCCTGCCATACTCTCAGTGGCCTTTTGCTTAAGTGCAGTTTTTACGACATTAATCGAGATAAGCAGTCTTTCTCTCGCGCGCTCACACGCGCTTTCTCGTAATTGTCTCTTTAAAATAACCATCTTTGCTGTTTTGCAACAAAAAGTACGTTAAAAGTGATGGGAATCGCAATTATGGCTTGTCCCTAGAAGCGGGCGGTCGTAAAATATCATTGTAACTCTCACATGACAGGTGCTTTTAGCACAGAGCCATTAAACCTGTTAACTGGGAGGAGCTTGACGTGTCCTGAGAATTCTCCAGACTTTCAAACTAGAACGTAGTTGTTGTGTTTTAATTAAAACGACGGATCCCTCCCCATTGATCAAGTGGTAGGGAGGTAAAGGAGAGGGAATTCAAGTAGGTTTAGCGATTTGACAATGTGCTGGAGTCAGCTGAATTTCCAGTAACTCCTCCTCACACACACACACACACACACACACACACACATACACACACAGAGAGAGAGAGAGAGAGAGAGAGAGAGACATTAGGATAGATGGATGGATGGATGAGTGCATAGCTTAGATTTGGAAATGATCATTTTTTATCATTTAGTGGATTAGCCTGTTATTTCTACGACAGATGGTGCATATATTTGCTTTTAACTTTTAGGGCTGAGATTGATTAATGGCGCTAAATAAACTTTATCAAAGAAAATATAAAGGGTTAATTTAGTCGGCTATAAAGTCATCGATATTTATCTTTTTAATCCTTGAAATGAAATGACTTCTGTTGTATAAATATATAGTCTACCGTTCGGTCTTATTTTCTTGCTGTAATAACCCAGAAACTTCATAAGGATTCGAGGTGTGTCCCGGGTACTATAGGCGGACGTTGCATTGTAGGCCTATTCGGTGGTCACTAGGAGGCGCTGTTGAACACAGCTTTGTCCCACTCATTCTTCACCACCGAAACTGAAATCATCTACAGGACAGGCGATTTATCCACCGCGATTACAGAACAACCAAGATGGATGAAATGCTTTACAGTGGCTTAAATATAATACTACAAATTAGACATCCAACGTACTTTAAACCTGAAAAATTATTTACAGAGAGACATTTAATTGTGCTTATAATACACAAAGGCCTACAAGTGACTGATCTAGCCTACAAGCTCCACCACACTTTACTGAAATATCAAGTGCTGAAACCGTTTTAGTGGTCAATGAAGCTGCTTTTTGCAGTCAATCTCAGATCTGAGAACGCTGTAGCCTAATTTTGTATCACTATCCGGAAATAATAATAATAATAATAATAATAATTAAATAATAGCATTTTTTTAAAGAAACTGGTGAAAAATTAAGATAATAAAACAACATTTTATTTTAAAACGAAAGAAAAACAAATATAAATTGAGATGCACGACATTAAGATATAAAGAATATGACCATTTATAGGTTGTTTGTCTTTGGGATTATAAGCATTTCCTCAAAACGCGTAAATATAATAGCCTACAATATTCTAAATCTATCGAATAGTATTTTAGCAACTAGTGCAATCAAATGGCACTGTTATAAAAACTATAGCAGGTGAACTGAGTTAAAGTCAATATTTGGTGTGCCGGTGGACCAAAATTTAACTCGGCAGACTCATGTGAAATAAATACACAGGGAGGCTCAGAAGAGATCGAAGAGGGTGAAGAAAATCTGGTGATTCAAGACTTTTCACGCGGTTCCCTATAGAAATGTCCTAACACCAGTGAAGGACATAGTCCTCCTGGTCACCTCTTAGCGTCGATATTTCAATGGAATGCAAATCTAGGGGTCTACAGGGTTTGCTATGGGTGATCCATTGATTTGGGATGAATACAGTGACTACTTTCAACCCCTTCACAGTTATTAGGCCTAATAGAAAAACATAAAATAAAGGGAAGAAAAAGAAGCAGGGATCCGCACAAATGGTGCGAATTGCTCGCCTCCTCCAAGCCCTCTCCAACAGTTTGGCCAGCAATTTGCATTCCTTTGTACGACAACTTGTAATCCTCCCCTCAGCATGCCAAGAAACACACAACAGATTTATTGTCCCAGTCAACAAATCGTTTAGGTCATCCCAAACCTATTACAGCCTAATGCAGCGAGAGAGAGAGAGCCTCCAGACCCAGATCTCCCCTCGGTCTCATCACACGAACCAGTGGTTTCCAAACACCGATGAGGAGCCCAGAGCTCGGCTGCTTTGTTGAGACCCCAATCTATTCATGCCAAATACACTTCTGAGGACTAAACCACTTCTCGAGGTGGGCTGGAAGGGCAATGAACACGGCGGATTCTCAGGCCTCGCTGCCCTTCTATTGCTGTGGAGAGAAAGCACAATATGGGAGCTGGAACAATTATAGACTACTTTAAATATTTGGTATTCAGTGGGCCTACATATTGAGCAGATAGCCTAAATAAACAAACAAATAAAACAGATAGATAGATAGATAGATAGATAGATAGATAGATAGATAGATAGATAGATAGATAGATAGATAGATAGATAGATAGATAGATAGATAGTTAGTTAAAACATTGCCAACAGTCCAAATAGAATAGAAATTACATTATTATTCTGCCAGAATGTCTAATTGACCCGTGTCTGTTCAGGGCCATAATGGTGGCAAGAGCACGTCCTTAAGAAACGGCGCTGAGACCTGTGTTAGTTTTGCGTGCAAGGCTGTTAGTGCAGAGAAAGAAAGAGAAAAGAAGAGACTAGAGCCCATCTGCTCGCCTTTGTGTCGCACAATCCAAGACTGCAATGAGGGGTCATCTGAAGAAGAGAGGGATCGCCCGCGGAGAGAAGCACAGAAAAACCAAACACGTCTTTGATTCCATTCGTTTTGTTTGGAAACACACATTGATTTAATTCCTGCTTTTTCCCTGTTCCTTTTTTCCAGGTAAAAAGGGGCACTACTCGGTTCCTTAAACAAAGACAAATAGGCTGCTTAATAAAGGCTCACAAAAAAACACAAAGCAGTCGAGTACAGAGGTCACAATAAACAGCCTGTAAATAAGCATGCATCAGTTATATCATTACAAATATGAAATACAATCAGTTAAATAATATAAATATAGTCTTATAGTCCTAAATAATAATATCAACATTTTAATTCCCTGATTATTTCCTTGAGTGAAATCCCACTTTGATCTCAGTAAGTGTAGCCTACGTCTTATTTTGGCAAGGAAGCAGCAATTATGAGGTGATTACAACAATATTACAGTAATGAAGCGTTGGGCTTGTAAAATAAATTGCAGGGATTAGATTCCATCCAAACGCTGTCCTTGCCAGTCTTCTGCTGTTTAACGGGAAGGCGTGATTTAGCTAGGCCTATTATTATTTAGATGTTGTTGAATAACGCTGCAGAACCCAAACATACATAGGCACACACAAACATACATAGGCTACAACTTCGCTGCCTGTGAAATAAGACACACTGTACACAGGGGCTAGTGCAAGCCTGTGCAGCAGCCAAAAGGCAGATTTGTGTAATGCCGATTCACTCTGATTTTAATTGTGCGTTTCCTTCCTCACACTGAAATGTCATCTTCTCCAGTGATGCATTACATGACATCATTCAGGGAGCATGAAACAGATGAAACGTCGGCGGCATCTCAGCTCAATTCGGTGTGTTAGTTAAAACATATGTTCGATTGTGGGTTTTCTTCCTCAAAGCCGCTTGTGGATCGTTCTGACGTGTTTGTGCAGATTGTGAGCACCAAACTGATGGTTGACTGTGACTTTTATTAAATTAATTTATTGTGTGTGTGTGTGTGGGGTGGGGGGGGGGGGGGGGGGGGGGGGTATAAGCCTATACATATATATAGATAGCTATTACAAATTATAAAATTAAATATAATTAAAAACGATACCTATTACACCTCCAGTTACAATGGACAATTTATTGTTATAATTTATTGTGACAAATTGTTGTACTTGTAATTTAAAAACTAAAAAAAACAGAAGCTTGATGTACACTATTGCATATCATTAGCCACAGTTGTTTATAAATAATAATAATAATAATAAACAATGTGGTGTTGTTGTTGTTGTTATTATTATTATCAACAATGATAATAATGAGGCATTCGAATTAGTCTATTCCTGGCTTCTTGTTATCAATAATCGTCCAAGATAGTGGACTTTTGCTATAAATGTAAATTTACTTCGATAATTTAGACGATTATGGTAGGTAGGCTATGTAACTATATTTATAATTACACGATAAACGTTTTAGAGTAAATAATAATTATTATTTTTTATTATTACTATTATTATTGGTCAAAGTAGCAACAGTATTCAGTACCGAAATACTGCATTTATGAAAATTAAATTGTCTTCATAACCCATCCAAAATCTGCCAGTACTGCCTTCTGTTATTAATTTATCTTTGTCAAAGTTAATTTTACGTCTTTATGCGTCAACTCTAATAAACCCTGGGTTTTCAGGAACATGTTTGTAAGTTGTGCTTGGCAAAGGATTGTGGAGCCTTTCAGGATTTGACTTTCTTGAGTTTCAAAGGCTTTATTTATTCATTTATTTTATCCATAATTAATTTTTTTCTTCCCCGGATAGTCTGTAAAATATTGATGCAAGCTGAGAACTATTACATTTCTGTCCAAACGGACAATTCACAGCTGCTTTATTGAAAATAAATCAGGTTTGGACACACACAGAAAACACAGACTCTTTGAAGAAAGCTGTTCTGGGTGTGTTTTGAGTTAGGCATAACGTTTCACGCGTGTCAGAACCTGAAGGAAATCCTGAAAACGAAATAATTATAGATTTTCAGCAGTACCGATTATATTCCAATACGTTTGTGTGTTAGCCAGACAAATATTAAAATCGCACACTTTCAGACGCCTTTAAAAATGCCCTAGACCTATAAAAACGACCGGGTTGGGTTAATTTGTGTTGGCAGATTAGGACTATGTCCCTCGCTCACAGAAGAGGGAGAATGTGCTGCGCTGCTCTGAGCTCAAAAATAAACCTGCAGCAGGCAGAATATATAGGCTGTTTCAAAGCTTCGTTACACTGTGTCTTGAGACTTTTTCCACATACTCATCCTGGCACATGTGCTCAATAAGCAAGCTACCGCCCCGAGTTAGGCAAATATATGATTTAATTATTGAGAATTCTTGGCTATTCTTTGTTCTCCTGCTTTATTCAGCGTGCGAATATTCAATGACTTTCACGTGGCCAAATTTGAAGACGTTTCTGTTTGTAATTTTCAGTCTCTTGAGGTTCCTCTCGCGCCCGTCCAACAGTTACACTTTTAAGACTAAAGGTTCGTTATTTACGTCTAACGAACCTTTCCAATGCACAAAAGGTTGTTTATACTGCAAACGGATCTTTAGATTATTAAAAAAAAAATCTGAACTTTTAAGAACTGTTCACTGGACCATATATATATATATATATATATATATATATATATATGAAGAGTTCAGATGCAAAAGCTTTTAAGTGCCATCTGAAATGTTCTTCTAAAATGAGCAATTGTGCTCAGGCTCCTATATTTATGTTCAGTTATTATTTCACTTTAATGCCAATGAAAAGAACCTATTCATTGCCATTAAAGTGAAATTACTGAACCTAAGAGAGACTGAGAAAAATGTTCATTTTAGAAGAACATTTCAGATGGCACTTAAAAGCTTTTGCATCTGAACTCTTCATATATATATACATATATATACATACATTATATATGCATATATAACTAAAAAAAAGTTTAGCTCACTATTTTGAGAAAACACAAAACCAAAGATTTTAGTATTATGTGTGTCATGTGTAAATCTATAATAAAGTAATAATGACAGTAGGCTGCTTAAGTTTTGTCGATGTACTTGTTCCATACTATTGTCACTGACAGCTCGAGCACTCTACGTATTGCTGCTATTAGGCTACTCCTCATACAATTTTGGCTCCTGTTCACTGGTGTCTATTTAGTGCACTTGTAATCATATTTTGTGGTTGTTAAAACGTTGTTTACAAAGGTTGTTGAAATGTATAAATGCTTACAGATAAAGAATAACGCATTAGAAGACCCCCCTCAACCTTGTTTTGACCTCCTTTGTTCAAGGCTTAATTAGGGAGGTCACACCCCCCAGTTCCTCTATAATTTGCACCTTGATTTTACTCAAAGAACCTTGCAAATGTGCAAATAAGAGCAAATCTGGCAACCACGTAAAATTAAAGGCCATTTTATTTTTCGCTAACTACTACTAGCTACTACAAGTGAACGCTTTTGGCACTGTAAGCTGTAGCTGCCATTATTACCCGAGCCCCTATTCCCGGATGTTTCAGTGAGTCCATAGACAGGCAGCAGGCAGTGGTTTGGAGATGGAGGAGGTGGTGAGGAGATAAGCAGGTGTTTGTTCTTTGCAGTGCTATAGTGTGTCTCAGTAGTGAGGGCCCCCCCAATCTCACCCCTTCCTCAATGATCACAGCCCACATTCTGCAGCCACCTCCACTTGGCTGCTCCCTCTGGCTTTGATCAAAGCCCTCCCACACACACACAGCTGCCCATGTGTGAGCTTCTGCCTCACTCCCCCAAAACCCTTTAGATCACCCCCAGAGAGTCTTCTGGGTGGGATAGCTGTGTTTGTGCAGTAGGGTGCAATGGATTGAAAGAGAGAGAGAAAGATTGCCAAAAAGCTTGTGTGTGCAAGAGTGTGTTAGTGCTGGTAGCAACAACAGACTGAAAGCAAAGGAGTCCTTGTAAGAGAGAGGGAGAGAGAGTCTGAGAGAGCGTTTATTGTTGTTTTGTGTACATGATTAAGCACGCAGACTTTCAGATGTTTAGGCAGACCTTTTTAACACACAAACAGACAAGACCACAAATGAATGCCTACAAACTTGCTGTCAGTAAACATATGTGAAATGTACCGACATATGGCGACACCTGCGTGCTTATTGTTCTCCAGCCAAAACTGGAACGGCACTCTGATATGTCATTTGAACTGACACTATAAGTGTGTTTCACAGATAAATTGAATTAAGCACATTTGCTGGAAGAGGCCAGCAACATGAAATGTGAACTCCAATATAGGTTAAATCTTAACATTCAGCATTATACATTAAAATATACAGTGTGTTCAAAGATCAATCTTAAATTCATTAATATTAGAAAATGTTGAGATTAAAAATAAGCATTTAAAAATATTAAATTAAACATTTTAAAATAAACATAAAAACATTTAATAATAAACCATATCTCTTTAAAAACATGTCAAAAACAGTTAACAAATTAAGTCAGATGTGCTGAACAGTTGCTCTTTTCTCTTCGTCTTGAACACTTCCCCTCCTCAGCCTGTGGAAACTAATTAAATGCTAATTATATAATGAAATACTTCCCATAGGCCATGGTCGATAAGACACCACAAGTGGGCTGCATGTGCTGAAATTATCCTCATTTTCCTTCAGATAACAAAACTCACTGCAGGAAATCTGCATAAGGGTCATGACTGAGGAGTTTCAAATGAAGATAAAATCTGATGTTTAAAATTATACATTCATTCATCATTCACAAAAATCCCTAAAAAGTTGGACATATTTATGATACATCATGCATTATTCACAAAGCCATGAAAAATCCTCAATTGGCCATATAGTACAACAAAATACAGCACGCACCTCTCACGAGGCTGTCATGAAAACATCAACTGGCTATTTTCTTTACATCTCAAGGTTGTTGTCACAGCTCACTTATGGTTGAGATCAAAGCAGGGCATCCAGAAAACTGCCCAAGGGCAGACAAAGCTGAAAGAAATCATCAGAGAGACAGGCGAGAGAGGTAGGACACAGACAGTCATGTCGGCACCATCACCAATATGCAATGTGCCTTATGCCAATGAGATTCCTCACACAGGCCTGATTTCCACAAACGCCATGTGTTCTGCCACAATAGTGGTCGCGTGGGATATAAGCATTTCACATGAACACAAACTGCTGTGTTGGTTTTTAGGCATCATCTTTGTGCTTCTCAGAAGCGATCAGATGTTTTTAATGCAACAAGGCTCACATGAAATAGCCTTCAGCTGTTCTGCCTCTACAAGCAGAGCATTACAAATGCTGTGCATTATTCTATACTCTTTCTTTAACTGTAAAACATAATGTGGAACAATTACAGGGTCTTAAATCCAGTCTAAACGTCTTCTGCAAAACTAAAGTAAGCTCTGTTCATTATTGCACTTTATTGCATTTATTGCATTAATAAATCTGACACGGATAGTTTACCTAACCATATTTCTATTCTTAGGCTTTAGTCAATGTAATAAAATGTGCAAGCATGTTATTTTAATTTACTGCCATGCATTTACATGTAAACAATAAGACAAAGAACAGTAAAAATGCGAGCCTTTTCCACAAAGATGGAAAGCGTATTCATCCATAATGCACGATGTGACGTTAGCTGCTTGCTCATTCCTTCCAAATGTTTCATCTGGTTCTCCTGACTCTCTTCAAGTGCTGATACCAGACAGAGAGACAGAAACTCATGAAACTCTAATCCCCTGCCTGTTTATGTAAGCTCCTGCCAGTGCTGTTAAACAGCCTCTTATTTTTGGTTCAACCTGTGGAGAGGCCAAAAACCCAAACTATTCAGCTGGTCTGAGAAAGTGTGTTTATTTGTGTGGCCATGTGTTTATATGAGAGGGATGGAAGAGGAAAAGAAGCTAACAAACACTGAGACATTTTATTCTGCATTTTGTTCTTTTGCCATCCGCTACAACCTTGACATCTTCCTCATTTTATAACGTCTGAAGATACTATAAAACCATAAGAATTGTATTTATTTTGCTACCTTAACACACAAATACCTTAAAAGCTTCATATTTGTTTATGGTCATTATCCGCATCACAATTTATATATGAGATCGAGTTTGATAGAAAGGACATTACATAACAACATGGCGTAAGTTCATATAAATTCTGCTATGATTGAGGAGTAATAGCGTGACAGTAGTGCATAATATTGTTAACGAGTACGCATCCAATGAATAAGGCTAAACTATATATACATGTATATAGCCTATTTGGTTGTTTTGGTAGGTTGTAGCCTCTGATTGCCACAGAAGTCAGAATTTTCATTTTTGGGAACTTCACAATTCAAATTATGATGAGCTTGTAGCTTTAACAAGCTACAATTTCAAAGTAGCTTCTCCATCACTGGTTTTGACCACAGACATGTCCATTGTCTTCCACTTCCATTAAGTTAATGTCTCCTGATAAAAGTGGTGAGACATTACAGATAACAAACCAAAGCTGTACTGTGGAGTACAGCCACTGAACTCTTACACTTCGTTTGTGAGGGCTGTTTAGGCTGGCTGAATTTTACCTAGTGATGTGATTTCAAGGTATTCAAAAGCTATAATGCAGTCAGAACTCAACAAGTTTCATGGCTGATAGGAGACCAGAAGCCGGTGTTCGGATTAGATCACATGACATCTGCAGCCTCTGAGTCCTGTAAATCGAGCAGACAGCATCGGGACAGTCAGTTCACTGCAAATACAGTAAAATAGTGTAAAACTGTGAGATATACTGCTAATGGGAGAAAGGGAGATATACGGAAAAAAATTAAGATGGAAAGTGAGAGATGAAATGTGAGGCCTGTGATGAGGAAGAATGCAAGGCTTTCCCTGAGCGCAGGGAATTGTAACAGCTTCTATAAATTTACTAACATTTCTCATGGGCAGAAATATCAGATGTTCTAAACAATCTCAACACAAAAACACACACACATTGACATAGTCCATTGGCATTTACTGCACATTCTACTGTGCTGATGCAACAACTTGGAATGGAAAAGTACAGTATGCAAAACAAATCTCAATAGAGAACTACCACAGCAAGGAGAACTATATCTGAAGTGCATTGGTGATTATCCAGTGTAATGTGAGCATTACAATCCAATAAAAAGCTTAAAGTTTACTAATTAAGCTGTCAATTAACATTAATATTATAAAGTGCAAAATACAGTGCAAAATAACGACATGTAGTTAATAAATATTACTGAGTACTTAAATGTAAAGTTACACTGTAACAAAATAAAACCTTAAAATAAAGTGTACCCCAAAAAAATATTGCTGGTATGAATAATATATTCAGTGGCTAAAAAATGCACAGAAAAGTAAGTGGTCATGTCAAGTGTAAGTTCAAGGCCAGGACCTACACTAGCTACTAACCCACAGAGGCCAAGTTTTTCACTCACTGGTCACATGATTCTGAGAGTAGGCATGTCACCTACTACAAACACCTGCATACTACTGCATCTAACGAACGATTACTGTATTACACTAAAATAAATGTCAAATATATTTTTATTTACTTTAAAGCATTTTATAGTTTTTTTTCATTAAAATAATTAAATAATTTAAATAAAATAAAATTATTATTTAAATAAATATAAATTTTAATATTTACATTTTATTAATATATTTCACATACTATATTTAAATTGTACATTAAATATTTTATTTTATATATTTTTATTCTATTACTTTGCAGGTACTTTTCAAACTAATGCTACATTCTGTGTTCTATAGGGCATCTCATTGACAGACATGGAATATCCTCACTGTGTGTGGTCATCTGTGCGGTTATCAATCACTACAACAAAAGAGAAGTTATTCCCTCTTCACTTTGTGTGTGTTTTTTTTATACATTTTCAGCATAAACTGCTTGACTGGAAAATGCATCAAACAATGAACACATAGGCAGGGGACTGATAAGTAATTCAAATGAAATGTTATCTATAAAATAAATATTGCTCTTAAACTTCAAGACATTATACTCCATTCCATCAGTCCTTCTCCTTTCCTTCCTATACGTTTCTTCTGGCATTCTCGCATGCTTGTCTCTGCATCAGAAAAAAAAATCCTGCAAGAAACAAGCAACTGTATTAACAGATGGACAGAGTCAATAAAACACACACAAATCGTGTCTCTGACACATCTGTTCCCCAGCATTAGAGTAATTTCCTCGCTGAAGAGACCTGGGACAGCAGTGATGGAATGGAGGGGGGACTCTGGGCTCGCCCCTGAGACCTCTCATCTTTCAGTGGGAGTAAGTAACTCGGCTAATCCCTCTTGGACATTCTTGATGAACGAGCATCATTTGCATGATCACAACCGGCCCTCCATTGTTCTAGGGGGTTCTTCTTTTATTTTTATGACAAATTTGGCACAGAGCTTTCTTTACTTAATTAAGGTCCTATTTCATAGCATGTCGTCCCAGACGCTGCGTGTCCATTTTAAGCTAAAACAACACAATAAATAATAAGACACAAACTCTGGACTGTAAAACACACGTATTGTTCTCTTTCACTGCACTCACTTTGACAGTACAGCCATTAAAGTGACACAGACCCCACACCACCAGCTCAACTGGAACTATGGCTGACCTCAGCAACATAGTTAGCTTACAATCCATACTGGAACCCTGCATGGCAGAGCGGCTCAAAGCAAGGAATTTCCCATGATTCAAACGCTCCCATCAAATTACTACAGCTCTCTTTAGTCCTGTGAGTCATAACTGGCTTTTCTACTGAAAACTTTTGTGCTATTAAATACATATTAATAAACCTCATTGGGACATGATCTCAAAGCTCTGGTGGTACCATGCTGATAGAAGCTGATACTGTCTTTGGAAAAGGGACAAAACAAACAAGTTAAATTTGTAGTCCCCATTGTTTTGACCCATGTACTAACAAAATATCACTATTTGTCATTATTTAACATTATAATGTTTATAAAAATATTGAACAGGATAGTGCTGTTTTGGATGTTCATGTCCAAAATAGTAAGTACTTGCACTTCATATGCAATTACAAGCTATATAGGAATGAAACAACAGTTTTTTGTATGCGTGTTTCTCATATAAAAAGAACACACTTGGCATAGGTGTGCAGGTGTATCTGCTAAGTTTAAAATGAAGTAAAATTAACAAATTAAAACCTAATATTAATATAATAAATATCTAATTTAATATTATATAATAAAACAATGAAATAAACCAAAATGAGAAAAAACATTACATATAAAAAAATAAATAGTTTTGAAATGTGCATTTTGTTTCACTTTTGAATATTATACTTTTAAAACTTTTAATTTATTAATTAATATTATTATATTATTATAATATTGTATTGTTTTTACATTATATTTTTTATTTAATTGCTTAGCAGATACACACACCTGGTGTGTTCTTCTTGCATGCGCAAATCAAATGTATTGATTCCCTCATTTGTTCTGGAATTCTTTTATTCATAACTGCATCTGCTGTGCATATGTGACGTTTTCACTTGATAATCTATTGATTCTGCTCCTGTTATAGTAAACAACCACATGTGTAATACACAGTCTCCACAAAAGCTGGTGAATGACAATATAACTATTACTGGAGTAAGAGGGATTTAATCATTCTCTGGTCCTTCACTGTGCAGTCTGCAGGAGTGGCCTTTAGACAAACAGTCACCACATGCTTAACTTTCAAATAAGCCATTATAGATCAAAGGCCATGAATGTGATTAGACCATGGACACTCTCTCTCTCTGTCTGTGTGTTGTAAAGGGGCCATTCCAGTACAATAATCCCAGTTTTCACCTGTCTTTTTTTCACAAAGTTATTACAACAAAATATATCATGCAAGATACAAGCTGACAGACCGACAAAAAAATCTCTGTGAAGCGAAATAGCAAAACATCAAACAGATTTAATCAGAACAGGTCGATAAGCATCCAGCCTCGGTTAATTCTCAACAAATTATCTAATCCAGATGTTGCACTTTGAGTGTAAACACAGTACCCTGCAGAATCATAAAACAAATAAGCATGAAAAGGGTTTAGAGTTTCAAACAAGCTAACCCGGCTCGAGACCTTTCCACTGCAAACCCCACCACCCTCCCTCCTGGCTTGGCCTTTTTCAAACAGGAAAATGTAAATATGGTAATATTTAGCACGTGTTCTAAAACAGATCGGTTTTCTCAAGCAGGGAGGGAAAAAAAGGAAAAACAGGCCCACACACGATCCCATGCCTCCCCACATTTACTGTGTGTTCCTGTTTGGTTCTGCAGGGATGTGCTTTGCGGCTTGATTCTGTTTGCAAACCGTCCCACCCAGATCTTCCACACTCCGAAACCTCATCTGGGCCAGTGAAAGTGTCTCATGCCACAACAAACTTAACAATAGAATAACACCAAACCAACAGGTCTACTAATCTACTCATGCAAAAGGATAATGTTTCCAAAGACTAGGGAGGGGAGAGAGAGAGAGAGCGAGAGAGAGAGTGAGAGAATGAAGGAGAGAGGGAGGAGTGAAAAGGGAAACACTCTAGACATATGGATGTGTTTAAGGACCACCAAGGAAGGGAAACTTGTGCATTTTCACATAAACCCAGATAAACTCCAAATATGTAATTACACGGGGTTTAGGGCTTGTCTGTTGACAATTCATTCAGGAATCTTATGGCTTTTAGTGTACAGAGACTATGCTCCGTGAAGGATCTACATTCTATGCTTGATCGCTTACAGCCAAGGAGCGAGAGAGCGAGCAAGAGAGAGAGAGGGAGAGAGAGAGCCCACTCCTGTTTGGCAGAGCAAAAAGAAAGGAGTGAGAGGAATGGCTGAAACTACATAAAAAGAAAGGAGGAAAAACGAGGACCCTCATAAAATACCTGCAGCACGTTTTAAAACTTTCATCGCGTCTAGTATTTATAGTGCTTCGATTCCATGTCAGTGTTTGTAGCCAATTTGTTGTGTTCCAATAAATAGACTGGCCTATTTATCAGCAGACCACATGGCAGCCATTTATGGCGGCTAACGAGAGGCAGATGTGCCGTGTGTATATTTTCGCATGCAGGTTTGACGCGCTGACAGCCCCGGACAGATAGCTGAGATGTACGGCCCTGGCCCTAACTTCCGTATCAGCTGCACACAGCCACCGTGATTTCCACCTCGTCCCCTCCACAGTGACTGATGGTCGTATTAATACGTTCATTCCAGACCATTTGGTCGGCGGATACTGGAAAGATTTTCTTTGGCAGACGTGACGAGCGTACACAGCCTAAACAACTTCAAAGCATCTTTGCTCTTGGAGAGGGAGGATCGTGTAATCTCATACACATCTGTGCTATCAAACTGTGATGTAACATGAATCATAATTTGGAGGGACTTGGCCTGGCTCTCCCTCACACGTCTTGGGAAAAGTGTATTCATGCACCACAATCTGTGTGTATGAGAGTGTGAGTGTGTGTGTGTCTGTGTGTGTGTGTGTGTGTGTGTTGCCAATTACCCCGGCTATAAATACAAGAGCCCCATCCGTCACCGAGTCTTTGGGTGGCTGTTGCACCACCCTAATTGGTTTCAGATGGTCCCCTAGATTTCTCCGCTCGCAACAGCACCGTCACACAGCCTGTGTGTGAGAGAAAAGCCGCAGGGCAGAGCGAACAAGAGAGGGAAAAAAAGATGAGTGACAGTTCAGAAGTAAATATGGGGAGAGGACAGGAATAAACAAGAAGAATTTTGAAGTTCCTCTTCCTTTCTTCTCCAAATCCGCGTGCTCCATATCCTCTCTAACTGTGAGCCAGAGCCACAAGGGTGGGACAAACAGAGGATTAAACATGTTTTAGTTCAACTATAAATTTTATGTTTCCTATTTTGCGAAAGTTGTTTTATGTGATTATGTTTATAAATGGTAAATTCCTTCCTTGAAGAGAAGGGCTTGTTGAATGTTACGCATCAGCCAATACAAATTGTCTCTAGAGCAAGCTTAGCATCACAGGGACCTTTTATGAGGACCTAGAGAAGTAACAGGGTTAAGGAGGCGTTCGACATACTGCTGGAGCTGCGGTATATGCAGGTGGGACTTAACCTGAAATGGACAAAGGAATCAAAAATGTTACATGTTCCACAGCACCAGGGTCAGGCAAAAAAATCTTAATTAAACAGTTGGTCCCCTTTTCAATATATAAGCATGAATTTTAATTGAATTGGAACATAATGCAAGAAATTTGGAATTGGGATGACAGGAAGTATTAAACAAACAAACAAACAAATATTTTTTTAATAGTTAAAAAATCAGCACAGGAATGCATTCTGGGAATTAAAAAGATAATTTATTAAATATGATGAAACATAAAAAAAATCTGTAGGAGGTATTCATCTATTGGCCTACAAAATCCTATATAACTTTTTTCAATACAAACGCAGTTACATGAATTTCTTTGAATTTCAGTTCATTGTAAATCAATCTATAGTCTACATTCAATAATTTACAGTTTTCGATGTTATCCAATTAAAATTCTATACAAATTCAGAAACTGACATTTGAAAGGTATTCTCATTTCTGAATTGTGCCTTCTGACACATTATAATTTATGACAAAGAACTTAATCTAAAATATTGTTATAATTTAAAACAATACTTTGAACTGTGATAATCAGAACAATCCATATCATTATAGCAAATGATTCTTTGTTTTCTTTTACTTTGAGCATTAATCAGCATCTTATCTTATAAAGATAGTGTTGCAATGCATCTCAGCATCTTAGCGCTTAACTGTGTGGCTCCCAATTCCCTGGATTACTTACAATCTAGATGTCAACTCTGCTTGTGGCCGTGCTGTGCACCCTGGGGAGAGCTGATCAATTGACATCTATTAACACTAAATTAGTATTGATCACGTAGCTGAAGGATGCAGCTCCTTTGACAGCTGGCCAGAGCAAACACTGAAAGTACCCAAATGACTTTCAACTGATGTGGAATCCAGACAGCATGTGAGAAGCTGAACTGAAAACCCAAATGCCAAACCTTGCTCATCTGACTGAAAGATAATATTTAAGCAATACTTGATTTTTTAAATAGTTTCTGACACAATTCACAATTAACTTTATTTTAAACAAGCAAATAAATGTGTCATTTTTTATATAAATTTGAAAGAAAAAAATCCTGAGGCCTGTCCACAGAACATGCCTATAGAGAAAGAGGCAAAGCTTATAGCTGACTGCACATTCGCGTCAGGCGAGCGACTAGATGACAATAGAATGGACTTTTGGGCGACCTCCATGCACCAATTAAAGCCATTTGACATCGGGAGCCTCGTACCTCGGAGCCCTAAACGGCAATAAATCCATTAAATCCCGCTCATTAGGGCACTAGGCTCATTAAGTCCGAGCGAGAGAGGGAGTAACTCTGCGTGCGCACCGACACAGTCATTAACGCAAGCTGAGATAATTACGGCCGCCTGTTGTCAGCTAATCAAACTACTAACACCAACACCGACGCTCTTTGGTTGCGCTATACTGCGGCTACTAAAAGAGAGCAATATACTCGGATTTCATAGACTTTCTCAAAAGTAAAACATGTAGAATTAGGATTTAGACAAAGATAGATTCATCACGAATTGTTAAAGCAGTAGTTCACTCGAAAATAAAAAATAGTCACCCTCGTGTCGTTGGAAACCGGCATGACTGACTTTCTTCCACAAAAGATATTTAGAAAAGTTGGACCCCATTGGATTTATGTGCACTACTGTTCAAAATTTTTAAATTGTCTTATGTTTATCAAGACTGCATCTATTTGATCAAAAACAGTAAAACTGTAAAAATACTGTTATATTTTAAAACCACTCTTTTATTATTTTAAAATGTAATTTTTTCCTGTAATGGCAAAGCTAAATTTTAATCAGCCATTACTCCAGTCTCCAGTGTTACATGATCCTTTAGAAATCGTTTTAATATGCTGATTTATTGTCAATGTTGGAAACAGCTGTCTTGCTTAATATTTTTAGAACCTGTGATACTTTTTTCAGGACTCTTCAATTAATAAAATGTTGTAAAGAACAGCATTCACTGAATATAATTCTTTTTTAACAATAAACAAGTCTTGACTTTCACTTTTTTATAATGCAACATATCCCTCCTGAATAAAAGTATTTCTTTCAAAAAAGAAAAAACAAAATTACTGACCCCAACTTTTGAATGGTTGTTTACATTGTTACAAAAGATTCCATAAAAGATGAACATGCTATTGTGAAGCTGTGAAGTAAATGGATGCAATTACATTTAATCCCATAATATTGTGAATACAAGCCTTCTAGAAACTAACATTTAGGAGTCGGTCAGACTGTAACTCTAACTCCCAATTATAGAGTCCAATGAAATTTATAGCAATATTCATAAAGCATTGTGACATTTTGAATAGTGCCAGCTGAATCTTATTAAGCACGCTTCACACTATATTCTTTATGAGGGGTTAATGCTTTTTCTCAGCCATTCACATTAAACAGGCTTTATGCCTATATTAGCTTGATGCTGCTGCAGCTTTAGGAATTGGGAACCATTCTGCAGAGCAAAAAAAAAAAAAAAGACAAAGTGATGAGCGATGGAGAACAGAGAAAAGGACTGGGATGGGAAGGAGAGAAACGAAATAAAGAGAGATGGATTGAAGGAAGAGAAGAGGCTGCAGGTTAAGGAGAGCCGAGCATTTGAAGTGTGAGCTCTTTTCTGGATGAGCATGTGCTAAACCTGTATCGCCCAAGATCAAATATTTATATATGCTATTGTCTAATGGAGAGCTCGGTGGCGAGTGCCTTAATTTGTTTTCCTCCACCACAAATTAATTCCGTCCCCATCATCAGTGTCCTGCGAGGTGACTGCAATTATCTCAGCTCTATCTTTGGACAGCTGATAAAGCATGCTCTCCAGACATTTTAATGGTCAAATTCCACTTTACAATTACTTCTCATCTGATACACACATTTCCATAGATTAAAGGTGAGGCAGAAACACTTGAGGGAGATGCACGGACGCCCCTAACTAGCTCTCATTTCTCCCTCCTCTACATCTCTCTACTCGGTTTTCCTTTTTTCTCTCATCCATCACCTCCCCCTCTCCCTTCTTAACATTGCTCTAATGAAGAGGCAGATTAAAGGAACATCTACATAAGAGCTTATCAACCCAAGAGCTTCACAATTGAAACCGTAAGTACATATATTTTCTCTATACTACTTAATGTACAGTTACAAAGCCAATCATCACAGAGTGAGAGACAGAAAGGAAGCGAGCGGTGAGCACGACATCAGGAACGTCACTTAGTGTAAACAGCATGTAAAGCAGAAATATGCTGGCGCATACTGAGGTAAATGTTTGGCCCCTCCGCAGCAATACAGAGTGAGTGTTAGAGCCTGATTGTGCTGCTATTACAGGCAAATGACAGCACTTCCATTCTATCACTGAGCCCATAATAATCAAAGTCATTGATGACTCTGAAAGAGAGAGAGGGGCCAGAGTCAGGGGCTCTCAGACACTTCTGCTGTCACCTCTATCATGCAGTCATGAGTGGATCAGAGGTTGACCGTGATGAACCTGAAGTCACTGGAACTCACTGATCAAATGCAAAAGAAAGACAGATCGGTCTTTCATCTTGATTCAAGAAAATCAAGTCAACAACTGCCTCGCCTCAAACCAACAAACCCCCACCCCCCAATTTCAGGCCAGGGGACACAAACATCAAAGTACAAGACATTATCTGAGCAAGCTGTAGAAGCAGACAGAGTGGGAGGGTCTGTGATTTTGATTAATAGAAACTGAATTAAATTAAACTCAAAAGGTCCACATCCAAAAGTTTGAACTTGAGGTCTTATGAGGCAGGAATGAGCCATTCGGAATTCAACTGAAAATGCATTTTAATGACAATTTAACAAATTTGAATTTAATTCACATTTGTAATGAAACCGAATTTCATATACATATATAACTAATTTATAACTAGAAAAACAAAATTTAACTTAAAGCCTTGCCTGAAAGTTTTGATACGATAGATAGATATGTAATTCACAAGTCACAACCCAATTCAGTTTCCTGTGGTGTGTGGCTTGAAATCAAATTCCAACTCATTAATTAAAAATGAGCCATTTCTTTTGTTCTGCATTTTGCCCAACGCTGTTGTGAGAGTTTGCCACACTGATTCGTTTTCAAACTGAAATCTATTGTTGAAATCTTAATGGAAGATCTCTACTGAAGTCTGATTCAGTGCAGTTCTAGGCATAAACCTCACTGTGAGAAAGAGGTTCCAGTATAGCAGTGGGTTGTGTAGACAGAAACAGGTCAGATATCTGCGGCTCTTAACAGTTGTTATTTTTCACTGCAAGACGAGGGCAAGACAGGGAAAAGAAACAGTCTGTAACTAAGCTCTTTAAAACATTAAATTAACGTATGATGTAAATGAATGTAATCTAATTTTCTTTAACTCAATTTTCATGTATCTGCACCAAATCTGC
The DNA here is from genome assembly GCF_936440315.1 of Barbus barbus. NCBI lineage: Eukaryota > Metazoa > Chordata > Actinopteri > Cypriniformes > Cyprinidae > Barbus > Barbus barbus. The sequence continues at coordinate 20,175,869 of NC_136757.1, forward strand.
AACAGAGTAAAACTCAATTTGTTCCGAAAATTCGGAGGGCGAGATATCTTGGAATAATGTTTACAAAGTCACCCCAAACTGAAAGGCTAAAAGCTTGACAAAGACAGCGTGTGTTGTCCTTGACCGTTACAGCAGGAGGGTGTGGCTCAGTTTCCAGGAGAGTTTATTTGAGCTGACTGACAGACATGAAGCTAGATTACACAGCTGCCATTATGGCTCAAGCATCTTCATCAGTGTGAAGCAGGTTCAGGCTATTAGAGGTCTGAGACTTGAGTACAGGAAACTGTGCTGTGATGCAGGATGGTTTAGTCACCCTCAACGGTCTGGGAAAACTCCTGAGTCATTTCCAGATGGATTAGTCTGACTATACAAGGCATGGTGGAACACTGATAATTTAAAAATTTTACAAACCAGTGTGAAAAGTTCAACAGAAATAGTTTTTATTTTTTCACAAGTCTGATTTAGACGCTTACATATTAACCGATACATGCAAATCTCAGTTCATCCCTGCAGTTAGTGCTATCCATTTCTGTAATCTGTCAGTTGTTGTTCCGTCGGTTTTCCTACATGTTTTCATAAGGAAAAGAAAGATTTGGTGTTGATGGGGTTTGATTAAGTTCCAGGCCGAGAACAGATGACCTTTTAAATTAGTCTTGACAGAGGAGCAGCGGTAAATGCTTTCCGACACGGGCAGCAGTGAAGTTTTTCTTCATTTTCCCTAACAACCCCTTTCAACTCTCCATTACCATCCACCTATCATACGTTGTTTAGCCCACTCAACCCACTTCCTTAATCCTGTGTCCTTTAGAGCCCTTAATGCCCCAGCCAAGTGGCATCAGACATTATTTAGGAAATAGAACGTGAACGTTCGAAATGTTTATGAAATTTCAGAGGCCCATTTCTATGGACTGTGTAATTGTTACACTATCAGGGTAGGCGGCTTAAGTGCAACAGTTTGCAAACCAGGTAAAGATTAAACACACAAACACAGTCTTGTGTCAAAGACAGATATAGAGAAAAATAATGAATTAGCAGGACAGAGATTAGCAGATAGAAAGTGTAAGATCTAAAGATATGGAAGTGAGAGTGTGTGTGTGTGTGTGTGTGTGTGTGTGTGTGTGTGTGTGTGTGTGTGTGTGTGTTGCTCTCTGGCAGGCTGGAGTGGAAGCTGAAGTCAGTAATGGGAACAGTGTGTTTTCCCCCTCCAAGTTCTTTGCCCCAGCTGCCTATCAAAAACTAATATCCTCAAATTTGACGCTTATGTTGTCCTTTGAAATTAGAAAGAATCTGTGTCTAATGCTATAAGCCAAACCTGGCTCCCTTGAACTTCGCTCCACTTCCAGCGCAGTCTCACTGACTCTCTCTCTCTCTCTTTGTGCCACTGAGACCCCAGGATTTAAAGACCTACAGCGTTCTCCTTCCAGTCCCGCGCCCCTGCTCCCCCAGGCCCCTTGGCCTCTCTCTCCTTCCTCCCTCTCACTCACTTTCTCCCTGTATGGTCGGTTCTTTTTTAAATACAGTAACACAATCTGCGGGAAACTGATATAATCTTTTCTAAACTATAAAAGTCAGTCACCCAGAGAAACATCTGCATGGTCAAATTTAAAACAAACTGTCAGGGAATCGGGTAACCCATAAAGAGAACGGCAGAGAGGGAGCGAGGTGCCACGAGGGGCTCCCTGATCTTTTTAACTTCACCTCTCCACAGACGCTCCTCTCTCCGTTTCTTTCTGTTTGTTCCCTCTTCAGCCTATCACTCCATTCCAGTAAATTCTATCACATTTCGCTTTTTCATCTCAACAGAGCCCACCCAGGGAACGCTATTCTTGGAGGTGGATTTTATTAACCATTAAAGACCTGCTAAGCGTTAGGTTTTGACTTTTCCCTCATGGTAGCCGTCAGACGTTCCTGTTTTGTGTCACAGGTACACGTTCACATAGACTTCAAAAATCAAAAATCCTTCCAAAGTGTACAGCATGTGCTTTTGTGAACTTGACTATTAGCTAGAAATTAGCAGTTTAGTTTGAAATCATCAAACCTGTTACTGTCAGCCCTGTTGCTTTTGAAATGTACCCCAATAATTGTTTTATTTACAGTATATTTTAATACACTTTAAAATAAAATGTATTGCTGTGAGCCATTACTCCACTCTTCAAAAAAAAATTCCAGGATTCCTTGATGAATAAAAAGTTCAAAAGAATCACATTTCTATGAAGTGCATACATACAAATTTTTTTTTGTAAATAAATATTAAAACATAAGTAATTCTGAATGAATGAAAAAGCATGACTGCTATGTGTAAATCTGGGTATGTGTTTGTGTGTCCACTTGGCTGTTGAGTCACACTTTGGATGGGTTTAATTGCCACACTGACCCACCGCTGTTAGAGAATGAACCCAGCGAAACGCACAGACAAACAGCCTTTACTCATACACTAAATACTTCAGCCCGTCAAGTGTACTGCTTCTGTCTGAGGACATACAGTGATCTCGGTATTTCAACACATCAATGCACACCCTGCTCAGAGAGAGAAAACATATTAAGAAACACATACCAATGAGCGCGAGCGCACGCACACACCCACACACTTGTCCACTCACTTACTCTCTCTGTCACACCGGGTGACTAATCTCACCACAAATAGCTTGAATAGCACCCACAGCGTGGTGTTAAATTGGTAGTAATGTGTGTGTGCGCATGTGTGTCCTTTGTGCGAGTCAATAACAGTGGATCTGGCTAATGCCAGTCCTAAATGGTGTCTCTAATTACTTGGCCTGGAGATGGCTTTTAGCTAAATCACATGCTTTCTGAAGAGCCTGTATCAACAGAGACAAGGGCCTGAACAATTACACTAGTCCTCTCCCATCAGCAGCGCCGTGTGGCTTTACCCATCAGCCCCTGGCTCGCCGACGCTCCCTCATTAGCTGCTCTCCTGGACTAGGATGTTTTCCCCTGTGTCTCTGCAGCCGTACACGGCTACAGAGAGGCCTGACGTGGAGAGAGCTTACTTATGTTAATGTTTTCACTGGCTGGGGGAGAGAGAGAGAAAGAGAGAGAGATATGGATAAACAGAAGCAGAAGATGAGTACCGAGTGGATTGTTGGTTTTAATTGATACTGGAGAGGTGTAACATGATTGTTCTGTAGAGGATACTGGAGCGCCGCTGCGCTCACAAACGCACACACGTACTCAGACTGAGTGCTGTGGGTACAGCTCTCATGTTTAATGTAACGTGATAATACAGAACACTTTGACTTGGATTCATAACCTTCCTGCAATATTTGATCAGCTGTTTTTAGTGAAAGGTGGCTGAGTGACGAAAATTCTCACACAATATACCCAAGTCTCTGGAATATTTATTGGTTTTACGCATTTTCTTTCCAGTAATTCGGTTTGTATATAATATAATACTGTACTGTGTGCAGTCTTCAGGTAATTTTTTAAGCATGTCATTTCTATACTATTAGCGACACCAAACAATATTGCCAATATTAATGACTGTTTCTAACAGGTTTGTCTATGCACACAAGTTGTCTATGCACACTAAGCAGACATATGAAAACAAAACACAATAATCTGAATTTATCTTATTTTATTATAAATTATTATAAGTGTTGTTATTGTAAACTACATTAAAAGCCATTTTCATTAATTGAAATAAAATAAAATAAAATATAAATATTAGAATAAAAGGTATATACATATTTTTTAACAGATTTTAATATAATTATAATAAAAACGAAAATGAAAAACATTAGCTATATAAAATTGCTTATGTGCTTTTGTCTTTTTTGTTGTTTTATATATATAGAGAAAACATTAAGAAACACACACACCACAAAAATTTACTAAAAAAATAACACTGATTATTATTCTTAAGTTATAAAATAAGATAGAAGAAAATAAAAAACAGAATTTTTTTCTCATCTTAATGTATTAGATTATAATTATATATATTATACATATTTAAATAACAAGAAAGATAATAAAAAGAAAAAATATACTAAAATAAATTAAGAATTTTATATTTTGTTTTAAAGTGCCAGTTTAATGTACATGTAAAATAAAATAGAGTCTCTAAAATTGGCGAAAGATTTTTCAGATTGAAATCTAGCATTTATCAAATGCTCAGTTTAATAACTTTTTAACACTATAGTGAAACGTTTTTACTCAAGCCTGAGAGTAGCAAGACAAGAGTGTACATGGAAATACAGAAAATAAGAGGATTCGCAGAGAGCTAGAGATAGAGAAAAAGAGGAGTAAAGGAGCTAAGTGGGGTTGGCTCTCTCAATAGTCAGCCTGCTCCACCCTATTAGCCTCCAACCATCCTCTTCATCCAACAGCACCATCCATAACTCAACGCTGACTCCAAACACTATCACCCTCCGAGAGATACAGAGAGAAAGAGAGGGGGGCAGCCTCAGAGTGCGGGTGGCTCTGGCTCTTCAGTTAAAGAGCTTTGCAATCATTGTGCATATTTCATTTTGCACCATTTCCAAATCAACAGTTGCTCTCTGTTCTGAAGCCCATGTTGCAATCACGAACAGGCCTCTTCACCGCAGTCTGCTTCCACTGGAGCAACATGCACTAGTTCCACACATCTGCAGTGTTCTTCTTTTTAAAATGGCTGAATTACTCATAACTTAAAAGTACGACATGTAATTTTTTAGACGCTAGCAGCATCAAAAACCCTCAAAATGACACAGCCAAGTGTCAAACTAACACATTGCAATTCCATCTGAGGCCACCGGTGGTACTAAAGTTACACATTGCCTCTTTTTAAAGGTGTAATTTCTGTGCAAAAGCAGTTGTTTCCAAACAGGTTTCCCAAACAGTGACAATAGTCAAAGTTTAGAAAGCACTACAGTGTTTATAACTTGCTTAAGGTTGCACATTCAACTATTTTAACATAAATTACGTACTTCACCTGTAACTCAGAAAGAAGAGACAGAGCAAAAAACGAGAGAGAAAGAGAGCCAGAACATCTATTGAAAACCTGTGGGGTCTGCACTTTCAAGGAGGGGAATTCATAGGGGTTCGAGACAATGGCACCAGTCAACAACGGGGCTGCCCTCTCTTTCTCTCCATCTCTTCCTCTTTCTCTCTGCCTCTTCTCCTTCTCCCACACAAAAGCCAGCTGGTTGGATCACTCAGTGGAGAAATGAAAGAAGGACATGGCATTTTAATGGGAGGGCTAACAGAGAAGAGGAGAAGGTAAAGAAAGAGAGAGGGAGAGGGAGAGAGATATAGAGAGTGTGCGTGTGTGTGTGTGCAGAGCCTAGTCGTGCTGTTCCTGAGCCTTTTTATCTGAGTGATTGCCCCCAATTAGATCTGTGTTCAGGGTGGGTGAGAACACGCTGGGTTCAGTGAGGGGGTTTACGGTGATGAGTGCCCCGTCTCCTGCTCATTAACCCCAGTCAAACATAACTGCAATGCAAAAAGAACATCAAAAACAACACATTATTTTGTTTAATTGGGGGTTTTCATTTTAGACGCATAAACAAGTGCAGAAATGGGCTAATTCTGTGTCCACTGATGGTCTAGGGGGCACGGGTAGATGCACAGATTTACATAGGTGTCCTGAATTGAATTTGCAACCAGGTATAGGCACTGAGAGGAAACAGAATGGCGTTTGATTAGATTAGATTAGAGGTTCTCAAACCTTTTTAAGCCTTTTTATTGCAGGAGTTCTGCCTCCTTATAATGAATCATATTCTTTGTTTGAAGGTGTTTTAGATGTTCAACCCAATATTCTGCATGCAACTAAAAAAATCAAATTGATTAACTTATTAACTTAGTAGATGCTTTGTGTGAAGTCTACTAAATGAATGCATGTAAATGCAATGTTGACCAATCAAATTATAACGGATTTTTATTTTGCATGTAAAAAAAAATAGTTTTGTCTTGGAAAATGACATAATATAATATTATTACGCAATATATTTTTAAAAAATGTATTGTTTTTGTAATTCAACATTGGTATTTCTCGCATAATCGAATGAAACCCTCAATGTTTGTGGACTCTCATTTGGGAAACTATTTCTATAAACGTTATTTCTGTATGTTCATAAATCTGTTACCAGTGTTACTATTGTTATTAAAGCTAAAACTATTAAAACATTTTTTGGTAATAGAAATAAACCTGAAATAATATAAGATATAAATATTAGATGAAATCTTTTAGAAATGTTGTCTTAAGAACTACCTGAAATAAATATTTAATTTGAAGAACTAAAATGACTAAAACTGAAAAAAAAAAAATATATATATAAAAAAAAACATGAAATGACTAAAACAAACAAAAATAAAATTGAAACTTTTATTCAAAATTTTAATAAATACTATAATCATAATTAAATACTAAAACAACACTGACTGGTACTAGCCCTCCGACCCATCAGTGACAGATCCTGAATAATTCCTCTTTTTCTTTTGCTTTCATCCTCTACCCTCTTATCACATCTGAGTGAAACAATACTCTGTCCTCATGGACCTCAGACGAGCTTACAGTAGTCTCATCTATATCTGAGTCTTTCTCTTCTCCTCATACTCATGATTGAACTGCCAAGCAGTGAGATTCCAGCAGACTTTCATTGAGCTACAGGGAATACACTGTCATAGCCACATTAAGTTATAATACCAATTTGGATGGTTTAATGTCACTTTATGGCTAAATTATTGTGTAATAAACTGGTTCTATTACTCACCGAGGCAATTGTGGGGCAGAAGGGAGGCAGGGAAGGGAGGTAAATCTTCATGGTCCTTCTTTCTTTCAAATTAAATAACAGGAGGACCATCACTACAGCTGCCTAATGCACATTAAGACCCACATACATTAGCAGATTGTCACTGTCACTGTCACACATACAAACATTCAGTCTCTCTCGCTTGCTTTCAATGCTATATTGACACAACAGGTGTGGAAGGGCAAGGGGGAGAGAGTACTATTGCAATCCCTTGTCTCCACTGGCTTAGACATTGTAAAGAGAATGAAGGAGGAAGCCAGCCTCCATAAATCGCCATGAACGTGTAAATGCCACTGCTGTGCATTCCAGCAGGAGAACAGGAGTCCAAAATGCTACAAGTTTCTTTCTCTCTTTACTGCTGTTGTTTTAATAGTACTGCAATCCCACACACACAATTCTCGTTCTCTCTTTCTCTCAATTCTGGTCTTTTATTGGCATGACAAAAATGTTTTATTTGCCAATATGTCTGGCTATGTACTATGATAAATTGTGCACTGTAAAATAAAATAACAAGTGCAAACAAATAATAGTAACATTCAAATATCAGTAGAGCAAAAAATAAACAAATTATATAAAATATATATTTGTAATTAAAAAGAAATAGTGCACCATAAGAAAAGTTTAAATATAAAGGAATTGTAATATTAAGGCAAGACACTGCAGGCAAAACCATTCTTTTAGACTTCTTTTATTGGAAAATTATAACATCCAAAATGCAAATTTAAATGTTTATTTGATTGCATTTGATCTATTCGTGCCTGTAGATTTCTTTCAAGGCCATTTTTTTTACACTGAGCCAAAAATCTCCACTTCAGTAGCACTTACATAAACCAAACTTTCCAATTTTATTTCTAACTATATTCTTAATGGTTTACAGAGGAGTTTGGCCATTTATCATTCAATTGATTTCTATTTTTAAAAAAAATTCTAAAATGAAAAAGTTCCTGAATTTTTTTTTTAAATCTGAAACATGGAGTGATATTATTGACAATATTTTCTGCAAAATAGAGTGATAAAAAAAGAAATCCAAATCTCTTCGTAAAAACTTTAATATGTAAAAAACTATTTTGAACCTACTTTATCCAATGTTCAAATTTCTGTTCTGGAAAGTTATGCAAATTAGTGCATATTTAATTAATTTATTCCTTGCTCGCACATTCAAACATAACATTTCAGAAAACTTGATACAAAACAATTGACTTAATGTACTGTGATTTATCAGCTGGGAAAGTATAGTGATATTTATTAGTTTAAAAAAATGTACCCTGTTCACCTATTGTCTTGTCTTAATTGATCAAATCAGTAAGAAACTAAAGGTGAAAGATTAGACTAATTGTGCCAAAATACTGTTATAATGAGCCCTTCTTTCTCTCCCTTTGAACCCATAAAAACAAAAGTTTGCCTGTCATTGGTGATTTGAATGATCCCTATTTTCGAGGACACACTCCCTCTGTGCCAAAAGCTGAGAGACAGAGAGAAGCGTAGTAATATGACAGAGTGTTTCCACTCACAAAAGCCAAGGGGCAGAACCTTCACAATTACTCCCTTACACCCCACAGTTAAACAGAAAAAGAGAGAAAGAGAGATAGTTTACATTATCATCAGAGTTGCTGGATTCATGTTTATGTTTAAATATCCACTGTAATTATTTGCTTGGACAATACAGTTACTTACACAGTCCACTGCTTCAACTTGTTTGAGTGAGACAAATTGAGTGTGTGGGAGAGAAATTGAACATGAAAACAAGAGTTGTTTTTCCTTATTTTGAGTGTGTCATGACATTCTTTGTCATCTCTGAGGCAAGAAGCTACAGATCAAAAGAGAAAAACACAGAATAAAGCCTCAAATCCAAATCCTGAATTATGCAATATTTATTGCCACTGGAAATAGGTTTGGAAATTTGCCCCTGATTTTTCACAGACAGTTCAAAACAATAGTGAGCTGACTCTGGAGCGCATTTCCTCACATGGCTTTTATCCGACTCAACATTAAACAGCAAACCAATCCACATCTGTAAACAAAGAAAGCAATCCACAATATCTTTGTCTTCAATAATTTGCAGTCGAAACCCATAAAATGAGTCAACACTCGCCTTCCACCTGATGGCCATTTTACTGAAAACAAGGAACTGTGTCCATAGCAACTGACAAAGCATTGAAAATACCCCCCCCCCCCCCCACACACACACACAATAGTATTAGAGAATACAAATTATAGTTATTTAAAATGGCATATTTATGATAGGACAGTACTTCTGTACCTAAAAGTTGCATAAAATCAAAGTAAAATTTTAATTTAAAACACTAATGACACTGTACTTTAATACACATTCCTGGTCCTATTGAAAGTGACTAGTCAGTCTGTAGTATTATTATTATTATTATTTAATAACGAAGATGTTTTAAAGAACACTGGGGTCTAAACAACATAGAACATTATAGAACCTTCACTGCCAATTAAAAAACAAACAAAAAAACATTTTCTCAAAATATATTTTTGTCTGTGTGTGTGTGTGTGTGTGCATGTTTATGTGGTTTATGAGGACACAAATTTGTATAATGACATGGGTATGACAGAGGTATTACAATATGAAGGTGGTTTATGAGGACACTGCCTATGTCCCCGTAATTCAAAAGGCTTAAAAAAAAACATACTAAATGGTGTTTTTTTGAAAATCTAAAAATGCACAAAGTCTCCTGTGAGGGCTAAGTTTAGGTGTAGGGTTGGTGTAGGGCAATAGCACACACAGTTTGTTCAGTATAAAAACCATTACGCCTATGGAGAGTCCCCATAAACCACAAAAACCTGTGTGTGTGTGTGTGTGTGTGTGTGTGTGTGTGTGTGTGTGTGTGTGTGTGTGTGTTTGTGTGTGTTCCACAATAGAAAGTCAGTCATACATTTTTGGAACAACATGAGGGTGAGTAATTAATTACAATTTTAATTTTTGGGTGAACTGTCTCTTCATTCCTATGGAATGAATTCCTATTGGAAATTCTTAAAGATTCCCAACTAACTTTTAATCAAGGTTGAGAGTGTACAGTGTGTAAAGGAGTCAAACACACACATACAAACACCATCAGCCGAGGTCTTAAACTGGGCCTGCCAGCTTTCCCCTAACCCCCCACCCTCCCACATCAAAGGCCATCAATCTCTCCCGGTACAGAGGGAAAGCCAAATATTTAGAGAAGGCCCAAGCCCCCATAAATCTGTTGTGGGAGAGAGCGGGGAGAACACGATATACCCCTAACACACACACCTAGCTCCCCATCCTAGCACTCTTCTCACCTCCATCAGCCAGAGGAAGTCGAGAAAGACAGAAGGAATCTGAAAAAGAGAGAAAGCTGCGCTGTGCCCAAGGTGCACGGGGAGTATTAAATTAGGGAGAGAAGTATATAGTGCCCCCTGCCTTTTATTATATATATGCATAAAGACAAACGTATGTTGAGACACAAACACACATAAAATACTTTAAATCATGGCTACGGCTCACATACTTACGCAAATTCAGTCCCCTGAACACAACACACACACTTGCAATCCAGCAACTTTGCTCCCAGCCTTTGATTTACAATAACAAGGCTTGGTTCCACTCTAGTAGGCTTGCAAATATTCTAGACTTTTTATATTCCCTCTTTCATTGGAAAACAATATGGTGTTTTGTGTAATAAAGAAAGGAATGCTGTACTGACAGGTCAGAGGTCGCGTTAGGAGTAAATTGAGGGCAGATGAGGCCTAGCGAAGAGTCTAGTTTGTGAATGGAGCTGTGCGGAGGAGAGCGGACAAGACGCGGAGATGTTTGGCTTGCTCTGAGTGCAGGATGAGGAACCAGCCCTAAGAGCTGGAGGGCTCTTAGTACCACGGAGCTAAATGACACGAGTTTATCCATTTTACGGCTGACCACTTCAATGAGAGCATGCCTATTGTAACTGAGAAACTATTTACCGGTACATTGGTAACACACACACACGCAGTCACACATACACAGACTCTCATCATCCACTTCATCTCTTTTTCATTCTTATACACACACACACACACACACACATATACAGAGGATAGTCCTCAGCTGTCAGGCTGACAGGGAACAACAGGGATTATACCGTCTCTCTCTTTTTCCACATCCTCAAGAGTTCTCAGTCTGTCCTTTAGGGTCAAACAGGAAGATTGATCTCATGGACAGAAAACAACAACCTCCAACCCTGACAGACGCCTGGATCAACTACAGACTTCCTCGGGGACCTTGCTAGGATTGACAGCCACCTCAGCCTATTCAGAGGAGCCCTAACACTCAAGCCCAGGACTGCTGCTACTGTAACTACACACAGATCATGCAGTCTGTATAGGGCACCATATGTAGCTCCCTAGGTAGGGGCAACCATATAAATTTCCCAATATTTATCAACTTTAATTATTTATTAAATTTCATAAATTCATAAACTTACTTAAGTTTATATGTAACAAAATTAAATAAAATGATATGATATTTATATTTAATATAATTGTTTAATATATTATTATTTTTATGTTGTATGCTTAGAGTTTAAGTAGTCTGAGACTAATATATTGTCTTGTTAATAGAGACTGTATAAAACAGTTTATTTTCAATAAAACAATATTATATTTGCATATAATATAATATAATATAATATAATAAGCAATACGGTATTAAGGCCATGTGGTATTGTGAATAAGAATTATGTAATATGACTTATTCACAATACAGCACGCCTCAAGTACCTTATGCCAAGAATATTTATTAATATGTTACTTTTTAAAGTAAATTCATTAAATTCCATCCTTCCAGTAGGAAAATAGTTTCTGACATTGGCAGTAAACAGCAAGAAAATGTTCTTACATGTAACACGCTTCATGTAATGGAGCTCAAATAAAAAACAAAGATTAGGAACTTTTCTCATCTGCTGTGTAATTTTTATTTTAACAATATATGGTATGTTCTCACATATCTGCTTATATCAGCATGATAAAATGTTTATTTTCCACCTTATAGTTTAAAACAGAGTAACTGATGGCACAGCACATCATTAAACAGTAAAATAACAAACATACCATACCTGAAATTTAAAATAATAATATTCCCTCTGTACTTCAGAAACTGGGGTTTTCACACACACATCCACATATGTGGGTATGGGGCACTGCAATCCCATTCTGTCTGTGTGTGTGTGTTCTGACACCCATTTGGTCAGCAGCGGCCCTGCTTCAGCCTCAGTCTGAGCATACAGAAAAGGGCAAATTCAGGTGCTTCTGTCATCTCGCTCCATCAGTTTGTTGGTATTCTTGGCTGTCGTGCCCAGTGAAATGTCACCTCTCTGAAGGCCTCCATCTATTTTGTGTATAAATGTCAATAATGAGTTATACAACCACAATATGGCAGAGGATTCTTTGCACAGGGGTTTTGTAACCTTTTTTCAATGCTGTGACTTTACTTTAAAAAATTTGGGTATGTCTTGAATGTTCCCCCAGAGCAGCTTTCCCCCGCTCTGTTATTTAACTAACCACCTCTCCTGTGTTTCTTTTCTGTGTTTATTCGTACAGCATTAATTCCACCTTTCTTCTCTCTCTCTCTCTCTCCGTTTCCCTGTTCATGTGTGGGCTGTGCAGAGAGAGCTCCCTTGTCTCAGTGTTTGACACGCGTCTTCCTGTGTGGCTGCCAGGACCGCTGGGGACAGGAGAGGAACAAAGCTGTCCATAGGACTGCCCGATTCAATTACACACCTAGGCCACAAAGAAAACTCAGAACGTCTGCACTCACAGGCACAGTGGCCTGCACACAACATTTTGAATGAAGATTATTTTTCTTGGACATTGTTTTGCAATTTTTTGGTTGCATTCTAATAAAATTAAATGATAGGGTGTTTGAACTCCTCCTAATAGACTACAACATGATAAAGAGATAATTCACCCAAAAATGAAAATTCTGTCATCATTTACTCACCCTCATGTCGTTCCAAATACTGAAAAATATATATCACAGATACACAAAAATATTAAGCAGCACAACTGAACTGTTTTCAACATTGATGATAACAAGACATATTTTTGAGAACCAAATCAGCTATACAGAAAGATAGTAGAATGAATAGTAGAATTATTAGAATGATTAATATTAGAATGATTTCTGAAGAATCATGTGACAGTGAAGACACTGAAAATTCAGCACTGCATCACAGGAATGAATTGCATTTTTAAAATATCAAACTGCTAAAAATGTTAATTTAAATTGTAATAATATTTAGCAATATTACTGTATTTTTGCTTAAATAAATGCAGCTTTGGTAAGCATTATTGACCATTTTCAAAAACATTTAAAAAATCTAATTGACCCAAAGCTTTTGTTAGTATATTCATTGTATACCATAAATGCACTATAAGTCACTTTGGATAAAAGTTTCTACCAAATAAATAAATGTAAAATATCAAACTATAAAACAAAGAAATAATTGTGCTTTTGGTTTTTATAGGCACAACACAAAGCCTAAAACCCCCTCAACTGTGTTAAAAATCACTGTAACACACTACCTCAAGAGGTTTATTGCGTTTATAAAACAGCAGCAAAGCAATATGATAATATGTCACATATATCATTCCTCTTACTCCTCCCCTCTCTTCACCTCATCCCTCTTGTGAAGCCAACAGCCCCCTCCACTGGGCCAGGGAGGGTCTCTGGTCACATTATTACTCCTCGCTGATCCTAACAGCACATCACAGACACCGCCACTTCAGCCGGCCTCCGTTCAGAAGCACCCGGTCGTAGAAGTTCGTTATCCCTGTGACCCCCCACTCTAGAACCCAGAGAGGGACCCCCAACATCTTCTACCCCCAACACCCAAGCGCTGGCCCCCTTCCACATGCATTGTCCCTTGGGCGATGTTCCCTATTATGCTCGCACTCAATGGCAGTGGAGAAGCCCATTGTGGGAGTGAATGAGGCCAGGAGTGTTCATTAGGTCCTGCGGCTGAATGGGTCTATCTGGGGGTGAGGACCACAACACAGAGTGTCCCGGACCTCCATGGAGGGTGAAACCACCGTCGGTCTGACATACACTGACGCTTGGCCTCATGAAAGGCCTGTAACTGCGGGTTCATTTGTTATGGGCCTTTTGTACCTCTAAGATAGATGAATCAGAGAAAGAAAGAGGGAAAAAAAGAGGCCGGGTTGCCCGACCATACCTGAGGGATCTAGAGCTGCCGAGAGGAGGCGGATAATGTCCTGTAACATCGAGAGATAATCGAACCGGGATTCAGATAATTCAAGTGCATAATGCAAACTTGCGAGCATATAGACACAGAAGTTGAAATTGTGTGGCCTAAAATTTAGTTCTTAAATATATATACACACACATATTTTTTGCTTACACACTTTTCAGCAAGGCAGCACTTTTTTAATCAAAATACAGTAAAACCTGTAATAATGTGAAATATTATTAACATTTAAAAGCTTTCTATTTGAATTTATTTTAAATATAATTTATTCCTGTGATGGCAAAGCTGAATTTTCAGGAGCCATTACTCCAGTATTAAGTGTCACACGATCCTTTAGAAATCATTCATAATATGTTGAATTGGTGAGCAGTTATCAATTATTGATGCACGATCATAAAATTATGGTTCTTATAAGTATTATCAACAGTGTAAACATCCTTCGCTGCTTAAAGTGTCTGTGAAATATTTTCACTATCCTTTGATGAATACAAAGTTCAGAAAAACAACATTTATTTGAAATAGAAATCTGTTGTAACATTCTAAATGTATTTGACATTGAAATTAAATAGAATTTTTTCTTGTGCACCAAATCAGCGTATTAGAATGATTTATGAAGCATGAAAACTGGAGTAGTGGCTGCTAAAAACTCGTTGCCATCACAAAAAAATAAATGACACTTTAAAATATAAGGTTATTTTAAATTGTAATATTTTACAATGTTGATGTTTTACTGTATTTTTCATCAAATGAATATTATTGAGCATAAAAGATGTCACCCTAACCTTTTGAACAGTGTACATACAAATATATACATATTAAAATATATCGGTCTAAGTGTAGAAAATGCAGACAATGCATGAAACAAGGCAGTCATCACTGCAATGTCTGATATGAATGAATTCGATTTCTCTTGGGGGACAGGAACAGCTGGGCATTTCCGCACCACTGCAGACTGCAGCTGGCACTGTGCCTTTCCCCTGGCACACCGCCAGACCCTTCAGCAGAATCACGGTGCATCGTTCAGGACAGAGCAATTCAGTTCAGCTCATCAGATTGAACTTGCTATAAAAACCTGAAGTATGCTTATCGACTTTTTAGTGCAACAACAATCCAAGGAGTTTATGGGTGTCATTTTTGCATTTATCCAAAGAACGACCCACAGAACGAAAATGAGCTTTAAACATTAAGCCTGCACCACAGGTTAGTTAAATCTGTCCTGTAGCATGTCATATCCAATGAATCATTTACTCGCCCTTCTGACAAACAACCTCACCATGCTAGTTTGGTCTAAAGCTAAACAGTATACGGGTCTAACTTTGGTGACCCAGAACGTAAACCGAGCCTTTTAGGTAAACTTACAAAGCTTCCTGCACCCAGACTGCACTGACTCAAGCCCCGCCAGTCTCCGCCTGTCCTGTCACTGGAGCCACAGTCATGGAGCTGTCCTGACAAACACCATACCTCATCCCGACCAGCGCTCGTCACATCAGCACTCACAGCCCTGCTATTGAAGTTTGCCTGCTCTAAGAGGACTTTCTCTCTCACACACACACACATATCCGACAGCCAGGAAAGCAAATTCAATGCCAGGGGTCATGCAAATGAACATACACACAAGCAAGGCTAAAATTTAATGTTAATCTGACATCATTAGTGTGTGTGTGTGTTCTGTCTTATTCATTAAATACACAACAAAAATGTCTACCAGGCGCTTTCCACCAATACAGGGTGCAAAAAAAATTACAATAACAATATTTTTCTTTTTCAAGAAATGTAAGTGGAGGAAAATGTTGATCATCTACCTCACAATGTCAAATTAAGTATTCTTTAAGCCATTTTATTTTCAATTTTTGCAACCCTGATTTTAAAATTTGGGAAATATAAAACCCTCATTTCTACAATTTTCTAGCAATAAACATTTATTAAAAAAGTCAATTTATAAGATTGTTTCAAAATGTCATTGCATGATTTTAATTGTTGACGTACAGAAAGACCTCTGAGGTAAGACAAGCCAAAACCACCATTTTTAAGGGTAATACAGATATCTGATGCATTAAAAAAAAAAAAAATGTTTAATTTTGATGCTAATTTAATTTTATGATACATAATGTTTTACCTAACCAATGTAATAGCTCTCACAATAAAAATGTGAGATTGTTAGCTGTAATGCTTAAGAAGAAAATAAAATGTACCACTATACCCACAACATTCCTTCTTTCTGTGTCTGTTTATTTTAGAGGATGTGTGAAGTAGCTCACACTATAAACACATGTATGTTCTTCATCCCACAATCATAAAGCACACAATAACACACATACTCAACATATACACCTCAATACAATCACACTGAAGCCCGATGACGCCACATTCTCATACACGAGCACACACAATTTTCTTAGAGGTCTAGATAGCATCTGGATCAAATGGTATATGTGACAGCGCTTCAACAACTGGCATTTGTATTTTGTGTGTCTCCCTTCTATGTTCTGTCCTTTCCTGTTTAGCCTGGGCGTCTGCTGGGCGTCTGTGGGCAGTAAACAAAGGAGGGCTACGTAACCACTATGGCACGCTCAGAGAGATGGGATGGTTTTCATTGTGGCAGAAAACCCAAGGAGGATCAGACACTTCCACCATAAAAGAAAAGTATTTTGTCAAACTCTGCATTAATTGTGTCTTGTTTCCTTTTAATTTTTCTTGTGGATGCTTCCAAGTGTAAAGCACTTTGGTCAGTCTTCTGGCTGTTTTAAATGTGCTATATAAATAAAGTAAACTTAAAACTTGAAACTTGATTAAGCATGATTTATAAAAATCTATTAATTATTGATAATTGAAATAATTTTACAATAAATCCTAAAAAAAAAATCGAATAAAGTATATTGAAATAATAATAAAAAAATTATTTATCTTGATATTTGGATTGTGAACAATCATTTTAAATAGTAGACACATAATTTTTGTTACTCTGAAATAATCAGGCATGAAGAAGAAGAAAAGAAACAGAAGAATGTTAAATATAAACATTTAAAATAACATTTAATTCAATAACTAAACTAAATAAATACATATGATTATTATTGAATTAACTTAAGTGCAAAGTTAGTGAATCGTATCCACATGAAAGTGTTAGCCTTCAGGTTTTAAGTTCTATGTGTGTACACATGGTTAGTGAATGAAATTGTGTTGAAAAACCAGCTCTATGATATTTCTACCTCACCCTGTTTTCTCGCCTTGTTTTGGACCAAATCAGCATTTGTAACTCCAGTTTCTATCTTTGCTCTTTAATTTTCTCCCCTTTTAAATTCTTCAGCTCTTTCAACTAATTTCTGCCACCCTCTGCACAGTCAAGCCCTACAGTAAAACCCTAGACCGCCTTTTCCACAGAATCTCTCAATTGCCATCCACCCCCTCCCCACTCCAACAGTTTGATCTACTCAGTCGTGCTCTTCACTTTTACAGAGACATCTGCGATTAGAAACTGTGTATCTGCCCACCCACATGCTGCACATCACACAGAACAAGCTGTTGAAGATGTAAAGACATCACGTTCTGCTAAAAGCATATACAAACGTCACTGTGCAACCCCGAGATCTGTCTGACAGCCGTCCTGGGATCACACGGTGGGGTGTGGGCTTTAATAGGCAGCCAGGCTGCATAAAACTCACTGCTTTGTTTGTTTTGCAGCCTTCGTACTGTAAAATCCTAAAGCGATTCTCAGCGCCACCCTCTTTCATTGAGGAGTATCTGCAGAACAAATGTTCCTCACACTGGAGCTGTTACTGGCCACATGGAGGAAGAGGATGTTTGGAGGAGAACGAGAGAGAGAGTGCGTGCTCGTGTGGTGCTGAAACGGACTGATGTGTGAACACACACACAGTGGAAGGCAGGGCCCAAGGGCCGTGGGGTGTGTGTAAATGAGCATTATCCTCTCTGCAGCCCCTCACATCCTGACTCACGCCACATCACAGAACCAGACCCAGCCAGTCCACGCTCAGCCAGCCATACATCTGTCCCCGAGCACAGAGGGGACTGAAAAAGACAAACAGAGAGGAGAGTCTAAGAGAGAAGCAGACGCGATGGCCACATGCCGGATAAAAAGAGGAAAAGGAGTGATGGAGGAAGGATGGGTAGAGCAAAATGGATACAAAGAAAAAAAGTAATAGGAAAGTCCAGCTGTGTCCCATTAGAGGTGGAGCACAGGAGGTGGTTGGGGTTGGCAGGGGGCAGTGTCCAGGAAGTGCTAAGAGGGACATACAGCGGTCTGGACAAGGGTTTTATTAGACAAACTGCCCTCTGTCTCTCTCTCTCTCTTTACGCCCTTGGGCCTAGCAAGGGCTACACCAGTAGAAAACTATTAGAGCTGTGGAACTGAGGCCGGACCACCCAGAGACACACATATTATAATGGCTACCAGGAGGAAGTCCTGCCATCAGGCCTGCAGCTGGAGAGAAAAAGAGACTGAGTCTGAAAGAGAATGTGGATGAGGCAGACTGAGAAAGAGGGATAGATAAAAGAATAAAAGAGGCGACTGCTGAGGTTTTGCCACTTGTGAACACAGCTTTCCTTTGATTTTTTTGCTGTCTGACACATTTAAATCAAACGCTTCCCCGCTGCACTTCGCTAATCTTGGTTTTCCACACGCTGTCGCTGGAGAGACGCAGGTTGAAATAGTTCGCGCGCTTGCATCACAAGAGAAAATGCGCGCGGAATCTGAGAGCTTCGAGAAATGCGCGCGCGCCTCGGTGAATGGACTCTCCCGCCTATTTCTGACAAATAACGATTATCGTCGGAAGCCCAAGGGGTAGAATACATTCAAAGCGAATCATTTCTCTGGTATGCCGGTGTATTAGCATATTCATCACCATCGCCTTAGGTAACGTAACCAAAGTTTTTAATAACGGTATCTTGCTTTTAAAAGTAACTGAACCGCGACAAGCATATGTGGAGAATTTGACACAGCCACCCTCCGTGTTAACATTCCGCAGCAGGATGTGTATACCGGTAATGAGCCTTGGCTCGGACTTCTGAGATCCTTTCCTCCATTGTCTTTGATCTTCTCCATCTGAGTTGTATATTGGACCGTCCAAACATGCGCACCGTCGCTGTCTCTGCAAACCACAAGAATGTTTGACTAAATAACGCGACTCCTCGGCAGGAGTCATGGAAAGAAAGAATATAGCAGAGGTGAGGGCGGAAATTTGTTCTCTCAAGGTTAAGTTAGAGATGAGAAAGACGGTAGATGTTTGGGCGGGACTCGTTTGTTACCATGGTGGATTCTGTTACCTCATCCAAATATAACAAACAAGGGTGGATCCGGTTGAAGTCTAGCCTTTGACTATGCTGGCTGAAAAACTATTCATATGAAAATATCTTTATATGAAAAAAAAAAAAAGATATTTATATGGCAGAAATGGTAAAATTAGTATGCTGGTACGTCATTTCCCATTCAGCACTGGCCACTTTCACACACCTTCTCATCCTGTTTGCCAGAACTACATGCAAAATCAGCCCAATATCAACACTCAGAATATACTGTAGCACTTAAAAAGTTTACAATTTTACAAAGCATCTTCTATGTGGGTTGTAAATATATAGTTAAAATTAGGCCTATTTAATGCATTATGAATCATAAACTAAGAATGAAAATGTATACAATTCATACAGCACTTTTTTAATTATTTTTTTTAAATCTAGAATTTAACAAACCTAATGTTGTAAAGTATTACATACATACATACATCGATAAATAGAAATAATGTAATGTGTCATGTTAAACCATAATGGGGGGAAATGTCAGCCTGAAAGAAAAAAAGAAATAAATCCAAAATAAATGAATAGTTTTAAAATAATTACGCAGGAAAAGGACAGACTTGGAAACTCTGCTGTCCATTTAAATGCTACAGGTTCCCTGATTTAATACTAAAGCTATTCAATCATTAAGAGTTTTATTAAGCTAAACTGACCTTTTTTCTCTTTTGTAAAAAATAAAAAAATAAATGTCATTCGTTATATGAGAAGAGTAGCTATAAGTACATAAGTTACATTATAATTATTAAATAATTACACAATGTTATAAAAAATTAAAACCCAAGAGGTTATTGTAGCTTTTATACTGTGAATAAAAGCAACTTTAGAAGATTGCTTTGCCATTTTGCCCTAGAAGTAGACATTGAAACTGTTTTGAATTATTTTATAATTGATTTTATAGGGGTTCAGTAGATTAAAAAAAACAAAAGCATGTAATATATTTTCATTTTTTTAAATCCCAAGAAGTGTTCAATTTCAAGGAAAGAGCAACACAGCGCACCATTCAAAAATGCATCATTCACCTCAGTCCTGGAGTTCACTTCAAAAAGTGAAGCTCATTCATTCACAGGTAATTATTAAACCACCAAAAGCTGTCCAACACAAAGATTTACGGAGAAGGTGTCCCTGCCAGAAAGCAAAGTGTTGGGAGGGTTTATTCACCCTCTGGCAACATTGTCACAATCACATGGTTGGTCTCTCGCTCAACCCTCATCCCGTCCAGTTTAATGCTGTAGGCTCCCTGACAGAGCTCAGGTCGGAAGATTTAATACTTAAGCTATTCAATCATTAAGGTGTTTTATACATCTAGCCCCAGCCTTCTCGCTCCCTCGTAAAAAATAATATTTGTCTTTCCAACTGTACTGTGAACCACAAAGTCCTTATATTTTATTTTCATCTGTGCTGTAAAACCTTGTTCTTGCCCTCAGACCTACCGGCTATGGGCAATTACCTTGTTCTGTAACTGTAATGTGGTGTGCGATCATGTATGTGTATGCATGCCTGAAGATGTATGAGCTGAGCTGTGGGGAAGCCACACTCTGGGCAGGAGGTCAAGGCTACTTGAGATTGCGAGAGTGTGTAATATGTGCTTTAACTTGCCTGGCACACGCACACACGCACTCACCAGCCCACATTTGCAGCCATGTTTTTCCAGGCCTGAAATGTTACTGCTTCTGTGGTGGTAACAAAAAGACAAGTTGTAAATGAAGTGTGAAAAGAAGTTGGAGTGAACAAGTGTAGAATAACAATGAGATCAATTCAAAGAGAGAACACACCTAGGTCCATGACTTAGGTTTCATAACTGAAGAACATCTCGTACCTGGTACTTCAACAGTCTTCCTCAGTAGAAACTCCACAGCAACTGTCAAGACGTTTAATATCACTGTGCGCTTGAGTGCTGTGTCAAGTCAGCTAATATTATTGCTGCCTCATTTGCTAATCAAAGCGCTAACTTATGAGCTGAGATGAGTGATCCTGTTAGCATTGTGAAGAGGCATCTTCAGGGCTGTCATTTTTCTCTTCTACTCCAGGCTCATTAGAGGACAACGATCTGCTCATTAGGAGTGTAAGTAGCGGGTGTGAATTTGAGGAACTCTCCAGAGAGGCTGCTTAGAGCTGTTCAAAATAGCAGACTGGCAAACTACTCAAACATAGATTTTGGCAAATTCTCTGTATGGTTGCTAAATTTGCAAAAGTGTGCAGTACATACTAAAGAATACTAAGAGGAATACTGCACACGATAATGCAACACACGCATTACTATTATTATTTTAGACATTTACACATTTTAAATTTCTGAAATGGGTTTGTTACTGTTTATAAATGTATTATTTATTTATGTTTACATATGAGTTATTACTATATTTAGATATTTATAACAAACCAGTTTCAGTTGACTCTGGAATTCTGATTACAGAATTCTGAATATAATTTGATTTACATCAATTTTCAGAGTTAGCATTAGAGAATAATACATTAGAATCTTCTGTTATTTACTTAAGATGGGATGTTTTCCGTTCGACTTTTCATAGCCTTCAGAATATATCAAATAAGCTGTTTGATTTATATTTTTTAGTATGAGTTTCTGTGGCTAAATATGAGTATTTCATGACCATGACATTACATCTGAATACAAAAAATTGAGCATCCATTTGACCAGTTTCAAATCAAACATTAACTCCTGTTCTCTTGTTAAAGCTGCTAGCACGTCACTCTAGAGGTTGTAAATATCTTCTCATAGCCTCTTCCTCACCACTGTGTATATAGCTACAGTAATGAGGTCCACCAGATGGCTCAATATGTGCATGTGATGGGTGTGTAAGTTGGCAATATTGTATAGTTCTGAGTCTGACCCAAAACTTAATGCATTCTACCAACTTCAGTATACAACAACCTAAGTATACGCTCAATACTCAATACCTTTTTCTGTTTGCTTATAAGGAGAGAAGAGGGACTGTTGATGCTATCAATACTGTTGTTCACTTGACTTTACAACATTTAGAGAACGTTAATGCTTATGCACGGTTACTTTTTGTGGACTTTAGTTCAGCTTTTAACACGCTTCAGCCAGAGTTACTCTTGGACAAGCTTGTAAAAATTAACGTTAATCCTTTTATTATTAAATGGCTTTTTTCCTTCTTAACAAATTGTTAAGAATTTGTTAAGAATTCGTACTCAATGTGTTAAAGTAAACGATACACTATCTGATGTTAAATCAATTAGTATAGGTGCCCCTCAAGGTTGCGTATGCTCTCCAATTCTGTTCACTTTATATACAAACGATTGTTTTAGTAGAAATAAGAACAACTATTTTATAAAATACTCTGATGACACTGTAATACTAAGTCTTTTAGGAAAGAATCAGGACATAACAGAATATCAGTCTGAAATTAGGAACTTTGTGCAGTGGTGTAATGTAAATCATCTTATTGTCAATATTGGAAAAACTAAGGAAATGATAGTGGACCCAAAAAGTTTGGGTGATTACAGTCCAGTAATTATTCAAGGTAACATCATTGAACAAGTGGATACATTCAAGTATCTTGGGGTGGTCATTGACCGTTCATTGACTTGGAAAGCCCACATTGATTATCTCTGCTCAAGATTCCAGCAAAGATTATATTTTTTAGGTTGGTCGGAGTAAGTAAAAAAAATGATGTTGTTGTTGTTTTAGCAAGCAGTTTTGGGAAGTTTAGTAAACTATGCAATGCCGGCTTGGTATGGCAATCTTTCAGTTCAATCAAAATCGCAGCTTGTACGTCTTGTCAAAGTTGCCATGAAAGTCATAGGTGTAAGAGAGTAAACATCACTTCAGTCCATTTATGAGTCGTTGGTTTTTAAGAACGCGCAAGCAATAGTAAGTGATTCAAGCCATGTTTTATTTCCAACATATCATTACTGCCATCAGGGAAGCGTTATAGAGTTCCATTATGTAGAAGTAATCGCTATAAGAATTCTTTTATACTAGGATATCTATTAGGATTTTAAATAGTAAATTGCAGTAACTGTTTTTTTTTTTTTTTTTTTTAACTAACAAAGTGTTGTTGTTGTTTTTGTGTGGTTGTTGTGTATTGTTGCAGATTTGAGTCCAAGACAAATTTCCTGTAAAGGACAATAAAGTATAACTCTAACTCTAACTAGATTATATCCACAAAAAACATCTGTTTATCATTTGAAGAGAATCCACTGAAGATATTTTTGCCTGGATTAAATGCAGATTAATCAGATTGTCAGGTCTGTTTTTATTCCTCTCATTAATTTTTTTGTGATTATCTTGGATCATGACTAGAATGTCAATTTTTTGGCCTACTCTCTCCAGGGCAACAGTTTATATATTCCTTCTTTGACATCATGAATGATTTTGTCACCTCTGTCCTTTCCATCTCATTAATAAGGCAAACACATTATGGCACAGCAAAGAGAAGATAACAGGAGCCTGGATTTTCCTCTCGCACCTCCTCCCAAAGAATAAAAATATTATCTTATGCTCATTTATGATTTAAGCTTTGACTTTGTGAAGGTTTTAAGAGTGAGCTGGTCCCATGGACAATGAGAAGCAGCAGCTGGAGTAAGCTGGGGAACAGAGAGATGACTATGAGCATGGAAAAATGGGGTATTCAGTATCAGCATTAGGTTACAAAATTCAGCATTGCCAACACTTTTACATACTTCTTTCTCTGCAGCAGGAGTTGAGTGACTCTACCCTCTGCCAAACACACCTAACCTTCATAGCCCTCATTAAACAAATCTTTTTTGGAGCCATGGCTTACTGGTGTCCAACACAATGAGCTGGAGTCTAATACAGGAGAGTTTGGTTTGTGATATGATTCTATTCTAAAATTATTCTAATTTTCTGTCCTTTCTGTCTACTCTCTTCTAAATAAAAGCGCCAATTAGACCAAAAAACCTCATGAGATCTGGTAGTTGGAAAACAACATGCATTAGCAATTCTTTCATGCTCTTACCATTCCATCTAAGACGAATGTTCTCTGTCTGTAAGGGTCTGTCTTTCTCTCATGTGCTTTCTTCCTCTCTGCCTACCATTATCCCGGTTTGTCTATTTTCCTACGCAGCGTTTGTTTTTCTGCAGCATTCCAGCGTTCCATTGCCGCATTAAAGCCGGATTCCTGAGTATAAATGGATTACATCATTGTTATTGAATAGATGTTGCTAATTCAAACGTGCTGTATGGATTTGTTTTTAGAAATCAAGTACAGTAAGTGTTCAGGGAAGAGCAAGGGCACTGGACAGGAGGAAGCAGAAAGAAATGGAGAGAAAGCCACAGGAGCAGGTTAAAGAGAACCCAACTAAACTTTATTTTTTACCTTGAGTGTTGGGTTTTGAGGTATGGCCGAGCTTTGTGGCTGGGCTGTGTTTGGGTTTCTCCCTATATGCTGACAGCCTTCTCCATTGGATCGAGGCAGGACATTTCCCACAGCGCCATAGCCAATCATGCCAATCAGATTTGACATTTCGAGTGGGCCCCAGAGTCAGGCCGAACAACAGACTGACCTGTGAGCTCTGTTAACAATACCACTCGGCAGATTTCAACACCCGCTCAGTTCCCAAACTCTGCTGTGCATCTCTAGGCTTAATATTGTCGAAGAGGACAAATTGAATTGGGCTTAAATTGAGCACTGGATGAGAAAAAAAAAAAACAGCATTATACGTCTGCTTTTCACCCTGAAATGCAGCAAATTGGCTCAAAGGGCTGTTGGGTATTTTGGGACATGTTAACGCACATGATTTTTGAAACATTTCCATCAGACCACTGTTCTCCTGGGAGCTCACAATGAAAAACCCAAACAAAGACAGCCAACTTAAGTTGCATTAATGCAAACATGGAGGTGTGTATAAAACGGAGCAAAAGTGATCGAAACAAAGATAAAGCAGGAGTATGAGAAATCTGAGAGTCCTGTGATTATGCCCATGAGTTTTTCCACACATACACACAGTTGTTCTGACCACCCAGCAACTGACCCCATCACTACTGCCCCTCACCCAGCCTGGAGCATGAGCTGGAAAAAACTACACTGCCCACTTCCTCTTCTTACACTCAGTCTCTTTCTCCCACTCTCTCTGCCACTCCCAGTCATGTTATATCAGCTCGTAAAGGTGCAAGACTTTGAACCCCATTGTTAGAGAATCTCTTGCCCCTGCCCAGATGACAGCTCGGTTGTATGTCCATTAAACATATAGTAAAAGACATATCTATATATTTAGGATTTCAGGAAGTATGGGGGGGGGGGGTAGTTAATTTTTAAAGTCAGTTTTCAAACAGGCTATTCTGTGTTTCTACCAATGGGGGATGTTATCGTAATATACTGCTGTTCAAAAATTTGGGGTCAGTAAGATTTATCTTGTTATGAAATGAATACTTTTATTATCCAATAATAAAACAGTAAAGACTTTTACATTGTTACAAAAAAAAATTATATTTCAAAGAAGCGTTGTTCTTTTGAAATGTTTATTATTCAGTGAAGCCTGAAAAGATCTCTCGCAGATTCCTCAAAACTATTATGCAGCACAATGGTTTTCAACATTAATAATAATAATACAAATTTCTTGAGCATCAAATAAACATATTAGAAGACTGTAATGAAATAACCACCACAGAAATAAATTACATTTTAAAATATTTAAAATAAAATAAACAGTTATTTTAAATTGTATTAATATTTCACAATATTAAGGTTTTTAATAGCATTAGAGACTTCTTTAAAAACATAAAAAGTAGTGTATATTTGTTACAGTTGTCACAGTGAGAACATTGTTTTATATTTTTATTTAGAAAAAAAAATGTAAAAATTGTAAAAACAAAATTTTAACTAGATAGATAGATAGATAGATAGATAGATAGATAGATAGATAGATAGATAGATAGATAGATAGATAGATAGATAGATAGATAAAATATGATGCATATTAAAAAATGTAACATAGAAAACTGCTTCTAGAGAAAACATGCATTGCTGCAATTACAGATAAAATCTTTGTGATAACTAGCCCTGTTCTCTTTCAAGTCAGTTCCTTCAGCTTCACCATTTTATTTATGCTTAGAAAAGACAGTTAAGGCTCCTGATAGGGCAGTGTGAGCCTCAGTGTGAGCAAGTCACAGCCTTGAAGTCCTGCAAACCCTCAGAGGAGTGAGACTGCTGCTTTTCTGATGGTTAGGAGAAGTTATTTCCTGCCGCTAGTGCTGTGATCTGGCTTTGTCATTAACACTACTGCTGTCCAAGGATTACAGTAGTAGTACAGATTACCATCTCTCACATTCTAACCACTCAAACCAAACCAGAGCACCTAGTCTGATAGACAATTCTGGAAAATAATAGAACATTTTCTTTTACTGTTTCTCTCCTTCTACATGTACCGTACACTTGCTTTTTCTCACCATCCTCACTGTACCTCAGTGTCTTCCTCTCTTTCTTTTTCCCTTCCTTCTTTCCTCTCTCTGGTGCAGATGTTGCAGCGGTAGCAAAGGTCGGAGGTCACTGAGGGTTTGGGTTTCCTGAGCACAGCCTCCTGCAGAGCTCAGTCAGGGCGCTTCCTTAAGCTCAGCCCACTCACTGCAGCCTCCTCTGCAAAAATATTAGTCTTCAAGCAGCACAGGGGAAAAAGAAGAGTGAAGGAAAATATGATGCCAGCTATGATGGTACAATCATGGCTTCATCTTTAATTAAACATTTTTTT
The DNA here is from genome assembly GCF_936440315.1 of Barbus barbus. NCBI lineage: Eukaryota > Metazoa > Chordata > Actinopteri > Cypriniformes > Cyprinidae > Barbus > Barbus barbus. The sequence goes on from NC_136757.1 coordinate 20,202,834, forward strand.
GAGAGTGCACTTTGCTGAGCACAAACAATATATAACTGTGGGTTGTCATGTCCAGGTCATATTTCACCCCAAAATCAATAAGAAAAAAACAAAAAACATTTTGCACAAAGGCATTTTGCCATTTATTAACAGAAAGTTTAGCTCCATGGCAATTAAGCATATTCGCCGCATGCACGCAAATCCTAGTAACTAAACAAAATAATTATTTTTCTTTTTCCATTTTGATAACAAAAATGATATCTTTCACAATTCAGGAGGTAGCCTAAGCATTTTCAGGCTTTGTGAGATTCATCTGGGAGTTAGACAAAAAAAATGGTTCTATTTTTTATTTAAATCAGTTTATAATCAGCATAACAACTTAAATGAAAAGTTGAATAAAACATGAATGAACATGATTTTGGGAATCTCTTAGTATTTGGCATAACATCTTTTGCTTTGGAGTTAAATTTCACAAATTTGCACATTTCATTTGTAACCTAGAAATAGTATAGTGTTTTATATTACATAGCATTTAATCACTTTAAATATTCCAAATGAATGAATCCTGAAACTTTCTGTTTATTTCCGAATTTAATTTAGATTTTGAATTCCATAATTTCAACGTTATCTCAGACTTTTGGGCCCCACTATTTTTATACAAGTATATGTTAAACATAATATATGTTTGTGTACATGTTTACAAGCAAAGCCTATAAGTTTGTGTAAGTGTGTGTGCTCTAGCAAGGGCCCGGAGGTCCGGGCTTAGCGCTCTTTATAAACACATCAGTTGAGTTGACAGTGCACAGTAGGGGTGGACTGCAAGGCAGGGAACTGGGACACAGTCCTCATAAAAAATCACTTCTAATTTATTTCCCCCCAAATTGGAAAGTGCACGCTCACACCTGACTAAATCATCATGCGTCAACAGAAGACGGCCCCCCGCCGCACACAGGCGAAACCTGAGCTCAGCTTTGCTGCACGGTCTTGGGACAGCCAGGCTTGAAAAAACACACGAATGCACTGCGCACCCTGTAATGGATTCTGCAGATGTGCCGGTTTAGATAGCCCTGTTCTCAATATGGCCTCTGCTATTCAGAAATCCTTTATCAAATTTGTCATTTTGCTCATTTTCATTCCTATCTCTCTCTCACACTGATCAAGATGGCCTCAGAATGCCCTTTCACTCTTTCTTATGCTTCCTCTCAAGGCTTGTAGCTACTACCCTTTCTTGTACCCTACCACCCTTTTCCCTTGCCTTCAATTCCTCCCTTCAGCTCATCTATCACGTCTGGGCCAGTTGGCGTTTGTACGCGGGGTGTCCATGCTCAGCATGCTTCAGGAAAAGATGCCTTCCCCTTAATCTCATATTCTTTATTTAACTTATAATCAGTTTTCTGATCAGATCATTTTACCTCAGTTTTTTTTTTTTTCCTTCTTCGTTCCTCCAGGTTCCTGCCTTGTTCACACTCTTTCTCTCCTTTTTTCTCTCTGTGGAGTCCCAGCTTGCAACACCTAACGTGGAACACATGTTATTATGCTAGATCAGATGCAGTTTACCATAAGCTTGACATAAACCAAACAAACATCATTGGTGCTCATGGGATAGGAGGTATCGAGAAGGAACGGGTTGTGTCGGATCGCCGCTGAGACAAAATACCAATGCAGACCTCCACAAGATGGATCAGCTCATTTAATGGAGTGGTGCAGTCTAAGAGAAAGAACTGAGGTGTAAACCAAAATTTTGTAGGTTCAAACCATGCGAGGGATGACCAATATACTATTAGCATTATGCCCTAGTGTAAAACACTTAACCCAGTGATGCTCTAAGGCAGGCTGTCCAAACTCGGTCCTGGAGGGCCGGTGTCCTGCAGAGTTTAGCTACAACTTGCCTCAACACACCTGCATGGAAGTTTCTAGTATGCCTAGCTAAACTCTGCAGGACACCGGCCCTCCAGGACCGAGTTTGGACAGCCCTGCTCTAAGGGTACTCTCCCTGCAATTTGTGTCAGCCAAATTCTAAATTAGATACAAGCTCAAATTAATTTGCTTAGCCTGTGCACTGGGGACTATGAGAACCTGCACAGTGTTGGAGACAGTAAATAAATAAGGCACCAAAATGTAAATATCTGGTATAACCAAATCGAACTTGTGTAATGACATGAAATTTGAGTATATAGTGTCTTAACTGTCAAATGAGTATATACCAACTGATTTCTTTAAGAATGTGTAGCAGAATTTGCATCTTATTTAGGGACGAGAATTTAATGGATTCTTCATAACAAGTCTGGCTCCTTAATGGTTGCCATAATAATGAATATTGGTGGGAAAAGTGCAGTTTAGTTGCCAAATAAATAGATCATTTCAATATTTAATGCATTTAAAACAAATGTGTATTTACAAAAAATACACAAATGTGTATTTTAATGAATTAATTTTTTAATAAATAAATGCAATCCAATAATTGACCTACTATAATTATAGGTAATGGTAAATACTTAATTCATTTATAAAATACTACTGACAAAACTCGAAATTCTCAAAAGTAAGAGTCATTTGTTCAGGAATCACACCACACACGTCAAATATGTTTTTGATTCACTAAAAAGAATCGACTCATGACATTCATTCAGGAATTGTACAACATTGGTCAAGCAGTGTTCTCACAAGAGAATTCATTAAGCAATCTGATGGTAATCTGGTTGCAATTTAAGAATGATTCACTAAAATGAACCAGCTCATAAAAGCAATTCTGTCCATATCGGCAAAAGCAAATGTGCAAAAACTGTTAAGTCCGTTCGCAGTGGGACCCCCTCGAAGTGCCCGGTGTGCCCACACCACTTGCTCCGCCCAAAGGACGGCCCTGATGCCCAACAAAGCTAATGGCGGAGCATTTGTCATAGTTCCTTATGCATCCAAAAATTAAAACAAATAATGTAAATATGGCAGTGTTGGCTAAACTAAACATTTAATTCACATAGAATACATTCCATTAAGCATAGTTCTAAAATAACTAACAATCCTTCTGATAACAGACATAGTGAGTAGAGGTGAAAGGGAGATTCCACAGCTGACTAATGTCCTGGTTTGGTAGAGAGTGAAGGACAGCAGTAGTCAAAGGTCAGACAGGGTTAGGCTGTCAATGCTATGACATAGAGCGCTTTAACTCTCTCTCTTTGCCCTCTGTCTCTCTAGGGCCATGCCAGATGTTAAAATCTATGTAACTACTGACAGACCTACACAGATCGTTCTTTCAGCCTGTGACTGACCCTTACAACCTCTGTTCTCACAGCTGTTGTACTGTAGAGCACTGTTTCCACAGAGATGTCAGACAGAACTGAAGAAGAGGATGGATGATGCTATAACTTATGTGGTAAAATGTTGTGTATCGGGTCAATGTTTTCACTAAATATACTACACAATGTGAGAATGATGTTGATGAAATATGTGTTTGAAGGGGAGATGACTGATTATGTAATAAAAATATAATAGACTGTTTAGGATTTTGCACGATGTTCCCAGATTTTCCACAATGAATGTACAAAAGAAAGAAAGTCATGTTTAAGTATGGCTGGAATTCTTTCTGAGAGAATGGATGACATCATAGAAAATATATACCACACAATATTTGTGTGTGTGTGTGTGTGTGTGTGTGTGCACGTGTGTGTGTAAGAGAAAGAGAGAGAGAGAGAGAGAGAGAGAGAGAGAGAGAGAGATGGAGAGAGACAGAAAAGTTAATATATTAGATATATAAAAATATAGATATTTGAGACAAAAATAATGAGACAAAAAAAAGCTAAAAATAGCAATTCTGATATTTTTCTTTGCGACTACATTCTATCGAAACTGTACACTTAAAACATCATTCTAATTAGACTGCACATCCACAAATTTGATGGGAATTGGAGGTAAACTCTGCAGAACAGTGGACTGAGGAGTCTTTCTGGTTCTGAATTTTACCGGAGGGGATGAAAACTACAGTCTGAATTTTGTCACATTCGAGCACTGGATGTTTTTACACCCCTACAGTCCCTTATGGCTGCACTAATCTGCTAACCCACTGGATTTCAACACTCGTTGAGCAACAGCCCAAACAATAATGCCACTTGGTATTATCACAACCATGCAAGAACAACAGCCATTTAGACAGAAGACACACTGGGGTGTGATTTGCATGGGTGACCACTGGGGCTAATAAGACAAGCAAACATTTTTACAAACAAACACATCTGTTAAGGCACTGTCTCAGGTGATTAATCGCCGTAGTAATTGTGGTGTTGTCCCCCCAACCAACAAGTCAGGTTCTGTGCTGTGGGAAACATGATCTGGGCTAATACAACCTGCAGTGCTGTGCTAAGTTGTGTTTGTGTTATTACAGCTTGTCCAGCTGCATAAGCAACAATGCCTTGAAGAACTGAACACACCCCAAGACAAATCCAAGCCATGTAACATCTCGTTACACTGTCGTACCACCATAAACCGCCAAATTAAACACTGCCATACCAGACTGATCCAAGCACCTTCAAACTGAATATAATCATGCCAAACAAATGAGTGTATAATCAAACATCATCATAAACATTATCATACCAAACCACATAAAAAACACCATGTAACACCATTAAATCCACTCAAAATAACCGTTTCCAACACAAGCAAACCAACAGGGTCTTTTGCTGGGTAGATATTGTACAGATTATTTAGGGGCTACTCAGTTCTTGGCCCAAGAACAAGCTCTTTCTCTGCGTAAATATACAAGATCTATTTTGAATTATAGAAAGCAAAATGGCAATACTCTAAATCCCATGATGAACTGTCTTATAGCCTGCAAAGTATTTGCTTAGTCAGTCCATCAAACTTTAAGTTTTTTTCTAAACTTTCAGGAATTGAATTGGAATTTAAAGGGCTCTCTCAATTCTGAATTGCACACAGACCTGCCACAAACACAGTCAGCAGTGTTGGGGGAAGTTACTTTTTAAATATGAGCAGGGCTTGATTGTTTGTTTTTAATATAAGAAGTTTTATTTATAGCAAATGTAAAAGCCCTTTCACACCAAAAAGAGTAATGGATAAGCCTCAGGCTGAAGGAAAAGTAAATTCACATCTGTACAGTAGAACGCAGGAGAAGAAGGTTCAACACTCTTCAGCAATTAAAAAACAATGAAGCACAATTGTTAGTTTATCTAAAGTCATTTTTGCTTATTAGTATGGTTGAACTGGATCATCAAAGGTCAGCAGCAAAGACATTGGTTGATAAAATGGGATTGCATACATTTGTTTTATTTAACATATGTAATTATTGCAGCTTTGCATCATATTCTGAGTTCGCATTTCACTATTTTAATTCATTTTGATGAATACTATATCTGTTTTTTTGCGAGTGAGATGAATTACTGCACATTCACATGTCTAGAACTACAGTAACATCATGTTCTCACAGCACACACAACGCCTCTGTACTTCCAATTTCTCCCAATATGGGGACAGGAGACTTGTCAGTCAATAAATGGGAAAACAAAGTAACTGGCGTTACTTTTTTGAAAAAGTAACTCAGATATTTTATTGTAAATTAAAAAGCAATGCGTTACTTTACTAGTTACTTAAAAAAACAATCTGATTACGTAACTCACGTTACTTGTAATGCGTTACCCCCAACGCTGACAGTCAGTGTTTTAAAATATTAACACAGGGTTAAGAAATAAAATGTTAAAAAATAGAACATCCACGTATGCACATAACATATGAACAATTCACAGAATTATTCATTAGAATGCATTTAGAAACTATAGATGTAAAATAGAAAGTAGTTCACATTTACATCATGTAAAGTGATTTACATCACACTCAATTAGATCTCACTTTCCCTGGCAATCAAACCCATGACCTTGGCATTGCTAGTGCCATGCTCTACCCTTTGAGTTACAAGAATAACATTTTTATTTTAGTAACATAGATTTGATCTTAATTTGAAGCCATTCAGCAAGGCAACTCTCACTTTTATTCTTAACTCCTCCTCTCCGCTTCCCACTTTTTGTCCCACCTCTGCTCCAGTATCACTAATGAGTTGTGCTGAACGCGACCTCCAAAAACGTGGCGATTAAGATCTGGGTAAACCAACTCTGCATCCTACTTTCCTCCCCTCTTCTCTCGCTCTGTCTTTCTTTGTCTCTCCCTCTCTATCTCCTTTTCCTTCAATCCCTGTGTGGCTGTATGTAACATCAGTAAAGCTGTCAGGCAGCACAGCCAAGATAAATAGGCCGAGGGCTGGGTTCAGAGGTGAGAGGGGCTGAAATGTTTTTCCTAAGGAACTGAGGGACCCCTGGAGAACCACGGCTGGGGCCAGGCAAGGGCCAGCGGGGAAGACGATCCCCTCGATTGCCCTCTCCACACTAACACATTGGCCAATCTTCTCTCTCTCTTTTTCTTTCTCTCTCTCTCTTTCTCTTACTCTCCCTCTTTCTCCCCGATCTGCATCTGTGTACACAAATACTCTCAACAGGATCCCCTTCACACGTACACACACTCATTCATTCATTTGCTGTACTGGCCCTTTAAATTACTGCTGTGTCAACACAAAGAACCAACACTTGCAAACACTCATACATATGCAGGTACATATGCACAGTAGTTAACCGACATAAGAATATAATTTAAACTAACATACTTATTTTACATTCACTTGCTGTGAAAATAAAATTAATTGCTATTCCTTTGTCATCTTTTTAAAAAACTTTGACACATCTACTAATCTGCAAAAATGCATGGCAGAAGCGTGCCTGTACGGAGTGTGAGCATATGGTATAGACTTTGGGAGAGGTGATATCACTCACCCGAGAGTGACCTTTCTTCCTTTGGCTTTCTTTCGTCTCGTGCTCTTTTCATAGAGAAAGTACAAACAGAATGACTGAGAGAGAAAGAAGGGAGCAAGAGAAGGTATCTAGGTATGTAAAGCAAACCAGGAGCATTATAATCTAGAATTGGGTGATACACTAAAACGAAGTGGAAAAATAGAGGGAGAAAGGCATGGGTCTGACACATCCATGCCAAGAAAAGCATGTTGAAATGAAATAGGACAATTAGATTGACAGAGCACAGGAAGAAGAACAGCAGAGGGTGAGAGAGTTGGCTCGATTTGAGCACATACCCGTTCCCTGCCACTGGACCGGCGTTCATATCACAGAGCTCAAAACAGAAGGAATCATCTGGGATCTGATTCCTTTTCATCCTACCCTGCTCCTGGCTCTCAAAGCTGATACTGGTTCAGAACTCCTGACCTGTAATACTCCAGCACAGGTTAAACGGTAAAACTATGGTCAGTAGTTAAAAAAAAATAAAAAATACAACTTAATCATCTTCTTTTGTCAGACAGATCCATATCTAAATTCATGCATCTTGAAAACAAGAACTACATTATTTCATAAAATAAGTGCAAATTCACTAAATTTGTGCTGCCAGACTCTTGCTAAATATAACACAAAATATAAAGGGAGTCATTTCTACCCTTTCTCTGTTTTTACCTTGTCTTCTTGAGTTTAGGCATCATGGCTTGTGGTAACGGACCAGGAAGTGATAAATTCCTAATGAGTATGGAATTTCAACCGTTTTGTTGCCAAATCTAATTTTGTCTGGAGTAGATGTATTTATACTTGTGACATTAGACTGCAAAACCAAATAATTAAATAAATTGGGCTATTTTTTATTTTTTTTTATAAATACTTATACTTTTATTCAGCGAGGATACATTAAATTAATCTAAAGTGACAGTCAACACATTTACAATGTTGTGAAAGATTTCTGTTTCAAATAAATGCTGGTCTTTTGAACTTTCTATTCATCAAAGAATCCTGAAAAAAACATATCATGGTAACCACAAAAAAGTAATGAGCATTGCAACTGTTTTCAACAATGCCAATATGAAGAAATGTTTCTTTAGCACCAAATCAGTATATTAGAATAATTTCTGAAGAATCATGTGACGCTGAAAACTGGAGTAAAGGCTGCTGAAACTTCAGCTTTGCCATCACAGGAATACATTTCAAATACAGTAAAAGTGTTTTGAAATGGTAATAACATTTGTACAATGTTAAGGTTTAAATAATAATTTCAAGGACAAAATGACATACCTACTTGGAGAAGCTCAGCAAGCTAAAATCTGGCTGTGAGGTATATATCAAGTCCTACCGCAGCAAAATGACATCCAGGAGAACAGGACCACAACTGGAGATTAACTGAAACACTGTGCAACATGCATAAAATGGCAAACATAACATGCTGCTTTATTCCTACTTATATCCTGTTTTTATTCTGTGAAAACTTGTGTAAATGAGCATGCACTGTAAAAAAAAAAAAAGAAAAAAAAATCTTAAAATTTAAGATTTTAAGGCAACCAGCTTCAGCAGATTTTTGAGTTCTCTCAACTTATTTTTGTAGGAGATTCTCAACTTTTTGTTGTATAAACTTAAAACAAGTTGAGAAAACTCACAAATCTGCTGAAGCTGGTTGCCTCAAAATTTTAAGTTGGATCAACTTTTTTTACAGTGTGTTTCATTTTACTATGCTTTGGCACTTATTTACCATGCCAATGAAAACATTTGAAAGCTGTACTGAAAATAAGATGCATGACAAGAAGAAAGAAGTCATGAGGATGGAGCAGCATATCTGTTACCTGCTTTTTCTTTCCTAGCTTTCAGCTTCCTGCCACTGCTGCCCATCAATCTGCCCAGGCCACAATGGTTTGTGACAGAGCCGGGCAGGACCGCAGGGGAAGACAAACACTGGTGGATACACACTTCCTCTTCCCTCCCGTCACACTACTCACACAGGGGTCTGCCACCCTGTCGGCCTCCCTCGTGCTCCTCGGCACATCCTCTCAGTACATAAATACCCAGGAAAAACTTCCTTCCCTACTCCAAAACATGACCCAGAAATAAAAGAAGGTGAGACGGAACAAAAATAGAGGAAGGTTATATTAGAGTAGGAAGATAGTTGGCATCAGATGGTTTTTATTTTTATTCGAGACATTATTGATTTTGTGCCTCAATATCAGCTGTATTTCCGTATACATCTAACACTCTGGGTTCAAACGCATATGCAACCATAGGATATGGAGAGACCCTGTACAATTATATTATTTTCACTTGAGCTTTTTCCTTCCGCAGCCCTGAGATGTCCTTTCATTCTCCTCTCTCTCACTCACTCAGCATCTGTTACATCTAAACAGCCCACTTAACCTCATCTCTGTCACTTTCTCCGCCGGCAATATGCACATACACACAGAGGCATACTTTCTCTGAGATCTCTCACAATGCATTCATGACAGAAAAAGAGAGGAGAAATCCTTAGTAAAATTACTGGAGGACATTAATCATTAGGGCAGATTATAAGCAGCCCCTGTACTGCCAGATGCCTCTCTGTTTGAGCCTCTGCTCTGCAATCTCAGGGCACTTCACCTCCACTGCTGCTACCTCTCAGGGAGGAAGGCCATTGTTTCTGGCCAGCTTTTATTTCTTTATTCCTAACATTTTTTAAATAAGGTGCATTAGAGAGGTCTCATCATCTTTTCCCGCTTTTCAGCCCTCCTCAGCTTTGAACTTGGGGGCTGAAAACCACAACCCACTTCAGAACCTTTAGCCCTGTGAGGCCGGACACACACACACACACACATACACACACACACACACACACACACACACACACACACACACACACACACACACACGCACATGGAGAAACCCACACATATGCCACAAAAGACTTGTTCCTCCATAACATGGTGCTTCAGGACTGAACAATAGTCCTCGGAAAGGTTCTCTAAAGGCAACAAAAGGCCAAGGGGAATATAACTACACGTGCATACACACACACACACACACACACAGTCAGTCCTCTCTTAAAGGATTAGGGTATGAGAAGCAGTATTTAGGACTAAAACCACTAAAGTAGGGTTACTACCTTAGAAACTCTCTAAGAGTGATAAGTAGTCTCCACCTCCTCTCTCCTTTCGATGTGAGAAATTGAAAATGGCAGTGAGTTGCTGTAGTAATAACTGTGTTCCACAGCTCCTGTGGTGTTTGCTGATGCAGGAAAAAGTATTTTAGTGAGAGTAAGTGCGATTCCATGTTATGCATGATGGCCTCATATGTGTCAGCTATGTGAAGAAACAGACACAATCATAAGTAAACCTCAAAAAAAGTAAAAGTAAAAAAAAAGTAAACCTCAAAGCATCAACAACTACCACACATATGTGCTCAAGGGAAAAATCAGTCAGATAGAAATGCATCGTCTGTTATCTATTAAAATAAGATTAGCACATGTGTGAACTTAATCATGTCCTGCTGCCTATAACAATAGCATGGAGGTGCACAATATTTAATAGTGTTAATAACAAAGAAGAGGCTAGACTTTACATGCTTTTATATTTCTCTGAAAAAGGTAAGCTAAGAATCAAATAAATTATTCGCAAATAGAAAATTTATAATGGTTGTATGAGTATTTATGACTGTGTATAATGTAAATTATTTAATTATTTTCCATTTTAAATATTCTATATATATTATATTCATATTTGTTCTCACTATAAATTATCTATTAACTACAAATTTTGCCTCAAACTCCTAATTTGCTGCTGATTAATAGTTAGCATGATAGTTGTTAAGTTTATGCATGAGGTAGAATCTAAAATATTGTCATGCACAATAAGGGATTAATATGTGCTTAATAATAATGTATTATAAATTAATATATAATAATAATAATAATAATAATAATATACAGCCAATATGCTAATATTATGTATGCTAATGAGCAACTAGTTAATATTGAGAATTGGTCCGTAAACTGAAGTAATATTAATAAAATGTAATATTTTAATGTCAAATTAATAAATCGTGTATTGTTCAAAAAAGCGAATGAATTTGTAAATAATCTACTAATCAGATTTGTAAAAATATATACAACTGTTTTTTTATATTTAAATATTAAAAAAAGAAGGAAAATATTTCTGGTCATTTTATAACAAATAATATTCCTTTTTTCCACCTTTGTTTATCCATCTATCCATCAATCTATCTATCTACATTTTTAATAATACATTAACTTATTTCATTTATCATATATTAAAAATATATATATTTATTATATATTTCTTAAAAATACATTTCCACCATGTTTGTTGTTTTATAAAAGTGTATAAAGAACTCTTTTCACTTGTTCCAGAACATTTCATTTATGGATTCGCTTTGGCTGGCTGGAGTGTAGAAGAGGGATGACCAACAGGAGCAGAGGGAAATATTTCATTCCAAAATGTGCAAATACTTTCCCCTTCTCATTTCCTCTCCTACACAGATCTACAAATGTGAGCATAATGACAGTAAATCCATTTAGATAGCACACAACAATCCGTTCATTTAAAAATTAGTCGGCTAGTGGTGCACAGAGCACGGCAGCATCTTGAAACAATGAATCACTGAGCAGGACACATTTAGACAACGTCTGTCCAGAGAGTTAAACACTAGGTGCAACAAATCCGGATTATCTGGCAATGGATTATCTGGTATTGTTTAGACACACACACACACACACACACACATACACACAAACTCTCATTACCTCACACCACCATGCTATATAGAGTGGGGTTGGGGAAAGGTGCTTGAGAGTGGTGGAACATTAAGTGTTTCGAGTCACCCTGTGAACTCAAAGCTATTGTGCCCGTATGCTGGCCCATATCTGGGAGGCAGGGGGCTCTGCCATGACAGGGTCCCATAAAGCTAGTACTAAGAGAATGAAGTGCAGAGAGGCTTCATCCTGCGCTCTCTGCCCTCTGCCTCTTCACTTGAGTATGTTCTTTGGTATGTGTTGCTCCCCAGCCATTGTGAATCTGTGCTCTCAATTGCCTTATCTCAGTGGTGTGGCATCTGTCCAATAGCGTTAACGCACTAACACTTAAACTGTAAGCAATATTTGTTGTTACTACAACTCTATACAGCCAAAAGGCCTACTATAAGTTCTGTTTGAAATTTTAAAGTTCGAATTTGAATTTTTTCGAATTGGAATCTGTTAATACAATTTTAAAATAGATTGTTTTTAAATGTGCACTTCCGGTGAACGTGATTAATAAATATCTTTCTCAATTAAATTCAGGTCTTTTAAATACCCAAATAATCATTAGATAAAACTGTTAAGCACATCCTTGTATCCCAAATACATTTAATATTTTTTTCTCTCTCTGAAAGAAAGCATCATAAATGTTTGTATGCGTGTTAGAAGGTGTTCCTCCAGAGCTGAGTACCCTCCCTAGGAGCCGGGAGAGCGTGAGAGGGGACAACCGTCTCAGGAGGGAGCGAGGCAAGAGCAGAGAGGGAGTTCGACGCGGAAGACATGGACTGGCTGTTTGATGGCCATTCCAGCTGAACAAACAAAACACCCCAAAACACGACGAACCTGGGAGTTGGAAATATGTGCGGGTCTGCTACGAGGTCAGATTCCTAACCGTATCTAATTCAATTTTACAAACTGTAAGAAAACACAGAGTTCGATGGAGCCTCGATCTCCTCACAAACAGCACATATACACAGTTAAACAAAACACGGAGGCTGTATCTGTTATCTAAAAGCGGAGAGGCAACGGGGTCAATTGGTTCTGAAACGAGTCAATTTAGGTAACGGTTAAAATTTCAAAATAATGAATGTGTTGAACCCAAATATTGTGATTTGTCCGTCTCGCTTTTTGATACACAAGTCTCCTCAAGGGGTCCCCACCACAGTGTCAGTAGCCAGGACAGGCTCGCGCGCGCGCGGTGGTCCGGTCAGCTCTGCTAAAGACATTAGTGCTGCGCTCGAGGAGAGCGCGGGAGGCTCATAGACAGCGCTCACTTCTCTAAATAAACATTAGTCTTAAAAAGTTTGGCCCCGCGACCTCTCTCTGATCGCATTTCACTCTGGATAGTAAACTTCATTTTTATCGCGGGACTTTCCCATTCTTTCCGAAAACAGTCTTCGGTTTACGAAGATATGAAATGCCTACACTGACAAAGTTTCTCTTTCACCTGGCTCTGGAATAGACGTGTATCCAATTTCTTTTACTGTGGAAAATAGAGCCGTTAAAAGTGACACGGGAATTAAGTTTTAATTTCAAGATGAAAAGGTATGCATGCTTCTCCGTTGAGAAACGTGTTTGGATTAGTCCTAAAAACCAAAAGATCATTATTTTGTTTAGACAGACCTCAAAATTTCACACTGAGGGAAAATGTGTCTTCTAGAGTGCAAGAGGGAGACTATAGGTGAAATGTTATGCCGTTATCTGAGGCCATGTACATCCCACATTTCACTTAAGATTCCTCTCAGTCTGTCACTGATAGGTTCTTGGGACTAACTAAATTAAAAAAATCACTACCCTTGTTGCACCATCTGTATTTAGATGTCATTTTCTAAATTGAAAAAGTGTTGGAGCTTGTTTAGTTCTTACTAAAAGCGAACCTTAGCTATTATTTGCTGGTGAAGAAAATAATTTTGAGAGGTGTGCCACTCATGAATGCAAGCAAAATGGGGAGTAAATGAGTCAAATAAACCTGAGAATAAGCCATTCAAATCATTTAAATCACTCAGTGGTCAAAATTTTTTTTTTTTGGTATAGCCCATAATGGAATCCTGACCGGATAACGGGAGCATGCTCGTGGACAGACGACAGCTGCCCCTCTCCATCAAACTAAGAGTTTTTGGGTCACAAGTTAAGTCCTCGGGCTTCCATAACGTTAACACTAAACCGTCCCTAAGCCGGGCTCCGCTTCGGTGATATCCAGGCCATATCTTGGAGGAGTGTGCGTTACTGTTTTCTGGCAAACGGAGAAGACGCACGGGAGGATAAGTTGGGCTTGTTGCCATGGAGACCGTCATTATACTGACCATACATCACTTTTTGTCGAGCGGTCATTTTTAGGTCATATAAAGAAGCTATTGTGCTCATCTGATGACAGAACAGATTTCAGAATTTTCTTCAGTAATCGCTCATCGTGGTGATGCCCGTGTGTTTCTCTGTGTGTGGGATGGCAGGCCAACAGCAGGTGTCCTTCGGTGAGTCCCAGTGAGTCGAAGTCGATGGGGCGAACACTTCCAAAGTTAATATTTTGTTTTCAGAGAAGAGGGGAGGCCTGTATCTCTGCTTTATTTACACATTCTAAATTAATTAAGCACAGGATTCCTCGGTGCGCTAGAAAAACATGGAGGGGGAGATGCTGGGCTGCGAAGGGAGGGCCTAATTTATTGTGGCCGTACATCTCTGCTTCATGCCAGGGTGTCAGGGGACTCGGCCGACGGCATTCCTTCACAATGAGGACTAGAGCTCCCATCATCTGTTTGTTTCACCGCTTTAAATGAAAGAGTATGTTAGAGACGCAGAGGAGAGAGAGAGAGAGAGAGAGAGAGAGAGAAAGAGAGAGAGAGAGAGAGAGAGAGAGAGAGAGAGAGAAAGAGAACAGAAAAGTTTAAAGACTCAACAAGAAAGTTTATTGTGGAACCCACTGATAATTGTCTTAACGAGCAATATGATTAGGAAAGTTACAGAGCGCCAATATTTCCAAAGCCACATTGTAAAAATAAAACATCTAATATTGACTTATGCAGGCTGCGTCAATAGGTTTCATTATTTTACATTAAATCAAACATGGAAAATAATAATAATGACATCACGTTAATACGCATTAAAAAAGAAGTTTGGACCCGATATCATGTTTTTAAAAACGGCCTCACGCAGATGAATAAAAACTTGTAGCTTATATCAGGCTAAATGTACCACGAGCACAAGCACGAGAGCGCAGCACCTTGTAGTTCTTGCAGCAGGTGCCCCAGTTCGTCTAAGGTTTTATGTACTATCTCAGGCTGATTTTTATATCAAGACGCTTTAAATAATTTTCTAGTTATAACTATAGATCTAAAATAGATTTACAAGCTATGGTCTTGTAACTAAATCCTCACTATTACTATACACGCAATCACAAGCCAAAAACAACAACGGCAAATATTAAATTGGCCTAATAATAATTTTGAAATAATGCTTTAAACTATTTTGAGTCGTTTTAAATAAAATATCATAATATGCAAGAAAATTAATTTTCAAAAATATATACTACCACTGCCAAATATAGGCTATAGCCCAAACCATGGCATACCCTATTTGATATTTTACACATTTTTAAAGGTGACGTGTGCTGTATGAATTTATGCTATATGAAATAATCTGTTGCTTATTAGGTTAATGAAAGGTTGAGTGTGTGGTCTGCAAGCAGCCTATCATGACAGAAGACTAAGAAATCGTCAGCACTTTTATGCATTGTTCGAACCAAAAATATGAAAAACAGTGCCATATGTAAATTCTTTGTTCGTTAATTGAATTGCCCATAAATTAAATACTAGTAAGCCTACACATTTATCATTAAAATTAATTCTGAACAACACAATTTATAATTAATGCATCATTTATCCTAACGAGATAAACCATATTGTTAATGTATACTGAATGATGCCTACTCGTTTTATGCGTCCAGTGAAAGCCATTTCTAAAAGGAGAAAGTTATGAAAAGCGCCTGCTGTACAGCATATATAATGCCTGCTAAGAAATTAAAATTATTCATGTTCACTTATGCTTAAAAATATTCAGACATTGTTAAGCAGACATTAACTATAAAATATTCAAAATTACTTATCTAGAATAGTCCTTAGGCCCATGTAAAATTAAATGGTTAGAAATATCTAAATCAATTCTTATGCGTATCCATAGGCTATACATTTATTTGAATGAAATGTCGAGTTAGTAAAGGTGAACGTAAACTTAAATTTAATAATCAACAGCACAGTTACCTGGGGGGGGGGGGGGGGGGGGGGGGGTCACTGCACGCAACAAGGTGAACCCCGTAATTTGGATGAACAGCCAGTGCAAAAAAAGCAGACACGAAAAGCTGACAACGTCGCAAAATGTAGAGAACATATAAAACAGGCCAGAAGCAAATACGCAGTTGTTTTAGAGATATCCGTTTTTAGATTACAGCGATAGAAGAGATGAGATAGGCTAAGCTTTGCTCCACGCGAAATCGTGGGTGGTCCCCTCATGGTGTAACTAACGCGCCACACCGAAAAAAATGAAAGCGAAATGAACGGGCAATTAGTGGGATTTAAGGCCGTAACCCATGATTTACACTTTCGATCCGATTAAAGGAGAGTGATGTGATTTCTCATGGAGAGACAAAACAAGCCTGAAAAAGTACTGAACGTCAAGAGAGAAGATAAACGTCCCTTTTACATGAAAGCCAATCTCGCATTTCGCCTTCTTTAATCAAGAGCCCATCTTTCTGAAACTTAACTAATCACCACAAATTCATTAGCAGTAAATTATGACATTGGCGTAAACACGACCACATGTAAGCAAGCGCGGTTAAGAGGACATTTTTCTCCTTTCCATTTTACTCATAGGCCGCGAGGACAGTTTTATTCGCTGTAAGTACAGATCAAAAGTAGTCTACACTATTGTGTAATGCTCCTTCCTCTCTGCTGCTCTTCTGTCACCTAAGACCAGCAATACATTTATCGTCCTTCCTCCCAGTCTTTGCTAGAAAAGCACGTGACCTCTGCCCTCAAGTCAGCCTGATGTCTCAAAATAAAATTACCCTATTTTTTATACATATATACATAACGTAAAAAAATAATAATAAATATATATATATATATATAGAGAGAGAGTATAATTATTATAGCCTTGATTTTATTATTCAGTATTATTCAAAAAGTGGCTACATGTCGCGCATTATATTAATTTACCTTAATACTCAATAATTGAGTAATTTACAAATTCTTAGACTCTGCAGCTCGTACTTATAATTTTACAGAAATTTTTAAAAACAATAATTTAAGATAAGGGTATGCCTTTATAGCCTATTAAATTTTTTTTTATAGCTTATGGCTATATTATTATGACAGAAAAAAACTTCAGTTTCACGCGCAGTTTTGGCTGGTGGTCCAGAAGTATTTGCAAAATACGGTTCAACTATTAGTTTGGTCCACTTTTGTTCTCATGAAACATGGCCCAATATTTTAGATGACAAAATATGCGACGTTTTGAATTAATAGGCTACAACACAACCAACATGTTTGCATTCGCTTCAAAAGGATTTGCGGAGTTTAAGAAGAGAGAAAAATACTGTGAGTGAGTCAACCTTCCTTTATGCCTAACAACCAGTTGTCAAAAACACCCCACGAAGCAAATTTACCCATTTGCGCACGAACCAATTAAATAAAGGCAGCTTTTTTAGACCACCTTCTGAACAGTACCGTGTGCTCGGCCAACTCTGAAATGGATTCATCAGTCTGTTTTTCGCACTACGGTGAATTCCCGCTGCTTCTTTTGTACATGTCTCAAGACAACACAGATGACATGAAAGCGGACAAACGAGAGTCTTTTAAGACGATCGCCTTTCAGAAACAAATGTGTGTGGCTTGTCTCGCTAGGGACCACTTGCTGGGTGCCCATTCAGGCCTTAGGGACAAGGTCTTCAGTGACAACATCAACAAATGGGCAAAAAGCTGCATTATTGTGGATTAGATTCCAGATGAAAAAAATGCTACCACAAATTAGCAACAAATCCTCAAAAGACTTCGTGGGTATCCATGTAGAACCCTCACATTCAATTATAGGCTTTCAAGCGTTGATGTTCCCATTGCTTTTGCTCTTTGTCGTTTGCCAGAAACTGGTCAATTATCATGTCTCAAAGCGCCACACAAGAGGAAACATGTGCCTTGGGCTTTCAACGTACTAAATACTGGTGTGAAAATGTCACACGCTATGATTTCTTCTTTTTAAAAAAAAACCTATTTAGCCTAAAGCCTTAATCATTTGTGGCTGCAAATATTAAACTAACATTTTGACAATGTAATTATATTATTGTTCTTTGAATTTGAATAGTCTTATTAGGTCTGGCATTGTATAAACTGGTGAACAATGTGGTTAAAATGATTGGTTTTCCTAACTGACAGTTGTTTAAACATCAAATATTATATTATGTGAATAAAGGTTAGAGACAACTCTGTTAGGCTGATAGGCCTGTTTGAAGACTAAAGCAAAAAGAAGTTAACGAAAACATCTTCAAAATTCACAAACATTTATTGTCTTGCCAATACAACAAAAAAATGACCTGGACATTGTTTTGTCTCTTTACATAACAACATTATTTTCACAGATAATTTTTTTCAATGGAATAATGAAATATGTATTAACAAGAGTCAGACAGAAAGAGGTAATGCGATTTACACCAAGAACCACATAATCATCTATCAACAGAAATAAAATAAGAATAAAATTTACCAGAACACTTCTGTTGAGAGAGCTATAGGGGAAGTGGGACTTTAACCTATTTAATATTTACAGCCCCTGTATCTGGCAATGTGCTTTCAAAACAAGTAAATCCTGAGTTTTAAGTCTCGGTATTGACAGTGCTTTTCACAAACTATACAAAACAATAAAATAAGTAAAACAATCTTCATTTAAAATCAACCAAAAGAGGAAATTCCATGTCAATGAGTACAAACTATTTGACTTTCTGGACAAAACGGCAAAGGTCCACTGGCCGTCCAAAGGTGAAATCTTAGCTTACTATTTACATGGTCTTAATTTCCTCTCTTCAGCCTGTTTCTCTCTTCAAAATCTTACATATTTACAGTTCATAAATATACTTAATTATCCTTTTAAGAATTCAGAAACATGAAACGGGCGGCATTTTAATCTTGCAAAAGTGTAAATCCTACCTTAGCAAAGGACGAAACAACCATATTAAACTGGACTGCTGCACTTTCTATTTGCTGCCACTCTAGAAATGGCAATTGTTAAGGCTTGACGTTTTGCTCGAGAAAGTCTGTGTGCCGGGCTGAAGCATCGTTTCCTGCGTTAGATTCAAGTGGTTCGTGGCAGAAGCAAGTGTGGGAGTCAGCATGGCCAAGATCTGAGCCTGTCCACCCGGTTGTGTGGTGTACGGCGAAGCTGGTGAGCTGGCCGCACCAATTATATTGTCTATTGAGAAGGAAGGCCGACTAGGGCCATTAGTGTCCGTTTTGAGAGGCGCCAGACCAGGAAGGGTCGGGCTGAGTTGAGGATAGAAAGGCTTTCTCAGCTCGGTACCTAAAAACGACGGCAAGCTGTGTGGCGTGGAGAATATGGAGGAAGGCGTTGGGAGAGCACAAGGTGCGTTTTGGAAAGGGAACGCGCCTCCCGGGTGGTGTGGGTGATAGGGGTGATGCGCGTGGAAATTTTGCAACTGTAGACCGTAATTGTAACCGTACGGTCCGTAGCCGAAGCCAGGTAGAAATACCCCTACATCCCTAAGGATCTCGTTGGTCTGGTGTCTTTTGAAGCGCTTCCTTCTGCGCAGAAAGCTCCCATTGTCAAACATGTCGGCGGACTCTGGGTCGAGGGACCAGTAATTGCCTTTGCCCGGGTTACCGGGTTCACGGGGTATTTTTATGAAGCAATCATTTAGTGACAAGTTGTGACGGATAGAGTTTTGCCACGCGGGGAATTTCTCCCTATAATATGGGAACCTGTTGCTGATGAACTCGCAGATTTCGCTGAGAGTCAAACGTTTCTTTGGGCTCTGCAGGATAGCCATGGTTATCAGGGCTATATAAGAATAAGGGGGTTTCACCAATGCATTTTTCCCTGGTTTATCCCCCGTTAACGAACCGGCTCTGTTGTCATCCCGTGGCCCGACCCGGTCAGCCGGACAGTCCAAGCTGCTTTGGCCCGGAGAGATTGCGCCCTCCCCCGCATTCTGGGACAGATTGTCATCGGAGTCATTGTCCAAGTGAAAACTATGATGGTGGTGAAGAAATGTACCCTCTTTTACAATATCCCCGCCAACGACATCGATGTCCACATCGTCGGACAGAGCAGAACTGTCCGACATGTCCGTCCCCAGAGTCATCCTTGGAGAGTCTTTTTGTCTTCCTCTCTCTCGTTCCGTGTCCAGTCTCGTGTAGCACCCAACACAAGCAGTGTGTCCCTCTCAGTCACTTGTGCGTTCTGGAACCACAAAACTCCAGTCCTCCCGAAGCCAAGAATATCTTTTCTTCACGTCCGGGAGCCGCATAGAGAATGTACCTTGAGAAACGAAAAACACTCGAAAGGATCACACCGGACTTGCATTACACAAAAATCGTCCAGACCTCAGAGCGCTTTCAAGTCTAACTGGACACTCGGTTAGACCTCGATTTCCTTTTCATGGAGCGTAGTTGGTCCGTATGCGATATGAACTTTTGGATCTTATGAACAGCAATATGACTATGCATTCACTAACGAGTTTTCAGTTTTCATTATTCGAGCATTTGTTACCGTGTACAGTCGCAGCGCTGCGCGTGAATGAGTCTCCAAGTATACCCCCGCGCGGCTTCCAAAAACTATTTATCCAGGCACCATAATCACGTGATCAGCATGTCAGTAACCAGGAACTAAGGGAAGTTTAGAGCCGAGAAAAGCAGCAGAAGGGAGAAAACAGCAAGTACGTGTTATCCACTCGCCTTAACGTGTATATAACTGACATTCGCGACAAATGACAAAAATAATACTGATTAAAAAATCAGTAGCCTATAGGCTATATATCCTGCACCACGAGGATTTTTTAAAGAGGTGACAACAAATAAAGTGGCAATGCATAAATCAAATAATATCACAACTTTCTACACTAAATGATTTATTATTTTTTGTTGTTTAAAATAATCAGCATTTTAACAATAAGATATTAATAATGATCCAAATAAATAATGAGTATACTTTAGTAGCCTATGATAAGTCAATTATATAGCAAATAAACAAAAGGACAGAAAGAAAGAAAGAAAGAAAGAAAGAAAGAAAGAAAGAAAGAAAGAAAGAAAGAAAGAAAGAAAGGCACTGTCATATTTTTTTGCACCAAATCCCCAGATTAATATTTTTTTTCCATTGGCTAAAGATATTATTATTATTTTTTTAAATCCTTCCAAATAAATAGTAGCTATAAAAACGAATCGAAATTTCCTAAATAAACGGACACATTAAATAATAGGTTACATGAGACTTAAAACAGATACATTTTAGGGTCACAAAGCAACAGTGATTAATTACAAAATTGCACAGCACGATAGGGACAAATTAATTTAATCCACAGTTTAGCATATGGAGTCCACAATAGTTCACTGCACGTATTTAAATATTTCACGATATTTGTAATATCCTTGTATTCATTTGCATTGCAGAACAGCATGAATCAATAGGCTAAATTATTCTAGAACTCGGCAGGTGCATGGACTGTTTAAATAAAATTTATTTGGCATGAAAATAACCTTAAATTGTATATACATATAATAATATATGCTTACAAAAAACAGGGTGAAACGAAATTTGCGTGTAGTACAAAATCTCATGAGTTCCAGTTCTAAGGTTATTTTTTTAGTGCCGTTATTCACCTCTTTTTTTCTCAGTCAAGAATTCCAAACACATCCGTTTATGGATACTATGTAAATATTCTCCTAACGTATATAAAAGCACAATAATCTCTGCAACCTGTTTGAATTCGTCATTGCTTATGGGTAGATGACAACTATTATGCTCATTATTCATATACAAACCCCAAGACCCAGTCTGTGCCTCAGTTACATTAAAATATGTTTCATAGGATATGCCAAATTTCATACTCAGCATGCTTTGTGACCATATTTTCTCTTATATTCCGTTTCCCATAAAAACAATTATATTCCATTAAGCAATACATGCGTCTTTTCTGCTATTAAACTAGAAATGCAAGTGCACATAAAACAGGCATTTGGCAATTAAAATATTTTAGTTTAATCTTTTACTAGACTGTAGTTTAGTCTTTAGGTGTTAATAACTTAAAAGGAGTTAATTGCTAAACATTTCAGATAAAGAAAGTGTCAACCTAAAAGAAAGGTAAAGTAGAAATAAAAAAAATCAATCAATTGTTGTTCATAAACTGCTTGTTAGAAACGATGGTGGAGACGGAGCAATCTATGCCACTTACAGAACAGCTGCCTATGGGAGCCCAAACTCACAGGTCAAGTTAGCACTGCAATTTTTATATATTCTCAAATTGGAATCCTATATTTATTACTTTTTTCAATGCCTTATGAAATGTAGTCTCTATCTTAATACAGCGCTCGAGTAGGCCTAAATAAACTTTAATAACACTCTTTTCTGTCTGCTCAAAAGGACCAAAAAAAAAAAGGAAGAAAAGAAAATGAAAGAAGTAAATGTCGTGCACGTCTAGGTCCCTGCACAACATAAACGTCATAGTGCAAACCACAGGCGACACTCTGAAAAAGAACCAGATCATCACCGTCGGGTTTTGGCCTAAACTGACAAATAGGCTTCCCCTTCCTTTTTTCATCCTTTCCGCTTTTAAGTGGGCTCACCAGTAGATGTGTTGATGGCTGACACGGAATAAAAGGACTCTGTACAGCGTACTGTAACTATGTAACATTTTTAACTAAATTACTGCCACCTAGCGGTTCTTTGGTGCATCCCACACAGATGAAAAAAAAAAAAAAAAAAGACTCCGTAACCAACCAAATCGAACAAAAATAGTCATGCACACTTTTTAATTTTACGAAAACTAGTATAGCGGCTCTTAAAACGTAGCCTATTATGAATAAAATGTCGTGGTAATTAAACCTTGTGCTGCAAAAAGTCGGAGGACCACAACGACATGGGCTGGGTTTCTCAATAACTATCATGCTCTTAATTATATGAAGTCACTCTTTTTCTCTCTTTTTTTTGCGCCGTTTTCTCAAGCCAGTAGGCCTATTCCATATCAATAAAGAAATGAAGCGCATCGTTAGTGTTTTTAGACTAAACTACCGTCAAACAAGAGTTTGTCTCTCCAGTATGAAAAGAGCTTGAAATTCCCTACAAGCATGAAAATGTATCTTGCGGAAGGGCTGAACATCCAAGGAGTAAAACATTCTGAATTGAAAAAGGGGAATAAAAAAAAAAAAAAAAAAATAGAATTCAAAAATAGATCCTCAATAAATAGAATAAATTAAGTTTTAGAAAAAGAAAGAAGTGCATTTAATGGCACTGCACTTGACATGGATCATAAGGGACGCGGTTACATTTAGCCTACACTTCTGCTCCTTTGAAAACTTATACAAAACGTTCAAAACAGAGTTATAGGACAGGCTACAAAAATAGAGGAAGGCTGTGGAGTATTGTTTTAAACACTATTTTTAACAAAACATTTTATTCTCGGAAATAATATGATTTTGCAGATAAAACGTGTGATTAAACGTTTTCTACGTGCTTCATAGACAACCATGTGTTTAGACAAGCGTTCTTATGATATTGGGAAACCCAGTCATGGCCTAAACTTGGTGGTGACTGACATCTAGTGGATTTTATGTAAAATGCTCCAAATCTTGGTTTTATTGCATTTAGTCCAATAACCAGTCGATGTCGCCCCCTCACCAGCAAAATAAATGGGCGTTTACACAATTTGTGATTGAAGTTCAAATATATAGTGCACAAATATGTTAAGATGATATTTTATAGGCGTAGACTAAGTGTCAAAAATAATTCTATTAAAAATTATTCTTATTTCTTTCTCTAGAGAAGACCCACAGACTATAATCAACTGGCAAAACTATTTTATAAAATGTATAACTAAAAAGGTTAATAAAATCGATAAATAGAAACGTGTCGAATGTTAAATATTTTCAAATATACGGACTATTAAACATAGGGAAGATTCGAGTAACAAGATACGTAGGAAATTATTATCGCTGTTATTATGTTGGATTATTGAATCAAATTGTTCTGAAGGACAGTTAAAATAGAGAACAAACGAAAAATTATTACACAGACATTTATTTGCTTAAAATATTTACATTGTTCAGGGGGTTGTTTGTCCTCTGATGTAGCCAAACAAATGTTTCAGACCTCATATCAATATCAGAACTGTAATTCTTCATTTTATTCAACACAAATAACTTGTTAATTCTGTCACACGGTACACAGCCTTTGTTACATAATCAAAAAGAACTCAATCTCGCGGGCATAGTTATGCAGTGGATCGCGTTGTCAGGAGTTTTTACATGTATCGCTCCAGTCCTGAGGCAAAATTGGCTTGTCTCATATATGAATTATTGTAGGAGTTCATTATTGGTCCGGAGAGACCTAAAAGCGGGTCTGTATGATCTGAGCACGACCCAGAACGCACATGGGGCAGCGACATCCTGTTTCCCGAACAGTACACCTGTGAACCTCCCGGTGAGAAGCTTGACTGGGTGACCCCGGACAGGTGAGTAGGCGAAGCCGAGGAGGGGTACGTGTAGCTGGTTGTCATGTTTGAAGCGAGAGGTCCAGTGTTCCTGTTCAGCATGTTGCTCGTGGGATTTATCGGTTGTGTCTGAAAGCAGGTTGGGTCAGAGGTGGATACGGAACAGCTGGAGGTCATGGCATCCAAGTCTGCAGCACCCAGGCCGAGAGACTGTGCGTTGAGATCTCCTCCATTCTGCATCACTGTCTGCTGACTAATAATGTTATCGATGCTGAACATCCTGGTCTGGCCCTGCGTGACCCCGGCCGATGTCTGATAGTGATGCAGCATCGCCGGGTGCGGAGACCCAGTCAACTGAGACCCGTAGCCAGACGTTACACCCGGGTACAAGGCGTTGGGGTATGCCTGCCTACCCATAGGTGTGGGCGTAAAAGCGCTCGAGCTTTGCATGTACCCAGGATATGTGCTAACATCAGTCCGCTTGAAGCGCTTCCTCCGGCGCAAGAAACTCCCGTTGTCGAACATGTCCTCGGCGGCGGGGTCAAGCGTCCAGTAGTTTCCTTTACCGGGCCTACCTGGCTCTCGCGGGATCTTCACAAAACAGTCGTTGAGGGTGAGGTTATGCCGTATGGAATTTTGCCACTTCTTGGAATTCTCGCGGTAAAAGGGAAAGCGTTCCATGATGAACTTATAGATGCCGCCTAGAGTGAGTTTTCTCTCAGGTGAATTGGCGATGGCCATTGCTATAAGCGCGATGTAACTGTAGGGAGGTTTACCTCGCTGCACTGGCCTTTTCCTCCGCCGGCTGCCAGTGGCGGGCAGATGTTCTTCTGTTTGACCCAATGAAACCCCTTCCTCCCTGTCTGTATTTGGACTGCTGCCCCGAGGCTCGGCTTTGATGAGAACACCATCCTTGGTTCGGGCTTGGTGGTTCAGCGCTGGAGGAGGAAGAGGAATCGGGGAGTCCAGGCTCACGTTGGGAGACACCACCACTGGACTGCCTGCCTCGGCTGGCGAGTGCTGGGACTCTGCCGTCATGTTGCACATGCCCGTAAAGTATGAAAAACTTGCAAGATTCATAAAAGTTGTCTTTTAAACTTTTAGGAT
The DNA here is from genome assembly GCF_936440315.1 of Barbus barbus. NCBI lineage: Eukaryota > Metazoa > Chordata > Actinopteri > Cypriniformes > Cyprinidae > Barbus > Barbus barbus. Next base: position 20,228,212 of record NC_136757.1, read on the forward strand.
TGTCAGAATTGTAAAATTCATTCAGCGTGCTCACTAAACAGGGTGTAAAAATGTTGACAATAATAAAAATAAGCGTGCGCCCAGCTGTAGATTAGAGAGGTGTTTGTCTAACCAGGTGAGTGAGTCGGGGAGAGTTTTATAGAGCGGGCGGAGTGACGACACGGGCCGCCTCATGACGATCGATTGGGTGACAGTTCTGCCCTCACTAACAAAGAATGCCAGGTCAGAAAATCAACGTTAAATGCATTTTGGACGGATGAATTTGTATATTTGACAACTTATTATTTAAAAGACATACCTATCTATCTGATTAACTTGATTAAGCACCAAAATTATATATAAAAAGAAGTTAAACACGGGGAAAAGTTTTCTAACCTAGCTTTTTCATATTTTAGTATGAGCTGTCATTAAGAGTTTCCGCTTCTGTCCTTCAATGAAGACAAAAAGGAAGTAATAGGCTACTTGTGACCTTATATGGAATATACATTGTGAGATATCATACAAGGCAAAGTGGCTTATAGCTTCCACTGACTTGGGGGTCTTAAGAGCAAGACCCCTAAGTCAGGTTAAATACCTACTAAATATTGTAAGCTGAACAGTTTCATATGGCTTTCTTCACATCACAAAGATCTGGAACATTATGAATGTGTATACTCAATTTGTTGATCATGTTTGTTCACTATAAAAAAACAAAACACCATTATGATATTGTTGTTGTTTTTTTTAACTCTGCATACATCTCTTTAAAGTGTAACAATTTCTGCCAGTATACTCTTTTCAATTAAATGTAAAGTGGCCACAAAGTAAACATTTCTCTGCAGGTTGTCACTTTTGCATCACTTTGATTTGAGGCTAAATGTTTTACAGTGCAAAAAAGTCACAGACCGCTCACTGCAAGTTCTATCTTTGATCTCTCGCTCTCATAGTTTGCCCAGGGTTCACTGTGTATCCAGCACAGAAACAACACACAGAAAGGCTGTAACAGACTCCCCAAACTACCTCTCAATCCACCAATTGAAAAATAAAAACAGGCCTTTAAAAACAGCAATTAAGCTGTGAAAGCTTTACAGAATGTTAAAAAAAATACTGCTGGTTTATTTGTATTCTCCAGACTGAGACTAAAGAGAGACAGGTGTTAATACAGCATCATAGCACTCAACATCAACTTCTCACCCAGGATTTTACTGATCGGATTACAGCAAGACAATAATAGCATGCACACAGAATTCTCATCAGCTTTAAAAGAATAGTTTAACCTATCAGGAATTACTAAGGCTTTGCTTTTCAACACAAAGGATCTGTCAGGAGGTAGAAAGTCATCTTGCACCTTTTCACTCTCAGCCTATGCCTAAAACTCAAAGTAAGTTTTCTAACCAAACAACCCATAAACAATTTAAAACAGGTAAGTGTATGTATATTTGGGATCGGAGTTAGCAAAAAAAAAAAAAAAAGTTATATGAACAAGAGGGAGAAACTGGACAGATCGTATTCAGCTCTGACTGATAAGAAATTGCAGGATGAATAAGACCAGAGTCATAAGCCATAACAGCATTCACCCCTGCCCAAAGCACAAAGCATGCGGCGGCCCCAGCCCCTCCCTGCGCCCAGACGCGCTAAGCCCAGCTAGCCGAACAGAGCGGCTGGCTAACAGCTTCAGACAGGCGTGGGATCAGGTCTGTATCCAAGCAGGATCTGCCCCTAGTGCTGCCAGGTCAGGCAGACAAACAAGGGCTACAGCCAGGAAACAGCCCCTCCTCCCCCGCACCCTCATCCAGCAGCCCCAGGGCCTACCATCTCATGGTAATCCCCGTAATATTACTCTCTTATCACACACACACCAGAGATACACAATCTGCCAACTCTTGAAAAAGTGTTGTAATAAATTCTACTTGGTTTATAATGCTTATGGGTCTGGATGAACATATGCACACTGTGGTACCCATTATATCATGACGAGTCTCCAACAAGTGAATATACAGTAAAATAGCATTGTTTCACCCCTAGGGGCATTGTTTGAGGTTGCATTGAAGTAAATGGACAGTTAAGATTTAATGTCCCAGGAGCTATTAAAGTAGAATACATGTCTGTTTCCCATTAATTTTATGCAACCTCAAGCAAAGGCTCAGGGAAAACTTTCCTGTGTTATTTGGATACCTAAAGGGTAGTTCACCCAAAAAGAACAATTCTTTCATCCTCTACTCACCCACATGCCCTTCCGAACCTGTATTTTTTGTGTAGACAAAAAAATGAAATGCAATGAAACAGTTGATACACATGCCACAGAAGAAAAAGAGTCATAGGTGTGTAAATTATAAGATAATTACATAAGACATATACATATTAAGACAATTACATATAATTATAAGATAATATATTTTGCAAACAAATCAGGACCATTTCTCAGATCCAACTTCACTTTTGTGAAATGTTTTGCTTTAAAAATGTGCTTATGCTATAATTCTTTAAAATATATTTCACATGGGTTGATATTTTGTTATTTAATGGCATTCATAAATTTCATTTTTATTAATTTATTTTTGTATAGAAAAAAATGCATATAAGGAAATGTAAAAACAGAAGAAAAAATCATGCAGGTATGGAATCACATGATAGGGAGTAAATGATAACAGAATTTTAATTTTTAGGTGAATTTTCTTTTAAAATGGCATTGCATTAAAATATTAAAACAAATTGCATTTGCATACAAGTTCTTTTCTCCGAGCTAACTTTTGTGAAATGCTTGAAAAATGTGCTTGTGCTATCATTCTTAAAACATTTCCCTTGGGTTGATATTTTGTAATTTAATGCAAGGACATTCATACAATTCTAAGTGTTCCACACATTATGAAGCCACGAATGCCTATGAATACATGTCCCATAACTCACCTAATTCTAACCCCATAATCTATGCAATTATTTTTCATGTTGGAAGAGATGTTTGAAATTTAGCTTGGTGTCCACCTCTGCTATATCTGTCAGAAGAGAAAGAGAGAGAGAAAGAGAAAGAGAAAGAGAAAGAGAAAGAAAGAGAAAGAGAGGTGAAGGAAAAGAGAGAGGGAGAGAGAGAACTGCTGAGTAAACACTTGGAACTCATTCATTTGCACACTGGCTCCAGGCAGGGCTGGGGTTTGAGAGGGGGTGTATGAGAAAAAGAGAGAGAGAGAATGAAAGAACGAGAGGGAACTAGAGAGGGAAAAGCGAGAGGGAGAAAGAGCTGCCCCTTTTCTTACCCAAGCTCATCAAGTACGGGCCAGGGCTCCTGAAAACGGCAGGATTAGTGGAGGGCCGGGGCTCGGTCAGGTCGGCTCAGCTCACATCACTCCTGTACTGCACGCTACGTTGCTTCGCTAAAGCACTCCAACATGGTTCTCACAGAAACACACACACACACATACACAAAGACACAATGCTCGCACAAGCATGCGCCACACATAGGTCACTGACATTCTCGGCACAGAACAGCTTTATCATTTACTGTAACTCTTGACACATCAGCGTCCACAACACCACATACATACAACTTCATTATAGCGAAAATATTTTTCTTTTTCATCTGGAAATGATAATATTTAGTCTTCTGGCAGACCTGTTGATATCAGTAGGATGACTTAAAATGTCTTCACAAATCAGTTTTGACTTATTTTTAGACCACATATATTAGTCAAAAATGTATACAAACACTTTTAACATCTACATGTCGTAATTTCTATCTCGTAGAACACCATTCAAATAATATTATGAGGGTGCAACACTAAAAATTAGAACATGATTTGTTTGTAGGCTTCCAATGGCGCCCTCATGTTGTTTCAAACCTGTATGAGTTTCTTTCTTCTGTTGAAGACAAACGAATAAATTTCGAAGAATGGTGGTAACCAAACAGTTGCTGGTAGCCATTGACTTCCATAGTATTTTTTTCTGTACTATGGAAATCAATGGCCACTAGCAACTATTTGGTTACAAACATTCCTCTTAATATCTTCTTTTAAGATCAACAAAAGAAAGAAACTCATAGAGGTCTGGAACAACATATGGGTGAATAAACGATGTGCAAATTTTAATTTGAGTGAACTATCCCTTTAAGGAACATGCACTGGTAGATCTTATCAACAAACTCTTAATGACAGTGCTTAGTGATTTTGAGCTTGGGGTCTGCAGCCATGCACAAAGATGAGAACACTCTCACTAGCACAAACATGGTCGCATGGTCATATACTCATCAGAAATCAGTTTCCCTCCCTTTTTTCTTCTCAGTTATCTTATCTGAAAGTGTTGCGAGATATTTAGGGGTTAACTATCAGGGCTATTTCACAAAAAAAAAAAAAAAAAAAAAAAAAAAAAAAAAAAAGAATTTGTTCATTTTAAAGCTGTATGACTCTCTTTGATGTTTTGAAGAACTTTATGGTCTAAATGATATTGGACCCTACTGACTTTCAGTATATGGATTGAAAACATTTAGCAGAATATCTTCTTTTTTGTTCCACCAAAGAAATTATTTATTTTAGAACCATCCCTTTAATATCTGTTAATTGCACCATACCATTAATGTTGTGGTATGTTGTGCCAAGGTCAGCTCTCATTAATAATAACTTGTTGCATTTAAATAAAAAATAAATGTTTTGTCGTGTTTAAAACAGATATCACTAATAAGACAAAGTAAAAATCTACCAATAGGCTCTCTGCTTGTGTTATAAATAATCTCTGTTTGTACAGTGCAGACTTCAGAATGACCACATCATGACTTATGAGAAAAAAACTAATTTAAATAAAACAAAAATAGCATCATAACATGTCGATTATTCACCCACAGACATAAGAAAACATTTTAGAAAACTGGACCTGATAGGTGTGAAACAGTTTACTCTCCTTCGGTGGTATTTACTGTAGGTTTTGATGGGTTTGTTGATTCTCCGATCTGTTGTTCAGAGCAGGAAGTGCCCGGAGCAGGCAGGAGATTCCTGAAGCGTTAGTTGGCCCAGACTGCTGACTGACCGACTGACTAAATGTGTCTGGGTCTATTTAGAAGCAAAAGGGGCTTTTGGAAGTTCTTAAGTGTCCTGAAGCACTACAGAAATTATTAAATAAATATGGTTAAATATAAAAAAATAACAGTTTAATTAAATTTTTGTTAGTTTTTTTTAAATCTGAGATTGAAAATAGTGTAAAATTAAATTCAACTGTTAAATACAACTGTTGTTCATCTAAAAATAGACAGTAAGATCCACCAATAAAATTCAGCGGAAAAAAGTGAGCAAGTGAGGCCACAAGTCTCTGAGATGAGAGAAAGAGACAACCGCAAAGACACAAGGACCTTCTGTCTTACTCCAGTTTTATCTTTCAACAAACACTTGCCCTTGTCTACTCTGCTCATAGCCTGAAAAAAAAAAAACCTGGTACAAAACTTTGGCTAGATTAAAAAAATAAAAATTGACTTTCCAGATACATTCTTTTGTTAGTACAAAGTACAGATGCTTTCATTTAATTCAACCTCAAAAAATAGACCCAGATGTGACAATATTTGACTGTAGAACAAGTGTCGGTGTCAATGTTACATTTTTTTTTTTTTTTTCCCATCTCAGAAAATGTTCATTATCAAACAGTAGGCTGAATCATGTGAAAGGATTGAATGTAATTAGCCTGAAAGTCTGGCAGGAGCCGTGGTCTCCAGGAATCTGTGATGTAGCGGAGCATTGAATAGTGATGAGAGATGGAGCTTCAGCATCTCCAACCTTTCATTACATCGAGAAAGACAGAGAGAGAAGGGAGAAAGAGGAAGACAACGTATCACATACACATCTAGGCCTACATTCAGCTGACGCTCACAAACAGGGCCTGCATCAACACACACACACACGTTACTCCTCTTTTATCTTTATGACATTTCATTAAAGCAGAAAGGTCAGATACAAACAGGTTTCTGATGAGTTCCTCACCTTCTGTGCTCCTCCCACAATTCACCCAGTACCACACACACACTTTCTGTGTCACCTTAAGAGACACCAAGCAAACCAGTGAACATTCTATTCACATCATTAAATACTCAGATGTTTTTAGGGATTCCCTCGTTCTGCTCCACAGCCCCGGTTTCCTCTAGATTACATGGATTTAAGTATTTTGTTGTACTGTTTACTAAAGGAGGATTCTCATGCTTGTTCCTCCACTGAGTCACATTACACGATCTGAATAGGTGCTAAAGTGGTCTAGACTTGCTCAGCAAAGGACAGAGAAGGCCTGGATTATTTACCCACCCATGTAAGGATTACAGACCATTTTAACCTGTCCATTAGCGCTGGGCCATCTCAGACAGACAGGCTACATGACAGACTCTCTTTCTCCCATTCTCTTTTTTCACCTGAGCTCTAATCCGCTCCACCAGAAGTCTGATCTGATAGAACCGAAGACTTCTGCTCATGCCCATGCTCTTATTCTTGACTGCTTACTCTCTTGTTCTTTCCATTGCCATTTTGACCCCAAGCTAGATTCAGAAATACAAAATAGCCACGAATATGCATCACAATCATACATGTGCCATATGGATGAAGGTAGCAGAAATGCTGACATATTTTACAGAAACGTTTTTCTGCCTTAAATCCAAAGACTTTAGCCACGTCTACGTTACTAGAAGATCCGAGCAGGTGCCAAAATTGACGCGCATTACTCAGAAGCAATGTCTCCCTCTTCTGGATATTGTGGTAAATGCAGAATGTGCCGATACAGAGATGGTAGCAGAAAATACAAAAATACTTTAAAAAAAAATAATAATAAAAAAAAAAAAGGAAACAGGATCAATTTTCCAATGTCAATATAGGAAATTAATGTTTTTTTGTTGCAGTTTTGTTTTTGGCATGTTTTCTATGTGTGCTCCCTAGTGTTATGAAAGACCTTAAACCAGACTGTGTGACTCATAACTCATACTACATATGACAATGTTTTCATATTCAAGTCACATGCCTACTGGTATAAAATGAGGAGAGGTCGACATCTAAAAGTTATTTTTTATTTTAATCTCTCTACCTCGCTTTGTCCGGATGTTCATGTTTCTTGTGGCAGATACCGGGACTCTGCGCATTAATTCGGCTTTAGAAGAACGAGCTGGGAGCGCAGACAGTCATTAACATTCATCCGTTAAACTGACGCTTTTATGCAACGCGAAAAATAAGGGATTTATTCTAAGCAGGCAGTCGATTGTCATTCTCGTTTAATCTGTCAAGTTTGTACTTTACTCCGGGTGAATTCAGATTCACTAAATCACCATCATCTTCTTCTGACCTCACACTAATTTAACAAGATCCCAGCCAGTTTTCACAGTGATGTCGCCCTGACGGATAAATCTGACACGAGATCGGCCTTAGTGACGACAGTCCATCTATGCCGGTTGTCATGGTTACACGGAAAGCCATCAATTAAGAAGCGGAACAAGTCTCTCGCGCTGTATAATCTCCCCTGTAGCTAATATGTAAGAGAGAAGAGGAGGTCAATATGGATCAAAGTTACAAAAGGTAATTATTATTTTCAGTTCTCGAGCGAAAATGTAGCTCTTAAAGTCCGTGGTAAAACTGCCTTTTGAATCTGAAGTAGCCTATATAGGCTATATTATGAAGTACAAAATATTTTCATACAGCATATTATATTCAAGGCACACACTCACAGAGTCTTAAGGCTTACGGCTCTTTTGAGTTTTTTTTTTTTAACAAAATAAGCTTGTTTAGACATATTGGAGACATGTAAATCTAAAATAAAAGAGTATTTTGTCAATCAAACGTCCGTTATTTTACTGATTCTAGCGCTCAAGCAGTGCACTGTTGCTATAGCAACTTCGCGCAATGATTAACATGTAATCTTACTTTTGTGATTACTGTAACGTGCGTTACACATTTATACACTATACTTAAATAAAAGTAACATTTTTAAGACGCCTATACCCCAAACTTTTTATTTATTTGTTCCACTTTTACATAGATCAGCCTATTCGTGTCACAAGGATCAAATAAATTAGAAGGGACCTTGTTCAACACTGATTATATATTCATGCATAACTTTTAATATAGGATACTATTACTAAAGAATTACGATTTTTAGACTACACGTTTTTCATATTCAGCAACAGGTCCAAACTCTGGGTATCAATCTTGAGTCAAGCAGTCATTATATTATTATTGCTCTGTAAAGTTATTTCTGGTTTTGATTAACGGAGAACCGAAGATGATGAACGGCGTGTAGCTACGCGACGAGGACTAAAACGTGCCCTGGTACTCCCACGCGCCTCTGATCATTCATTCAGCACCACAGCAACCGAACAGCGACCGCGGTGTGCACGCCAACAACGGAGATGGGAACGGTTTATTTTAAAAGCCGTACAGTAGTCGTTTTGTCAGCGCGTATTATTGCGGTTTATCCACTCTCATCTGGACGCCTCTCGTGTTAATATGTGGACGCCTGTTTACTGAAGGAATACACGCTATAACGGAGCGTCAAATGTGATTTGATCGAGAGCAACGCTCCGCTGAGTAACATACTTTTTCTCTCGTTTCTCTTCTGTCGTAAATAATGAAACACTTTGAAATTGTTTGTTGTTCCGAAAGCGCAACCATCAATCGAGAAAAACAGAATCGCGACCACCTCTCGTCGAGGCGAGCGGTCCGCCACACCTGACTGTTTTTCTGCCTCCGGTTGTGACATGAAAACTCGGACCAGAAAGAAACGGATGAAAGGGCGAAGAGCTGCAAAAGTCCATGTGGATTTGAAAGGGAACATATCAGACTGAAGTGGGAGCCCGGAACAATCCACAAGTCCGATCGCGACTGACAATCACAGACATGGGCACGCCAAAGATCAAGAGATGGTCGGAGGTCTTGCAACCTGTTGTTGATCCCGAATAGACAGAGATTTGATCTTGATTAAATCTAAATGCAATGACTTGGGGAGGGGGAGAGAAAGACATGCTTTTGATAGATTGATGTCATGTTTATTGATTTGCGTTTCTTAATTCAAATACATTTATTAATTTGAGGAGCAACTACATTGGGCGCCTGGACTGGACATGAGCTTAGATTGGCGCGTTTTTTAGGGAATATAAAAGTATCTTTATATTAGGGAAAAAACACCCTTCAAGGTTGGTTGGTTACCCTGATTCTGACCCTCTCCAGCCATGGGTTGCCTTCAGAGTGTCGCCTGCAAACCCCGAATTAAACGCGAGAACATCGTTGTTTACGACGTCTCTGCTACTATTGACCACTGCCCGACAGTGATCGAGGAGAATTCACCCATAGTGCTCCGCTACAAAACTCCGTACTTCAAGGCCTCCGCCCGGATAGCAATGCCGCCGATCCCTCGAAACGAGGCTTGGATGGTGGGTTGGATTCAAGCGTGCACTCAAATGGAATTCTACAACACTTATGGAGATCTCGGCATGTAAGCATATATAGTTTTATGACTTAGTCTTGACCATAAACACACATCCTGATCTAAAATTAGAGAAATTTAGCCACTGAAAAGAAATCACTTATGCCAAATAAGGATGTTCAAGATTACTTTTTTTTTTAAAGCTAGAAATGCTAGGAAAAAAGTGCCAACTTCTTAGAAAATATAACCTTTGAGTCCAGGTTTCAGACATTTACAAAACGGTTTATAGGCTAACCAACAATAATCAACTCCAAAAACGTCAAGTAGTGTAACCATCAATGATCAAACACATTTTAAGTCATGATTCATGAATATCAAGAGTTACCTTAAAGTTACACAATTTTTCCTGAACAAAAAGTTTTTAATTTTTTCATAAAAAGTAAAAATCCCCGATTTAAAAAATTAGTTTAATTTCTTTAAAAAAATTATGATCAGTGTTATGTTGTGGTGACTTTGATTAGATGAACAAAAGTTATTTATATTAAATTATTGAAAATTATTTTTTAAAGTAATAGACGAATAAAACAACACGCCGAACCATTTCTATTGTCCAGAATTTCAGCCCTTTGATTAAATTTTTTGCCTTTTTTCTAATTCTCAGGAAAGTATTTTTTACTTTAAGCCAAATTTAAAAAAAAAAAAATCTATTTAAATTAGAAATTGAAAACAAGTTCATTATAGAAATGGATTTTTAATGTATTTTAGAATATGTCATTTAAAAAAAAAGTCACTGACCCATCCGTCACTCATTAATGAGAGTAAATTTTTCATTTATATGTGGCACTTTGCTTTACACCATTTGAAGACATAATTGAACAAAGGATAACTTCAGTGCACCAGTGATTTATATTCACAGATAGTATGCATACATCAGCTCAGTGCCTGAGGGTAGGAGTGTTTGCACCTTCATCAGTCACCGCTCTTTCATTTATACTCCCACAAATGAGTTTCACAGCCTGTCACTGGATCAGACGGGGAGAGGCAGCGGATAAAAACAGAATAGCTGCTAGGAAATATCAGCGTGGTGGTGCTAAACAGAGTTTAGTATCGCAGGCGAACGCAATTACGTGCTCACTGCCTAATCTACAAATAAAGACAGAGCAGGAGAACAAGATAGAGACATTCTCACACCCACCCACAAGCCCTGTGACGCGTGATGTGGGCCCTTCTGATGCTGCCTGGGGGGCCTGTCTGTGTGGAGGTGTGGACATGTGTGTGGGGGTGTGCATTACTGCCTGAGCGGGTGGTTGCGTGGGGTTTTGTGTGACACAGATGGTGCCATACCGAAGAAGAAATGCCAGCGTCGGGTCATACCTAACAACACCCAGCCACATTAACATCCTCTCACACTGAGTCATTTTACACTGGCAGCTGGGACCCTGATAATGAATGTCATCCTTAACCCCAATTATCATTTGTACACTTGTACTCTCCATCTTTTTACACTTATACAGTGGTAGCCAAAATTATTAGAACATTAGTATTTTGACCAGGTAAAATTTTTTCTATCTTTTGCTGTAGTGTGTCAGTAGGAAATATGAGTTTACATTTCCAAACATTAATTTTGCCATTAACTGTAATAATACAGTGAGATTTTTGTTTGCAAAAGGAGTCTGACAACAGCCAGTGCTCCACACAGAGATCTGATCTCATCATTGTCTAATCTGTCTGGAACGATACGAAGAAACAGAACAAACTGAGACAGAATAAATCCAGAAGATCTGTGGCAACATCTCCAAGGTGCTTCAAGAAACCTACCTGCAAAGCTACAGTACTCTTAAAGGTTTTAGGCACTTGTGTAAAAATGCTGTAAAATGAGGATGCTGTAAAAAAGAAATGTCAAATAGATTCTTTATCAATTAACTTTTATTAACTAAATTAAATCAACATTTGGTGTGACCATCCTTTGTGTTTAAAAGCAGCTTTTGCCCTCGGTGCTCTTGCGCATAGTTTTTCCAGGTAGCTTTACAGGTAAGTTTTGAAGTCGTGACGTATTGTCAAGTATGGTGACCCATACTCGAAATTGGTGCTCTGCGTTTAACCCATCCAAGTGCGCGCACACACACAGCAGTGAGTAGTGAACAAATGCACAAACACACACCGTGAACACACACCCGGAGCAGTGGGCAGCCATGCTGCGGCGCCCGGGGAGCAATTGGGGGTTCGGTGCCTTGCTCAAGGGCACCTCAGTCGTGGTATTGAGGGTGGAGAGAGCGCTGGACATTCACTCCCCCCACCTACAATCCCTGCCGGCCGGGGACTCGAACCCGCAACCTTTCGATTACGAGTCCGACTCTCTAACCATTAGGCCACGACTTCTCTTGAAGCATCTTAGAAATGTTGCCACTCCTTGTGCAAACAAAAAATCTCACTGGATCATTATAATTAAATGGCAAAATTAATGTTTGGAAATGTAAACTGACATTTTCTACTGACACACTACAGCAAAAGATACAAATAACTGACTTAAAACCATTTTTTAGCTAGTGAAAATTCTAGTGTTCTAATAATTTTGGCCACCACTGTATATTCAACAGCACACCTTTGTTTGTTTAACCTCTAAACGTTAATTTCCACAGGTCAAGCTGGGAGCTTCCAGAGTTACGAGAAGGACTGGTGAAGGCCATCAGCGACTCAGACGGCTTGAGTTACCCATGGTACGGAAACACGACTGAAACTGTGACCATCTCCGGCCCCATATCCAAACCGTCACGTTTCACTGTCAGCATGAACGATAACTTCTACCCTAGCGTAACATGGGCCGTACCAGTGAGCGAGAGCAATGTGCCTTTGCTCACGTGGATCAAACGCGACCAGAGTTTCACCACTTGGCTGGTGGCTTTGAATATGGCCACACAGGAGAAGATCCTCCTGCAGACAGTGAAGTGGAGGATGAAAGTGGACATCGCTGTGGACCCCTCCAAGCCACTGGGCTCTCGAGCAAGACTCACTGGCCGGGTGCACCAGGACCAGCCCAAGGTGTTGACCCATATGGAGCCGATCCCGCTTAACGCTTTGGGTAAACCCAATGCTAATGACGCACAAGTGCTAATGTGGAGGCCCAAGCGCGGACCGCCATTAGTGGTGATTCCCTCTAAGTAGCAGGTTGTGGCTAAACTTGAAGGTTTTTAAATCAAAATAGTCAATCTGCCTTATATCCACACTGCTGCCTTTAAAGAGATACTTGGTTCTTGAATAGCCTTCACTGTAAAAAAAAAAAAAAAGTTGCGCCAACTTAAAATTTTAAGGCAACCAGCTTCAGTAGAGAACTCAAAAATCTGCTGAAGCTGGTTGCCTTAAACTTTCAAGTTGGCTCAACTTTTCTTTTTTTTTCTTACAGTGTTGGAGACACTTAAAGAGACAGTTCATTAAAAAAATAACAGTCAGATTTGGAAAAATTTGGACCAGTCAGATTTGGAAAAATTATAGTTTGGGTGAACTGTCCCTTTAATTTGATATTGACATTTGCCTTAAATCCTCAGACTCAAGTACAGAAGAAGAAACCATACTTCTGCTCTACAAAAGGGATTCTGCACCAAAAAATAAAAATCCTGTCATAATTTACTCACCTTCATGTCGTTCCAAACCTGTATGACTATTTTATACATACACACTCACTGGCCACTTTATTAGGTACACCTGGCTAGTACCTGTCACGGTGCACACAGCAGGGAGGAACAAGGAACACGCATACGAGGATGTAAACTCAAATAACATATTTACTAGACATCAGGCAGGGCAAGACAAGGCAGACACTGACAGGGACACCGGGGAGTAACGAGTAGACCAGACAAAATGGCACAACACAGACAGGACTATAAATACACAGGTAAATTAACAGACAGGGCTGGATTCGAATAAACTACTAATGACATGAAACGAGAACAGGAAACAAACCAAATATGGGCACAAGAGGCAGGAACACATGACACACACACAACAGTTCTCTTACAGTACCGGGTTGGACCCTCTTTTACCTTCAGAACTGACTTAATTCTTCATGGCATAGATTCAACAACGTGTTGGAAACATTCATCAGAGATTTTGGTCCATATTCATTTTGGTCCGCAGTTGCTCCAGATTTGTTGGCTGCACATCCACGATGCGAATCTCCCGTTCCACCACATCCCAAAGGTGCTCTATTGGATTGAGATCGAGACTGTGTGGAGGCCATTTGAGTAAAGGGAACTCATTGTCATGTTCAAGAAACCAGTCTGAGATGATTTGAGCTTTGTGACATGGTACATTATCTTGCTGGAAGTAGCCATCAGAAGATGGGTACACTGTAGTAATAAAGCAATGGACATGGTCAGCAACAATAGGCAACTTTTTTCCATTCTTCTATTGTCCAATTTTGGTGAGCCTGTGCGAACTGTAGCCTCCGTTTCCTGTTCTTAGCTGACAGGAGCGGCACCCGGTGTGGTCTTCTGCTGCTGTAGCCCATCTGCTTCAGGGTTCGACGTGTTGTGCGTTCAGAGATTGTATTCTGCATACCTTGGTTGTAATGAGCCATTGGAATGTATTCTCTAAAAAACGAGCCATTTGAACGTGGAACAACCATTCCACGTTCAAAGTCACTTAAATCACCTTTCTTCCCCATTCTGATGCTCGGTTTGAACTTCAAGTCGTCTTCACCACATCTAGATGCCTAAATGCATTGAGTTGCTGCCATGTTATTGGCTGATTAGCAATTTGTGGTACTAAGCAATTGAACAGGTGTACCTAATAAAGTGGCCGGTGAGTGTATATATAGTCTGTTATTTTCTTATCAATACAATGGAAGTCAATGGGCTCCAATGTTGTTTGGTTCCCAGTATTCTTCAAAAATTTCTTATGCAGAAGAAAGAAATGCAGCCACATGAAAGTAAATAAAATGACAATTTTTTTTTTTTTGTCTTTGGGTGGAGTATCCCTAAAAGGCTGTTGAAATCACAGACAATTCAACCATTCACAGATTACTTGGCTCCAACATTTTCTTTTAAAAGTTCTCTGTATGTGTAAAATGTCTGAGCTACATAGAAGCCAGTCTTGCTCAGGCAGAGCAGCAAGCTTTACATCCTAATTATAGATGCACAATGTTGCAAAACAAAAGAAGCAGTTGTGCATGAATGTACAACTTCAGAAGGCCTACATCTGAATTCAGCATTGCCTTTCAGCTCAATCAGCTTTGCTGAAAGTTCATTTTGAAGGCAGCAGAAAGCTTTAACCATCAGACATGTTTGCTATTCAGCACTGCATAATTTAAGTAAGAAGAGATGTAAGACTTAATTCCACTGAGCATAACCTGGACTGTGAATACCGCTGCAGTGGAAATGAGGGAACTTCGGCTGCTTAAATTTCTATGCTCTAAGCTGAAGAATGTCTGGAGCGGTCTACTAATTCACTCTTCTGCTCACCTGGGAGTGAGGGAATCGAGGGAGGGCAAGAAAGAGATTTGAACAGTGCTGCAAACACCAACTCCCACCGCTACTCATTAGAGAGGTGAAAACCATCCGGACCTTCCTACTGAGATAAACACACATCCAGACACAAAAGCACAACAAACACTCAACTGCCTTGAGTCCTGCGCCTGCACAAATTACAGTGGAGTGATTGTTTGATTATCAAAAATGGATCCAATCAGTTCGCTTTAAAGCATTAAAACCACTGGATTTGTATAAACTGAATTCATGATGCCATATGGGATTGCAGGCTTCAAAAACGACCGCTGGTCATCAGAGGCCACTGTAGAGTTTATTGATTTTGAGGTTCACTGTGTTCTGAAGGACTGGGGCAGCTAGAGTTGTCTTGACTGTAAAATATATTTGCCTTTTTAATTAATTACCTTTTTCAAGCTGTGACTGCATGCATTGTTTTTACACATTTAGAAAAAAATGCCAAGCCTTTTCTTTTCAATTTTGTGCTGCCCTGGTGAAAATGTGTGTATTGTTTGATTTATTATTACTCCACACCAGATACTAATATAGCTTCACACATAGTGCAAAGTCACTTAAAAAATAAAAAAATAAAAAAGCACTTCCTTGCATATATAACAGAGTAACTCAAGTATTCTTTGTTGCCTGGTGACAGAGGTAATCTGTAAATTAACATCCCACAAACTGACTGGCTGGCATCATCTTAAGTATTGTTATCATTTTCATTATAATATAAAAGTTTACATTCTATTCATAAGAGATTCCTTATTCCCTCAATTTCTACAGCACAGAAACTAACCCAGCAACTCAATCTATTAAAATAGCATAAAATATTTTTTAGGACTTAAGCAGTTTGAATGATGACACAAAAATACAGTGATACAACGACCCCCTTAGTAACATCCATTGCAGAGATTCAAGTTTCATTTGTGGCAAATTACTGCAGGCCACTGTTGCGAATCAAAAGCAGCCATTGTCCCTTGAAGATGAACGGATATTAAATGGCCATGAAAAGCCGCACAAGTTTTGTGCTCAAGGTTCAAGTCCTAATTGTCCAAAAAAAGGTCTCAGCGCATCCAGCAACATTTGAAAATGGCACGTTATGAAGTGTTTTTAATCCATCACCCATTAATGTGATCAGCGCCGACTAATGTTTTTCACATAAAACGTGATTTTCACTGAAACCAGAGCATTTTTCCCCAGTGTGCTTCAGCTCAGCACTGCACAGCAGTGGCCCAGCCTGTTATCCAACCTTGTATCGATCCTTTTTCCCCCGCTCTCTACGCCTCCTCTCCTCTTCTCGGTCCTTCCACTCATTTCATCCTTTTGTTCCACTCCACTTTCACCTCGTCCATCCCCTTTTCATGCCCTGCTTGGGTTGGGTGCCGGCTTGCTCTCATAACCATAGAGAAATGTCGCCATTATGACAAATACTGTGCCCAGGAAGAAAACACTGGACAGAAAAGAACAAGTGGGTTTTCAATTTTCATTTTAATAAAAAAAACTCTTTTTCTTTACTTTAAATTAACTGAATTTAAAACATTTATTGAACACAAGACACAAAAAAAATGTCCTTTTTACCTGGTAGGCTCAAAATCCTCAAGCCAGAAATATGAAATGAATGTGGAGAGGATAATTGAGAGTGATGTAGCAAAGCCTTTCAGTATGTTGTCAGCATACTTGATGACAGCAGCTATCACGAGCCCTCCAAGAGCCTGTGGGAAATGAAAAAAAAAGTCAATTTATATTGTTGCACATTAATGCGTTGTAGGGGAAAAGCTCTTGTGTTGCTTCCTGTTAGCTGTTGACGATGAAGCAATTATCAGTACTGACTCCCATGTAAACTTGTTTGCACTTCAGATGTCTTGTTCTAAAAAGTGTTCAAGCTCACCTGGAGAGCGACCACAATCCAGGTCAGCGTGTTGTAGCCCTGAAACATTCCGTGTTCTTGGACTCTGTCACCATCGTAGGCCAACATCCCGAAGATCCCAAAAATCAGGCCAAACATTCCTGCACACAGGAGACACAGAGGGCAAAACATTTAGTTGTGTTTTACATACAACAGCACTCAGCTATGGTTTTTTAAAAATAAATAGGATTACAACTTAGCTACAAGATATATTAATTATTAATTTATACACATATTTCAATTATTAATTTATAAATACATTTATTCTCCAATTATAATTAACAAATATGAAAATGAATTTAAAATCACAAACAGTAAATGAATGATTTTATCTGTAATACCATTCAAAAGCCTGCTGCATTTATCTGATCAAAAATACAGTAAAACAGTAATATTGCAAACTATTATTTGAATTTTAAATGTTTCTATTTTAATACATTTGAATGCATTTTATTTTGCATGATAGCAAGGCTATTTCAGTAGCCATTAGTTCAGTTACCATTTTTTTTTCCTTTTCAGGATTCTTTGATGAATACAAATTTCAAAAAGAAAAGGGAAAGGGAAGTGGTGTGTAGGCAAGTATGGTGACCCATACTCGGAATTTGTGCTCTGCATTTAACCCATCCAAGTGTACACAAAGTAGTGAACATACACCCGGAGCAGTGTTTATTTCAAATAGAAATAATTTGTACTACTATAAATCTTTTACTGATACATTCGATACATGTGTCCTTGCTCAATAAAAGCACTACTACTACAAAAAAAATAAATAAAAATCTTACAGACCTTAAACTTTTGAACAGTAGCTTATAAATGCAAAGTGAATAAATGAATGGCTCATTCGGAGAAAACTATAATAAACTTTGATATGATCAAATTATAGGTTATCAAATTATGTTAGCAGTCATTGAAGAACAGAGATGCTTTTTTGGCTCAGCTCATGATGAACAGAAGTTCACATTAGGAGGTGAATCACTACAGACGCTCAATTCACACATTGCCAGTTATAAATAAACCCTGCACTGAGATTCCACATGGCAAGGAGGAAAACACACACACGCATAAATATTAGCCTTAAGCTCCTGAATGTGACCTTAGACTGTTTTGTGCAAGGAGTTTGCTTGCTAAAAGCAATAAAACCTAGTTGTTTGAAATTTGAGATTGTCTCTCAGCAATACAGATTATATGGTTAACAGACTTCTAGTGTAAAAACAATCGTGGTTATGCGTGTCATAGTGCTTCATATTGTCAGTTAATTTTCACCTAAGCCGTGTGAAGTGTTAATTAGATCTGAACACTGACTTGTTTAGACTAAGGAAAAGCATCATATATTTTTGAACAGTCTAAAATCTGTGCCCTCTGTGAGAGGTTCTGATTACCCACAATTTATTGAATAACTTTATATGCAAAATCCCTCTAGTACAGCAGCTGGCAGGTGAGTCTGGCACGCAAAGGTGATCGGCTTTGTTACTTTTTAAACAATACTTTGCACTTAGCAGATGTTAAAAATGGCACTTCATGTTAAATACTGTAGTTTCCTGACCTGTGCTTTAGAAAAATTATATTTAATCTATTTAATGTTTTTTACATGGAAGGTGGTGTACAAATCTAATTTTAGTACCAAGCATATCATCAATGATCTTTAAAGCAAGATTCACTAAAAAGCTTTAATCTAGTTAAAGGAAGTTTACCCAAAATAAAATGCCAGCCATTCAAGATGTAGATGAGTTTGTTTCTTCATCGGAACACATTTGGAGAAATTTACCATTACATACTTTGCTCACCAAAGTGAATGGGTGCCACCAGAATGAAAGTCCAAACAGCTAATAAAAACATCACAATGACCCACAAGTAATCCTCACAACTCAAATCCATCAATTAAGGTCGTGAAGTGAAAAGATGTGTTTGTAATAAATAAATTCATCAAGGCATTTTAAATTCAAACGGTCACTTAAGGTGATAAAAGTCCATAATTCATAATATTGCTTTCTCAAGTGAAAAAGTCCATCCCTTGTTGTCTTCTAATATCAAAATCCATCAACATGTTTGTTTAATGCTGTTTATGACTTGTTTTCTCTTGATCTCTGCCTATTTCTCTCCTGATTCAGATGAGATGTTTTTTTCACTGGAGGAAACAATATTATCAATAGAGGACTCATATTTTAGATGGAAAGCAACAGTTTCAAGAAGTTTTTCACTTCACAAGACATTAATTGATGGACTGGATTTGTGTGGATTGTGATGTTTTTATCAGCTTTTTGAATTCTCAGTTTGACGGCACCCATTCACTACAGAGGTTCCATTAGTGAGCAAGTGATGTCATGCTACATTTGTCCAAATCTCTTTTGTTTTGATGAAGAAATAAACTCATCTACATCTTGGATGGCCTAAGGGTAGTAAATTTTCCATTTTCCTTACTTACCAAGCTGGATATTTCGGACCCAAACACTCTGCTTGGTCTCTTTAAGGATCTTCTCAAAGTAGACACCAGCAAACCCACTAGAGCAACAGGCTACCAACACAGCCACCAGCCCTACAAACTGTGAGCCTGCAGTCAGCTGCTCTTTCTGTGGGTCTGACGGGGAGTCTGCTGGCCACTGTCCAAACAAACAAGCATAAATTGCATAAATACATCAAAGACTATAACAAAGCTGAGTTTTTTTGGTAGATAAACTTTAATGAAGGTATTTTTACTTGTACAAGTGCAATGCCGGCCATAAGAATTAGCAGAGACAACCACTGGTACACCCCGAGCCTGCGGCCCAGCATAAAAACTGAAAACAGGGCTGTGGTCAGGATTTTCAACTGGTATGTCACCTAGAAGTGTACAAGACAAAAAAAAATATAAGAATGATAGCCATAAAAATAAGGCAACTAATGGATGGATAGTCACTTACCTGGTAGGTAGCTGCATCAAGGTTGGACAGTGCTAGGTAGAGCAGGTTATTCTGTAGCGTGTAGATCCCTGATGGAATCGCCAGCTTCAGTGTCTCTATAGGCTTGTGTACAATCTCCTGTCTCAAAATACTGCTTAGCGCTCGGCCGCTGTAACCTGTTTCACACAGACAGATTTTCATTTCAAATAAATGCTGTTCTTTTAAAGACAAAAATATTAAGCAGCATAACTGTTCTCAACACTGATAAGAAAACATGTTTCTTAAGCACCAAATCAGCATATTTGAATCATTTCTGAAGGATCACGTTACACTGAGATGCATTCAATAACATTTCACAATATTACCGTTTTCACTGTAGTTTTGGTTAAATAAATGCAGCTTTGTTGAGCATAAGAGACTTTTCAAAATCATAAAGATCATCTTTTTTTTTTTTTTTTTTACCAACCCCAAACTTTAGAATGATAGTGTATAATTCACCCAAAAAAAAAAAAACACTTCAGAAAATATCTATATCAAAAGGTACCAGGTTGATATTATCAGCACAGAAAAAGGAATCACTGGACTTAGAGGTATCAAATATTTGAAAAAGCACAATGTCAATTTAGAAATTCATGAGTAGAATTATACATTCTGTTTTGTTTTCTGACTGCAAATTAATTAGTAATCCACTTACTATTTTTGGGTGGACAGAAATTGTCTCCAATAATTTTTACACTATCTCTGTCTCCCATACAACTGTTTACTGCTGCACCATAAATTTAATTGTATTTTCTTCAGTCATGTTGGAAGGAACAGCAGGGGTTCATAAATTGATTAAAAAACTCGCAATAATTAAATAAAAAACATTTAAATAAATTATTTAAAGACTAAAAACAATCACAATAATACACTTAATAAAAATATATCTTATTTATTTACCTGCATGCCATGTGATCATTAACCAACATTCAAGAACCATAAACATGCGAATATGTTATTAAATTATTGAAATATGAATTTAAATAGAGACATTATAGTAGGGCTGCAAAATGATTAATCGCGATTAAACAAATTCAAAATAAGAGTTTGTTTACATACCATGTGTGTGTACTGTGTATATTTATTATGTATACATACATAATCGCATATCGCAAATACACACATTTTTTCAATATTTATATATACACACACACATGTATTTATACTTCTATATAATTTATATTATAAATATTTTATATATAAATCTAAAAAAAATTTGTGTGTATGTATGTATGTGTGTGTGTGTATTTATATATACATAAATATACACAGTACACACGCATATAGTATGTAAACAAACTTTTATTTTGAATGTGATTAATCATGATTAATCGTTTTACAGCCCTGGGGACATTTGAATAAAATATTTTGTAACTTCTTACTTTCATCAGATGTTGTTTAGTGTAGAAAGGCGAGTACCATAAAACTTTTGGAAGTAAATCCCAAAGCAAACAAACTATGCAAAGCAACTACTTGTCCCACACATCTCACAAACTTTAAATACACAGACACATTGAATTTCTCACTGCTTTCACAGTCACTAACAGAAATGTGAATGACTTTCTAAGAACTATAGTCTGACTACATTAGTACTATGGTGCTTTCAGGAAAAGTTATCAAAAACAATCTCAAGGATGAAGCAAGCCCCATGAAACTCACTATGATCTTTGAAGACAAGCCCCACACAGGTGAGGATCTTGAGGAACTCTGCCACCACCACGGCAGAGGAGGCCAGGTAACGGGGCCCGTCGCCCTGCAAGGTGCGGGAGTAACGCATGGTGAGCACCAGCGACGTGGTCTGGAACACCAGAATCCCCAGAGAGAGGTACTTCAGCTTGGCTGATGCCATGATGACAGCCTCTCACAAGGAGACCACGATGGACTGGGGTGACATGAGAAAGAAAGGGGCAAAGAGCAGACAGATGTTGAAATACAATGTTGTCCCAGCTGGGTCTGACAAGCAAGCTGCTCTGTAAACATTAATGGCCATAAACAACAGCTATATATGGTCTTTAACCAAGAAATCATATTAACCCTGCAGTTTACTAAATTTAGGACATTTAAAGGGATAGTTCACCGTCAAATGAAAAGTATCTCATGATTTATTCAAACTTTAATCGTTGAGTGGAAAGACAAATTGACACCATGGTCACCATTCAGTTACACTGTATCTTTCTCTATACAGTGGAAGTCGATGGTGACTGAGGCTGTCATTTTGCATTTCCATCTCATTTTGGGTTTCAACGAAAGAAATACAGTCAACACGAGGGTGTAAATAATGACATTTATTACTTATAGTTAAAATGGTTTTAAAAAAGTAGAAAAGGAGTGAAATATTCTGCAACGTAAGCATAAATAAAGTCAGTTGTAAAGAGCATTTGCGCATAAGCGGCTAAATTAAACAACCAAGCGTAAAATGATTCAAATAATAAAACTAAATTTGTGTATAGTTTACCGCAAATCATAATAACAGGCAGACGCGAGAGGACAGACGTTTGACAAAACTATGATCCCACTTGGTAAAATAGCTGCAAATATCACATATTTCACAGTCTCACCTTTTCTGAAAACTACTGCAAAGATCCGGAAGAGCTGCAGTTTGTGAGCAGGAGTTTGAATACAAACATAAACCTTAAAACCCGTCAAAAATCCATCCTTCAAGATGAGTTCTGCATGAGTTGAATCTACACACAGTTAAGTAGTTCAATTATTTTGACAGTTACACACTGAGAGCTACAGCAGCTAAGCTATTATCTGAGGAAATCAACCGTTCTGGGTGTTCCTCTGCTATGGGTCCACTCATGACGCATACACTCATTCATCAAGAATGAAAAGAAGTGTAGAAAGTCTTCATATGAACCTCAACAATCTTGCAGTACTTCCCAGTGTTTTGTTGTTTCGACCTTCATTATGTGTCGTTGTCGCCACCTGTCGGTTGGCGGACAGAATGATGCTTTGCGTTGCATAGTCTTCGTTTTTTATCGTTGCTATAAAATGACCTTTGCACGCTTTCCTTTTGCAAGTAAGTTAGTGGGCAATTGTAACACTAATATCAATCAACCTAATAAATAAATAATTAGAGCGAGCGAGAGACTTTTAAGAATTCAATAAAACTATATTAAAGCTGTAAGCAGCGATTAAATGGCCCTCGCACCCGGGTGGCTTTAGTAAAACAGCAAATGGTGATCAATATGCATTTAAAGTGGTAAATAAGGAATATGTCAAATTCACTTATGTGTCTAACCTCCTGCTGCCAGCTGGTGGCGCTATGACTGAATAGTTATGACATGTAGATGTCTTCAGGGGCCTGTACCATGAAGCCGGATAAGCGGAGTTTCCGTTTAGTTTGCACCACTCCTGGGTTTTAGGTACCATGAAAGTGGCTTTGATTTTAGCAGCCTTCATGGCCATAGTAACTTACACTCCACGAGTAACCTGCTCCGGGGCAGGTTATGTTCTAGGTAAGAAATCTCAAACTGAAATTGGACCAATCAGATGTGAGCAAAGTGACAAAGTTTCTCTCTCTGCAAATTAAGGTAAAAAAAAAAAAAAAAAAAATTTAACTGAATTGTCTGACTTTAAATGATAATTACGTTTATTTTATATGATTTATATAATTATTAAACCATTACACACAAACAACTTTAGTTTGACAATTATTATAAAGCATTTATTTTAAATGAATATTATGTACAGGTCATATGTAATATAAATAAGCTGTAGAATCAATAGATAACGCTTTAAAAATGACTGTGACCTTATACGTGTTCGAGTCTCTATCACTATGTATTATCAACTATATAAACTAACTTCACAAGTTTCACTTGTGACTGCACTGATTGAACAAGATCACTCCTTTTATTTGTCCACTTTTATGGATAAGTATTTTCTCCGGTGTAAATGCATTTAAAATCTCTTAACCTTTAGCAAAAGAGTTTCTGATCTCATTAGCTCTCTCGCTTGCTCTGTGTATGTGATTGGCTGTTCGTCACTGAGGTCACATTCATGTGCACGTGCTCCACAACCTCAGGATCAAAGCCTGAATTGACAAAGAAAGTTGATGACCACCATCATGGTACCAACAAAGCCAGATTGGAGTGGTTGTGTCAACTCTAAACTAATCCTGTAACTCTGAATTTGTTCAGCTGCCATCATGGTACAGGCCCCAGGCCAGCACTTTTATAAAACATATGAAGTTTGGTGCCGATTGGACATGGTTTGTTTAAGTTAATATAAAGCATGACGTATCTCTCACATACAATAGCACTGTAGGCTATTGCACAACATTCAGTGTAATCTGCCACTCAAAAACAGATGTGCCGTAAACTTATGACATATCGGAGAAAGTATAACAGACTTGCAAAAACGTTTAATTAATTTTCTCTTTTTTTAATCACTAAATTAGGCTATTTGTTTAGGATATCGCATCACAATTGCATCTTCTATAGATATAGTTGCGACACTTACGTGACAATGTCAGTGACACACGCCACTCTCCACTGACACGTGCCACTGAAAACCGGCTGTTCAAATGCCCAACATTGTCACTTAAGTTGCCCTTGCTGTGTGTTTGGGCTCATTGTCATGCTGGAAGACCCAGCCACGACCCATCTTCAATGCTCTTACTGAGGAAAGGAGGTTGTTGCACAAAATCTCACTATACATGCCCCCATCCATCCTTCCCTCAATACGATGCAGTCGTCCCGTACCCTTTGCAGAAAAGCACCCCTAAAGCATGATGATTCCACCCCCATGCTTCACAGTTGGGATGGTGTTCTTGGGATTGCACTCATCCTTCTTCCTCCAAACACGGCAAGTGAAGTATATACCAAAAAGGTTCTATTTTGGTCTCATCTGACCACATGACCTTCTCCCATGCCTCCTCTAGATCACCCAGATGGTCTTCTGCAAACTTCAGACGGGCCTGGACATGTGTTGGCTTGAGCAGGGGGACCTTGCGCGCGCTGCAGGATTTTAATCCATGACGGTGTAGTGTTACTAATGGTAACCGTTGAGACTGTGGTCCCAGCTCTCTTCAGGTCATTGACCAGGTCCTCCTGTGTAGTTTTAGGCTGATCCCTCACCTTTCTCAGGATCATTGATGCTCCACGAGGCGAGATCTTGCATGGAGCTCCAGTCCGAGGGAGATTGACAGTCATCTTGAATTTCTTCCATTATCTAATATTTGTGCCAACAGTTGTTGCTTTCTCACCAAGCTGTTTGCCTATTGTCCTGCAGCCCATCCCAGCCTTGTGCAGGTCTACAATTTTGTCCCTAGTGTCCTTAGATAGCTCTTTGGTCTTGCCCATAGTGGAGAGGTTGGAATCTGATTGATTGAGTGTGTGAACAGGTGTCTTTTATACAGGTAACGAGTTCAAACAGGTGCAATTAATACAGGTAATGAGTAGAGGATAGGAGGGCTTCTTAAAGACAAACTAACAGGTCTGTGAGAGCCTTGCTGGTTGGTGATCAAATACTTATTTCATGCAATAAAATGGAAGTTAATTATTTAAAAATCATACAATGTGATTTTCTGGAAAAAAATTATATTCTGTCTCTCATAGTTGAGTTGTACCTATGATGAAAATTACAGATCTCTCCATTCTTTGTAAGTGCATGGAAAACTTGAAAAATCGTCAGTGTGTCAAATACTTACTTGCCCCACTGTATATATATATATATATATATATATATAAAAATAGGCTATTTGTCAAAGCATTTGACTTTCTGCAGACACGTTAATAAGTAGAAATTTTGTTTAAATAGCATCTAGACTTACATTATACCTTGCAGACTTAGGCTACATTGCATTGTGAAAAGCCTGTGTCAAGGTCAAGCACACTTCTGAATGGTTGGTGTAAGTTTCATAAAGCAGTTACATAAAGTTTATATTTTTATGTAATTTCGGATAGGCAAGTGTCAGTTAGTGGTGGCACTTTTGATTAAAACGTTTAATTTTTCTTTTTCTTTTTAGCTATGGCCTCTGCATAGTCTCTATTATTTTATAATTACAACTGATAAGCTGAACTGTAGAATAATATTTGTTGTACAAATGAATTTCTCGATGCAATAAATCGTATACTTGACCGCAACATACTGTTAATTAAATCAATATCGTTCTGCCATTAAGTGCGTGTCACGCAATCTACATTAGCAGCATCCAGCGGCAGGTGTCAGTCACTACCGAAGGCACACATGCCACTGAAAACCGGAAGTGTCACTGAGCATAGTGGCATGTGCCAATGGCATCTGTGCATCAGATGTTATGTCACTTAATGTTAAAACTGCTTCTCCTTTTTGATGATATTAAGTGGGCTTATGTTTGGTCACTCCCTCAGACATTTTTCTTAACAAATAAAGTTAAAGAAATATCTTAAAATAATTCACAGGTTTTATCCTGTCAAGCTGTTTTTGCAGAAATTTAAAAGTGACATTGATACATCTTGTTCTTTCTGTGAATTTTCTTCTGAAACTGTAGCTCATTAATTTTGGGAGTGTCCTTTTGTTCAGTTTTTCTGGAATAATATTAATGCTTTGATTGTCCAAAATATTTTCTTATGATTTCTCTTTATGTTATAAATACATTCTTTTGAGATTTTGTGCTAAAGATAAGAATCTATTTAATGCAAGTTTTTGTATAAACCTGCTGTTATTTATTGGAAAGTTTTATGTCCATAAATGTAAATATCCTAATTGTAAACCCCACTTTAACATCTTCAAACAAGAACTGAAGTTGAGGCAAGTTGGAGCTAAACTCTGCAGGACACCGGCCCTCCAGGACCGAGTTTGGAGAGCCCTGCTCTAGATCTTCGCAATTTAACGTCACAAAGGGCTTTAGATTACGCTAATGACCAAATTCGGTGTTCATCTGAATACATCTCTAGGAGTTCATTAAAGTATGACACCTGAAAATGGCAAAAATGACCAAATTTGCAGAGAAAATTCAAAATAACCAACTTCCTGTTGGGTTTCGGATTTCGTACCAGGAGACTTTTTTTGTAGGTATTATGTTACATGGGTGCACCAACTTTTAGACATGTACGTGAAACGCAGCTCGAGGCACACTCCGTTGAATGTGAATAGGTGGCGCTATCGAGCCATTTTGCCACACCCACTTTTGAAACATATATCAGACGTAAATGTTCGCCAGTTCTGATGCGTGTGCAAAATTTCATGACTTTTCGAGCATGTTTAGGCCCTCAAAAATGCTATTTATTTTGGAAAAGAGTAATAATGATAAACGGAGCAATTCCAAGAAAGAGACCTAGATATTTTTTAAGAATAAAAAACATACATACACACTTAAATGATGAGAAATGGGGGCTCATTCATTTAGCCAGATCAATTTGTAAAGGTTTTCCTTTATTTGTGTTTCATCTCTATTTTAATCATCAAATGTCTTGGATTATTTCCAATACACAGGTTTTTTTGCTTTTTTTAAATCACCAATTGTAATCTATAAAATACTAAGGCGAAACATTTACTTCCTTCTAGCATACTGTATTGCATATATTTGGTGAACAGGAAGGAAAGTACAATAGGCATAAAAAACCCAAAACATAAAATTATATACAGCACATAAAAATAGCTTTGCATAACATTTGGGTGAAGATACAATGTTCCAAAACCTTTTCTTTGATCTTTATTTGGTGGACTAAGACCCATTAAATTCCTCAGATTTCAGTACACTAAATATCATACTGTTGAAGGGCCCTTAAGTGCTACTGGATATCAACTGTTTCCAAGAAGAACATGCCATAAGGAGCCTATAGTACACAAAGGTTTCTATTTGCATAAGAAGACTCTCTTAATATTGACCTTGATCACACACAATATCACTGATCCACCCACCTGCACAAATACAGCTAACCGGAAGTTCATAAGACCTTTGGCAGTATTTCATCACCACTCTGGCTAATGTATGCGTGCATCTCTAAATACTATTATGAGTGTTTATTTGGCGTTTCAGAGACCCAGGGGCTTTATTGTGCAAAGCACATTAAAAAAAAAAAAAGTGATTGTACTAATCAGTTTTATAAAGCTTTGCTCAAAAACACAAAACGAAACAAAAGTGAAACAGCACATTAAGATTGTATAAAGTATTATTTCTAAATTACCAAGTGATTCATGCGGTTGCACAGACAGGCTGATTGTATGTAGGATGAAGGAAATACATGTATTTAAAATTCATGTAAATAAAAGATACAACTTCAGAACGAGTTAAACTGCTCAGAATATTAATATACAGTAACACAAAAAAGGCAGACCAAAAATAAAATCGTAACAATGGTTACAAAAATGTTGTAAAAGGCACTGATAATATTGTATAAACGTTTAGTTTTCCAAAAGGCTCACACAGCTTGATGATGGCAGCTGGAATTCCTCTTCAAACCTCTGTCATGTTTGTGCGGCCACTGAATACTGCATACAATTTAAAAAACAAAAAGTGGAACCCATTTATATTTACACACCACCTCCTACATCTCTTAATCATTGGCAAGGCAGAGGATAAACCATAACAGACAAGGAAATACCATAAAAATTCAACTATTTACACCACAGTTTAGCTCTGAACCACACATGAATGAATGAGATGCATGTGTAGCACATTCATGCTACCAATCGCAAAAAAGTACCACCAATTCATTTAAGAAACATTTTCATTACTACAAAAAAAAAGCAGGCTGACCTAAAAAAAAAATGAGAACACATGAAAGCTGACCTATTACATAAAAAGATTAAATTATCAGTTAAAAGCATAGCTCACCAATAAACTGATGTACTTTCAAACCTGTTTGACTTTCTTCTGTGGAGCACAAAACATTTTAAAGAATGTTTTTCTTCATACAATGAAAGTCAGTGGGGTCCAAAACAACCTTAAACCATTTGACTTTATTGTATGGACAAAAAAAAAAAAAGAGGAGACATTTTTAAATATATCCCCTTTGGTGTTCAACAGAAGAAAGTAAGTCATACAGGTGAAGAGTGAGTAAATGATGCCATAATTTACTTTTCGTGTGAACTATCCCTTTTAGGTTGGTACCAACTAAGCATATCTGACTTTTAACATCAACAAAAATGAACAAAGAAAGATGGCAGATTAAATGAGAAATTCCTTCAAATAGTAAAATGTTTGACTAAATCTTGAAATAAATTTCCCCTAATTGGGGACAGTAACCATAATCGAGACTCTGTGAGACACCGTGATTGTCCATTGGTAACAGTGCTCTAGATCGTAGACTGTCGTTAAAAGGATTCCCAAGTTGTTAAAGCAGTACGTCTCTTTTCTGCTTAGTCTGGGTCTTCTGTGCGATTAAATATCTGGGCTAATGGGAATTTACGATACGCAAACTTCAAAGTCAACATGCGGAGCGAAATAAAGACTGGAGAAGAATGGAGACAGGATTAATGGCCACTCCTGTGGCAGCTGAAGAGAGAGACAATCAAAACAATTGTCTCTCTTTTCAAAACAATTGAACTCTCAACAATTAAATCAAAACAATTAAACTCTCAAAGGTCCAAGTTCCTACGCATACACACTGCTACGCTGTGACTGCTGCGACTGCATCGGCTGCGCAGCCTGTGACGGGGGCTGCAGCTGGGCTTGTTCGGGAATGTGTGTGTGGCAGGAAGGAGGCAGCGTGTGGGGGTTTCCTAGAGGGGTGGGACTTGTTGTGACATCGGACCAGTCTGAGTTGGAGTGGGGTGACGAAGAGGACCAGGGGTCGGGAGATTCAGGCGAAGGAGTGAGGTAGGGGTGTTCGCTGGGATTGTGCGCTGGATGACCGGGGGTGGTTCCCTCGGAGCCAGCGGTGGCGTAGCTGTGCTGGGAAGGTGGTGTTGGATATTTATCCACGGGGCTCTGCCGTGGCTGATAGGAAGCTACTTGTCGTGCTTGGCTCTCAGGCAGCCCGTGAGGGAGTGCGTGGTTGTGACCGTGGAGGTGCGGAAGGGTATGTGACAGGCTGTGCTGCATTCCCCCATCAGGCATGGGGTACATCATACTCTGGTTACAGTGCAGGTGCTGACTTTGTGCCTGATTTTGCCCCTGTGCCTGCATCTGCCCCTGTTGTGCCTGCTTGAGGAGGCTCTGACCGTTGCCTGCTGTCATCATTTGAAAGGTGACAATGGGCGGCAGTTGTTCACGGCTCATGGTGACGTTCATCGGGGTGAGCATGCCCGGGCTGTGGTGCTGCTGCATGCTAGTGTGGCCCACGTTCATCTGGTGGGGCGGCATGAGGCCAAACATGCGGCCATTGTAGCTGTGTTTGGCCAAACCCACCCAGCTTTGCTGCTGGCTCAACATGTGACTCACAGGAGGCAGCATGGGCCTCACGGACGGGGTGCTGAGCAGAGGGGGAGAATTCGCCGTGCTGGTGGTGGCCACTGCCTCTCCGGCATACGAGTGTGGAGACTCCAGGGAATCCACAGGTGACATGGTGACCGAGCTCTCTGAGAGGCCGCCAGCTGCTTTGGTGACATTTCCACTGGCTCCTGCCACCGCCACAACATTCGGTCCCTCTCCTCCGGCCGGCTTCTTCCGTCTCTTCGCCTTCATTTCTTTTAGATCTTTGGCTGTCCCGGCTGCAGTGTTTGCTTTTCCTCCTGCTCGGCGATTCTTTTTGCCCTGTGGTCCTGGACGCATGCCGATCATGAATCCTGTGCCGTTTGTCCCACAGGAGTGTCCCCCGCCGTTGCCCACGTGGTTAGGCCCAGAATGTGGGCTGTGCACCAGGTTGTACTGGTCCAGCAGACGCACAATGTCGTGATGCATTCGTTCTTGCGCAGTATCACGAGGCAGGCGGTCTAGGTGGTCGGTGATATCACGATTTGAATAGTGATCTAGGAGAACTTGGGCTGCTTCAAAGCTGCCCTCTCTGGCAGCCAGGAACAAGGGGGTCTCCTCCTACATCACAGAACAAACAAAACTGAAGTGTTTGGCTGACACACAACACATCTGTGTACTCGAAAAGTGATTAAACATGCACATAAACAAATAGACATGAACGAGTACCTTGTTGTCCTGCATGTCTCGATTGGCTCCATTCTTGAGTAGCACTAGAGTGGCGTCTACATTATTAACAGCAGCAGCCCAGTGCAAAGCTGACTTGCCTGAGGATAAGATGAAAGCGATGAGATTAAACCATTTTATGTCTAGAAATTTATTTCTTTCCATTTATCAACAAAGTTCTTTACTATGATGTATGTTCATACGGGTTTTCATCTTACCATGGTCATCCACAGCATTGACATCTGCATGGCAGTGCACCAGTTCCTCCACCATGCCCTCCACTGCCAGTCTGGCTGCGAGGATGAGTGGTGTGGTGCCATCATTCATACGGGCATCAAGATCCGTGGCACGGTTACGGATGAGAATCTGGAGTTCAAAAACACAATAATGATTGGTATGTGCACACAAAAACATTTTTTACAAACCAAATCAAAAGAAATTAAAAATATACTATCTGCAAACTACAGTTGTCTGTGTATACATATATTTATAAGTATATAATTACTGTTATAAATAATGTTAAAATAAATACCGTCTAATTAATATACTGCCTAAATATTTGTATAAAGATTTACAATTAAAGAGCATAAAGATCACTATTAAAGAGCACTTTTTAGGTAATTATTATAATATATATATTTTTTAATATTTTAGAGCTGTTGTATAGCTCAATTATATGTTAGTCACTATAGATATTTGCATGACTTATTTAATAATTTCCTTGAGTTTTCAAGGCATGGATGTCACAAGTTTAAAAATAATTTATAATTTCCATAATTCTGGGAAACCTATCATTCATGATGAAGCTTAGCAGGCATATGAGTAGAAGCACATGCCCTCACCTGAAAGACTCCTTGGGCATCTGCCGCCACGGCCGCATGTAGAGGGGTGCGGCCCATGTTATCATGAGCATTGGCATCAGTACCAGCATCCAGCAGTCTCTTGGCGGCATCAGCTCGGGCGTATCGTGCAGCGAGGTGAAGGGCAGTCTCTCCGGTGCGATCTGTTTGGGCATTGAGTGAAGCACCCTGGCCAATTAAGTCAGTTATGACGTTTGGGCCGGGTTCGTCAGCACCACTTTCCTCCTCCTCGTCTCCCAACATGCTGCCACAATCGGGGCTGCTGCCATTTCGTAGAGATGCCAGCATGAGAGGAGTGAAACCATCTATGAGCATGAAAGTGAATACGGAGTAAGTCAAACTTTTTAAAAGGAAAACAAGAGTGAAAACCTTCTTCCCTCATCTACTCAGATTGTGAATAAGAAAGAATCTCAGTCTGTTAACCTGGTCCTTTAACATTGACATCCAGGCTGTCTATGTCTATGTCTGCCTGAGGGGGAGTGAGTGTGATGTCCGCGGCTTTGTGATGTTGCAGGGTCCACTCTCTCCTGTCCACTCCTCCATCCACTCCGACAGGAAGCAATGGCTTATCCTCCATCTGTGAGGTTGGATGGGTCCATTCAGATTGATCATAAACAAAGGGATCCGTTACTGTCATCTTCAGGGCTGTGGAGGTACCGTCTCTTACCCTAGGTTTTATAGATAGATGATCCTCCTCTGACCAATGATGGGTAGAACTGCCATCCATCAACCCTCCATCCGGTGTTTTCTGCATGCTCCTGAAAGAAAGTGGAGGATAGAGAAAGAAGGGTTGACTTATGATGCCACCTGAAATCAACAGGTTAACAGAAGCATGTAAAAAAATTCAGGCTGTTGTTGCTTTTAAAACATCATTATATTCATTTTATCACATAAGTGCTAAAAACAAGAGTTATGAAATTGCCCACTCACACATTTTAAATAATAATAGATGTGTATAATGTGTTAAATGTATAATATATATAATATATGCAATATCTGATGAAAGCACACTGTCACATTATTCCTACTTATTAATCGGAAACTTCCCATGGCAACATGAAGGCAGCAAATATCTTGAGATCATTGTGGAGTTCAGGTGCACACTTACGTCAAGCCAAAATCATCCTGTCCCACTGGCTCCCTCCGCTTGCAGTCTTTCTTTGCCAGAAAGCCATCAGGAAGCCATAAAGTCCCATGCTTGCGTTTACGCTTGGCAGCCAACACGCCCAGAACCAAAATTAGCATGATGATAGCTGCAGCCACAGCAACCAGGTACAGGAGAGGAGGCATGGGGGGTACTGAATCTTTATCGCCTGAGGTGGAAGAGGATGGTTAACAAAGTTTATAAAAGAGAGAACAACAGTGAAAATCACAATTCCTTTTTGCTATCACCCTGTTTTACTAGTTCACTTACTGCCCACAGAGTAGACAGGGTACAGCAGCTCAGATTTCAGATACTCGGCAGCTATGAAGGCTGCAGCCTGGTCTGCACTGGAGATGCATTCGTCCGAGTGCTGAGAACACTGTCGATTGTCAATCTCCAGGTGAACCTTTGATCTAAACCAAGGAGACATCCAAAACAATGTTAATTTATACAAACACAACAACATGAAAGTAAACAAGAAAGTGTTCAATTCTGGGTGAGGAACATACCCAATAACCTCCCTCTCCAGCTCTCGTTTTCCACGTTGCTTCATAGAAGCAATATTGTTTTGGATTTCATCTTCCTCATTTCCATAGTATGGGTACACCATAGGTCTCTTATCCTCATCCAGCTTAAGTCTCAGGTTGGTGTGCAGCAGTGTCCCCAAAGAGCGCAGGAAACCCTTAAGGTCACTCAAAAGCTCCTTGGGATGCAGCAGCACCACGATCACCAGTGTACCATCAGCCAGCTTGGGAGGAGTATCTGTGGCACAGTCCAGACCATCCCAGCCACATGCTTCTGTGTTGCAGCCCTGGTTACAATGACCATTGGCGTAATGATCTGCACAGTATCGGTCATATCTATGGAGAAATTAGGGTAATTAATATTTATTATTATATATAAAACTGAAATATAATGTAAATATATATATATTTGAGGCCTGTAAGATTTTTTTCATGTTTTTGACAAAAGTCTATGTTCACCAAGACCGAAATTATTTGATCAAAAATACAGCAAAAACTGTAATATGTACATCTAAATGTTTCAAGCATTATCTTTGCAAGTTTCTCAAAGAAGAGCAGTAATCCTCTAGAGTGTGAGAAATACACTGGAACACATACTTGCAAGTGCTTGGGCCAGTCGATGAACCTTTCTGGCATTCAAAGCTGTCAAAGAGGCAGCCAGCATTGTCGCATTCTGGGTCACAGCGGCCATTATGGAATAACTCCCAGCAGGGTACGGCGGCTGTGCAGTTCTTCCAGGGCTTGTCCCAGAGCAGCGTACAGTCACCTCCATCCCACTCACATTCTGGGGTCCTACATTGTGGGTCACACACTTTGTCTCCTGCCCGCTGTTTGCACTCCAAATATGGGCAGGAAGGTTTATACGTTTGACAGGTCGGCCCACTGAAGCCGGGTGGACACTGGCAGCTGAACTTGTTAGAATCATCTGGCATACATTTGCCACCGTTCTGACACATGCAGCGGTTTGTGATGCTCTCGCAGTGGGGTCCAGTAAAACCCATTGGGCAGCGGCACTGCGGGCGGCCCTTTATCTCCACACACTGTCCGCCATTTTGACAGCGCAAACTGGCACAGGAGAAGATCTCAAAATCACCACAGTTGAAGCCAGTGTAACCCTGAAAGAGTAACAGAGGCCGTTAGACCCCAAAAATAAAGCAAATCATGGTGCTACCTTACAACGAAATGACTGGGGGCTAGTAAGACAGCAGCAGTGAGTGAAAGAAGAGTAAAAGACGAGTTAAGAGGGAATCAGACTTTCACTTCATACCTGATTTATGCAGCTTCAGTCTTTAGTGCAAGCATGAGAATGAGAGAGAAACAAGCAGCCTTGAGAAAAGGAAACATTTTCACACAAAGCAAAGCTAACGCAGCCGTTAAAGGTTGTAAGAGAAATGTCGGAAAGCACAGCAAGAGACATAGTTATTAAAATACCCTCCTCCTCTCGAAGAGCAGTTAGTGAATATTTGATAAAGGCTTTATGTATTGCGCATGCACACATACACACTAGCATTCAAAAGTTTGGGGTCAGTGAGATTTCTATTTCAAAGATAAATGCTGTTTTTTTTTTCCTATTCATCAAAGAATCCTTAAACTTAAGCAGCATAACTGTTTTCAACAGTGATAAATGTTTCTTGAACATCAAATCAGCATATTAGAATGATTTCTGAAGGATATTGTGACAATGAAAATTGCTGAAAATTCTGCTTTGCATTCACAAGAATAAATTACATTTAAAAAATATTTTATGGTTTTAACCCCAAAATGGTTTTACTGTATGTTTGACTGAATAAGAGACTTAAAAACCTTTAAAAAAACAACAACTTTTGAACGGTTGTATGCACACATATAAACACTAACTCTGCACTTACAGGCTGGCAGGTACAGGTGTATCCATGTAATGAACTCATGTTCATGCCACATCTGCCGTTGTTGTGGCATGGCTTGGACTGGCACAGATCCACCATTAACTCACAATGTTGCCCTACAGGGGGACGGACAGCACAAGCGTGCGCAAGAAAGAAAACAGTTAATTTGAACCACTTTAAAATAGCTAGTATATAATCCATGATTCTAAAATAAGACCTCACCAGTATAACCAAGACGACAGCGGCACTGATAGTTATTGGTGAGCGGCACACAGTCAATAGTGCCGGATGGATGGCAAGGTCCAGAAAGACACTCGTTCACATCTCCCTCACAATGCTCTCCAGTGAAACCAGGAGGGCAGGAGCAGGTGTACCGCCCCACACCATCCACACACTGGCCGCCATTCTTACAGCGAGCACCGAACTCTGGGGCGCATTCATTCACATCCACCTCACACTGCAAACCTGCAAAACAGAGAAGACGTGGTAAGGGGACATTTACATATCAGTGTAACATCTGCGCATTAAACATACTGCATTAAGAATCAGTCATACCTTTGGTGCCGGGAGGACATGCACAGGAGAAGCAGTTGATCAAATCAATACAGGTACCTCCATTGCGACAGGGATTCGACTGGCACTCGTCAACATCATATTCACAGTTTACGCCCTGATAACCTGCTTTACACTTAAAGAGAAGGTGGGAGGTTTAGATAATAGAAGATAAATAGATTTCCCTATTGTATATTATTTCTATATACACTACTGTTTAAAAGTTTAATGTAACTTATTAGTGTGATGGCAAAGATCAATTTTCATCAGCAATTACTCTAGTCTTCAGTGTCACATGATCCTTCAGAATTCACACAAACATTTATTATTAATGTTGAAAACAGTTGTGCTGCTTAATATTTTTGTGGAAGCCGTGATAGATTTTTTTCCAAGATTCTTTGAATAGACATTTAAAAGAACTTGTAACATAAAAGATAAATGTCTTTATAATGTCACTGTCTTTACCCCAAACTTTTGAACAGTTGTGTTTTTCAATATTAGTTAGTGAGATTGGTTGTACCTTGCAGTCATATCCACCCTGGTAGTCCACACAGGTCCCTCCATTTCTACAGGGGTTGGAAAGACATTCATTCACCTCGATCCCACAGTAACTGCCCATATAACCTCTCTGACACATACACTGGTGTGTGTTGTCTTTGTCGATACATCGCCCTGCGTTCTTACACACCATGTCCACCGCCACACCTGGAGCATATCAGAAGTTGCATTAAGAATTCAACCAACCCTGCAGCTTAATCTCCATTACATTTTGCTGTATTTCAAAAGAGTTGCAGTGAAATTAGTCACTCTGTCAAATCGCTCACCCTTGTTTTTGGCAACAGTCTGGCAGGACATGTTAGGGATGTCACAGTACAGGCCTGTCCAGCCATGCTGACAGCTGCATCTCCAATCCATCTCCTTCTGGATGCATGTGCCTCCATTGAGACACTTAATCTGACTGCACAAGTTTACCATTGACTGCAGAATGAAACAGTCAGAGAAATGATCTAAACTTTAATCTCTGAACATTCACCTACTGATAACTAAATTTCAACACAGGGCAAGAATCATTTTATTATTCCAATTGAGTGTCTAGTATGTATTTGCTGAGTTTAAAGAAAATGTCATTTTTTAATGGCAGTTAATTAGCAGACAGTCCAAAATGTAGGCTTAATTCAAAATCTAGTCATTGAGCAACATCAGACCTTGTGGGTTTTCAATCTAAAGCTGAATGGACAGTTTTTACCTCACAGGTTTTTCCATTATACATCAGTGGGCAGATGCAGTGGAAAGTCCCCAGGCCATCTATGCAGGTGCCGCCATTTTTACATGGATGAGAGTCACACTCATTCAGTTCATACTGGCAGAATTGACCCGAAAAGCCATGTCTACAGCGGCAGGAGAAACGGTTAATTCCATCCACACACGTTCCATTGTTGAGACAAGATCTATGGAGAAAAGAGAGAGAAAATGAATAAGAATATCTATGATACAATGAAATAAAAGAATACCTTTATAATTTATATGGAAAACTAACGTCTCAGTGCAATCTGGGATATCACGTTCACAGTTGATGCCATCATAGCCAGGCGGGCACTGGCATGTGTAGCTGTTCACATAGTCAGTGCAGCGACCTCCATTCCAGCAGGGATTGCTAGCGCACTCGTCCATTTCCTTGTCACAGCGCTCACCATAGAAACCAGCTCTGCACTCGCACAAGAACCGGCCCACTTTATCAACACATGTACCACCATTACGGCATGGATCTGGAGAAGAGAGCAAAAATTCAAATGATTGGGTTTTTCAAGCTGGGGTCCAAAGACCCCTAGTGGGCCACAAATGAGTTGACATGAAAAAGATTTGACAAAATTAATTTTAGGCCTGTCAAAGGTAGATGTTGTGCAAAGTTTTCTGTAAATTTGTTTTATATGTTTGATATAAATTTATTTATATAATTTTTATATATTCCTTGCGACACAAAACTTATTTTATTTGGTTATTTAGTTGATCTCTGACCACTAGGTTACACTACTCTCCTTCAAACAGAAGATGTTAACGCAAGGATGAGTTTACTGTCTGTCACTCATCCACAACATGAGAATGAATCGGTGTAGTAATGACACATACTGGAGCTGCAGTCATCGATGTTAGTTTGGCAGTTGACCCCACTGTATCCAGGCTGACACTCGCATCGGTAGCTGCCCACTGTGTTCCGACAATGACCTCCATGCTGACATGGGTTTTTCTTGCACTCGTCTACATCCTCTGTGCACTGGGCTCCTACACACACACATCAGACAGAGACTCTTGAAATGTTTTGGAAAGATTTTCATTAATTAAATCTACAACTGGGAATGTCATGTGATCAGTGATCAAGAAAAAGGTGTTATATGTGGCTGTCTCAACATCAAATATACTCTTGAGGAATGAAAAACCCACCCACACATAAACTCATAGCACTTACCTTCCCATCCACTGTGGCACAGGCAGGTGTAGCTAGTGTAATCCAGGGATGGCTGACAAACCCCTCTTCTCTGACAGGGCTGAGAATCACAGGGGACTAACTTATCCTCACAGTGTCTCCCTGAGAACCGAGCAGTACAGTCAGTTGTGGATAAATTATAGTGTTTTAATATTTATATTTATTAAAAACGTTTCGGAAAAATTTAAATATCTTATGACCCCAAACTTTTGAACAGTAGTGTAAATAATTATAATCTTATTACATGTTGGGACTGAAATATTTTAATTAAACATCAAATCTGACAACAAAAGTGCTGATTCTGTCATTAAAATCATTGTAAAAAAAAACTGTGCACTGTAAATGTGTGTCACCTGTGTAAGGCAGAGTGCAATGGCAGATGTAGCTGTTGACTCTATCCACGCAGGTTCCCTGATTCATACAAGGGTTTGACTCACATTCATTAATATTTATCTCACAGTTCAAACCTGAAAGAGAAAAAAAGGGCAAATCAGGGAGTTGGGAATGGAGTTGAACATCATTATTACTTTGTTTAGAAAGGCTAATGGATTACACGCCTTTACCTGCAAATCCACGGGCACACACGCAGGTGTAGCCATTGAGACGATCATTACAGGTTCCACCGTTCTGGCACGGGTTGGACTGACACTCGTTCTTCTCTCTCTCACAGTTCTTACCCTCCCAGCCTGGCTTACATGCGCAAAGATACCTACACCGACACAAGATGAGAGTAGTTGACATGAAAGAGATAACTGGCCATAGATGGTTTATACTAAGGCAAGTAAAAATACCTCTTACAGCAATACTACAAATGCAACATGCATTTGCTATGTTAATCAATTTTACAGTTCTTACATAGAATTAAATAATAATTATTGATCTGTTTACAGAATATAACAGGAAATGGAAGTAGGTTGTGCTACTAATAATCAGTATCGGCCACTTTGACAGAAAGATAAAAGCTGTTCCTACCCGTCCTGCTGCTCAATACACTCTCCATGCAGGCAGGGCATGGGGCTGCAGTGGTCCGCACCTGAGTGACACAGAGGACCGTGAGTCCCAACTGGACACATACACTGAAACCCGTTCACTTTGTCCACACACGTCCCTCCACTCATACACGGGTTCGAGCTGCACTCATTTATCTCCTCATTGCATCGCTCCCCTGAGAAGAAAGAAAGTGTGGTTAATGAATAAGACTGATTGAATGCTTTATAAAAGCAGTGCAATTATATAATTCAAGTGATGCATTTTGTTGTTTTATTATTAAAGAAAAAAGCAGAAAAGAAAATATACATACATATATATATATATATATATATATATATATAAACTATTTACAAAGTACTGTTCTTACAAAGCTCTGATCATGATTCATGAATGAAGCACATCTGCATGTGTGTATTTATGTATGTGTATGTGCATGTCCATGTACAAACCTGTGTATCCAGGTTTGCACAAACATTTGTACTCATTAATTCCATCCTCACAGGTCCCGTGCTGGCAGGGATTACTGGCACAGTCATCATGGTTAATCTCACAGTTCTTACCTATAACAAAGACAAATTACAAAATAGTCAATGGAGGCACAGGCAGGTGAAATAAAACTTGTCTAATTTATACAAGAGACTTTGAAAGGTCTCTAAAGAAGTCTGAGTAATGATAGATTATTTCTGTGTGTGCGTAGTAAGAGGAAGGGTCCAGCAGGGGAGTGTAGCGAGCTTTGTTTTGTTTGTTGGACAGTGTAACTGAGAAAAACAATTTTTCTTACTCTTTTCGAATAAGAGTCTGATGCACTTTGTAGACATACTCACCACCAAAGTTCACATATCATATAACTTTACATAAAGATTAGCAAACAAAAATAGAAATCATGCACACATCTCAAATGTACAGTTGCAAAAATCAGTCTAATTCTAAATGGTGGATAATAGTCATGATATACTAAATTAAGACCATTTTGCTGCAAGAACATTTGTTGATATCATAATTAGACTTCATTAAATGCTTCAAAGGTGTAGTATAGGGTCTCTTAAAGAGTCTTTGAGATGTAAAAGCACAAGTGTGAGACTCACCTCTAGTGCCTGGCTGGCAATTGCATTGGTACATGTTGACCAGATCAACACAGCGTCCTCTGTTTTGGCAAGGGTCACTCTGGCACTCGCGTATCTGCTCGCTGCATATGGGGCCCATGTAACCTGGGTGACACTCACATGTGAAGGTAGCAATTCCGTCTATACAATCGCCATGGTGACAGGGTTTGGGTTCACAGTCGTTAATGTTGTCCGTACACAATGTCCCTGTGAAACCTACAGAGACCAGCATATAAGACAAGGGATTAGTACAATAAGGCCAGTTCTCTGAAAGCTTAGCCAATTAGTTTACAATGAAAAACACTTATATATTTCAATTATGGAGAAATTGGTTTTGTTAGTGCTTTTATCTATTTTTTAATGTTACCTTCAGCACATTCACACTCATAGCCATTAGGACGGTCAAGACACTTGGCCCCGTTATGGCACGGCGTGCTGGCACACTCGTCAATGTCAACTTGACACATTTCCCCAG
Organism: Barbus barbus; assembly: GCF_936440315.1. Classification (NCBI taxonomy): domain Eukaryota; kingdom Metazoa; phylum Chordata; class Actinopteri; order Cypriniformes; family Cyprinidae; genus Barbus; species Barbus barbus. The sequence goes on from NC_136757.1 coordinate 20,268,855, forward strand.
TGAAACCTGTGGTCAAAACACACAGATTCAGTATCATGACAATGAACAGTATCTAACATAGCACATATTAAGGCTGTTCACCCATGCAACTATTTGCAGCAATGAAATGACAGCACATTGTTAATTTTGACTGAGATTTGGTGATATTTGACGATATGAGCAACTGGTGGCCTTAACAAATTTGAGAAAAATTTAAATTCAATGCAAATCAGGGCTCGACAATACGGAGTGCCTGTTGGCCCGGGGCCAGCGTGAAGGACGCTCGGGACAGTAGACGGATTTGTCACTTGCCCGATTGGGCCACTGCAGCGTCGTCACAAAAGTTTATAATTTGCATGTGTTTTTAAGCCTTCTTAATTTAAAAGTTCAAGCGATAAAAAAAACATTCGGGTGCGAAAGACAACTCCATTCACTACTCGCGCACTGTGTTCTGTGTGAACAGTGCACGCAAAGACAGCTGCGTCTCTCTGACACGTGCTGACACATAGCCTATGTCAAAATACCCGTCTTGCCAAGTAACTTTGTAGATTTAACAATGATTAATCTATATTTAATTTATACAGTGGAGTACACATGCACCAATAGACTGGACATTTTTTGTTTTATTTCAGACTATCTTCTGTTCCGTGCTTGCACACAAACTGCACTGCAATCATTTTCCAAAATGCCATTTGTGTGGAAATATTACATTATTATTATAATTAGTCTGTAAATGCCCGTTAACAGAGGCCAGAGACGTTGAAGACAGACGCAAAGAGGAGAAATTACTGTTGCAGACAGAACAAGATCACTGTTCATGATGCGCAAAATATAGGAAGAAAATCCAAATATTGAATTTTATATGAATGTGTTTCTGAGTTTACATGGTGTTTTCTTTTCATCTTTCCTCCATATAACGAATTTAAATCTTCCAATTTACAAAGCTGTTTTATAGGCTACAAACAAAATATTTGATCTATGATCTGCTTTTTTTTTTTTTTTTAAAAGAGGTGTTAAGATGTAAGGTTAATGTACATCCAGCCTGTTACTTGTGTTTTAATCCATTCCCATGTTCAAAACAGTTTTTCTGTAATCAAATTCTATAATAAGAGTCCTATCTACCATGACACAAGGAAATATGTGACACAGATATTACAAAACCATACAAATCAAGTATTTCTTTTTGATTAAAAGTCAGGGGTATTCAATTAAAGCTCCAAGAGGTGCGGCCTCTATATTTTCTTCCAAGCAAAGGTCTTGACAAAAATAAATATATATATAAAAAAAAAAAATTATATATATATATAAAAAAAAAAAATAAAAAAAAAAAAAAAAAAAATATATATATATATATATATATATATATATATATATATATATATATATATATATATATATATATATATATATATATATATATATATATATATATATATATAATTTTTTTTTTTTTTTTACATGTATTGTACTTTTACATTTAGATACATACGAGGCCATGTGACAAAAAAAACACTGTTTCTGTTCAGGGTTTTCCTCCTGAAATCTATACTATTTAAATATAGCCTATTATAAACATTATCTACTAAAAATGTCTACAATAATCAAAACGTTCTCATCTTGAGCAGAAAACAAAGATAACCAGCCGTTTCAAAGTTTAAGTTCTATCCTAGCCATCTAACAACAATTTTCCCAATTATAATAACATGATTCTTTTGAAATGCTCTTAGCCTACAGATTAATAATGCTAAATGTAGATCAGAAACATCTTGTCACATCTGGTTTGAACAGTCAGAGTCATAGGTTATTGAGAGATAAATAGATAGTAAGAAAAATAACTACATTTGCTGCATTGAATTAAGCGCGTTTGGCTTTAGATAAAAATACTAGATTATATAGCGCTGAAAGATATTTGCCATAACCGACGCTTGTTATGTGATCCGCGCCGCTGTTTTGACGTGCCGCTCACTTGAAATGGTGCTGCTTTTACGGCTCATGGTCCAAATGAATGCCGGGGTGCGGATGCGGTCCGCCTTTTGAAAATCAGTTATATAAGTATTTAAGGATAAAAGACTCGAGTTGCTTTTAAAATATTCACGAGTCAAGTCTGGAGTCATTTCAGGTCGAGTCTGAAGTCTATAAAAATCCGACTCGAGTCCGAGTCACTAACTCGAGTGCCCATCTCTGAATTATAAAGTCTAAATATAAATCAAAGATTGCGAA